>NC_057923.1:40236592-40861592 GCF_018873765.1 Telopea speciosissima
GGGATCCAATTTGTTTTCGACTAGTACGATCAAAGCTTGTAGATTAATGGGTCATTCCTCCTCTTCTAGGTTATTAATGGACTTGGAGTTCCCATCAGGTGGCAGAAGGGGATTGGACTGAACATTGGGCTGATTTGTTTGGACCGCAAACTTCCCTTCATCAAGTAAATCTTAGACTGCATACTTTAGCTGGTAGCACTCATCGGTTGAATGCCCATTTTAATGATGGTACTCACAAAAGAGGTTGAGCTTGTACTACTTTGGTAATGGGTTTAGCAAATTAGCCGAATGGATCTTGGTCAAGAGTCCTTTTTGGATTAGCTTCTTAACAACCAGGCTTATAGGCATGCCCACATTTGTGAATTATCTTCTTGGCCGGTTTGCCCCAGCCCTCGGGGCATCGTTCTCAATCAGAAGTCCAGCATCTATAGTTGGTGTCACCATATTTACCTTAGTATTTTTTTTTGGAAAGGTCTTTTTACCAGCCCCAGTTCGTTGGTTGTTCAGTGTCACGCCTTGCTTAGGGTTCCCTTGGATTAAGTCAGGAGGGTTCATGGCATCTTCAACTTGTTGGTCTGCTTCAAACAAGGCCTCAAAAGTGGTTAAGGTTGAGCAAACAGATGAGTCTTGTAGGACATTTGGAGGTTCTTAATGATCATCTTGACTTGTTCCTTCTTCGTGGGTCGGTCCCACATAAATGTAGCCTTGGATCCAAACCGCATCAGGTACTAAGTAAACCTTTTGTTAGCCTCTTGCTTAGTAGTTTCCAGATCCTGACAGGTCAATTCCATCTCAGTATTATATGAGTATTTGTTCTTAAAGGCCTTTACCATGTTGTCTCAAGTGCAGGTTTGAGAATAGTCTAAGGACATGAGCCATCTCAAAGTGGACCCAGTCAGGGACATTTGGAATGCCTGGCCCATTTGCTGTTTAGAAAAATCCGGATCCTCATTTGACCTATATATACCCTAAGGTGGGATCATGGGTCATCGGTTCTATCAAATTTTTTGGATTTCCACTTGAAACCCTCGGGTAAACGTGCTTCAGGGAAGAAACAAAGTCCCTTGGAGTCAATCATCTGATCTTCCACCCCTTTAACTTTTTCATGGCATGCTCTAGTTTTTTGACCTTTTGCTTTAGGAGTCGAGTTTTAGCTGAGTCAACAGTAGGTTGCAACCCAGAGGTGATGACCTCATCTTCTAAGACCGAATTAGGGTTTTTCGAAGACCCTCCATGAAATCGTGTACGATTGGATCCGGACTAGCTTCTCGCAGAGCTGGATTCAAGACATCTGCTGCCAACTTGGTCACTATGCCCACTAAAAGTTGCATCTGGTTCTTCAATTCCTCAATATCCGTACGGATAGCTTCGTCACCCATTTTTTGTGCAAGGGGGCTTAAAATGCGAACTAGTCTTCTTCTGATCCTAGTCCAACTAGTTGTAGAATCAGTATCCTGCCATCCCGAAGTAATAGTTCCTAATAGAAGTAAGGTCACAATTAGACCAAAAGAGGAGATTGGGGAGAAACTAGGCCTATGGTAAACATCGTACCCCTAGTGTGTCACCCTAAGGAAAATATGATATGTAATATAATGTAAAATAAGTTCACAATAAGCACGCCAATCCCAAACAAGGGTTAGTAATTGAGGCCGCTAAGTTGATCAAGTTCTAAGCTGGCTCACACGTCAAGGGCCACAATTTGGTGATGCAGTCCCAAAACGAGATCAGGGATTAATCAGGCCGATTAAAAATAAGGTCAACAAAGTGCCAATTTGATTCTCATACAATATTACAGTTAGTGTGTCGTGACCTAAGCATTGGGCTCTAGATCCCTACATGATGCATGCTATTTAGAGGATAATAGGACCGATAAAGGGTCCCCTTAGCAAGGTGCTCCTATATACCTCTCACCACTCCTACCAGTAAGATGATCAAGCGATACGGCGGTGTAAGCCTATTTGATATACCAAAAGGTATAGTGCCAAGAGTTGTAGTTTCACCAAGGGTAAGTTGAGTGTCTACACACTGAGCCCAGGGTTACGCTACGAGGTGTAAATAATGGGGTTAAACTATGTGTTGTTGGATGACCAACGGTGTATGATAGTGTATGTAAATATGATGCAAGTTAGTGCATAGAAGTTAGCATCCAAAAGCATACAATAAAATAATAAGCATGTTAAAACAATACAACATATATGCTGAGTACATCAAAGTCTGACCTATTTTACACAAGTAAAATTAATCCCTAGTGGAGTCGTAATTGTGAGGACAAATGGCCGTATGGTGGGGGATCGTCACGTGTCCTCCACCTCATCCCTCCTTGGGGGAGAGAAGAGAGAGTGAAAGGCGAATTGAATTCTATGTAGGGATTCGCCACCTAGAGGAGGGTCTAGGACCCAAGATGTAAATGTAATAACTCTCATACGATATCCATTAGGGACAATTGGTCCATTGGTCTGGGTACGGGTCAAGTTAAAGTCCAGAGAAGGTATTAGGCACCCCAGTCTGCCTGAACTTTCCGGTCTTTCTATTTCTAATCATAAATGGTGGCGTAACAAGCTTTATGGGAATGTAGAATTAAAGAATACCATAAGAAAATAAAATACGGGGGAGGTAGAGAAACACATACCCAAAGGTTCAGCTGCAAGGCAAGGGTTAGTATACAGAAACAAAATAAAGGACACAAAGACCTATGGGACCTGAACATGATTGACACTAATCTAGATAGGGGTAAGAGAAGAGTATGAAAACGAGGTGATAAGTCAGTATACATGCATGGAACGGCATGGAAATTGAAAATAAAGCAAGGAAACATATGTGCATGGTAGGAGATTGTAATAGGTGTATGCATGAGGAAATATTAAACTACAAGGAATGGAGGTCATGTGAAAATGCATGCAATGCTAAAGTTGAGATACATAACAAAGGAAAAGATAAAAATAATAAAAAAAAATAAGGTAAAAAAGAGGTGTGATCACCATCTAGAAAGATGGGATCACACTTCCTTAGGAGATGCAAAACAGAAATTAAGCGAAAAACAACATGTATTAAATAAGGCTTGAAGACAAAATGTCACACCCCAAACCACCCCCTGGGAGGATTAGGTAGGTGACCCAAATTGCATAACGGCAATCCGCCAAATCCCACAGATCTAGAAGCAGTTACTCAATTCATAGACTCACATCCATAGTAATACAACATGTAAACTCAGAATGCTACAGAAAATTATATTTACATTAAAAGATAAGGAAGCGTAGCAGTACAGGAAATGATTGTTATTTACATAAGTAAGTTTTATCATTCCCTCTCTCACACCCACAAACTGAACAGTAAAAGCTAATATATACATCAACTAAAATAAAAGGTAAATATATACAGGGCGAGATAACTCAAGCCCCAAAAAAAAAGAAAGAAGAAAACTAAAAGCAGAAATGGGGATAACCTCTTATCAAAAACAAAAAGGAGTCCCCAAGATAAAAAGCAGCATCAATATCCACGTCAACACCCTTCACGGGTCAGTCCTCAGTAGTCACCGAGAACATTCGGACCATCCGCACGACCTCCGTCGGGGTTCACACCAATATGATCATAACCACCATGGCTCTCCTCCGGGTAATAAGCCTCCCCGCCACAGTGACATCCACCTGTAAGATCATCTAATAGAAAAATATAGTTAATAGAGTGTGAGCTCCACTGAACCCGTGAATGAAACATATCATCATGCATGCATATGCAACCACAATCCATATGATCTTACATGATATGCAGATCAAATTATTTATTAGCCACCTATCAATACAACTAAGTCAGGTTAGTGCTACTACAATCCCCAATACATGTATCCCTGGTGCAGGCTTTTAGCCCCTTCCTGCGATACACCCATTGAGTTGTCGGAGAGGACCAGTCAACTCCCGCATTCGTTCACCAAGGTCAGCCGACCAGCCCTCTGTGATTAACCTATGAGGCATCCATCCCTTTTTCTCTTTTCTTTTCTTTTCTGGCTTATAGCCCGGCATATACCCCATAATCACCATTTCGGTGCAAACATATTTCTTTTCTTTTCATTTCATTTCTTTTTCTTTTTCTCATATATACGGTCACTCCCACATGCATCCAACACCTTAACCCCTGTTGGCACGGGTACGCAGCACGGGTGATGAAACTCTAACCCCATGTCTCTATGGCATCGTATGACTCAAGCGGTGTTAATCGTATCCCATACTACGGGCTACCACAGGCCTCATTTCCAAGTTGACTACGACATCTAGTCAAGCATTCACTATCAGCATAGAATATTCAAGCAAAATTGTCCAACAGTCACACAATTTTGTAATGAATTTATAAGATTTGAATTAAACATGTATCACAGTATTAATATTATAAAAATTTAATTTTAGCATATTATTTCACGTACATACGGGATGACATTCCACTCACCTTGGTCTGGTCCTACAGGTTCTGTTGCTATTTCAGTTCTGGTCGGTGCCTGGAAGTATACCTCGAGTGCGGGATCAAATCCTAAAGTATAAATCAGAATTGTGTTATTTAATATTCCAAACTGTTCTTGGATGTCCTAGTATTGATCTTGGCTCACTGGTCTGACTCAGTGCTCAGTATAGTATCACCTGGAATTCTCTGGGCGTTGCATTGGGCTTTAGGACTATGTCCCGGTGCATCATCCGAAGAAAGTGGTTCAAGGTCAGGTATGGTATTTTACCTATGTGACACTTAGTACACGGTTCCGGCAGTCCCACAACACAGTCCTTAGGTCAGCAGTGTTGCTGGGCCAACACAGGTAGGGTTTCCAAGCCCTGCGAGGCCCACTTGGGTACCCTAAGTACAAATAAATGTGGACAGATGTGAGGAGGGGTATTTTGGTCATTTACCACCTCCTAACACTGTTCATAGTCTATTGGTGGAAACCCCCAAAGTCTGGTCTGCAAATCAGCCATTTTTAATTCTCTAGGTGATTCACTGGGTGATGTGTGCATCGCCCAATGTATTGCGCAGAGCCTGTTTAAAACGTGAATAGGCTCCAGATCTTGGGTTTTGCACCATAGGCAGTGCCATGGTTGATCCTTCATGTGTGTTAGGTCATTGTGGACCCCATGTGGAGTAGTTTACAGTGGTCCACATGGATCATGACCTGGGTCCACCATTTGGTAGCCAGGAGCTGTCCTGTCAGTACAGAGAATAGTAGCCCAACTATGTTCCAGCTTATGGCCATGGTTTGGGCTGCATGCAAGGGTGATCCTACGTAAAATAGGGTGGTCTAGGGTTGCTGCAACAAAGGGCTAGGCCAAGAGCAGCCTGTGTGCACAGATCCAAGTCCGGACTGCCTGTTCTTGGTGCAACAGGGCAGTGCAGTCCAGCACAAGGACAGATTTCAGTCCCAAGTAAATAACAGCAGTAAAAATCATTGAATAACCCTCAAATCTTCCATGCAATCTATTTACATGTTGGATCTGAGGCAGTACATGGTAACCCCCAAATGATCTAGGCTGTCCATGACCAGAAACACCTTCAAAACACTAAGATCTAAGGAAGAGGATAGAGAACCAGCATAGCAGCAGGTAATGGTATGATTTTTATACCTAAAACTTGAGGTTGCTGCTGGAGCTGAATCTGGAGGCAAGGTGTGCACTCCCTCTCCCTTCCCTTCTTCTTCTCCTTCTCCTTCTCTTCTTCTCTCTTTTCTCTCTTGTCTTCCTCCCACGATTTGAACAGTGTTTAGAGTTCTATTTCAAGGCTGGGGTCCTCTATTTATAGACTAGCCCATAACTAGGGTCTGTTTGGTAGCCTAGGCCCACTCCAAGAATGCATTTTGTAACTAATTCTGGGCCATTCCAGCCACTCTGGTGGGGTTCATAGGGGTCTGAGGGTATGTGGTGGTTCCCAAGACTCCCATCTACCTCTGAAGGGTGTCCATGGCCAGTATGGGTGCTCCCCACACCTCTGCAACTTAAAATAATACTTTTTCCCACCCTGGGCGATTCACTGGGTGATGTGTGCGTCGCCCAGTGCATCACCCAGAGAATACAGCAAAGCTGTATCTCACTATGCTTGCACATGGGTTTGGCCCAGGGTTTAGGCCTTACACCTATACCTCACCCAAGGTCAAATATACATATTTTTAGGTGTGGGCCCCACACCTATGAGGAGGAGAAGTATACCTGGAGTTTATGCAGTACATTATGCTGTGGGCAGTGCAACTGCAAGGGTCTGCAATCCATCTTCTGACAGGTATGTAAGAGGACATCCTCGGGGGTTCTCCATTAAATTCAATCACTGGGGTGATGCTCCACAGTGTGTTTGGATGTCTTGCCAGGGGTTCCCTTCATTCAAAATTCCCAGCCTGTTAGGGGTAGGTTTGACATTTTCCCCACCTTACAAAAATATCGTCCTCAAAATTTGCTTACCTTGTAGCTCAAAGAGTTAAGGATACCTTTCCTGTATTTCCTCTTCGCGTTCCCATGATGCTTCCTTTATGGGACTCTTTCCCCATCGAACCTTGACGAATGCGACCGTGCAGTTACGGAGGTTATGTTCTTTTCTATCCAATATCTCCATAGGTTGTTCTTCGTAGGTCATATCCACATCTAACTGTTCAGGTTCAGCTGAGAGTACATGTGTCGGGTTGTTGATGTACTTTCTTAGCATCGACATATGGAAAACATCATGGACGCCTTGGAAGGAAGGCGGTAATGCCAGCCGGTATGCTATGGGTCCCACTCTGTTGAGGATTTCATAGGGACCAATGAATCTTGGGCTCAGTTTGCCCTTCTTGTTGAAACATAGCAATCCCTTCGTTGGAGACACTCGGAGGAATACCTTCTCTCCGACTCTAAATTCAATATTCTTCCTCCGATGATCAGCATAACTCTTCTGTCTTGATTGGGCTGCTTTAATCTTCTCTCTAATGATATCCACCTTTTCATAGGTTGCTTGTATCATCTCGGGCCCAAGATACTTTTGTTCTCCAACTTCGTCCCAATACAACGGGATCCGGCACTTTTGACTATAAAGAGCTTCATACGGTGCCATGCCAATGGTGGAGTGGTAGCTATTGTTGTATGCAAATTCCACCAAAGGTATGTGGGCATCCCAACTATCGTTCATTTCCAATATACAGGCTCTGAGCATGTCTTCCCGAGTCTGGATTGTTCTTTCGGACTGTTCGTCCGTCTACGGATGGAAGGCATATTGAGATTTAGTTAAGACCCCAGTGCCTTCAGCAGACTTCTCCAAAACCTTGAGGGGGGTAAAATGGGGATCCCTATCAGATACAATGCTGACAGGCATGCCGTGTAAGCAAACTATATTCTCAATGTATAATTGGGTGAGCTTTTCCATCGAATAGTTTATTCTAATGGGAATGAAGTGAGCCGTTTTCATCAGTCCGTCTATAATCACCCAGATTGCATTCATCCCTTTCCTGGTGTTGGGTAAATTAGTCACAAAATCCATGGTAATCCTTTCCCACTTCCATTCGGGTGTAGGGAGTAGCTGCAACAAACCATACGGTTGGTGTCTCTCCGCCTTTATTTTCTGCCAGGTGAGGCATTTGGACACGTATATTTCTATAGTTTCCTTCATCCCAACCCACCAATAGTACTTCTTCAGATCCTTATACATCTTCATGCTCCCAGGGTGGATTGAATAGGATGAGTTATGCGCCCCCTTAAGGATTCGGTCCTGTACATCATAGTCATCAGGCACACACAACCTGTCTCTAAACTTTAATGCCCCATCATGGGCTAGCAAAAAGTCTGGGTCCTTGTGGACACCATGCTGCACTTCCCAGATTATCTTGATTAACTCGGGGTCAGTGAGCTGCTTTTCAATTGTTTCTTTTCGGATCGATGGCTGTATATCCATAGCTACTAGATGCATAGCCATTCCTTCGATCAAGAGCTCTAGGTCAAACTTCCAAGCTTCTTCTAATAATTGCTCGCTCACAACCAAGGAAGCAAGAGATGCGGTATGTAATTTCTTGGTTAAGGCATCCGCCACTACGTTGGCCTTACCAAGGAGGTACTGGCTCTCACAATCATAATCCTTCACCAATTCTAACCACCATCTCTGTCTCATATTCAACTCCTTCTGGGTGAAGAAATACTTCAGACTTTTGTGATCACTGAAGATTTCACTCTTTTCACCATAGAGGTAATGTCGCCATATCTTCAATGTGAAGACTACCGTGGCCAACTCTAGAACATGAGTGGGGTAGTTCTTTTCGTGTTCCTTCAGCTGCCTTAAGGCATAGGCGACCACTTTACCTTTCTGTATTAAGATGCTACCTAATCCCGTTCTGGATGCGTCGGTGTATACCACCATCCCACTGGTACCATCCGGAATAGTCAAAATTGGTGCCATCACCAATCGATTTCTCAGCTCCTGGAAGTGTTTCTCGCAAGCGTCATTCCATTCAAACTTTGCACCTTTCTTCGTCAACTTCGTTATGGCATTCTTCGGAGTCTCCCACTCAAGATGCATGAGAAATTCTCAATAAATCAACGGTAATATCCTGCCAAACCCAAGAACCTTCGGATCTCAGTGGCATTCTTTGGAGTCTCCCACTCAAGAACCGCCTTCACTTTGTTTGGGTCTACTTTGATGCCATCCTTGGTGACGATGTGCCCCAAGAATCCGATTTGGTAAACCCAAAATTCACACTTGCTGAACTTGGCGTATAGCTGGTGTTCCCGCAAATGTTGCAACACAAAGGTAAGGTGTCGAGCATGCTCCTCTTCACTCTTGGAGTACACCAGAATGTCATCGATAAAAATGATGATAAACTTGTCCAACACGTCATGGAACACTCTATTCATCATATCCATGAACGATGCCGGGACATTAGTTAACCCGAACAATAAGACTAGAAATTCATAATGTCCGTATCGAGTTCTAAATGCCATTTTATGAATATCGCCACTCTTGATCTTCAACTGGTGGTATCCAGACCTAAGATCAATTTTGGAGAAAACTCTTACTCCTTGTGGCTGATCAAATAGGTCGTCAATGCGTGGAATTGGGTATCGATTCTTAATTGTCAATTTATTTAGTTCACTATAGTCGATACACAACCTCATACTACTATTCTTCTTCTTTACGAATAGCACAGCTGCTCCCTAGGGAGACACACTTGGTCGTATAAAACCCTTCTTCAGCAAGTCTTATAGTTGGACTTGCCATTCGTTCAACTCAATAGGTGCCATTCGATACAGTGCCTTGGATACCGGTGCTGCACTAGGAGTCAAATCAATTACGAACTCTGTCTCATGATTCGACGACAGTTGGGTTAGATCTTCTGGAAAAACATCAAGAAATTCTCAGATGATGTCAAGTTCCTCCAAAGGTTTTATCTTTGCCTCGGTGTCCATCACGGTGGCCAAAAAGCCTTGACATCCTTCATCCAGCAACTTTCGCGCCTAGAGGGCGGATAAGGTTATTCTTCTGGGCTTCCTCATCGGTTCACTTTGATAGGTGAAAATCGACCCATCATCTAACTTTAAAATAATCTTCTTCTCTACACACATGACGTTTGCTCCATAGGTAAATATTCAATCCATGCCTAGTATTATGTTAAAATCCTTCATATCAAACTTTATTAGACGTGCGGTCAAGTTCTTCCCATAAATTTCTACCTGACAGGGGTCGTAGACTTCCTTCAGGCTCATAACACTACCCGTCAACGTGCTGACTACTAAATCATGCCCGATGTTCCTCGGTTGATCAATCATCCTACTCGCAAAAGTAGTAGAAACGAAAGAGTGGGATGGGCCCAAGTCGAATAGTACTCGCGTGGGAATGGTTGAGACATTCAAGGCACCTAGGGTTTGTATAAAATTTAGGTTTCACATTCCATAGGTTATCCCCTAAAATTTAGTAGTGTTCAGTGGACTTACCTGTCATTACATCAGGGTTTGCCTCCGCTTCTTTATTATTCGGAGCAAATACCTTTCCTCGAGTTCGATTGTCCCGTGGCTGAAAGGGTCTAGCATAGGACTGGTTTGGCAAGTAAGTGTTGTACCCACGGTGCATGCATTCCCTAGCCATATGTCCTGCTTTGTTGCACACGTAGCATTTGTTGGATGGAACGGCCAGTGTAGAGGCCTGGCTCACTTGGCTTATAGCTGGTTAGGCTGGCGAAGCTGTCGTTGTTGCTTACTCACAGTTGGTTGAGCAGGCCGAGTATATTGGGGCGGAAAGGGTTCTGACCCACATCTGGCCTACGAAATGGAGTCGGATTGGGGCTCGAACTAGCTCCTCAGAAAACCTTATTCGGCTAACCAAAGTTCTGGTAGTTATTTGGCCTCTTGCCCAATCTGGGTGACGTTGTAGCTTTCTCTTTTTCTTTCTCATTCAACCTATCTTCCATAGTCTTCGCCTTGTCGACCATCTGAGCATAATCTCGGATGTCCATAATTGACAAGACAGACCCGATCTCAGGTTTAAGTCCCTTCTCAAATTTCTTAGTCTTACTTACTTCCCCCGTCAGGTGTTCTGGAATGAAATGAAACAGATCTTTGAACCGTTGCTGGTAATCCGGCACCGACTTGGTTCCTTGCACAAGTGTAGAGAACTCAGCTTCCTTTCCGTCCCTAAAACTCTCTGGGAAGTAGTTCTTGAAGAAAACCTCTTTGAATTGCTCCCAAGTAGGATTTGGATGAGCAGCTTCAAGATTTGGCTTGGTGGCCTTCCACCAGGCTTCAGCCTCATTCTGCAACTAATAACCCGCACATATCAGCTTTTGCGCATCCGTACATTCAAGCACATCAAATGCCTTCTCTAAGGTGCTAATCCACCGTTCCGGCTGCATTGCCTTCGAGTTCAACTTGGAAAACATGGCTGGCTGGAGTTTCTTGAACCTCTCCATCACCTTCGCTGTGGAGTTTTCCGCTAAGTGTTGAGGCACAGGTGGTGGGAAAAGTATGGGCTGATTGGGTGGTGGAGGAGGCACTGCACGCTCTTGCATCATGGCTGCAAATTGTGTAGACATCTAGCCCAACAGCTCCTGTTGTTGCTGCATGGTCCTCATCATAGTGGTCATGAAGGCATTCACCAGACCAGCTGCTATACCTGGCTGAGGTGCCGCAGTAGTGGCTTGAGCAGCCATTGGTGCCCTTAGTGAAGTGGCCGATACTTCAAGATTTTAAGCTTCGTTTCTGTTTGGCAGCTCAACCTCTTAGATAATTCGAGGGCGTCTTCCTTGACGACCACCTCGGTTGGTTCTAGTGTTGACCATCTCTGCTTTTCTGGAAGAAGCTACTTGTTTAATAATCCCATACTTCTTACCACAGTCAACAAGCAGTTCCTATTTAACACATGTACATTACCTATTACACAGTTTCAGTGAAAATTATGTTGTTATCCCAGTAAGGTGTATTATTTGTTTATTGGTTTTGTTTCAGTTATTTGTTTTATACTGGAGGAGTGTTTTATGCTATGATATGTTATGCATGATGTTATCTTGAATTTAATTTAAATAACAATTTCCTTAATTATATACTTGTATCTAACAGGCAAGTCTCTGCAACTGCCAACTGGTGATAAAGGTCTGCATGTAAAGGTATGCTATATCACTCCTAACTCCGTCAGCTAGGGTCTGGTCAATGGCTCGACCCACGGGTCCACTAGTATCTACAAGTGCTAGGAAGACTACCAACTGGTTCTCAGCATGGGCATGTATCTCACGTATCCGAATCAGTCTCCTCCTCAGTTGCCTAATATATCGCATGTTGCTGGGGTATCCAAGCCCGAACAACACAATAAGGTCCTGCCATAAAGAAGTACTAAGTATCAGGCCACTATGGTCACTTAATCACAAGAATTAAGTACGATACTATAGGTAAATTAAGTAGCATGAGTAGGAAATAAATAGGTCTGCTCGAGGTTGCACAAGGTGTCTCGGTACCTACGGGGTTTAAATTCTACTCGACAGCCTAATAGATTCTATTCCTAGTTGAACTAGGTTATAGGTGTGATAGGGTCTATGCTCCCTATGACTATCAATTCAACATACCTACATGCATATGTTCAAGTTTGCACAACATCACTCAACCATGGTTCGTACACACATGAATATAGGCACATAATATTTAATATTAAAGGTACATACTATTATTATTTATACATCTAGGTATATATGTATATATCCATTTAAATAAAAGAGAAAATTTTAATCCCCATATATCCTACTTTGATGGTTTACCCTTAGGTAATAACCTATTGTTGCCTTGTTTAGCTAATACTGTGTATTATTAATTTAATTATTTAAATTATTATATAATGTATTTATTATTTTTTTATTCACATTTTTATTTAATTAATGTTTTTAGGTTTATTATGTTGTCTTTGGGTGAAAACTTCATGTCCATAAGCATTTAGGTAAAAACAGCAGAAATTCATTCTCAGGGCGTTAGACACATCGCCCAGTGCATCGCCCAGAGAATCGGGGCCCAGCCTATTTCAGTCCAAAACAGGTCATTTTCACTTCATTTCTTCTCCACAGCTTTCCAAACACCCAGGGCAAAGCTCCAAGGGCTATTTCAACATCTCCCTTGCCAAAACCACATGTTTGCATGAGTCTTTCACGCACCCACGCCAACCTAGGGAAATAGTTTCTTGTGATTTTCTTTCATTTTGGACTGCTGTCCACAGATTTTTACGTCTTTGCTTTGAAATTTCAGAATCTTCTTGCCCTAATTTGCTTTTTATCCTACCTTCTTGCAGTACCATGTCTACAAGACATAGTATGGCAAGGAAATCAGTGGCACGCAAGAGGTTGCGATCAAATCCCGAGCCTTCCTCGTCCTCTACAGTGCCACCAGCCTCACTGAGAGAGGATTCTTCCTCAGAGGAGCCAGACTTCAATCGATTCTGGTTTTCTAGGTATGAGCATTCTAGAGATTGGTCCAAGTTCAAGTCCAAGAGCATAGTAAATAGGAGAATGGTACAGGTGGATGACTTCCACCAATATGGTTTGTATTCTAGGTTTAATATCCTAGGCTGGGCATCCATGTTGTTGCCCTCCGAGCCATGTTACTCGAACCTAGTTCGGTATTCTTACTACAACCTTATGCCATCTGGGGCACAAGAATTCGGTTTGGAGAGTAGGGTGAAGGGTATGGATATCAGATTTACCATTGCCATCCTGGCAGAGATCCTAGGGCTGCCTGACACAGGCGAGAGATATTACTACAAGCCCAGGACAGATATTTCAGACATGTTTTCCTTGGAGACCAGGAGGAGGGTCTTCAAGGCGTTGACTGGTTCAGAGGGAGTCCCAAAGTCTGAAGCTGAATATAAGCCTAGTGCTAGGATTATCAGTAGATGCATATCATATAACATCTACCCGAAAGGCGGGAATCGGGGTAGTATCTCTATGCTGAGGGCTTACATCACCTACTGCCTATTGGGAGCTGGTAAGGGGGGTCCAGTGATCAACCTCCCATATCTACTGATGCAGGACATGCTATACCATGCACAGAACCCTTCTGATGGGAACCTACCGTATGGGAAGTTCCTAACTTTAGTGTTTTGACATTTTGATGTTCCCTTGGCCGGAGAGTATATGAACAGGGACAGGTCTAGACCTATTAGCAAGACCTCAATCCTAAAGATGAAAGTGCAAGGGGATCCTGAGAGTGATCCAGAAGAGGGAGATGAGATGGAGTAGGGATAGGAGCAGGAGCAGGAGATTGGCCTAGAGGAGCAGGGTGATATAGAGGGGACTGGTGTGTAGTTTACTGATTTGCCCTCCTATATGCCGACTGGTGCTACTAGTTTGCAGGTGTCAGAGCCCTATAGATGGTCTAGTATGATGGCACAGTTCCAGGGCCTCCGCACTCAGCTTTCAGAGATGTCTACGAGGATGGATCATGGCTTCACATCCCTAGAGGGGAGAGTAGGTTCTGTAGAGCGACGCCTGGACTTCTGGGATACTTACTATCGCGTCGACTCACGACAGACTCAACCTCCACCGAGTGACATACCTCCTCAGGAGTAGCTTTCCAGCTTGAGTTTCTTATTCTAGCTTGACTCATTTGATGTAGTTCTGACTTTTATTTTTTTTTTTATTTTTTATCATGGTTTATGTAGTAGTTTTTTTTTATCCTAACAGTTGTAATTTGGAAGTAGTACTTCAAGTTAACTTCATGTAGTGGCTTCGGCTATAGTTTACCTTTTATTTTTTTTTTATTAATGTAAATATGCATTCTGTCTTTTATTTACATTTGCCCCTTGTATCTTTTAATTATTACATGTTTTATTATTTATAATTTATCATTCCTATTCTGTGAATTCACCTAGAGGGGGGTGAATAGGTGTATGTTCGAAGAATTGAAACAACTATACAGAAATAAAAACTTAATAAAAAAATAGAAAGAAGTGGAGAAGAGTAGAGACAAGCAATAAGAAGAGACACAAGCAATTTATAGTGGTTCGGCCAATATGGGCCTACGTCCACTCATCTCACCTTAGAGAGAATTCACTATATAGAATCTTGAGTGAGCAAGAGGACTCTTACAACAACTACTCTTGAGAAACTGAGCAAGAGGACTCAAACACAACTAATCTTGATTTATGAGCAAGAGGACTCCTTCTCTTGATTTGGAGCAAGAGGACTCAAAAACAACTTTAAGTAAAGTACTAAGTAGTTTAGGATTACCTTAAAACTTAGTAGAATGAGTGCTACCTCTTAGTCAATGCAGCTTGGATGCAAGTATGCAACGAGGGAGCAAGGATGAGATTGAATTTTCTTCGATCTTCTTGATCTTGAAAGAATAATCTCACTAGGGAGTGCTTGATTGTTTAGAGCTCATGATTGATGATTGTTGTAATGTTTAAAACACTAATCAAGAGGGTATTTATAGGCTAAAGGTCTAGAACCAATTAAGAATCCAATTAAGAAACGGATTCCACATACTATAAGTAATCCGGTATGCTGGATGGGAATCCGGTATGCCGGATTACCTAACTCCCTTTCAAAAAATAAAGGAATAACGGATATATTTAAGCAGTTATAGGTGATCTGGTATGCTGGATAGGGATCCGGTATACCGAATCAGTGTACACTACAGTACCTTAAGGATTCGATATGCTGGATCTCATCCAGCATGCTTAAGTTAAACACTGTGAGTAGTTCCTGAGATTTTACCCCTGATCCGGTATGCCGGATTGGGAACCGGTATACCGGATTGGGCAACAACAGTGTAATTTCAGCTTAATTTCCTTGGGGATTAATTTGGGTATTTCAAACCCACTTGGTCACATAGTTAGGGGGTCAAATGGCCTCCTAAGGTCATTCTAGATGCATGCATGCGTGTGTGTGTGAATTACATCAAATGTGACTCAAGGAATAAAAAATTTACACAAATATCTAAATTTATACAAAGTCTTCAAAAGAGGACTTCTTTTTACTTTCTCCAACATATGTTTGACTTTGACTTCCAAGCTCCAATCTTCTTAAAGATCTTTGAAAACTTGTATATGCTCCCCCTCACTTGGTGCTATACTTTGACTCTAACACACTTAGAACAAAACTTATTTGTTATCATCAAAACATCATCATGGGGATGACTTGGAGGGTGTGGAATGTAGGGTCATTTCCCTAACATATTCTACCATCTGTGAATGTAGAAAGAGCTTCATGCTCTGATACCAAGCTCTATCACACCCCAAACCACCCCCTGGGTGGATTAGGTAGGTTACCCGAATTGCATAAAGGCAATCCACTAAATCCCATGGATCTAGAAGTAGTTACTCCATTCACAGACACACATCCATAGTAATACAACATGTAAACTCAGAGTGCTATAGAAAACTATATTTACATTAAAAGATAAGGAAGCGTAGCAGTACAGGAAATGATTGTTATGTACATAAGTAAGTTTTATCATTCCCTCTCTGACACCCACAAGCTGAACAGTAAAAGCTAATATATACATCAACTGAAATAAAGGGTAAATATATACAGGGCGAGGTAACTCAAGCCCCCAAAAAAAAAAAAGAAGAAAACTAAAAGCAGAAATGGGGATAAACTCCTGTCAAGATAAAAAGCAGCATCAGCATCCACATCAACACCCTTCACGAGTCAGTCCTCAGTAGTCACCGAGAATATTCGGACCATTGGCACGACCTCTGTCGGGGTCCACACCAATATGATCATAACCACCATGGTTCTCCTCTGGGTAATAAGCCTCCCCACCACAGTGACATCCACCTATAAGATCATCTAATAGAAAAACATAGATAACAGAGTGTGAGCTCCACTGAGCCCGTGATTGAAACATATCATCATGCATGCATATACAACCACAATCCATATGATCCTACATGATATGCATATCAAATTATTTATTAGCCACTTGTCAATCAACTAAGTCAGGTTAGTACTACTACAATCCCCAATACATGTATCCCTGGTGTGGGCTTTTAATACATGTATTCCGATGATAGATAACAGAGTGTGAGCTCCACTGAGCCCGTGATTAAAACATATCATCATGCATGCATATACAACCACAATCCATATGATCCTACATGATATGCAGATCAAATTATTTATTAGCCACTTATCAATACAACTAAGTCAGGTTAGTGCTACTATAATCCCCAATACATGTATCCCTGGTGTGGGGTTTTAATACATGTATTCCGATGATACACCCATTGAGTTGTCAGAGAGGACTAGTCAGCTCCAGCATTCGTTCACCAAGGTCAGCCTGACTAGCCCTCTGTGATTAACCTGTGAGGCATCTGTCCCTTTTTCTCTTTTTTTTTCTTTTCTGGCTTATAACCCGACATATAGCCCATAATCACCATTTCGGTGCAAACATATTTATTTTCTTTTCTTTTTTTTTTCATCATATATATGGTCACTCCCATCGGCATCCAACACCCTAACCCCTGTTGGCAAGGGTGCGTAGCATGGATGATGAAACTCTAACCCCATGTCTATATGGCATCGTATGAGTCAGGTGGTGTCAATCGTATCCCATACTACGGGCTACCACAGGCCTCATTTCCAAGCCGGCTACAGCATCTAGTCTAACATTCACAATCAGCATAGCATATTCAAGCAGAATTGTCCAACAGTCAACACAGTGTTGTAATGAATTTGTAAGATTTGAATTAAACATGTATCACAGTATTAATATTATAAGAATTTAATTTTAGAATATTATTCATGTTACACGTACATACGTGATGACATTCCACTCACCTTGGTCTGGTCCTATAGGTTCTGTTGCTGTTTTAGTTCCGACTGAAGTCTGCCAGTGTACCTCAAGCGCGGGATCAAATCCTAAAGTATAAATCATAATTGTGTTATTTAGTATTCCAAGCTGTTCTTGGATGTCCTAGTATTGATCTTTGTTCACTGGTTTGACTCGATGCTCAGTATAGTATCACCTGGAATTCTCTGGGCCTTACACTAGGCTTTAGGTCTATGTCTCGATGCATCATCCAGAGAAAGTGGTTCAAGGTTAGGTATGGTATTTTACCTATGTAACACTTAGTACATGGTCCCGGCAATCCCACAACACAGTCCTTATGTCACACCCCAAACCACCCCTAGGAGGATTAGGTAGGTGACCCAAATTGTGTAACGGCAATCCACCAAATCCCACGGATCTAGATGCAGTTATTACATTCACGGTCCCACATTCATCACTTTACCATACTATTCTCAACTTGACAGTGCTGCAGGACCAAACACAAGTAGGGTTTCCAAGTCTTGCGGGACCCACTTGGGTTCTCAAGCATTCTCTCATATGGATAGATGTGTGGAGGGGCATTTAGGTCATTTTCCACCTTCCCATACAGTACCATGACCAATGGGTGAGGTCCCCTAAGTCAGAACATCAAAACAACAGCATTTCACTCACTGGGCATTGGGTGCATCGCCCAGTACATCGCCCAGAGTCTTCAAACCGAGATTTGGTTGAGTTCCCTAGGCTGCTGGTTATGGGCAGTGACCAAATCTTCTCCCCATGCATGTTAGGGTGTTAGGTACCCCCCAGGGGTGATCTTCATTTTGGTCCATGTGGATTTTCCATTGGGCCCACCACTTGGCTGCCAGAGGCTGCCCAGACAACCCAGGGAATAGTAACCCACGAATTTTCCCAACCTCAAAACTTGGTTTCAATCACATGCAAAGATGTATTTACATATCAAATGGTAATCTAGGGCTGCTACCACCTAGGGCTAGGTCCTATGCAGCCAGGGCTTGTATCCAGGACTCCAAACAGCCAAATAACAGTGCATCTGGCAGTGCAGCCAGGCACAGCCAGATTTTAGCTCCAAAACCAGCATAACAGATCTATATTTTTACTTAAAATTGTCAGATCTTCCATGCTTTATACTTGCATGGTAGATCTGGAGCAGTTCTAGGCAGTTCCCAACTATTCTGGGCTGCCAGAGAGCAAAAAATAATCCAAAACACAGGCATTCAAAGGGAGCAGCAGGTAGGGGCAGTGATTATATACCTGAGCTGAGCTTGGGTGCCACGAAATCTGAGCTCAGATGTGTGAGTTGTTCCTCCCCTCCTTTCTTCTTCCCTTTCTTCTTCTTCTCCCTCTCTTTTCCTCTCTTTTCTTTCTTCTCCCTTCCCCACGATTTGAACAGTAGCCAAGGGGTTTAAATGAACCCATGGCACTACTATTTATAGGCCCAGCCCATACTAGGGTCTGTTTGGCTGCTAAGGCCCTTTTTCAAAATGAGTTTTTGGACTGTTTCTCAGTGATTTTGGGCACACTGGTGGGGTCCACAGTGAACCAAGGGTATGAGGTGGTCCCTCAGACTCCCCTCTACCTATAGAGGGTGCCCATGTCCAATATGAGTGGTCCTCATAATTTAAAATTATTTTAATATACTATTTTGCACTCTGGGCGATCGTCTTTGGGCCTTGTCTGCATCACCCAGTGCATCACCCAGAGATTTCAGCAAGGCTGAATCTCAGTGGGGCTTGCACAAGGGTTTGACCCATGGTTAGGGTATTTTCCCCACATGCCAATTAGAGGTTTTTACACACTTTTCTAGAGGTGGGTCCCATAGTTATGGGGAGGAGAGAGATTACCTAGAGTCCAGGCCATACATAATGCTATGAGCTGTGCAGCTGCAAGGGTCAGTGATCCATCTATTGACAGGCATGTAGGATGATCCACACAGGGTTTCTTCATCAATCCAAACCACTGGAGTGATACTCCACAGTGTTCTTGGTTGCCTGGTCAGGGGTTCCTGTCCTTCAGTCAAGATTCCAGCCAGTTAGGAGCAAGGTTTGACATTTCTCCCCACCTTACAAAAATTTCTTCCTCGAAATTTGCTTACCTTGCAATTCAAAAAGTTAAGGATATTTCTCTTTCATTTCTTCTTCACGTTCCCATGAAGCTTCTTCTATCGGGTTGTTTCCCCATCGAACCTTCACAAAGGCGACTGTGCGATTATGGAGGTTATGCTCCTTTTTGTCCAATATCTCCGTAGGTTGCTCTTCGTAGGTCATATCCACATCCAACTGTTCAAGTTCAGTTGACAGTATATGTGTCGGATTGTTAATGTACTTTCTTAGCATCGACACATGGAAAACATTGTGGACGCTCGGCAAAAATGGTGGTAATGCCAATCGGTATGCTACGGGTCCCACTTTGTTAAGAATTTCATAAGGACCGATGAATCTTGGGCTTAACTTGCCCTTCTTGTTGAAACGTAGCAATCCTTTAGTTGGAGACACCCGAACGAATACTTTTTCTCCGATTTCAAATTCAATGTCCTTCCTTTGATTATCTGCATAACTTTTCTGTCTTGACTGGGCTGCCTTGATCTTTTCTCTTATAACATCCACCTTGTCACAGGTCACTTGTATCATTTCAGGCCCGACATATTTTCATTCCCCAACTTCATCCCAATATAGTGGAGTTTGACATTTCCGTCCATAAAGAGCTTCAAATGGTGCCATGCCAATGGTGGAGTGATAGCTATTATTGTATACAAATTCCACCAGAGGTATGTGAGCATCCCAACTATTGTTCATTTCCAAAACATAGGCCTAGAGCATATCCTCCAGAGTCTGAATAATTCTTTCTGACTGTCTGTCCATCTGCAGATGGAAAGCTGTACTAAGATTCAGTTGAGATCCCAATGCCTTTTGTAAACTCCTCCAAAACATAAACTGAGGATCTCTGTCAAACACAATATTGACAGGCACGCCGTGTAAGCGGACTATATTTTCTATATATAATTGAGCAAGCTCTTTCATAGAATAACTTATCTTGATTAGTATAAAGTGAGCTGCCTTTGTCAGTCCGTCTATGATCACCCAAATCACATTCATGCCCTTCCTGGTGTTGGGCAAATTTATCACGAAATCCATAGTGATCCTTTCCCACTTCCATTCAGGTATAGGAAGTGGCTGCAATAAACCATACGGTTGGTGTCTCTCTGCTTTTATCTGTTGACAGGTGAGGCACTTGGACATGCATATAGCTATGGTCTCTTTCATTCCCATCCACCAGTAATACTTCTTCAAGTCCTTGTACATCTTTGTACTTCTAGGGTGAATTGTATGGGGTGAGTTGTGCGCCTCTTTAAGGATTCGGTCTTGGACATCATAATCATCAGGAACGCACAATCTGTCTCAAAACTTCAATGCACCATCATAGGCCAAAGAAAAGTTTGGGTCCTTATGGACACCTTGTTGTACTTCCCAAATAATCTTAGCCAGGTCGGGGTCCAATGGTTGCTTCGTAATTACCTCTTCTCGTATCGACGGCTGTAGATCCATGGCTGCTAATTGTATAGTCGTTCCTTCGATCACGAGTTCCAGGTCAAACTTTCGAGCTTCTTCTACCAATTGTTCGCTTACGACTAAGGAAGCGAGACATGCAGTCTGAGATTTCCTACTTAATGCATTAGCTACAACGTTAGCCTTACCAGGGTGGTACTGGATTTCACAGTCATAATCTTTCACCAGTTCTAACCACCGCCTTTGTCTCATGTTCCGCTCCTTTTGGGTGAAGAAATACTTCAGACTTTTATGATCGCTAAAAATTTCACTCTTTTCACCATATAGGTAATGCCACCATATCTTTAATGCAAAGACCACTGCTGCCAACTCTAAGTCATGGTGGGGTAGTTCTTCTCGTGTTCTTTTAATTATCTAGAGGCATAGGTGACTACTTTACCTTTATGCATTAGGACGCCACCCAATCCTGTCTTGGATGCGTCAGTATATACTACCATTCCTCCGGTGCCGTCCGGAATGGTCAGGACTGGAGCTATCACCAATCGGTTTCTCAAATCCTAAAAACTTTTCTCGCATGCTTCATTCCATTCAAATTTGGCTCCCTTCTTTGTAAGTTTTGTCATGGGTACTGAGATGTGCGAGAAATTCTCAATCAACCGTCGATAATATCCGGCCAATCCCAAGAAACTTTGAATCTCAGTGGCACTCTTCAGAGTCTTCCACTCGAGAACCGCTTTCACCTTTCCTGGATCCACTTTGATGCCATCCTCAGTGACGATGTGTCCCAGGAATCCAATCTAGTGTAGCCAAAATTCGCACTTACTGAACTTGGCGTAAAGTTGGTGTTCTTGCAACCGCTGTAACATAAAAGTAAGGTGTCGAGCGTGTTCTTCCTCATTCTTGGAGTACCCCAGAATGTCGTCAATAAACACAATGACAAACTTATCCAACACATCATGGAATACTCTATTCATCATGTCCATGAATGCTGCCGGGGCGTTGGTCAATCCGAACGATAAAACCAGGAATTTATAATGTCCGTATCGAGTTTAGAATGCCGTTTTGTGAATATCACCGCTCTTGATCTTCAATTGATGATATCCCGACCTAAGATCGATTTTGGAGAAAACTCTTGCTCCTTGTAACTGATCAAATAGGTCGTCGATGCGCGGCAACGGATTTCGATTTTTGATAGTTAGCTTATTCAGCTCGCGGTAGTCGACACACAGCTACATACTACCATCCTTCTTTTTAACAAACAGCATGGGTGCTCCCCAGGTGATACGCTGTATAAATCCCTTCTTCAGCAGGTCTTGAAGTTGAACCTGCAACTCCTTCAGTTTGATTGGCGCCATCTGATATGGTGCTTTGGATATCGGTGCTGCACCAGAAATTAGATCAATCGCGAACTCTATATCGCAGTCAGGCGGTAGCTACGTCAGATCTTTCAAAAAAGCATCAGGAAATTCTCTGATGACCTCAAGTTCTTCCAAGGGTTTTATCTTTGCCTCCGTGTCTATCACAGTGGCCAAAAAGCCTTGGCATCCATCATCTAGCAACCTTCACGCCTGGAGGGCTGATAAGGTTAATCTTTCGGGTGTCCTTCTTTGTTCACTTTGATAGGTGAGGATTGACCCATTATCCATTTTAAACACTATCATCGTCTCCGCACACAAGACATTTGCATCATAGGCAGATAACCAATCCATGCCTAGTATTACGTCAAAATCCTTTATATCCAACTTTATCAATCATGTGGTTAGCTTCTTCCCACAAATCTCAATCTGGCAAGGGTCGTAGACCTCCTTCAAACTCACGACACTACCCGTTGATGTGCTGACTACTAGTTCGTGCCCAATGTCTCTCGGTTGATCTTTCATCCTACTAGCAAAAGTGGAAGAAACGAAAGAGTGGGTTGTGCCCGAGTCGAATAATACTCGTGTAGGTACGGTCGAGACACTCAGGGTACCTAGGGTTCGTACATAATTTAGGTTACATGAAGTAAGCTAGTTATTCCCTATAATTTAGTAGTGTTCAGCACACTTACCGGTCAATACATTGGGGTTCGCCTCAGCTTCTTCATTTGTCATCACAAACACCTTTCCTCGCGTCCGATTGTTCTGTGGCTGAAAACGTTTAGCGTAGGGCTGATTTGGCGAGTTGTTGCCATACCCACGCGATTTGCAATCTCTTGCCATGTGCCCTTCCTTATTGCACATATAGCACTTATAGGGTAGAACAGCAGGTGTTGAGGCATGGCTCACTTGACTGGTAGCTGGTCGGGCTGACAAAGCGGCTATTGTCGCTTGACTCGTAGTCGGTTGAGCAGGTCGATTGAAAGTGGGGCGGAAAGGCTTCTGACCCACGTTCGGCCTACGATACTGAGTCAAGTTGGAATTTGAATTAGTTCCACGGTAAGCTTTATTTGGCCAGCCATAAGTGTGGAAATTATTTGGCCTCTTGCCTACAAATGACGTCACAGCTTTCTCTTTCTCTTTCTCTTTAAATCTATCTTCCATGGTCTTTGCCTTGTTGACCATTTGAGCATAATCTCAAATGTCCATGATTGACAATACTGATCCGATCTCAGTCTTGAGTCTTTTCTCAAATTTCTTTACCTTACTAACTTCCCCTTTCAGGTGCTCTGGAGCAAAATGGAACAAGTCTTCAAACCGCTATTGGTAATCCAACACTGACTTGGTCCCTTACACCAGTGCGATGAACTCAGCTTCTTTCCTATCCCTAAAACTTTCTGTGAAGTAGTTCTTGAAGAAAACTTCTTTAAATTGCTCCCACATGGGATTCGGGTGAGTAGCTTCCAAGTTAGGTTTAGTAGCTTTCCACCAAGCTTCGGCTTTATTCTGCAACTGATAACCCACACATTTCAGCTTCTATGCGTCTGTGCACTCAAGTACTTCAAATGCCTTCTCTAGGGCACTAATCCACCATTCCTACTGCATTGCTTCAGAAGTTATTTTGGAAAATGCAGGCGGTTGGAGTTTCTTGAATCTCTCCATAACCTTGGCGGTAGAGTTTTTCGCTAAGTGTTGAGGCACAGGTGGTGGAAATAGTATGGGCCGGTTGGGTGGTGGTGGTGCTGCACGTTCATGCATCATGGTTGCAAACTGTGTAGACATCTGACCAAGTAATTCTTGTTGTTGCATGGTCCGCATCATAGTGGTCATGAATGTAGTTACATCGCCAACTGCCACATTTGGCTGAGGTGCTACAATAGTGGCTTATGCAGCCGCAAGTGTCTTTGACGAAGCAGCCGATGTTTCAGAATTTTGAGCCTCAATCCCATTTGGCAGTTCAACCTCTGGTATAACATGAGGTTATTTTCCTTTGTAACCACCACGAGAACTTCTTCTTGTGTTGATCATCGTTACTTCTCTGAAAAGAGGAGCATGTTCAATACATGTTCAATATTATAATATTGCTGATCGGGTCAACAATTATTTCCTAGTTAGTGCAGGTACAAACCTAGTCCATAGTTCTAGTGTACTTTATGGGTCACACCAGTAAGGTGGATTGTTAGATATGTCATCTTTGTTTATTGTGAGGTGTTTCTTTCACTTTATGTTTTGTTTCTCTTTCGTAAACATTTTATGTAATGATGTGCTATGCATGACACTAAATGAGAGATTTCAAATTTTTTAAAGAAAAGACTTTTAATTATTTACCTGGTCTAACAAGCAAGCAACTCCACCTTCCTTTCGATCACAAACTCCATCACAAGTAGGTACTCTATGTCGGCTCTTACTTCTTCAGCTAAGGACATATAAAAGTCTCGCTCCCCTGGTCCACTAATAGCAGCAAGGGCTAGATAAAAGTCTAACCGGTTCTCAGCTCGGGGTATTACTAGTCGTATTCGTCTCAGTCTCTCTTGTAGTTGTCTAATATAGATTATGATGTTGGGGTCTCCAGACTTAGCTGAGGTAATGGGTCCTGTCATAGAAAATGGTTCTAAGCATCAGGTTATACTTAATTAAAAGAATTAAGTACATGCCTACCGAAATTTAAATGACCAAGAATCAATAAAATATACTTGGGTTGGCTCGAGGTACCTTAGCGTCTAAATTGTTTTGATTGGCTAGACAACCTATGAGATCCTATTCTTGGCAGACCTAGACTTTGGATAGGATAAGATCTACGCTCCCTACAAGTCGTAAATACATATTACAACATACCTACATATCTATGTTTGGTTTTGCATAGCAGCACTCCACTTAGTTTGTACATCACAATATCAAACACATAATAACTAAATATTTTACACACACATCAATTCTCATAAGTATATATATATATAAATATATATATATATATATATATATATTTATCTATCTTTGGATACTTACACTAATAAGGAAATCAATTTACTTGTGTTTTTCTAAAATCCCCAAATAGAGGTTCTATTCCCTTAGTCTTATGGAATTTGTGTTTGTGTAATTAATTAGTTTAATTACTATATATATATATATATATATATATATATATATATATATTTTCTTCTTTTATAAATAATTTCATAAAACATTAATGAAAATTTTTATTTCTATGTTTAACAAGGTTATTATAGGTGAAATCCAAGTTCCCTCGTGTTAAAGCTTCAAAAATAGCAAAAATGCATTCACTGGGCGATGTCTCTAGGCATTGGATGCATCGCCCAGAGAATCGGGGCACAGATATATGAGTCCGAGAGGGGCCCATTTCACTTCAAACTTTTTCTAAACTTCCCTAAACACCTGGAGAAGTACTTTGGAGGGTAGTGTGACTATTTCCACACCAATTCCTCACATTTCCTTGAGTCCTTCGCGAATCCACGCGAGCCTAGGTAAGGATTCTTGGTTGTTTTTACTAGAATAGGTTTTTTTTTGTTTCTTCTTACTTTAGCTAGGGTTTTTTTAAATTTCCTTGCCCTAACTACTTCTTTTCCTTTTCTTTTGGCAGCACAATGTCTACTAATCACCGTACGGCTAGGAAATCGATAGCCCGGAAGAGGCTACGGGTTGAGAGTGATCATTCATCGTCATCATCATCTATGGTGCCTCCCACTTCACTTAGGGGCGATTCATCTTCGAAGGAGCCCGAGTTTGACCGATTCCTCTTCTTTAGGTATGAGCATTTTAAGGAGTGGGAGAAGTTTGAGTCCCTCAAGATAGTCAATGGTTGGGTAGTACGGGTGGATGACTTCCATCAGTACAATCTATTTACTAGGTTCAACACCTTAGGTTGGGCCTCTATGTTGACTCCTACTGAACCTTGTTATCCCAACTTGGTTCGGTATTTCTACTGCAACTTGGTGTCATCTGGGGCACAAGAGTTTGGACTAGTGAGTAGAGTGAAGGGAGTAGATATTAGATTGACCACTGCCTCACTAGCAGGGATTCTGGGGTTGCCCAATACTGGAGAGAGGTGTTACTACAAACCTCAAGTTGATATTTCTGAGATGTTCTCTTTGGAGACCAAGAGGTGGGTCTTCAAAGCATTGATAGGTTCACATGACACACCTAAATCTAAGGCTTCCTATAAGACCAGTGCCCGAGTGATTAGTAAGTGTGTAACCTACAACATCTACCCCAAAGGCGGTAATAGGGGTAGCATTTCTATGATGAGAGCGTATATCACATACTACCTATTGGGAGTAGGCAGAGGGGGTCCAGTCATAAGCCTCCCATACCTATTACTTCAGGTGATGCTATATCATGCACAGAACCCATCTGATGGGAACCTTCCATATGGGAAGTTCATTACCTTAGTCTTTTGGCACTTTGAGGTTCCTTTGGCAGGTGAGTACATGGAGAAGGATAGATCTAGGCCCATCGATAAGACCTCAATACTGAAGATGAAGGTGCTAGGGGGTGATCCACCAGAGGATGAGGAGATGGTGATGCCAGGAGATGAACAGCAGGTAGATGAGGAGCTGGATGATGTGCAGGGTGGCAATGAGCAGGGTGATATCCAGGGTGATATTCAGGGTGAGGAGCAGGGCTGCTTCGAGGGTGTTGGCACATAGTTCACTGATTTACCTGCTTATGAGGTGACGGGTGCCACCAGTTCTCAGGTTCCAGGGCCTTCCGAGTGGGCACAGATGATGTCACATTTTCAGAGCCTTAGTACCCAACTTTCTGACATGTCGACTAGGATGGATCGGGGCTTCACATCATTGGAGAGCAGGGTGGGATCTATCGAACAACACTTGGACTTTTGGGACAGGTTCTACCGTGTAGACTCACACCAGTCACAGCCTCCATCGGGCGACTTGCCTCCTACCGAGTAGTTCTTCTGGCCAGCATTGTGTCTATGCTACGTGGTTCAGACATATCTTTTTTTTTTCTTAGCTTATGTACTTTTCTTTTGTTCAAGATGTATTTAGTTTTTTTGTTTTATCAGCTTATGTAAATATCTGAAAGTAGTACTATCAGCTAAACTTTTGTAGTGGCTCAGCCACAGTTATCTTTTATTTAATGGAAATTATGCATCTTTTATTTAATTGCATTTACCTCCCCTGTAGCTTTTAATTATTACTTGTTTTAGTGTTGGTAGGTTATTAACCCTAATCTACACTCCATGAATGTAAGAAGAGCCTCACGCTCTGATACCAAGCTCTGTCACACCCCAAACCACCCCCTGGGAGGATTAGGTAGGTGACCCAAATTGCGTAACGGCAATCCACAAATCCCACGGATCTAGAAGCAGTTATTACATTCACGGTCCCACATTCATCACTTTATCAAAAGCAAGATCAAAGTGCTACAGATATACTACAATTATAATAACAAAAGAGAAAGCGTAGCGATACGGGAATGATGGTAATATATATATATACAAGGTGTTCAGAAACATTCCCACCCAGATACAACCCACAAAGAGAAACTAAGCTGACAAAAGCTAAAAGAAAGAAAGAAATACATACATATATATATATATACAGGGTGAGATAACTCAACCCCAAAAAGAAAGTAAGAAAAACTACAGCTAAACCACAAGCAAGACGAGGATAAACTCCTAACCAAAGCAAAAAGGAGTCCCCAAGACAAAAAGCATCAAGTGCACTCTTCAACGGCCTTCATCAATGACCACCGAGAATGCATGCATCATCGGCACAACCTCCATCGGGGTCTACATCAATATCATCATAATAACTAGGGCTCTCCTCCTCGTAATGAGCCTCCATGCCACAGCGGCATCGATCTGCAAAATCATCTAAGAAAAACATATATAACAGAGTGTGAGGCCCACTGAGCTCGTGAGCAAAACATATCATCATGCATGCACGTGCAACCACAATCCACATGATCCTACATGATATGTAAGTCCAATTTATTTATTAGCCACCTAACAATACAACTAAGTCAGGTCAGTGCTACTACAATCCCCAATATATGTATCCCTGGTGCGGGCTTGGTTACCCCTTCCCGTGATACACCCATTGAGTTGTCGGAGAGGACCAGTCAGCTCTCGCATTCGTTCACCAAGGTCAGCCCGACCAGCCCTCTGTGATTAACCTGTAGGGCAATCCATCACTTTTCTCTTTTCTTTTTTTTCTTGGCTTATAGTCCATAATCACCATTCCGGTGTAAACACATTTCTTTCTTTTCATTTCTTTTCTTTTCTCATATACACATATGGTCACCCTCACAGGCATCCAACACCTTAACCCCTGTTGGCAAGGGTGCATAGCACGGGTAATGAAACTCTAACCCCATGTCTATATAGCATCGTATGAGTCGGGTGGTGTCAATCGCATCCCATTCTATGGGCTACCACAGGCCTCATTTCCAAGCAGACTACGACATCTAGTCAAACATTCACATTCATTAGATAAAATTCAAAGTGTTGATCAACAGACAGTCAATGTGTAGTAATTTGAGTAATTGAACAAAATTAGATAACACAGCATTTATAATTTAAGATTCTTAACTGCCGGCATTGTATCACAGTTACACATACACATATGATAATACTTCACTCACCTGGGGCTGGTTCTAAGAACTCGGTTGCAAATTCAGTTCCAACTACAATCTGGCTGTAGGCCTCGAGCGCGGGATCAAATCCTAGATATAAATCAGAAATTGTCATTTTAATATTCCAATCTATCTCTGGTGGTCCTAGGGTTAACCTAAGCTCACTGGGTTGACCCAATGTTCAGTTGGTTTTCACTTGGAATTCTCTGGGCCTTGCACTGGGCCTTAGGCCTATGTCCTGGTGCATCATCCAGAGATGGTGGCCTAGGGGTAAAATGGCCATTTATAGTATTAGTACCTAACTCTAGGTCATAATAGACTTACAGTGCTGTCCTCAACTTGACAGTGCTGCAGGACCAAACACAAGCAGGGTTTCCAAGTCCTGCGGGGCCCACTTGGGTTCCCAAGCATTCTCTCATATGGACAGGGCATTTAGGTCATTTTCTAACTTCCCACACAGTACCATGACCAATGGGTGAGGTCCCCCAAGTCAAAACATCAAAACAGCAGCATTTCACTCACTGGGCGATGGCGCTGGGCGTTGGGTGCATTGCCCAGAGTCTTCAAACCGAGATTTGGCTGAGTTCCCTAGGATGCTGGTTATGGGCAGTGACCAAATCTTTTCCCCATGCATGTTAGGGTGTTAGGTACCCCCAAGGGTGATCTTCATTTTGGTCCATGTGGATTTTCCACTAGGCCCACCACTTGGCTGCCAGAGGCTACCCAGACAGCCAAGGGAATAGTAACCCATGAATTTTCCCAGCCTCAGAACTTGGTTTCAATCACATGCAAAGCTGTATTTACATATCAAATGGTAATCTAGGGCTAGGTCCCATGCAGCCAGGGCTTGCATCCAGGACTCCAAACAACTAAATAACAGTACATCTGGCAGTGCAACCATGCACAGCCAGATTTTGGCTCAAAAACCCACATAATTGATCTGTATTTTTAATTAAAAGTCTCAGATCTTCCATGCTTTATACTTGCATGGCAGATCTGGAGCAGTTCTAGGCAGTTCCCAACTGTTCTGGGCTACCAGAGAGCAAAAAATCATCCAAAACACAGGCATTCAAAGGGAGCTGCAGGTAGGGGCAGTGATTATATACCTGAGCTGAGCTTGGGTGCCACGAAATCTGAGCTCAGATGTGTGAGCTGCTCCTCCCCTCCTTCCTTCTTCCCTTTCCTCTTCTTCTCCCTCTCTTTTCCTCTCTTTTCTTTCTTCTCCCTTCCCCACGATTTGCACAGTAGCCAAGGGGTTTAAATGAACCCATGGCACTACTATTTATAGGCCCAGCCCATACTAGGGTCTGTTTGGCTGCTAAGGCCTTTTTCAAAATGAGTTTTTGGACTGTTTCTCAGTGATTTTGGGCACACTAGTGGGGTCCACAGTGAACCAAGGGTATGAGGTGGTCCCTCAGACTCCCCTCTATCTATGGAGGGTGTCCATGTCCAATATGAGTGGTTCCCATAATTTAAAATCAATTTAATATGCTATTTTACACTCTAGGCGATGTCTCTGGGCCTTGTCTGTATCACCCAGTGCATCGCCCAGAGATTTCAGCAAGGCTGAATCTCAGTGGGGCTTGCATACGGGTTTGACCCATGGTTAGGGCATTGTCCCAACAAGCCAATTAAAGGTTTTTACACACTTTTCCAGAGGTGGGTCCCATAGTTATGGGGAGGAGAGAGATTACTTGGATTCCAGGCCATACATAATGCTGCGAGCTATACAGCTGCAAGGGTCAGTGATCCATCTACTGACAGGCATCTAGGATGATCCATACAGGGTTTCTTCATCAATCCAAACCACTGGAGTGATACTCCATAGTGATCTTGGTTGCCTGGTCAGGGATCCTATCCTTCAGTCAAGATTCTAGTCAGTCAGGAGTAGGGTTTGACACCTTAGGTCAGTAGTGCTACTGGGCCAACACAGGCAGGGTTTCCAAGCCCTGTGGGTCCCACTTGGGTACCCATAGTACAAATAAATATGGATAGATGTGAGGAGGGGTATTTTGGTCATTTACCACCTCCTAACACTATTCATAGTCTATTGGTGGAAGTCCCTAAAGTTTGGTCTGCAAATCAGCCATTTTTAATTCTCTGGGTGATTCACTGGGTGATGTGTGCATCGCCTAGTGCATCACTCAGAGCCTGTTTAAAATGTGAATAGGCTCCAGATCTTGGGTTTTGCACCACAGGCAGTGCCATGGTCGATCCTTCATGCATGTTAGGTCATTGTGGACCCCATGTGGAGTAGTTTACAATGGTCCACATGGATCATGACCTGGGCCCACCATTTGGCAACCAGGAGCTGTCCTGTGAGTACAGAGAATAGTAGCCCAGCTGTGTTCCAGCTTATGGCCATGGTTTGGGCTGCATGCAAGGGTGATCCTACGTAAAATAGGGTGGTCTAGGGCTGCTACAACACAGGGCTAGGTCGAGAGCAGCCTATGTGCACAGATCTAAGCCCAGACTGCCTGTTCTTGGTGCAACAGGGCAGTGCAGTCTGGCACAAGGACAGATTTCAGTCCCAAGTAAATAACAGCAGTAAAAATCATTGAATAACCCTCAGATCTTCCATGCAATCTGTTTGCGTGTTGGATCTAAGGCAGTAAATGGCAGCCCCCAGATGATCTGGGTTGTCCATGACCAGAAACACCTTCAAAACACTGAGATCTAAGGAAGAGGATAGAGAACCATCATGGCAGTAGGTAATGGTATGATTTTTATACCTGAAACTGAGTTGAGGTTGCTGCTGGAGCTGAATCCGGAGGCAAGGTATGCACTCCCTCTCCCTTCCCTTCTTCTTCTCCTTCTCTTTTTCTCTCTTGTCTTCCTCCCACAATTTGAACAGTGTTTAGAGTTCTATTTCAAGGCTGGGGTCCTCTATTTATAGACCAGCCAATAACTAGGGTCTGTTTGGTAGCTTGGGCCCACTCCAAGAATGCATTTTGTAACTGATTCTGGGCCATTCCAGCCACTCTGGTGGGGTCCACAGGGGTCTGAGGGTATGTGGTGGTTCCCAAGACTCCCATCTTCCTCTGGAGGGTGTCCATGGCTAGTATGGGTGGTCCCCACACCTCTACAGGTTAAAATATTAGTTTTTCCCACTCTGTGCGATTCACTGGGTGATGTGTGCATCGCCCAGTGCATCACCTAAAGAATACAGCAAACCTGAATCTCACTGTGCTTGCACAGGAGTTTTTCCCAGGGTTTAAGCCTTACACCTATACCTCACCTAGGGTCAAATATACATATTTTCAGGTGTGGACCCCACACTTATGAGGAGGAGAGAGAATTCTTGGAGTTTATGCAATACATTATGCTGTGGGCAGTACAACTGCAAGGGTCTGCAATCCATCTTCTGACAGGTATGTAAGAGCACATCCTCGGGGGTTCTCCATTAAATTCAATCACAGGGGTGATGCTCCACAGTGTGTTTGGATGTCTTGCCAAGGGTTCCTGTCCTTTATTCAAAACTCCCAGCCTGTTAGGGGCAGGTTTGACACAAAAAGCCTACCTAGTCAAAGAAGATCGAAACAAAAGTGTGGAGGTTTCCCTTGTGTAACTCAAGAGATTCATAAATTGAACAAGTATCACTGTTTGTGCTGGCTTCTCTTGTCTCTTGTACTCAAATACTTCGTAGTCAAGCTGAGATTACCGGATTGGTTTCTTCAGTCTTGATCTTGAGGTCTCAAGTAGGATGGTAGTATTCAAGAGGTGAAGGAAGTGGTAGGCTTCAAAGCTCTTGAATGTAGGCTAAGTATGGGTGTAAGGAGCACTGTCTCTGAACTAGGGGCTAGGCAAAGCTCATAGAAGGTGCATGTAACCCTCCTCAACGTGAGAGGGGTGTATTTATAAATGTAGAGGGGTGTGTGCACTCCCAAATTCGTGTAGATATGGTTGGATTCATCTGGATCATCAAAAGTTGGGGTCTTTGCATCGATGATGGGTGTAAAATCAAGGTAAGGACCAATGGATGGGTGGCAAGTGTTAAGTTGCCTTAGGGAGTGTTTCTTGGGGTCTAAGGGAGCCAAGATTGTGATCCAAGGTGCCAAAAATAGGCTATGATGCGAAAGGAATTGCAATCAGAGCTAAACATGGCAAGTTTGGGCTTCTCGGATTTACAGAGATTCGACATTGAAATTGGCCGAGTCGATATCGAAGTGGGGTAAAGTTGATATCGAGTGGCTGTCGATCAACAGGACTCAACATCGAGGGTTGGTGTTTGACTGTCGAATTTTATTGTCTGAATGTCGAAGCAAGTTAGACAGTAGAGGTGTTCTGTCCGATAGTAAAAGGGCATGGCTCGATGTTGATGGATGGTGAGTTCAGTGTCGACTTGGGGCCTTTGAGTGTTGATCTAGGTTCAACTGTCGACAGGGATTCCTTGGGCTATTTGGGCAAGGTTTTGGGCTAGGCCAGGCTGGTTCCAAGGGGTCTTGGTCAGGGCTAGCCTTTCCAGGGGTTCTTGGAGGGCTTAGAGGCTTTGGTTTGGGTTCCGACAAGGGGAATGGACAATTGGTAGACAAATTTGACGGTGCACACTGACGCTACATCCACAAATACACTATCTCTAGGCCTTAGAGGGTACTCATCATCGTTACAGGAAATCTCCTGGGGGGAAAGACAAAATGAGGTGTCTACAATGGGTCGACATCTGGCGTATCCATGGTGCCCACACTAGGTGATGACCTTATTGGACTCTGCCTAAGTAGTGGAATGGGAATACTTAAGACCTTTGAGGATCAGAATGGACCTATTTGGGTTAGCCCATTGTCATGATGGGCCCACATGGGTAACAAGAATTTTTCTTGATGTGAATTGTGCTTAATAAAAATACTTATTATAGGACTAGAAAATTTTGTTTTTTTTTTTGATGATTTTTTTTATTTTTTTATTTGTTATTATTTACACCAGAAGATATATACAAATAAATATATACAAACAAGATTAGTCTGCAACAATTCGCCTTCGACCTCTTGATTCCATCTTACTCAGGTAATCAATGGTGTAATTACAGAGACACCCAGGATTAATCAGGGAATACCCTTATAATCTCATAAATTGATGTAGTGACACCATAAATCCTTCGTTGTTTGATGGTTTCTTAAGGTTAAATTTGAATCGTCACATAGCAACTGACAGAATGGCCTAATTGAGGATTTCTTGGTGGTCTATCCTTTGATAAAATAGAGTATAGATGCTGAATTTTGTCACACCCCAGCGATAACAACGATTGGACGCTGATGACTGGCAATGTCCCCAAAACCAACACTATATCGAAAAACATTTCCACTCATCCCGTAAAGCGTATAATCGTGTGCATGACCCCCCAGACTGCCCCAGACTGCCCGTGCAACACCCATGAGGCAGCGTCATGGTCGCAACCCGCAAGGCACCGCCCTACACTGCACGGCCCTACTGTACGGTGTCGAGGCCTCGGTGGTGCCACGCGCGTGTGCTGCGGCCCTGCCATGTGGCGCCATGCTCCCGCGACTCTATCATGCAGCCCGCGGATGCCCAAAATCTGATTTTTTTTCCATTTTTGCTTTGCTGCGGCCCCACCATGTGGCCCCACATGTTTTCTGCAGCACCGTCGAACCCAAAATTTGCCTATAAAAAGGGGGTCACCCCCTCATTTGAACGATCGAAGTTTGTGGGAGAGGGGGCACCCCTAGGGGTCCAATTTTCTAGTTTTTCCTTGTGTTCCTTATTTCGGGGCTCTTATCCAATCCGATTTCGAGCCTTCAAGCATTGTCCCTCTGTCTGAAGTCCGAGCTATCTGAGTCAGGCTTCCTCGACTCTTTCTTGCCCAAATCTAGGAAACCTCCCGTGGTATAGGCACTTTGTCCGGTGATCCCCTAGTTTCCAAAGCCTTGGAACACCGTCATTCTATATAAGATCATAAGATTCGACACCCGCAAGCCATTACTTTGTCTGACGAAGGGACAAAGTTAGTCTTTTGCCTCCACCTGAGCTGGGGGACACTGCCCATTTTGCATAATTACATTATTTATTGCGTTTAGGTATACATTTCTTTCATTAACTTTTAATTTCAGTACAATGTAGTCCTTTCAAGTACTCTCGTGTAGTGTACAGTAGTTAGTGTAACATAGTTTAATTTAATTAAATAGTTCATGCATCATTATTTAGCCATTCATGTGGGAATATGACATTCATTAAGGTAGAATATTCGAAAACAAGCACCTAGTAGAAAGATCGATTTATTCGGGCGAAATGGGTGCCTAACACCTTCCTACTCTCGTAACCCGACCACTTACCCCGAATCTCTGACCAGACCAACCGAAGTCTTACAGCCCTTCTAGGGCTATTCCAATGGGTCCTAGGCCTTAACCCTAGGTGGCGACTCCATTTCATTTTATTGTATGACCCCCATCCCCTGATAAATTAACACCATGCTCCTAAGAAGACACAATCCTTCTCTCCTTCTAAAAAGAGGAGCAATTAAAACCCTTCATGCGCCACCAAAAGCCAGAAGGGATGGATCCTCATAGTGGCGACTTCACTGGGGACTGATGGTCAAGCTTTTAATACTTGATGCTACCATTTAACACAAAAATTTTCTCCCTTCTGCATTGATTGACTGAAACATGTTTGGCCAACCCCTTTTGTTGTACTAACTGCATCATGCATCATGCTCGAAGTGAAATCAAACAATAAGGGTACTCCCCGTTGTGCCTCTACCCCCGGGAAGGTGGGGCACATCATACTAAGTACTCTGAGATCAGATGATACCCGCTTCCTGTACCACTATCATGCATACACAACACTTCATGGGAATACACAACTCTGTGGTTAGTCACTGAACCCCATGTGTAGCCATGGGTAATTCACGATTGAAGCCACAGCTGTTGATATTTACTGTACAGGTCTAGAATCACCGACGAGGGTATTCACTAGTGTGCCATGGGGTACTCTGCTACTCAAAGGGCACTAGTTGGATTACACTGAGATCACGTGATCTATTCCCCAGGTATATCAAAAGAACCACGTACCCACAATTCGCTATCACGAGCAATAGGTATATTGGTCCTGTCAAAGGTGACCTTGTTCTTTCCTAGCAGCCTACCGAATGCATGCATCATGTAGGAAATCAGACCATATACAACTACGATATGGCACAAACTAACCTCATAGCTTCTCGTGGTCAAAAGTGGAAATCCCATTAGCGTACTTTCTCTTAATGCAGAATACTGATCAGGGGAAGAATTCTATCTATCCCTCTATAGACGTTGAATTTTGTCACCCCCTAACAATGACGACAACTGGATGTGAAAGACTGTCAATGCCCTTTAAGCTCTTTCTTTCTTCAAAGTACCTCGGACACCCCCTGTTCCACCTCATTTTTACCCGCGGTCCCCCTCATCCTCGGTATGACCCCACACGATGCCCCAACTCGAAGCCACAACTTGGCAACAACGCACGCAGCCGCGGCACTGTACGGCACCGTGCGGTAGTGTCGCACCTAAGCAATGACTTGGTAGCACCACGCGCAGCTGTGGCACTGCACGCCACCGCGTGGTAGAGCCGCATCCGGCCGTGGTGCCTCGTGGTGCTGCGGGGGACCCAAAATGTGAGTTTTTTTATCCTGCGGCACTGCAGATTCTACCACGGCGTCGACAGGCGGGATTTTTTCTTATAAATACCCCCACCCCTCATTTCAACAAGTTCTAAATTGAGGAGAGGGGGGACCCCAAGAGCTCCAGTTTTCCTTTTGTCCTCTTTTTTCTAGTTTTGGGACCCTGCCCCAGTCCGATTTTAAGCCCTCGAGCCTCGTCCCTCTGTCCGGAGTCCAGGTCCCCCGGACCCGCCTTCCCTAACCCATTTCTACCTAAAACATTGAAGTCTCCCATGGCCTAGTCACTCTGTCTGACGTCCTAATGCCTAGTTTCTAAAGCTTTGCGACGCCATTATTCTGTCCGAGGTCCTAGTACCCGACACACGTGTGCCGTTACTTTGCCCGATATCTGAGAAGCCTACTTTCCAAAGCTTTCCCATGTAGTTATTCTGTCCGAGGTCCTAGTACTCGACACCCGTACGCCATTACGTTGCCCGACATCCGGGTGATTACTCTCAAAAGATTTTTTGACGCCGTTATTCTGCTTGATATCCGGCGATTACTTTCTGACATCGTTACTCTGTTCGACGAAGGACAAAGCTAGTCTTTTGCCTCTACCTGAGCTGGGGGATGCGATCCATCCCGTATAATTACATTAGTTTAAAGCATACAGGTATTTAATCCTTTCATCGCACTTTAATTTTGTAACAATGTAGACTTTTAAACTATGCCTATGTAGTGTACAATAGTTAATTTAATTAAGCAGTTTGTGCATCATTTTAGCTATACATATGAAAATAGGACATTTATAAAGGGAGAATATTCAAAAACCAACATCTAGTAGAAAGACCGGTTTACCTTGGCGAGGTGGGTGCCTAATTCCTTCCCACGAAGTCCAAACGAAGTCCCGTAGCCCTTCACAGGGCTACACCAATGGGTCCTAGGCCCTAATCCTAGGTGTCAACTCCATTTCATTTAATTTAATTGTATGACCCCCATCCCCTGATAAATCATAAACTTCGAGGAGACGTATTCCTATTTGAACCAAGCGCCCAAAGGGCTAACGCGGTTGCGGTTCCTGGAGGAACGGATCCTCATAGTGGCGACTTCACTAGGGACTGATGGTCAAGCTTTCAATACTTGATGCTACCAAATTTTCTCCCTTCTGTATTATTTGATTGATAACATGTTTGGCTAACCCATTTTATGTACTAACTGCATCATGCATCGTGTTCGAAGTGAAATCAAACGACGAGGGTACTCCCTGTTGTGCCTCTATCCCTGTGGAGGTGGGACACATCATACTAACTACTCTGAGATAGGATGATACCTGCTTCCGCCACCACTATCATGCACACACAACACTTCATGGGAATACACAACCCCATGGTTAGTCATTGGACCCCATATGTAGATATGGGTAATTCGCGACGAAGCCACTGCCCTTGATAGTTACTGTACGAGTTTAGAATCACCGATGAGGGTATTCACTAGTGTGCCATGGGGTACTTTGCTACTCAAAAAGGGCACTAGTTTGCTCACTCTGAGATCATGTGACCTACTTTCCAGTTATATTAAAAGGACCACATGTTGACAATTCATGACCACGAGCAATAGGTATATTGGTTCTATCAAGGGTAACCTTTTTCTACCCTATAAGCTTACCTATCGCATGCATCATGTAGGAAATTAGACCATATGTGATTAGGATACGCCACAAACTAACTTAACAACCCTTCGGGGCTGAAAACAAGGTTGTTGGCAGTATATCCTCCTTAATGTAGTTTACTAGTCATGAGAAAGAGCTCCATTTGCCCCTCGAATGTCCCTCGATAGTCCCTCAATGAAAGTGACACAATCGTCTGGTATGGTGTATCAAAAAAAAATGTAGCCTCAATAGTCCCTCGAAAAATGGTACACCGCCCAGAACATTATGTCAATAATGGAGCTCTGGTTATCCCAAAATGGAAGGTACTCTACATTAACTAAGGGTAGACTGTCAGGAGATCCTTAAGAAAACCTCTTCATAACAATCCTCATTCAATCTCTAGGAGCCATCAAACAAGGAAGGATTTATGGCAAGATTATATCGACCTATAAGGCCATGGGAGTCGTTCCCAGGTCATTTTAAAGTCTGATGAAGATCTCAACACTAATTACCTGAGTAAGGTGCAGCGAAGAGGTAAGAAACAGATCGTTACGCCACCCAACCACTATTTGTATATATATGTTTGTGTATTTGCTTTGTAAACCAGAACATAAATATGTATATATACATATATAAAGAAAATTAAAAAAAAAAAGATAAAAGATAAAAGATAAAAAATAATAATTTGTTTGTCACTCAAAATCCTAAAGCAATCTTTCGCCCTTGCAAGGCACAATTCCATGATGAAAGAACCCTTTGTTGCCCACTTGGGACAGTCAAGCCAGCCGATTAACTCGGGCCGACCTCCACCAGTCTCCATCCTCTTCGTCCAACAGAAATCTCTACCCATCTTCTAGTCCCACAAGGCAGAGTTTAGTAAGGTCACCTCCTCTTACGACTGCCATGGATCCACCAGAGGCCGATTCTTTGGAAGAAGTTTTGAGTCAAGAAATAGTCAGCATGCGAAGAGAGATGACTGAGATGAGGCAGCTAGTCACACAGGTGGTTCAGGAAATGCAAAGTCAGTCTCGAGGAGACAGTGCAAAAAATTTAGGAGAACCTAGGGTGACGCCAATACCCAGGGTATAACCCAAAGTTGTGATAGAGGAGGAAGAAGTTGTGGTCATCAACACCCCCACAAAATCCCCCTGAAACTAAAAGAGAGAAACAGATAAGGGAGAAAGTTGAAAAACTGGAGATTGTTGTGCAAGGGAAAGCAGTAGCAAAGCCAGAAGATGATTTGGCTTCTTCCCAATGGGGAGAATACCTGAAGACTTCAAATGGAAGCTTGACAAATTCGATAGGATGGGGGACCACAAAGCCCACCTAAAGATCTTCATTATTGTGGCCAAGTCATGGGAGCTTACAGAGAATCAAATGGGTTAAGTCTTCCTTTATTCATTTGCTAGATCAGCTCTAAGGTGGCTCACTCAATTAGACCAGACTCAAACTCAAACCTAGTCGGCGGTGGTAAAGGAGTTCACCAAGCAGTATTCTTACAACAATGAGGTAGATATTACTCAGCATGACTAGGAAACCTTGAGGCAAGCAGCCAATGAAGGATTTTCCAATTTCATTATGAGGTTCCACAAGAAGGCATCTAGGATATGGAAACGTCCAAATGAAGCAGAACAAGTGGAAATGATTCTAGAGAACTTACATGGGGAGTATTATGATCGCCTCTACTGTCAGCACATCAAAACCTTTGAAGCACTCATAGCTACAAGAAAGCAAACTGAAGACAAGCTCTTCAAGGGAAAGCAAGCCCAGGCTTCAACAAAGGAGGCCTCTAGATCGTATCCTAATAAGAACAACAAATTAGGAAGAGGGAAGGGTCCCGAAGTGAATGCGGTCACCACCGGCCAGTACACTGAGAAGAAGATTTTGCCAACAACCACTACACCATTGGTTATCCAAGTAAAACAGTCAACTTCTCCTAGACAGTTTATTTTTGGCAATATAAATCCTACTCGCCTTTTCTTCAAGCTCAAGAGGGAAGGGATGATGGATGTCATATCGCCAAGACATTTAGATTTGGCCAATCCGCCTCCGTGGTACAAGCTAGAGTTACATTGCTACTATCATAATCAGAAAGGTCACCAAACTGACAGATGCAAACACCTCAAGCATGCCATACAAGACCTGATCGATGCAGGGAAGATAGCGTTGAAAGTGGAACAATAGCCCAATATAACTACTAACCCTTTGCCAAACCATAGGGTGAATATGTTGTAAGAGGATGTTACTTATGAAGACCCAACATTCATGATCCAACCTATAAGACAAGGGAGGAAGTTGATGGATTCTCATATTTATAGGGCTATCCTAGCAGCCCAAAACCAAGGAAAATGAGAAGAAAAGAAAAGAGTTGGAGGCTCTAAGGCAAAGGCCAAATGAAGGATTTTTTAACTTCGTCAAAAGATTTTGAGAAGAAGTAGACCAGATGCAACCTCACCTAATGGAGGAAGAGCAAGTAGGGATAATCTTGGAGAATTTGCATGGTGTGTATCATGAGTATCTGTACCCTCAGTGGCGTGAGATACTGGAAGCATTCGTCACCCTGAATGGGTCGGTTGATGAAAATGAACTGGACTCCCCAAGGTCGTCCATGGAATCTGTGAATGCCTTAGAAGGGACAACGGGTTTGGACCCAACTACTCTGATTTGGCCCGTAGGGAGCCCCTTGAAGGAGTTAAAGAGAATTTGGAGGGATAAGGTGCATCTCATGTGGTAGATGGACCTCCTAGCAGAAGCCAGAACCAATATCAGCAAGTTCCTAAGGGACATGTACAAAGAAGAAATGATTGAAGCTCAACCAACACCTTTTCGCAGCCAAAGCCGATACACTCGAAAGAGGAGAGTGAAACAGATGATGGTGTGTGCCTATTGTACAAGAACCAATTGCAATGGAAAATTTAGAAAAGGTGGACAGCGCTGTGACCGAGGGAAGGGAATAGCCTCCAACCATTGGACGATGAAGCTGTAATATCTAGAGAATGGGTTAGACAGCCTTGGACCTATGCGCAATTGAGAAAGTTTGGGTTCACCGATTATGAGATCAGCCACATGGCATATATTGAAAACTCAAAAGATGAAAAAGAATGCGCTAACTCGACGGTTCACATTCAACCCATTGAGGGAGAGCCACCTAAGGGTAACATGAAAGTCATTGAAGAGGTCACACCAAGCTTGATCCAAGCCATATCTGCACTGGCCATTGGCGAGACTCTCTCTGGCAACACTTTCCTTATCCAGATGAGAGGAAATATCAACGATAGTGAAGAAGAAGGCTTCGAGTCACACTCTGAAGATGAGTTCTCCGTTGAAACTGCAATAAACAATATTGGAGCAGACAATGACGGAATAGACCCAACTGATCTCATCCAACCCATACCTCCCAAAAATGAAGGAAGTAGCAGTAGTGAGGGAGAAAGGTCTCCAGAAAATCTGAGAAGAGCATGGTTCATCAAAGAAGAAGACTTCGATAGATGGGGCATGAGCATCTTTCATTAAGTACAAGACATCCTTAAGCTAATATCCACGGCCCATGACATCATGTACAAAATTACTTCCAGCTTCCCAAATATGGTGTGTGGTCATTTGGCAGAACAAGTTGAAAAGATAGAATTACCAGCAGAATAAGATATACTTCAAAGAATGTTCAATGAGCTGAGGAATATGGCTTGGCTAAACCTTGCCTTAACAAAAGATTTCTTTGGGAATCCACCCCAAGATCCTATGTTATACTCGGATGATTTCCCCTACGCAGGTCCACCAAGAATGATGGAAGAATGGGAAACTTGGGTTGGTAACGTCAATACCGGAGACCCATACTTTGATCCAATAAAAGGAATTCACCCTATTGATAGCAGTGGGGAAGAAGAAGAGGACCCAAGTCATCAAGATTCTGAAGAATAGTCAGATGAAGAGACATCCAATAAAAGTCTAAACAACAAAGTAATGGATGAAGGCGCTGGTAGTGAACTACCCAATGAAGCATCTAAAACGGAGGAAGAACCTATTGTCAACCAGTATGAGGAAATCTGTGGGCCAAGAGCTTGGTCCCTTCCATTTGAAGCAAGGGGGATCCTCAGAATGGTCGATAAGATTCATCAAATGCTCTTTAAGTAGTACTTTCAGACAAAAGCTATTAGGAAGAACTGCAACGACAATAGCCGGTGAAAGAGAAATGGCCATTACCTCAAGTTCTGAAAGAATTGGAAGATGAAGTCTCCCTTGTGTTCACTCTAGTAAAAGATTTGTGTGAAAGCCGTCCAACATCTCCAGATCGTGGAAGTAAGGAGTATCACAAATGGGCACAAGCACATGATAGGTTCTACCTCTACAACATCAACACGGATGAGCAAATGAGGGATCCCATAAAGAACATTCATCCTGTAATCCTCAGCAATGAAGAAACATTGGAAGATGAGGAACATTTTGAGTCCTTAGCTAAAGCTTTGAGATTCCAAAAGTTAGCTAGTGAAATCTTTAAAATGATCAAGCAGATGATGCCCGTCGGCCCGCAAAAGCCTGATGTTGACCAACTTATCAGACACCTCTACAGAAAGCAACTGGCCCTATATAAGATCCTGTAAAAGGCCCAAAGGATGATCACTACCTTTAAGGCAGAGAGTGAAGCCACTAGTCCAAGAAGGAAGAGCCCAATGGTAGGAACCCTTGTGATAACTGAAAGTAATCTGGAAGATAACGAGTTGTGCCCGATGGAGCTTATTATCAAGGAAAAAGAACCTAAAGTACCGAAGACCCGAAGTGGAAGAAATTTTAAAGATAAGGGTCTTATTGTAGAGAAACCGTACGCACCTGCCTTACCTCAGAGCAAGTACGAGCCAAAAAATCAAGTGTTGAACCAACTGAAGAAGATACAAGCTAACATCTCCATCTGGGGATTATTGATGGCCTCCCCACCACATCGGGAAGTAGTCCTGAAAGCACTTAACAAAGTTCAGGTACCAATAGAAATGGGCCCGGAAGAGCTTTCAAACATCGTGGGGGTACCTATGCCACACATTCTCTCTCATTCTCCGAAGATGATCTACTACCTAGAGGGAAGAATCATAATCGGGCATTGCACATTACCGTAGAATGCAACGGGAACCAGGTCTCCGAAGTCCTGATAGATAACGGATCAACTCTCAATGTCATACCTCTCAAGGCCACAAGCTACATAAGGCTAGACTCACTCGTATGAAGCCCTCCGCTAAGAAAATCTAAGCATATGACAACACATGAAGGAAAGTTCTAAGAGTTTTGACCACTAATATCCGAGTCGGACCTGTCCAGATCACAGTGGAATGTCAAGTGTGACATTCAAGCATCATTCAATATGTTGTTGGGACAACCCTGGCTACATTCTGTGGGGGCAATGGCCTCAAGCCTATATCAAAAAATAAAGTTTATCCATTAAGGGAAGATGATCACTATCTTCGATGACCCAAAAATAGTCCACACCTTAGCAAGCATTGATGTAGGAGTACAAACTTCAGAAGATACCCAGCTAGGTGGATTTGAGATTGGGGCAATCGGTGTGACGACCTCAGAAGTAAGAGAGATAATCCCATTAGGATATCCTTCCGCATGGAGTAAGTCAACTTTGAAGATGATGAACTACATGGAAGATTTCCCAGGGCTTGGACTGGGAAAGAATCAACAAGGGATTCTATAATCCCTTGAGTTTCCAGCTTACAGCAACCATCACGGACTGGGCTATGAAGAACCAAGAAAGAAAGGCAAACTTGAAAATAGCCAGAAATGTGAGAAGGCAAGCGCTGCTATGGGACCATCTCCATATTTCAAGACTCTGAACGGGTATTTCATCAAGGAAGGGGAGAACTTCCCATACTGTGGCAACATTGAGCCTTGGTTTGATCATGAAAAGGGAAGTCTCCAGCCAGGATTTGAAGTCTTCTTTCAAGACAACATCGACTGGGTGGCACTAAAAGTGGAACAAGCAGAATTGAAAGCTGCTAAAGAAGATCTGAACATCAAAGAATTGTTCGAGATAGCCATGATTTCTGCCGGGGATGAAGAAGGGCCAAAACCTCATCTTTTGATTCACACTCTTCAAGAACCAATTGTAAACTATATCAGTGTCTCTAAAATATTTCAAGAAACACTCCCAAATTTGTGTAAGTATGGCAGAGTTCATCCGGATCATCCAAATGGGGGTTCTTTGCATCGACAGGGGTGTAAAGTCAAGGTAAGGGCCAATGGATTGTGGGCAAGTATTTAGTTGCCTTAGGAAGGGTTTCTTAGGGCCTAAAGGATCCAAGATTGGGATCCAAGGTGCCAAAAATAGGCTGGGTCACAAAAGGAATAGCAATTAGAGCAAAACATGGAAAGTTTGGGCTTCTCGGATTTACAGATATTTGACAATGAAATTGCCCGAGTTGACATCAAAAGAGGCTTATGGACGACATTGAGTGGCTATCGATGAATAGGATTCGACATCGAAGGAAATGGATCTGCTGTTGAAAATAGAATTCTGAATGTTGAAATAGGTTAGACAGTAGAAATGGTCCATTCGACAGTGAGTGGGTATGGCTCAATGTCAATAGAAGGCGGGTTCAGTGTCAACTCAGGGCCTTTGAGTGTCGATCTGGGTTCTAGTGTCAACGGGGATGATTTGGGCTATTTGGGCCAGGTCTTGGGCTGGATTGGAATGGTTCCAAGGGGTGTGGGTTAGGGCTAGCCTTTCCAGGGTATCTTGGAGGGCTTGGAGGCTCTGATTTGGGCTCCTGCAAGGGGATTGGTAGACGGATTCAGGCAGTGCACACTGATGCTACATCCACAGATACACAGGCTCTAGGCCTTGGAGGGTACTCATCATTATTACATAAAACCTCCGGGGAAACGACAAAATGAGATGTCTACACCGGCTACATCATCTGCTGGCCTACGGATGATACAGTATAGTTCGTTGACTATCGTCCGCGCAGGCTAAGTTGATACTACCTTGGAGTATTTATATGCCCTGGTAACTTACACCTACAACGAAAGCGTACACTACTCGAAACCCAAAATTACCTACACTTCGACAATGGTGAGTGGATTGAACACTTGAACTATTTTATGGAATGTTTCTTATTAGGCATGTAACTTAGGTTATGCATGATGATGTGGTGTGATTACTATGCATGCTATGTCACTCCCCATTTTTTATTATCATGGAATGATGTGAAGGGTGATGAGATATAATCATGTTGAGATGATTCTAGGACTAAAATTCTATTTTGGAATTTATGTGAATGTTGGTATGAATGGAATGAAATGTGATTGTCTATTAAGGATGAGTGATGGAATCCAAGTGTCATGGGCACTGGAGTTGTGTTTGCCATGAGAGTGTTGTGAGGAGAATAACATGACTAAGGAATGATTGTGATGTGTATATGATGGATTGGAATAGGGTTGTAACCGGCCGACCGATATATTGGTATTACACCAGCTGTACTATTTTTTTACACTTGTGTGTAAGCTAGAGGGGGCGAGAAGATAGCCGAGCCATCGTGTTTGGCACTATGAACTCGACCTCTATGGTACACATGTGCATACCTTTACATGGTAGTAGTTGTTTGCTGGCTAGGTTATGACTTACCTAGTACTACGACCCTTACCGATAGGGGTTTAGGCATCAGGTAAGCCTATAGGTCCCGACCGTGTTTTTGGGGTAGCCCACCGTGAAGTTCTAGCGCCGACAGTAGTTCGGACTTGATACTAGGGCAGAGTTTGTATTGGGGATTTGCGGACAAGCCGTTGAGGGGATCCAGTCTCGCAGGCTTCCATTGTAGAATGGGTTTGACACTGTCAAAATGTCATCCGGTATATGGCACTGCTTGCCAACGATGCTACCTATGTTATAGTAGTACTTGACCCGACTTAGAAATTCGTTGTTAGGGGAAAAATTAACAAATGCATTTATGCATCATATATGATGAGCATACTTTATCATGTATTATTATTGTATTATTATTTGATGTGTTGTTATGGAGATGGCTACAAAGCCTGGGGTGTCCAACCCGAGGAGGAGCATAGACCTGACTGTACTTGTGACCCATGTGCTTACGGAGCACAATAGTCTGGGCTAGAGGCCCGGTAGTTATGTACATTGTTTCTATTTTATTTTAAAAATACTCATGAGGATAATGTCATTAAAGATGAATGGCACATTGCAATTCTCGTTATACTTTACATACGATTATATGGTATTATGGAATTTGAAGACACCGTGAATGTTTGGAGTAAAATGCCACTTATATATATATATATATATATATATGATATCATTATAGAACCCTAGATTGTATATTATTATTATTATGATTATTTTCGTTGCGCCTCTGAACGACCCATATTGTGAACATGACACAATAAAGTGTCGATCCTGTGGTTAGGTGTGGAATACAGGGGTATTCCAGTCACATTACCTTGTTTTGGGTTAGGGGTGTGACAGAAAGACAATGGGTCAACGGATGATCAAGCTATAAGTGAGGGGGCAATAGTCCTTGGGGGGAGGTTATCAGTCATCTGTGTCCCGTCATCACTGGGGGTGGTGACAAATTTCAGCATTTACATATAGTTTGTTACACCCGTGGCCAAAAACCCAGGCTAATTTAAACTTTGGTTGTAATTCTGAAACCTGAACCCTAACCCGAATCCGTTTATAGAACTGGAACCCGAAGTTGTGGCATCGAGTATGTTATGAAACTTTGGTTGGGTATTCAGACATGCCAGTATAACGACAGATACCACCCCCGTATAGTTGCAAGACCCATCTTCAGATGTACGGATCGTGGTAACTTCCACTAACTGACAAGTATAAGCCGTGTTTGATATTTTAAACTTAAATAAGTTTTTTTTTTTAGAGTGTGTTAGAGAAGGTGGGGAAGATCCCCAAAGAAGAGCCCTAGGATTGCATGAGCAAAAGGCCATGATCGAGCATCGGAGGCAAGCAAGGATGCATCCAGCCTTGAGTCCGATGTGGGCTGAATAGTAGGGTACATCGGATCCAAGCACGGCTTCACGCCCAGGCTTAGATCCGGCCTTGCATCCGATGCAGGTCAGATGTGAACTTCCAAGGATTCTGTTTAATACATTAATAATAATGTTATTCAAGTGGGTTATATTAATAGTTATTAGAAATTAAAATGTATTATAATATTATTTTTTATATAAGTTATATAAATTATAATAATATTATAGTATATAATGTACTATGGTGTTTGTGTTTTATATATATGTATGATTTATACAACATAAGGGTTATATTGTATTAATTGTTAAGAGAAATAGTGAAGTAGGAGGTGGGATTAGTAGCTAGAAGTGGCAATGGATGTAGGAGGTGTATCTATAGGTTTTAAACCACTTAGCATAGTGTTTAGGTGTCAAGCAAAGGTTAGGAGGTGGGATTGTTTAGGTGTCAACGTAATAGGTAGATGGGTAGGAAATCCTTAATGCTTACCTCTTTAGAATTGTTAACATGGTTTAGTGGGTTTAGGAGATGGCAGCCTATGGTGTAAATGTGTGAAGTGTAACTTTAGATTTAAACCACCTAGCACATGGTATAAGGTGTTATGTGAGTGGATTATTAAAACAATTAACTTTTAATAATATAATAAAATTTAGTTGGGTGTTAAAATGGGTTAACTAAAACAAGCTAAACCCATTCACCATTACTACTACTCTTGTAAGCTTTAGAAACAAAAAAGAAGAGAAAAGAGAAAAAGAAGAAGAGAAGAAGGGCAGAAGGAGAAGTGGAAAAAGGAAAGAGGTGGAATTCTTGGAATTCTAAATTGCTGTTTTGAAGTAATAACCTCATCTTTAGTTTACTCTCTTCTTTAATTACAAGTTCTATGGCAAATCCTTGCTGAATCCATTCTATATCTCCCTTACTTTCAATTGCCAAGTAAATTCAAGATTTATAAAACTCATCCTATTACTTTCAAACTCCAAGTAAACTTTAGAATTAATGAAATTCTTCTTAAGAATCCTTCCTAAGCTATGAATTAACTTCAATTCTGATTTTAAAATATATGGATGTTGCATCCGATGTTATCTGCTCCTCTGGTTGGGTCGGACTTAAGGTCGGAGGCACTCCCAGGTTGAGTCCGATGTTGCATCTGATATTGCATTTGATGTTGCCTGCACTGCGGGAAGTAATTCCATTGGTTCCAATTTTAAACTAGACTCATAGGGCTTCATTTTGTTAGAAGAAAACATTACCCAGTTCTGCCTCTAAGTGATCCAAAATTTCTATACAAAACCCCATTTTTCCTTTAAATTTTTGTAGCTACTGTTAAACCTAAATTTGATTCTAAACCTATTCTAATCTGACCCTAACCTACTCTAGGACTCCAGTATCTTTTGGACACCTCCTAACACATGTATGGTTGATTAATTATAGGACATAGCTTCTCGGTCTTTGAACCTATCGGCAACCAACTCGTGGACTAGTCCGACTTCGTAAGCACAAGTAATACAAGGTGAGTGGGAATATGCCATACATGTAGGTGTAATACAACTTTTGTACTATAATATGGTAATTGATTACGTTATTTCTCATTCTTATTTCTTATTATTATTATAAGATTTAAATGAAAATTGTTGAGGTATGATATTATTGTTTGCATGCTTTGATATTATTGTTGGCATTCTTGCATGTGATTGTTAGAATAGATTTCGTAGTCAACTTGAAAATGAAAGGTATGGTGTGCCGTAGTATGGGATGTGGGAGCACCGTACACTTCATATTATAGTCATATAGAATGGCACATGGCTAGGGATCAACATCACCCATACTATGAACCCTTGCCAACAGGGGTTAAAGTGTTGGATACCACAAATGTGTGAGGCTAATGTCTTGAAGGGGTATTGCTCGGTCAGTAGACTTATCGGGTCATTAGGAGAGGTGGTGTCGATTGTCCCATCAGTCAATAGGGCCGGTGGTAGCATAGTGGTAACATTGAAGGTTGGTCGAGTTGACCTTGAGAAGGGATGCCGGAGCCGACTGGTTTTCCCGACAACTCGATGGATGTATCATGGGAAGGGGTTAGAAGCCTACACCAAGGATACATGTATCGGGGATTGTAGTAGTACCTTTTTACCTGGACTTAGTTTTGTTGTTAGGTGGATTAATTATAAAATTGAACCCCATGCATATAGGATCATGTTTTGTGTTGCATCTGCATGCATTGTTTATTCTTCATTCACAGGCTCGGTGGAACTCACCCCTATGGAATATTTTCTTTTAGATTATCTTACAGGTGGATGTGATGGTAACAGGGAGAATTACTTTAAAGTGGAGGCTGATGGCCACTGTGAACGTGCTAGTGCAGACCCAGAGGGTTGTGACCCCAATCATGTGGACAATTAGGGTGCCCTTGGAGAACAAGGACCGATGATGTGGTGTTTTCTTTTTGTTTTCTTTTAGGGAAAATTACACTGCCACCCGCTGAGGTTTGTATTACATACAGAATGACCCCATGTGTTTCTAAATTATACAGCCACACCCCCTGAGGTTTGGTTATTTGCTACAGTCAGCCCCTCTCTATTATATCATTCCCGTTAAGTGGTACGGTGTTGGTAATTCATGACTTAAAATGACTAATATACCCCTATTTGGGTTTGAGCTTACCACCCCTTCCTACCCCCTTCCCCTGCCCTATTACTCGAATTAGAAGATGGCGATCTTCTTCCTCTGCAACTTCAAGGGTTTATGGTTCTGAAGATGGCGATCTTCTAAGGCAGTGTTCAGCGCCATCCCCTGCCTGCTACACAAACCGAGAAGTGTGACGATTGTACTGGCGACATCTACTGAAACCATCACCGAGAACTGCAACGTGGGATTTGCTGAGACCATCACCGAGATCTGTGATGAATGGCGACGACCTTCTCCTTCTTCTTCTTCGTTTTCTTTCTGCACTTCCCCCACCCTCTCTCTCTCTCACAGTGACGTTGGTTCTGATTTTTCCTATATTGTAGGTTTCATGCTTAATCCTCTGCGTCGGTGGACGGGTGGGTCTGAACTACATCGTAGAACATACTTTAGGTACGTCTCTTCCCCGTTCTCTCTCTCTCACACTGAATCTCTAATTACTGTTGTCGAATTGCTTCCTCACCGGATTTGTCTCCAATTTCTGTTAACGACATGGATTTGGGCCGGGATCTGGTTTGTCTCCCATTTCTGTTAAATCTATTTGGGGGTTTTATGTGGTGGTACAATTTTCCTCTTCATTTCACTCTGGGTTTCTTGCAGCCGTTGATGGTATCAACAAAGTTATGACTGAAGAGCTATTGAACCTTTCAAAGCAAGAGCTGGTTGGTAGCCAAATAGTCATTTGGGCTTGCTGTGGAGGTTACATTGATAAAGTATACGAGTACATCATGAGTAATAGGACAACTACAGTGTAGAACGATCCCCTGGAAACCACAGTTATGGTTTGTAATAATTACAAATAAAAATTTAACGTTATCCTCTAAGATACCTGAATTTAATACTTCTTTTTTTCTAAATTCTATAAGATTCTTAGTTACAGTATAAGTGTGGATGCGATGGTTGGTTTTTGAAGTTCTGTCTGGGTGAAAATGCACAGGAAATGCTCACATTGTGGGAACATGGCCATAATTCAAGGACTTGCACCATTTAGAGAGGAAGTATTGTTGGTGGTTCAAGAAGATTTGTGTCTTTTATGGGAGTAGAAGACACAAACCCAATAATTCACCCATTTGAACAATCTTCCATGGAAAGTGTTTCACGCTTATATTTCCTATCTAGTGGCATTTCAATGAGAGCAAGGAAAAACATCTGAGAGAGAATAGAGGGAGAAGAGTTGAGGGAGAGAAGACATAGATGTATAAATGAATACCGCTGCGGTGGACTTGCAGGTCAACGATGGAGAGAACCTCAAATTTGGGGATGAAGAAAATGGTAAAAAGGGTTTCTTGCAATAGGTTTTGGTTTATAGTCTTAGAAGAGGGTAAAGTTGGAATTTTCAACTGAGTATTAACAAGATATTAGAAGAGGGCAGAATTGGTATTTAAAATGTATTATTTAACACCGTCCACTCAGGGGGTGTGGCTATATAATTTAGAAACATAGGGGGTCGCTCTGTATTTAATACAAACCTCAGGGGGTAGCAGTGTAATTTTCCCTTTCTTTTATTAAAACAATATTATTTTGGAGGAAGAGTTTCCACTATAAATATCTTGGAGTAGATGTATCTTGGGTCGATGGTTGTGAATCTTGGGATACCGACCGTCTAGGAACTTAAATGTAAATAATATAATAATATGTATATAAAACTTATGGTACTTTACTTTCCCTGCACTCTGATCAATGTAATACTTGTTATCTTGATATTGTGTTGTGCTTGTGATGTGTATTTACTGCATCTGGATCCTAGAGGTCTTTAAATACTTCAGGTATTCGGGTCAACCATTGAATCCTTCCAAGGGGTGAGTTCAGAGTGTGATAGAATGGTATCAGAGCGTGATGCTCTATTTACATTCACAAGCAACGAAAGCGAAAGTATCAAAGTCTAGAGCTGAAGAAATAAAAGAAAAAATAATTAAATAACCAAAATATAAATGGGGGTAGAAGAACACTATAAGAGACTAACTAGATGCAAAAGCCGACAATATATAATAATCCAATATCATAAACTTTTACATTTAGATTTTCTTGCACATAATAAAAGAAAAATAAAATACTATAAAAGGCAAAAGAGATTAAAATACAAACCTAAACTTGAAAATCCTAAAGATCCTAGAGCCTCCTGTGACGAATCCTAAAAGCGCGAAGGCAGATGGGATTAACTTTGTAATGTTAATACTAACAAACAAAAAAATGTGTGGACCCCACAAACTCAAAAAAAAATAAATTATATATATATATATATATATAAAATAATAATAATAAACAAATAAAAGAAGTTATGTGATATTTCCTTGGGAATCGAGAACGACGATGCACCCCATCAGTGAATTAACGCCGCAAGGAGATTTGCAAATAAGTGACTCCCTAAGGCCAATCGAAGAATACTGTTATGAAGGTAACGATGTTCATGAAATGAATAATAAACCCAAAATGATAATCAATGAATCATAGATATCTACAGACCTAGTTGTACCATAATCGAACCCTGACAGCCAAGGACTTCTACATAATCGAAAGGGAAACAGAATATCTTCAGACTCAAACAACCTATATCGAAACCTTACTCCATCCATGGTCAGATCAAATCCAGAGTTTAAGTTAGGACACACAAGTACACATTTCTACTTAACCCTACCTCATAATCCTTCTATCTAAACATTTCAACTGTAAATTTCAGATCTTAAACCATATTGGGAACTTGCTCAATCGATGACTGGACCAAATCCAGTGCTTAAATTTGGACAGGCAGGTGCATATTTTACTAACTCTACCTCATGGTCATTGTATCCACATATGTCAACCTTCTTATTCCCAATTATTCTATTCACATATTTCAAGTACATAAATGCTATCTCAATGTCTATGAAATGTTAAATCTTCCTGTTGCATCCAAGTAATCTTAACCCCAAATTCTTTCCCAGAGAACAATCATGGTTCGAACTAGATCCCTTGAAGAGATTTGCCGAGGGGCTCGTTCTTCTCCTCCATTTCAACCTTCTAATGAACCCATTGCTCAGAATATCGAAGTTGCTACCTCTTCCATAGGTGTACTTGAATTTCCACCTGCACATGTACCTGAGGTCCCTCCGGCTCATGCGCCTGCACCTCCCCTGGTTATGATCACTGGAGAAATGACTGCCAACATGACCAAACCGATACAGGCCATGCAACAACAACAAAAGTTGCTGGCTAATATGAGCGCCCAGTTTTTTACGGCCATGCAAGGGAGAACAATGCCCTGCCCCAATTGTTCCTCAAATTTTCCTCCTATGCCTCCAATTGCATAAGACAACTCTACCTTTAAGGTTATGGAAAGATTCAAGAAACTTCAACCTTTCTCATTCTCAAAGATCGACACGGACCCACTTCAACCCGAATAATGGATTAGCCCCGTGGAAAGGATTTTTGAAGTGTTGGAGTGCACAAAAACACAAAAGTTAATCTGTGCTGGATTCCAGTTGTGAGATGAGGTCGCGGCTTGGTGGAAGTCAACCAAGCCCAATTTAGAAGTTACTCATCCTAACCCTACTTGGGAGTAGTTTAAGGAAGTTTTCTTCAAAAATATTTTGCAGAAAGCTTCAGAGATGAAAAGGAAGCGGAATTTACGGCCCTCACCCAAGGATCAAAGTCAGTGCTAGACTACCAGCAACAATTCGAGGACTTGTTCCACTTTGCCCCAGAACACATGAGGAGCAATGCTTGCAAGTCGAAGAAGTTCGAGAAAGGACTCAAGCCTGAGATTAATGTCATGTTGGCCATTTTGGACATCCAATCATATGCCCAGATGGTTCAAAAGGCCAAGACTGTGGAAGATCGACTGAAAGAGAAGAATCCAGTATCGCAAGGGTCGGGCAAGAGACCAAATACTTTCCACAATTTTAACTGGCCAAATAAGTCTCTTAGGGGATCTAGTTTCAGTCCTAGCCTAACACAATATTGTAGGCCAAAAATTGGTCAAGCTTATCAACCCATCTACTCTATTTCAAGTCGGCCTACACAGTACTACTGCCCTGCAGCAAGCCAAGTTTCATCATTTATTCAGCCTCCTCGCCCAACACCAAGCCAAGAAGGTCAGACTTCTTCTTAGCCTATCTGTCCTGCATCTGTCTATCTGCCTGCTGGACCTAGCCACTGCTATATGTGCAAACTGCCCGGACATATGTCTGGAGATTGTCCTCGACGCAGGTTTGGTGCACCACGGCAAGTTCCACCTACTACTCGGCCTTTCCAGCCCCAAAGCAATAGAGTTCAAGAGCAAAAATGTGCCTTGACCATGGAGGAAGCTGAGCTAAATCCGGCTGTGATGACAGGTACTTTATCCATATCATCCTCACCTGATCGAATATTAATTAATTCCGATACATTACACTTTTCGTTTCCATTGTTTTGCGATAAGATGAATGTGTCCTAGAAGAACTTGGAACACAAATTAGTGGTTAGCACTCCTACTGGATATGTTGTGAATCTAAATGAAGTGTATAAATCTTATCCATTAAGAAATATTAGATTCGTATTTAGATTTTGGAAGGTCGGTGAGAAACCAAGACATGTAATTAAGTCTCAGTAAGGATATATAATCGCCAATCAAATGAATAGAACATTTCAGGCTGGATTTAAGTAAGTTTAAAGTGTACCAAGTAGTTTGTGGTAAATAACAAAATCTAGAAATTAAGTGATGGGTGTTAAGTATAGCCAAGAACAGTTGAGAATGGAAAGAAACTGAAACCGAAGGACTTTTGACGAGACCTTGCTCAACAATAGGTATGAGTGGAGTAATGGGTCACCGAACGTCCCCTCCATTATTGGGAGTGAACAGTAGGGATTGCATCAATATTTCAACTCATTCTAAAGTTGAGTTAGGTATTGGAGAACCAGAAGTAAATGCCTTCATAAGAAAAGCCATGTGAACAAGGCAGTATAGACTTCTACCATATAATCCAAAGCCGTAAGAAACATAAATTATTGGGTGAAATACGCGAGGATAGTTTGATCAATTGATTTCTTGGAATATACGTTTAAGGTTTGATTCCCTTTAGGACTTCACATTGAGTAGAGCCTTAAATCAGCTAAAATCGGGTGTGATTTAGATCTCTTGTTGAGAGGTGTATACTCTGAGAATTGAACCTTAGTGGTACAATCAAAACAAAAAGAGTCATACCGATACGTGACGAAAGGACATAGAATTCGTCGTGGAAGATCAAGTATTTCCTTTGGGCAACACCAACCAAAGGAGTGATGCGGTTTGGTAAGGAAGAGAAGATGAGTCTGAGAATCATGACCAGTGGCGTACTGATTGGCAAAAGTCCATGGCGTATTCCACATATCGACGCTGAAGAAGTACCTCATAGACTCAACTCGTGACTTGACTTAGGGACCACCTGAGCTAGCTGCCGCCATGACTTATGAAAAGAAACCCGAAGGAATCTTCGAAAGAAAAGAGCACGATCTCCACAACCATATTATCTTATTATAAAGATACCGTCAAATTTCGATGACTAAATTTTTGTAAGGTGGGAGATATGTTACACCCATGCCCAAAAACCTAGGCTAATTTAAACTTTGGTTGTAAGTCTGAAACCCGAACCCTAACCCGAATCTGATTATAGAACCGGAACCCAAAGTTGTCGCATCGAGTATGTTAAGGAACTTTGGTTGGGTATTCGAACAGGTAGATGATGAAGAAAGAACCTTTATGGCAATACATGACATGCCAGTATAACGACGGATACCACCCCCGTGTAGTTGCAAGACCCATCGTCAGATGTACAAATCATGGTCAGTTCCACTAACTGACAAGTACAAGCGTGTTTGATATTTTAAACTTAAATATTTTTTTTTTTTGAGAGTGTGTTAGAGAAGGTGGGGAAGATCCCCAAAGAAGAGCCCTAGGATTGCATGGGCAAAAGGCCATGATCGAGGCATCGGAGGCTAGCAAGGATGCAAGTAGAGTCTTGCATCCAGTCTTGAGTCCGATGTGGGCTGAACAGTAGGGTACATCAGATCCAAGCACGGATTCACGCCCAGGCTTGGATCCGACCTTGCATCTGATGCAGGTCAGATGTGAACTTCCAAGGATTCTGTTTACTACATTATTATATGTTATTCAAGTGGGTTATATTATATTAATGTTACTATAAATTAAGATGTATTATAATATTATTTTTTTATATAAGTTATATAAATTATAATAATTTTATAGTATATAATGTACTATGGTGTTTGTGTTGATATATATATATATATATATATATATATATATATATATATATATATGATTTATATAACATAAGGGTTATATTGTATTAATTGTTAACAGAAATAGTGAAATAGGAGGTGGCATTAGTAGCTAGAGGTGGCAATAGATGTAGGAGGTGTATCTATAGGTTTTAAACCACCTAGCAAAGTGTTTAGGTGTCTAGCAAAGGTTAGGAGGTGGGAGTGTTTAGGTGTCAATGTAATAGGTAGATGGGTAGAAAATCCTTAATGCTTACCTCTTTAGCATTGTTAACATGGTTTAGTGCATTTTGGAGGTGGCAGCCTATGGTGTAAATGTGTGAAGTGTAACTTTAGATTTAAACCACCTAGCACATGGTATAAGGTGTCATGTGAGTGGATTATTAAAACAATTAACTTTTAATAATATACTAAAATTTGGTTGGGTGTGTAAATGGGTTAATTAAAACAAACTAAACCCATTCACCATTACTACCTCTACTCTTGTAAGCTTTAGAAACAAAAAAGAAGAGAAAAGAGAAAAAGAAGAAGAAGGCGAAGAAGAGAAGAAGGGAAGAAGGAGAAGTGGAAAAAAGGAAGAGGTGGAATTCTTGGAATTTCAAATTGCTGTTTTGAGGTAATAACCTCATCTTTACTTTACTCTCTTCTTTAATCACAAGTTCTATGGCAAATCATTGCTGAATCCATTCTATATCTCCCTCACTTTCAATTGCCCAGTAAATTCAAGACTTATACAACTCATCCTAGTACTTTCAAACTCCAAATAAACTTTAAAATTAATGAAATTCTTCTTAAGAATCCTTCCTAAGCAATAAATTAACTTCAATTCTGATTTTAAAATATATAGATGTTGCATCCGATGTTATCTGTGCCTTTGGTTGGGTCGGACTTAAGGTCGGAGGCACGCCCAGGTTGAGTCGGATGTTGCATCCAATGTTGCATCCGATGTTTTGCCTACACTGCGGGTCGTAATTTCATTGGTTTCAATTTTAAACTAGACTCATATGGTTTTGTTTTGTTAGAAGAAACATTACCCAGTTCTACCTCTAAGTGATCTAACATTTCCATACAAAACCCCATTTTTCCTTTAAATTTCTGTAGCTACTGTTAAACCTAAATTTGATTCTAAACCTATTCTAACCTGACCCTAACCTACCTTAAGACTCTAGTATCTTTTGGACACCTCCTAACACATATGTATGGTTGATTAATCATAGGACATAGCTTCTCGGTCTTTGAATCTATCGACAACTAACTCGTGGACTAGTCTGACTTCGTAAACACAAGTAATACAAGGTAAGTGGGAATATGCTATACATGTAGGTGTAATACAACTGTGGTGCTATAATATGGTAATTGATTACGTTATTTCCCATTCTTATTTCTTATTATTGTTATGAGATTTAAATGGAAATTGTTGAGGTATGATATTATTGTTGGCATACTTGCATGTGATTATTAAAATAGATGTCATAGTCGGTTTGAAAACGAAAGGTATGGTGTGTCGTAGTATGGGATGCAGGAGCACTGTATACTTCATACTATGTTCATATTGAATGACACGTGGCTAGGGATCAACATCACCCATACTACGAACCCTTGCCAATAGGGGTTAAGGTGTTGGACACCACAAATATGTGAGGCTAATGTCCTAAAGGGGCATTGCATGGTCAGTAGACTCATCGGGTCATTAGGACAGGTGGTGTCGGTTGTCCCGTCAGTCAATAGGGCTGGTGGTAGCACAGTGGTCACATTAAAGGCTGGTTGGGCTGACCTTGGGAAGGGATGCCAGAGCCGACTGGTTTTCCCGACAACTCAATGGATGTGTCATAGGAAGGGGTTAGAAGCCCGCACCAAGGATACATGTATTGGGGATTGTAGTTGTACCTTCTTACTTGGACTTAGTTTTGTTGTTAGGTGGATTAATTATAAAACTGAACCCCATGCATATAGGATCATGTTTTGTGTTGCATCTGCATACATGGTTTATTCTTCATTCACGGACTTGGTGGAGCTCACCCCTATGGAATATTTTCTTTTAGATTATCTTGCAGGTGGATGTCATGGTAATAGGGAGAATTACTTCGAGGCGGAGGCTGAAGGCCACTATGAATGTAATGCCCCCAAAACCACCCTAGCGGTATAGGGACATTGACGGTCCACAAGATCGTTTATGTCAAGGAGATATGAATCGAAGTAGAACCAAAACACAAACACATGTCTAAAATTCTGAAATAAAGGTTACAATCCCCAAAATTAATTTAAACTCAAACAAATAATAAGTTCTTCTAAAATTGAAAGAAAGTGTAAAGTTTATAATAGTAGTTGTCCTCTTCTAATCCAAATGCTTCGTCCTCTTGGACCTCCTCCTCTAGTACATCCTCACATCCCGGTTCGTATTCATAAAGTTGTTCATTTAAAAAGTGGCGAGGGTAAGCTTCGGGAAAGCTTAGCAAGTAAATCCACAACGACTATATAGGTGTGAAAACATGCACAAGTAATACAAAATGTAAAGACATACAATAATATGTATATATAAACCCGAAAAAAAAAAAAAAAAACAAAGCAAAATGATCATAACCATATTTGCTTACCACCACTACTGTAATGAAAAGTATATATGACAACAATCAACAAAAGATATATCGAAAGAATGTAAAATAACAAACACATCACTCCCTAATGGACTATTGTGAACTAGTTACCATACACTAGTCAAGGCCCTCATGATAGCGGCATATGAATTCCAGCGATGATCAACTACAACACCACTATTCCCTCTCAACATCAAAAAAATTAATTGAGAAACTAATGATCAAACTTGCCCCAGCCCTCCTGGAGAGTTTTTGATCATCACCCCCCTTTCTAGTAATCTATATAGCTCCAATAAGGGTAAGCACGGAGCTCAAAAACCCGCCGACCTATCCTTACCCCAACACTTTAACCCATGTCGGTAAGGTAACAGAAAAGAACATCCATGCTTATACATAAAGTTATACAATAAGTCCAGAACTTAGGGTTTGCAACTCCCTATATTTCAAACACTAAAACGTTTAATCAAGAGTTGTAAAAGAAAAAGAAAAAAAAACTTAGAAATAAATCGAGTTTCATCAATATATCATGGCGTAGAATACAATACATAAATCGAGAAGATTTGGCAAAATCTTCGCACAAAGTTATCATCAAGCATCTTCAATTCCAATAGAATATAAATCGATAAATCAAATAAAAAAATCAGATTTAAATGCTTCATCCAAAAATATCATGCATTAGGTTATAATCATGAAGAATCATTCATAGACCTTCATCATACTATCAACAAATAGGCATTGGATTCATTAGTCTATAAACATGACATTATTAAAATTCTGTTCACACATATGTGAATTAAATCATAAGGAAATCAACATTCCTTGCAAGCAATCATGTGTGAATATTTTATTTGAGTAAAAAACATGATTAAAATATGTTTTTGGCATGATAAATCTCAATCTAATAATAAATTTTAGATTTAAAACAATGTTTCAAAACAAATTTTTATATGTAAGGAAAATATCAAGTATAATGGTTAAAGATCTACTCACCTTGTGTGAAACGACTAGGGTTTCTATAAGTGACCTCGAATCAATGCTTCAATGATGGTTGTATATCTCTTCCAAATTCAGAATCACTTTAATGGAGTCCTATGATTAAGGTAATGATGAAATCAGCATCGAGGTATTGCTTAAACTCGAATTTGGGAAACACAGATTTTTGACATAATGACCTATCTTCAGTAAATCAGCAATATCTCTCTGCTCAAAATGTCGTTTGGTCTGATTCAAGTTGGGTTGTGAAGATAAGAGATGAGACTACGTTTTACAGTCAAATAAGATTTTTCTAATTCGGTTCAAAAAATGATCGAAATTGGATGTCAATTTTTTAGTTCTGCGCAGTCTGAATCTCCTTCTTCTCATTCCTTCTTCTTCTTCTCTCTTCTTCTTCTTCTCTTCCATTTTACAGTTCACGAATTTTCCTCTCTCCCTCTCTCTCTCTCTCTCTCTCAAATTTATGATAAAAGGAATGAGGATTGGGATTTAGTTTTGGGGATTTAATCCTAACAAGAAAGAAGGTTGGAAGAATCCAATTTTGTCTCTAACTACATCTATTTACTTGCCCTCCAATGAAAATATTTTAAAAGGAATCTTGACTTAAGATTTTAAATTAAAATTTTAGATTAAGTAATTTAATTTTAGCTAAAATTCTTTTTTTGTTGGGATTTTATTTTATGAAGACTTTCTTTCTCCAAGTTTGAGTTTCTAACCAATTGGAGATTGCCACCTCACCTTTCCTTATCAATCCATAATACTTTCCTAGCTAAAATCTAAGTCCTCCCAAATTAGAATCGTGGAAACCCCTTCTAAGCCCTATAAAATTATTAAAAAAAATAAAATAATTAATTGCACCTCTAAAGAATAGAATCTTAAACCTCTAACAAACTGAATTAAATGTCTAAGCACTAGGATAGGTTACTAACTATAAATTATTTTCCAAATCAAATTATATATGTCATAAATAAAACCCTAATTCTACACTTAGGCAAGGAAAAAACACAAAATGAGGGTGTTCCACTAGGGCACACTACTTACCATGCATGCATGTGTACACCTCCAGCTAGTCCAAACTCTTACATATCAGGCTTGCCCTAATCCTGTATTAGGTAAAAAGACCAAATTACCCCTCGTAAAAAATCAGGGTATTACAATTTTCCATCCCTTAACAAAATTTCGTCCTCGAAATTTTAATTTACCTGGATCGCTAAATAATTACGGGATATTACAATCCACCCCCCTTAAAGAAATTTTATCCTCGAAATTTACATATCAAGATCTCTAAACAGTTACGGATACTTGCATCACATTTCATCTTCTTTCTCCCACAACCCTTTGAATATCATGATTCCTCCTGAGAATCGTCACAATTGAAATAGTATGGTTACATAGAAGTTGCCCTTTGCAATCTAAAGTAAATAGGTGTTTCCTCAAAATCTGAGTCACTCTCTCAAACTGCCCATTAATTATTGGTCAAGACATTATGTTTAGAACTTTAACCAATTTACTAAATTAGACTCCCAAAATTCAACTTTGGTCATACTAAATTTATTAACTGATATAAATAATATCCAACATGGTAACTTGGTTCTTGGTTAAAATGTTGAGTCACTAAGCTGAACCAAAATCAATCCTACTATTCTTGAACCACTAATATAATAAGCAAACTTACACAAATAAATCTTTAGGTGTCCTAGACGTTATCTCTAAATCTTTATTTATTCAATCATAGCCTATAATAGAGGTCCAAAGTAAACTTCGCTATAACTGAACCACTCACACTTGAGTTGGACTAACCAATAAATTGACCCATAATTGACTTGATCCTCAACCATTCGACATTTATCCATATAGAATCACTTAAGCTCAAACCATTCAAGTTCTTTTGTGTGAACCAACCAGAATCATAAATCACATAATTTTGCATACATGCACCCTACAATATAAGTCAAATTGTTTTTACCTTAACATGTTCCACTAATAAGTTTTCAAAAAAAATTTCAAGGTATCACATCCTCCCCTCCTATAAAAATATTTCATCCTCGAAATTATGTGTTCCTCAATCTTGGAGAGTCCCAAAAGTCTAGGTCATAACTTGTCTTTCGTACCAAACAAAATTGTTCCCTAAAAAATAATACACACTAGCATAGTAGGAGGATAATCAATTCATGTCAAGTAAGACATCAAAATTTGTCACTTAAAAAAAAAAGATCAAATCTGTCGGCATAACTCCACCTTCTATCTATACTTGACAAGATAAATATACAGTGTCTTCCATAAAAGTCTCCTCAAATGGTAAAGAAAATATATCACTCCCACTCCACAGCTCAAGTCCACTGCAAAATACTAGAGAGTTTCAGCTTATGTTTAATGTCTCTATGCTCAAAATCCTATGCTACTAGTTTCTTAGTTCAGGATTCACTAAAAGTCATCTCCAATAATTCTCATATGGTTTCAAAAATTAATGTTCATCCTTAGTTGGGAGTGGTGCAAAATTTTCATCACTGTGTCTTGCTCTTTACGAAAGTATTATGGCCAAATACAAAAGATCAACAACTCACACCCAAAATTTCAACTCATTAAAATTTCTGTCTTCTCCAATTCTGTCTGTTTATAGTAGAAATTAGGAATTAAAATTTATGAATGTCCAGTAAGTGGAAAATAAGTTTTTATGAAACCTAACTTATATTTTTAAAACATATCTAAAAATCCCCTTAAGAATGTTTTTCAAACATAGGTTTCTAGTCCCTCAAAAATCAGTGTTTTGTTTTTGGCAGATTTTGACCAAACCTTGATAAACAATGTGTAAAGTACTCTTCTATGATTCAATAGATTCCAATATTTTTATGGTAGAGAGTGTACTCATTAAGGAAACTACTGTAAAACTTTCAGATTAAAATTTCACTTCTAAGTTCCTCTACTAACACCATCTTCCCCGGACTCCAAAATCTCACAGGTTCTGATAGGTCTTGGGTCTCACTAATTATTTGACTTATCAATTCAATTCTAAGTTCAACAAAATTTTATGGGCATACTCTCCACATATCCAAGTATCTTTAGTAAAATTTTCAATCCCAGATTCAATTTCTAAGTATGTTTAACATGTTTATGTATTTTTTGGTTCCTGCACAGTGAATTCTGGAAATTTTCTGCTAGTGTTCAAACTTTCAAGTTTCAATTTTTCTAAGTTCTTATGTGTTCAAGTTTAGTGTCTTAGGTTCGTGTTTCAATTTCATATCCTATCCTAAGTCAAACCTAGTGCTTTGATACCACTCTATAATGCCCCCAAAATCACCCTAGCGGTTTAGGGACATTGACGGTCCACAAGATCGTTTAAGTCAAGGAGATGTTAACCGGAGTAGAACCAAAATACAAACACATGTCTAAAATATATAGATTAAGACTTCAGCTAAAGTAGCATAGTTAAACTAAGATATTACAATTTCTAAATTAAACTTAAAATTCTAAAATAAAGGTTACAATCCCCAAAATTAAATTAAACTCAAACAAATAATAAGTTCTTCTAAAAGTTAAAGAAAGTGTAAAGTTTCTAATAGTAGTTGTCCTCTTCTAATCCAAATGCTTCGTCCTCTTGGACTTCCTCCTCTAGTACATCCTCACATCCTGGTTCGTATTCATAAAGTTGTTCATCTGAAAAGTGGTGAAGGTAAGCTTCGGAAAAAGCTTAGCAAATAAATCTACAACGACTATACAGGTATTAAAACATGCACAAGTAATACAAAATGTAAAGACATACAATAATATGTATATATAGATCTGAAAAAAAAAAAACAAAACAAAATAATCATAACCGTATTTGTTTATCACCACTACCGCAATGAAAAGTATATATGACAACAATCAACAAAAGATATATCAAAAGAATGTAAAATAACAAACACATCATTCCCTAATGGACTAGTGTGAACTAGTTACCATACACTGGTCAAAGCCCTCATGATAGTGGCATATGAACTCCAGCTATGATCAACTACAACACCATTGTCCCCTCTCAACATCAAGAAAACTAATGGAGAAACTAGTAACCAAAGTTGCCCCAGCCCTCCTGAAGAGTTTTTGATCATCACCCCTCTTTCTAGTAGTCCATATAGCTCCAATAAGGGTAAGCCCGTAGCTCAAAAATCCGCCGACTTATCTTTACCCCAACACTTTAACCCATGTCGATAAGGTAACAGAAAAGAACATCCATGCTTATACATAAAGTTATACAACAAGTCCAGAACTTAGGGTTTGCAACTCCCTATATTCCAAACACTAAAACGTTTAATCAAGAGTTGTAAAAGAAAAAAAAAACTTAGAAATAAATCGAGTTTCATCAACATATCATGGCATAGAATGCAATACATAAATCGAGAAGATTTGGCAAAATCTTCGCACAAAGTTGTCATCAAGCATCTTCAATTCCAATAGAATATAAATTGGTAAATCAAATAAAAAAATCAGATTTAAATGCATCATCCAAAAATATCATGCATTAGGTTATAATCATGAAGAATCATTCATAGACCTTCATCATACTATCAACAAATAGGCATTGGATTCATTAGTCTATAAACATGATATTATTAAAATTTTGCTCATACATATATGAATCAAATCATAAGGAAATCACCATTCCTTGCAAGCAATCATGTGTGAACAATTTAATTGAGTAAAAAACATGAATGAAATATATTTTTGGCATGATAAATCTCAATCTAAAACTAAATTCCAGATTTAAAACAATGTTTCAAAATAAATTTTTATATGTAAGAAAAATATCAAGTATAGTGGTTGAAGATCTACTCACCTTGTGTGAAGCGACTAGGGTTTCTATAAGTGACCTCAAATCAATGCTTCAATGATGTTGATATATCTCTTTCGAATTCAGAATCACTTTAATGGAGTCTTATGATTAAGCTAATGATTGAAATCAGCATCGAGGTATTGCTTCAACCTCGGATTTGGGAAACACAGATTTTTGATAAAATGACCTACCTTCATTAAATCAGCAATATCTCTCGAGTCAAAACTCTATTTAGGCTGATTCAAGTTGGGTTGTGAAGATAAGAGATGAGGCTACATTTTATCGTCAAATAAGATTTTTTCAATTCGGTTCCAAAAAGGATCAAAATTGGATGTCAAGTTGCTGGTTCTGCGCAGTCCGAATCTCCTTCTTCCTTCTTCTTCTTCTCTCTTCTTCTTCTTCTTCTTCTTCTCTTCCTCTCTATAGTCCACAAATTTTCCTCTCTCCCTCTCTCTCTCTCTCTCAAATTTATGATCATTAGAATGAGGATTGGGATTTAGTTATGGAGATTTAATCCTAACAAGAAAGAAGGTGGGAAGAATCCAATTTTGTCTCTAACTACATCTATTTACTTGCCCTCCAATGAAAATATTTTAAAAGGAATCTTGACTTAAGATTTTAAATTAAAATTTTAGATTAGGTAATTTAATTTTGGCTAAAATTCCTTTTTTGTTGGGATTTTATTTTATGAAGACTTTCTTTCTCCATGTTTGAGTTTCCAACCAATTGGAGATTGCCACCTCACCTTTCCTTATCAATCTATAATACTTTCCTAGCTAAAATCTAAGATCTCCCAAATTAGAATCATGGAAGCCCCTTCTAAGCCCTATAAAACTATCTAAAAAAAATTAAATATTTAATTGCACCTCTAAAGAATAGAACCTTAGACCTCTAACAAATTGAATTAAATGTCTAAGCACTAGGCTAAGTTACAAACTATGAATTAATTTCCAAATCAAATTATATATGTTATAAATAAAACCCTAATTCTACACTTAGGTAAGGAATAAACTCAAAATGAAGGTGTTACACTAGGGCACACTACTTACCATGCATGCATGTGTACACCTCCAGCTAGTCCAAACTCTTACATATTAGCTTGTCCTAATCCTACATTAGGTAAAAAGACCAAATTACCCTAGTCAAAAATTAGGGTATTACAGTGAACGTGCTGGTGCAGACCCAGAAGGCTGTGACCCCAATCATGCGGACGATTAGGCTGCCCTTGGAGAACAAGGACCAATGATATGATGTTATCTTTTTATTTTTTTTTTATTAAAACACTATTATTTTGGTGGAAGAGTTTCCGCTATAAATATCTTGGAGTAGATGTATCTTGGGCCGATGGTTGTGCATCTTGGGATACCGACCGTTTAGGAACTTAATGTAAATAACATGTATATAAAATTTATAGTACTTTACTTTCCCTGCACTTTGATCAATGTAACAATTGTCATCTCGATATTGTGTTATGCTTGTGACGTGTATTTACTGCATCTAGATCCTGGAGGTCTTCGAATACTACGGGTATTCGGGTCAACCATCGAATCCTCCTAGGTCCATCAGTTGAATCATTATTTTATATGCAGTTATGATGTATAATAGACATGCATATGAATGAAACCATATAGAAAACCCTCACTAATATTAATATGTACATTACAGCATGTTACTTTAATGGATAGTTGGTGAAAAAACATGGATTTGACGTTCGTAGAGGAATTTCTATGGCACTTTCACTTTATTATAGGATTCGTTGATGGAATGCAAGCAGAACCCTGGCTTAAAAAATGAACTTTTGTCGACGGTACTCAGGCAAAGCTTGACATATCAGGAGGATTTGGTTGGAATTTGGGCAAAGCTTCGACATATCAGGAGGATTTTGTTGGAATTTGGGCAGAGCTTTGACGTATCAGCAAAACTCCGTTAGGAATAGGACAATACCCTGGTTCAGGTTGAGGGGATAAGACTGCTTCTTTCTCACTTGAAGTACAATTCCTCCTAGGTATTGTAGGGTTGGGTAGGCTTAGAAGTAGATCATGCATGCATTTCTAAAACCAAGACAGAGTGATATCACTTTTGTGGATTCGGGACATCGAGGGACTTTCTACATAAAGAGCGGGATCGAATCATGTCGAGATTAATCGGATAGGGTAACAAGGCCAAGCAAAGCTAAGAGAGAGAACAATCTCCAAAAACCAAATTTGAAGAGAATTTTCTCCCAAAAGATGAAAATCCTGACAAAGGGTGAAAATTTGGTTTTTGAGGTAAAAATCTCACAAAATTTCATGTTAGGAGGAGAGAGAAAATTTGGTTTTTGAGGTGAAAATCCTCACAAAATTTCCATGGAGTCTTGGTGCTTTGTTACCATGTTAAAGACGACAATGAAGTTGAGAAGAAAGAATGAAGAAGAAGATAGAAACCAGAGATTTAACGTGGTTCGGTTATAGAAAAACTTACGTCCACAATGATTGTGTAACTGTGTTTTGATAATAATGATACACTTATTTAAAGGTGATGAGAGGTTGAGATTGAAAAGAAAATTTTCCTCTTTACATGGAATGAAGAGGTTAAGGTTATCAACATTGTTGACATCTTGAACACCAAGAGTTCTAAGGTTATCAGGACTTTTATCGTTGTAGCCTTGTGAGAATCGAGCGGACTCATCTTGGATAACCGAATGAACTGGCAATTGATATCCTTCTATACATCCTTATGTATATCAATGCACATTTATAGTACTTTGACCACTATAGTATACTCTACCATAGTTTTCATTTTCAAACTTTTATTTTTCCATTTGACAAACTTTGTTTGGGCCGAGATTTTACATGTGAACAGAAGACCTTGGGATCTACCTACCAAAATATTTGTGCCCCGGCCCATTAGATCTGCCATGTGGTAAATGTTGGTCAAACAACGGTCCAGGGATCAAACCATGGTTCCCTAGGGAGACCAAGATATTTATCCTCAGGGTTTGGTATGCCCTGGGTTAGCCCATGGTGTACCATGGGTGCCCCATTTAATTTTTAGGGCTTCCCATTGTCGCCCATGGGAATCCTGGTGCATCCTTGTTAGGGTTTCTCCTTCCCTTATGTGTTCCATAAAATTTATTATCACAGTAGGGACGAAGAAACTCATCCCTGGTCCATCACATGGCAAGGGGGATCCATCCCTAACTCGAATGCGTAGCGAAAAAGGTCGATTCGAGTTTCTTTCGCATCCCATAAATATTAATAATCAATAAACTGAAGGAATTAATGAAGAACTACTAACCTGGTGAGCCTCAAGTGTTGCTCCTCCAATAGACAGTGGTTCTTCCTCCAGTGAGCGCTCCAAGCAAACAGATCTGAACCTCCAACGGTGCTACCAAGGTTCTTCAAGCCAATCTCAGATGCTCTCAAATTCTTTAGTACAGATCCAGGGTTTCACAAACCCTAACTCTTAAACACAGATGAGAGAAACTAGAAGAAGAAGAAGAAGAGATCTCAAAGAGAGAGGGAGAGAGAGAGACCAAAACGCAGAAGAGGGGGCCAGGCAAAAACGTGGAGCACTGCCCCCTCTGCGTTTTTGGTCCCCTTTATGTAATGCCAGGGTTTAATTAAAAACCTTGAATGGATAAGATTCAATCCTTTTGAGAGTCTGACTCTCTCTCTCTTTGTTTGGCAGTTCTGTTTAAACTCAAAGTGCTACACAGGTGAAGAAGCAGAATCTAATAGGAAAAGTATTAATTAATTACTTTATTTAATATTTAATGGATAATTACAAGTAGCACCATATCCATTAATTAAATAAAGTACTAATTAAAATAGCAAATTCCAAATAACTCCCTATATGATAACTATTTATCATAAAACAACCCCCCCACTAATCAACACCATCATTATGGAATCTAGGGCACGTACACTTGTACTACCAAACCCCAATCCATAGTACGTATCCATATACGAGAGTCTGTGTATCTGATCGGGTCCCGCAAAACTCGATAAAATACTTTGTTCAAATAATTATAAATAATGTATCATTTTATGTAAAATAGATTTTTGCAAAACCATTTCCAAAACGGCACTGGATCCAGATTCTGATCTGACCATGCACAGACAGTCTCTATCTTGGTGTTCCCCAATCGGGCAGTGGTGACCGTGTTGGATAACTCCTTCACTCACAAAGTGTTCACGTATTCCCAGAACACCGGCTTTGACTCGCTTGAGTCTCAGTCATTGATGAACCAAAGAATGCGATCATACTTTGCAGTGACAGGGTCCCCTCAGGAACAGGATGTCAGTGACACATGTCTGTCCCTTCCTACATCTGGCAGTAATACATGAGGGAATCGACAAAGTAGATTCTTCGCCAATGCACACATCAAACATGTGAGCACTCGCATTCGTACCCTGACATCACATGTCTCGACATACCCAATGCGACGACCATATGATAAGGGTACCCAGCCCAAACCCTAGTCGTGACTACCATTTTAAGTAAAACTTAGGGACACAATGCTCAAAAAGTTTATAGCGCATGTGACAATATCAAACTAAAATGTATAAATGTTCAATACAAAGGTGAATCGGTTTGAACCGGACCGAACCGGGTTTGATGGACACACACTTGTCCAACAGTAAATATTTGGACCGGCATATTAAACTTATGAAGATAGGCGGTTCTGATAAGTATTTTCTTCAGAACATGGAAATTATTTAACAAAAGTTTCTTCACCCCTCCAATAAATGTTGAAGAGAAAATTTTTTTTCTAGTAAAAGCTCTTTTATTTTTGGATATCTCACTTTGCACAATTCTATTAGTCCTAAGATAACGTCATGTACTAAATACCAAAAATGAAACACCCTTTTGACTGAAAGACATATGGGTGAAATTGACCTACCTTTTTTCACTAACATTAAAAATGTAGAGAAAAACAGAAGAACTAGCCTGATTGGTATCAGATTTCAATCCCCTCCGTGTAAAGCAACCAGACAAAAAAAATCTTATACCCAAGATCTAGATTTGTTTAGATTCATCTCAAGTCCATGTGAATCATCAGCATAGGGCCAGCTAGAAGCCATTTAAACCATCATGCCGAAAGCAAATATACCAAAAGGGTGAAATGCGAAACCGAGAACCATAGGATCAACTCGGCCGTGTTAATTCCCTAAGTAGCTAGTGCAAATGAGGAGGACAGATCATGGAGGTTAGCCATGTATACAAAAGCAGAAAGCTTATTATAGATCACAAGTTCACAATCATGTGAAACAAGAACACAAGAAATATACCATAGATTTAAGTGGAGAATGATGAGAGAATAGGTGGTGGCCCTTTCATTAAAACATTTGGGTGTCAGCTAGCTTATTGGGGGAAGATTCGTAAGAGGCTTATAGAGAAAACCAAAAAAGTGAATTATCATTGTTTGAAAGGGAAGAGGAAAAGGGAAGGAATCACAATCTAAAGCTTAAATATGCCAGCTTAAAAGGGACAACTTTTCCGGACACCTAGGTGGGTTGCGGATGTGTAACATCACATTCCTTTGCAGCCCCCCTCCACCCACACACAATCGTATTTAACTTTTGCTTTCTTTTATCATCTCTTTTGCCTTCCTTTTTGCAGCTTTGATTTTTGCTCAAATTCATTATTCTCCTGGTTGCCTCCGGTTCCATGATTAAAAAGGACTAGGACCCTCTCTCTCTTTCCTGGGTTAAAGAAAACTCGGACTCTCTCTCTCTCTCTCACGGAATCGGGTGCAGAATTGATCATTGTCAAATTTTAATTCAGATCGAATTGAAATCAGCCCGAATCGGTGTTCAAGAACTCTAAAATCAGTCTTCAAATCCAAAAATAGAAAATTTTTAGGGTTTTTGGCCATGTCAGATAAGTGGAAATTGAGTAAAACCTTCTCTTTGTTGTTAATCAAGTTAGTATTTTATTTAGTGGATTCCAATGGATTACACAATAGCTTATATAATACAAAGAAACCCAATTAAGGTGAAGACTTCATATGCGATATTAATGGAAGTTACCATTATCACACGTGATTTACAATGGTAAAGACTTCTAAAGGAATAGAATACATATGGAAACTCAATATAGCGTTTCAAGAATGAGAACCGCTATATTGATCAATACTCTCTCTCTCTCGGATTTAAAACACTGAATTAATCTATCATTATCATAAGATGCCATGCAACCGTGTCATCTACATACAATTCAGGAACCCCTTGCCTCAATACCATAATTACAAGTAATATCCACATGAACGTACCCTAGCTTTTGCTAGTGAGATAGCAAAGAAGAAAGGTCCTCTCACTGGCAAAAGAAGAAAGGACCATTTGAGAGGACCACCTCACATGCACTGTAATGTTGCTATTGTGGCGGCTTTTCCAAGTGTTGACTATTATTTATCTTACTGATCATAAAGAATTATTACCACAGACTCTTATTAGTGACTTCTCAATGCTTAAACATGACCCGACATTCATGCATGCATGTTGTGCTTTCAACTTCTACTCAAACATCGTCTTGCTATCACAGGCAATAAGGGTATATCTTTACACTATTAATCTATGACCCACAAACAGGGCCCTTTTATAATCATTTTGTCATGATGTGATAGTCAATATTGCAAAGTGCAGCATGGTTGCGTGTAAATATTTGTTTCCACTAATTAATCTATGATTAGTAACCTATTCTAATAATGGGATTATTATTATTAACTTGAAACACCTGTAGGTTATGTACATCAATGATGTGTTGGCTTAGCTTTTAGCTTTTAGTTGCACTCTACAGATGCCGACGAACTCATCTCATGTATCCTAGTTAAAGCATTAGGTAGGGTAGGTCTTTCAACCTTCTGTTCACCCTCGCGGTCACGGGGTTCCTTACTTACTTACCCTTAATTATTGGGTTCATTATTAAGAGTTGAGCGGCAGAAAGTAACTAGTCAACAATACTCATCATTATTCACATCATGCTAGTAAGAGAAGGAATGAGCTTTCATCATGCATGTGTAACTCCATCAATATATTGGGTGATCTAGTATCCAGATCGTCTATGGCCTGCCTGCCCGTAGCGGTCAGAGCGGTGCACTGATTAGGCGCAGCGTAATGACCGCTTTACCTCTGTCCAAATGTCTTGTCCGAGTGAGATAAGGTGGTCATTGTGTTGTGCCTCATTAATGCGCTGCTATGGCTACTACAGGCAACAATAGGCTGTAGACGATCACAATCCATATATATTAGTTAGATAGAAGCGTAGAAGGATGGTATGGGTTGATCTACACCTCCAGATGAGGGACTCTGGATTGGCTAAATTACATCCACATTTGATCACATTAATGGTCCACCATGCATGTAATGGAGATTTTTCCTCAACCCACCCTTGGCTGAAATCACAGCATGGATGCATGGGATGACATGGCTATTATGTGGGTTCAATACTTCCTTTGCCACATAGAAAATTGTTAATGATATATTTATTCACGTGATCTCAATATGTCCTGTCAATGAACACAAAAAATATTCCCTAGAAAAAAAGTTAATAATAATAATAGATTCGATTAAGAACCATATGGATCCATATCAACTCCTCTTGTCTGCTCGTTTCTTTACACAACTTATCGATGATAATAGCTAATGAGTATTGATCATACCTTTCAATAGAAGGGAAGCAAGGACCAACCCTAAAATAAGAACAAGTGGGCCTTTACCACACGATTCTTTACACATTAAGGTGATTAATTGAAGCACATAAATCCATTAAAGAGACCAACCCAATTGAGCTCCATCCAACTAGGTTTGCCAATCAACACTTATCCACTAATTTGAATCCGCACAATGACTGATATCAGCTCATTTATGTAGAAAACATTACAATTAGAATCAACTTAGAATTCATCATGCCACGTACTCTGCTTTTTTAAAACAACAATATAATCACTAATTCCTTTTTATTTTTTTCGGGTACAAATAATCACTAAGAATAATTCTTAGTAGAGGAGAAAAGCGACAAAATCATTTGCTTGGAAAGGTGAGAATGATTGTCACGAAATGAAAGGGAGATTGTGATCATCTACAGCGCTCTGCCTGTAGCGGCCATAGCAGAGCTATTACGGCTCAGACAATCGCTTCGCACAATGTCCGTCTTACCTCTATCCGAGCACCTTGCCCAAGCAAGGATAAGGCAGATATTACGCACGGCGATGTATTTGAACCGCTATGGCCACTACAGGCAGCCGCCATAGAGGATCTGAATTGATGAAAGGGAAGAAAGAAATTTTACAATTATTAGAGTAAAGTAGGGAACGCAGGAGGGGCTGCTGTGATGACTACACTTTATACTACTAGTCCGTCCTTCCTTCCTTGTGGCTGATTTGTTTGTTTGTACAAGTAACTTAAGACTCGATTCTCTTCATTATATTCTGCATAAACAGGGGCACAAGACGATAATTTTTTATTAGATTTCACCACTGATAGGGTGATGGGGGGACCACTGATCTGATGTCGATGGTACAGAAAACCACGAATTTTTTTCTCTTTTTGGTAGAAAAAACCACGACATGAGACTCAGGTGACGTCATGTCAAGGGACCCCAGGTCCAGATCTATCATGGAGCATATGCATGGATATTGGAATGTAAATATCAACCCATGGTGACACTCATTAATGTCTCTGGGCTCAACCATTCTTATGTCATAAGAATATAGGATGTTGTACACTTCTGCAACACCTTACTCCATGTCCATATATATACTCTCTCTCTTTAGTCTTTCTTTCTCTGTCAAAGGCTCACAGGAGATAAAATCATAGTGGAATGGAGTGGGCTTTAGTCTCTTAGCATCATACTGTTGGTGGCGAACATGTCCAATACTTTTATAGAATGGCGCGGGGTAGAATAGGTGCGGGGCTTGCCCGAACCTTTGACGCAGGCTTAAATGGACTGGGATTTTTCCTATCTGACTTTCAACCAGGGAATCTAGGGTTCCCTCGTGCTTGAGTAGCTCTAAGGACCTTTGTGTTAGACTTCAAAGATATCGGTCTTGATAGGATTCTTAACAAAGTGCAAAAATGGCTAACAGGGATTTATATGATGCACAAAGACAAACACATAATACTATTTTTTTGCTAAAGATCAGCAATGGATTGTATTAAATGAGTATAAAGAACAGATACAGAAAGAGAACTACACCAAAATTCTTGGACTTCACTCCCCTCCTCCAGCCTGACCTTCAGAAGGGAGGAAACCACCACATTATCTTACAAACCCACCCCCTTCTCACCTAGGAAATCTGTATCTAGGCATTGAAGTTGCATCCCATCTCAACTCGCCTCCGATATAGTTCGGAGCTGCCACCTATCCCTCCGACGTTCCAGTAGAAGCCGTCTTCTTCGCTAACTTATCTGCTACCACATTAACTTCTCTGTAGCAATGACTTATCCTCCAATCAATACGTTCTAGATATCCGCTGTAGTACCGCCATCTTTGTTGGAAACACCAGAGAAGCAAGTTATTTTCCACGCAACTAACCAAAGTAGCCGAATCACTTTCAATCCACAGTTTATTCACCTGCAAAATCTTGGCATGGTGCAGCCCAATGAAGAGACCCTCCATTTTTGCCCTGAGATTTGTTCCCACTCCCAAAAAAATCACAAAGCAGTACTTGGCCCTCCCATCATGGTCTCTGAAAATACCCCCAGCCCCTGACTGTCCTGGGTTCCCTATAGAGCACCCATCTATATTCATCTTGAGCCATCCTTGATCCGGGGCCTTCCAAACCGCTTCCATAATCTACCCCCTAGGCTTCCTACTCACCATGAGATCGAGCTTCCTTGCAAGCATCAACTTTGACACTAACAAAACTTGCACCGGCTCCAGGGTTGACACATCAGATAGGTCTTTACCTTTCACCACCACAGACTGACTACGATGCACATTCTCAAACCTTCGCCTATTCCGTTCCACCCAAATATGGTATGGCACAAGTATGATCAATGCCATCCATATTTTTGAGATGGAAAGTAAACAAGCCAATATCAGATCATACCAAACTGTTGAGGTGGACGAACCCCTGATTCCTCCTTCCAATGGTTAATCCGTTGACTGTAACGTACACTTCCCAGAAGAGAAAAACAAAAGCAAAATAGAAAGCTGACGAGTAAATGTTGAAAGAAAGATAAATACTAAAAGTAATGTATTGAGTTGTTGTGTGTGTCTTTATGTGCGACAGCTCCATGGCTTTTATAGATGGTCCCAACTCTGCTTGGCAGTTGCAGCCGCCAGTCTCCCATAGTGGCCTTCGTGCCCTATCCTTTTGCTTGCCACGTGGCCCTTTGCTAAAGTACTCCCTGATCATGCCCCTTTGTCCATGCTGTTGTGGATGTGGTGGGCTTCATCGCTTTTGCTTGGAAATAGGGAACGTTACTCCTATTTGGAGATATTCTCTCAATCGCCTCCTTCTGACCTTGTCAGCTTACGTTACCCTTACCTGATAACGTGTCTTGCCGAGTACTAAACGTGAAACGGGTCCCAACACATACGGACCATACAATGCAAAAGCTTCCCTATTGTTACGTGCGTCAAGTATAGGTTATTAATATCGGTTTAACAACTTGTTATCGGGTATGGATGGGTTAGGTAAGATGGGATAGTGTTTATCAATTATTAGTAGTTACTAAAGTGGAGATGATGCGGAGTACTTATCTAATAGAATTGGTGCAAGAGTGGAATTATAACCCCACAGTAGTGGGTTACTTGTGTCAAGCTATGTAACGGCTAGCCTTGGCAGCCCTATTTAATAGTGATTGTAAATGAAAAGGTTAGGAGATTATTATTCCCTAAATTATCTCTTAAGAGTAATCTTGAAGAGAATTGGGGGCGGCTTGGTAAAGCCCGAAATTCATATCTCTCTTCCATTCTCTCTCTTCTTTTAGTATTTCTCTTTTCTTTATTTTCTCTTTCAATTATCTTGCACCTATCCCACATTTTGATTGTGAACGCAAAATTGCTTTTTAAGGACACCATAAGATAAAGTGAAAGCAACAGTGGGGGACTAATTTTTCTATCATTGAAAAAATCAGTAATAAAGCATGGCATGCACGACTGAGGAGAGTAATTAGATGAGAAGCCATCTACGTCTCTCTATTTAAACCCTTTATTACTCCTCTCTCGTCATTCATACTAAATATTATATCTCCATTCACTCCTTTTTAGAGAGAGAGAGAGCCAGATAGAGATGGACAAAGAAGGAAGCCAGCAAGAGATTAAGTTAAAGAAAGGTCCATGGAAGCCAGAAGAAGACTTGCTTCTCACACGATACGTAGAGACTCATGGGGAGGGGAAATGGGCAACTGTTTCAAAGAGATCAGGTGACCTTTATCTCACACTTCATGCATATTTATTTGTTCTTTTAACTCATATATGAGTTTTCCTCTCTTGGGCAGGTTTGATGAGAGGAGGGAAGAGTTGCAGGTTGAGATGGAAGAACTATCTAAGACCAAACCTAAAGCGTGGAGAGATGTCACAGGAAGAGGAAGACCTTATCATCCGAATGCATAATCTTCTTGGAAATCGGTAACAATTGGTTCTTTAAAGTTAAAACTGCACAAGAATCAAACCAATTCATCTCATCCAGAGACACTACTAGCTATTAGCTGACCATTTTTTGGGGGTGGTGAAGGTGGTCATTGATTGCAGGTCGGCTTCCTGGTCGAACCGACAACGAAGTAAAGAATTACTGGAACACCCATCTCATCAAAAGGTATCCACAATGCCTTAAGACTAGTAAGGTAAGCTCCAAGTCCAGTATTAACAAGAGGAGGAAAGTCTCCCTTCCACCCAAATCTCCTTCTCCTTCTGCTTCTCCATCCATATGTGCTGTCCAAAGTTCCCAAAGTGGATGTAGTAGAGATAGTAATGAAAATCAAGAAACCGTCACCACCAATAACAGCAGCAAAAGCAGCCATGGACCAGAATCACAACAGTTGGCCGCCGGCAATGGCAACAGCGGCGTAGAGGAGACAGTATATGAGAATCCATCACAGTCAGTACCATTAGACTTGGGTTCCATTAGTGTTTGGTTGGAGTCATTTGAAAGTGGCGCAGATAGGTGGTCTTGGATGGAATCTCCTCTCAGATCTTTCTACTTCCCCGAGGACAGAATGTACCCAACTCTTCGACCATATAATACATAATAATAAGAGTCACTACTAAAAGTTCAGAACTTCCCACTAGCACTTCAGGTCTGTTAGTTTTGCAGTGTGCACGACTCTTTAAGGTTGGCACTTGGCACTTATTATTAGAATAGAATGAATTACTGAGTTATATGTACTTCGCATACTGTCTTCGAATGCCATGAAATCTCTCTCTCTCTCTCTCTCTCTACGTTTCTGGGAAGTGATAACAAATCTTTGGATTTGGTTATCTGAGATTCAAAAAACACAAATTTGAAGAACAATCCGAGGGAGTGGAACGAAAAGGGTAACCTAAATTATTTGTGGACAGCCGATATTAGACTATACATCTTTTGTTCCTTCAACTCAAAAGGTGGGCAAGGGAAGTGGTGAAGAACCCAATTATTAATACTTTTACATGAGTGACGGACAGCGCAGTATCCAATCATCATCATTGTCTGATAAATCTGAACCACATACAATTCCAAAGTGTTTAACAATCGATAATTCTTTACTGTACATTGCAGCATCCAGCTGTTCGGCCAGTCTGTCTTTTTAACCGTTTATTTTTTTGGAAAAATTACAGGATTAACCACTTTTGAATTTCCTTTTACAAAATTAGCCACTCATTAATCATTATTTCAGTTAACAAAAATATGCTGTTTTAGGTTTGGTTTTACAAAACTATTCAAAACAGTGCTTATTCCCCAATTAAAGAGCTTTTTTGACAATTTTACCCCTACCTCCATTTTCACGGTTCTTTCGAGACCTCCCGCTCCTACACCTTTCTTCTTCTTCTTCCTGCCACCACATCTGCCATACCGCTGTGCCCACATACCCCCACCCCATGCTGTCCCCCAACAGATTTCACCCGCCCCTACTCCCCTTCTTATGGGAGATGAGGCCAGCGTTGAAATCCCATCTTCCCGACCCCCTGCCTGTAGGATATAGCTCCCCACAAAATCTCCCCCCATGGGATATATAAGCTTTTCATGCTTAGAATAATGACAGATTACATTAAAAAAATTATAAAATTACAGTTTTCAGAATTAATTTCAGCGACAACATCAATGAATAAGGATCACAAAAACTTTCAAAGGCAAAATTCTGCACCTGGAAAATGTAATAACCATGGTGTTTTCTAAAAATCCATTAAAATATAAAACATAAGACAAAAGTGGAGTTCGCTGTACTATGAAATTAAGGTATTCTTTAATCAAAACCTCAATGCTCTTCTGCTCTATTAAGGAAATAGGAAAATCAGAACCTGAATGCTCCTCCGTGCCGGCTGCCCCCACCCTACCGCCACAAGACACAAATCAACACCGCAAGAAATAGGGGCCTTAGGAATTCAACCTCTACATTTTGTTACCGAAATTAAGGAAAATTTTCTTCTTTAGTTGGAACACACCCATTCCACGATGCCAATAACCCATTCGACCAAGCATCGTCATGGAGGAGCCAAAGTTCTACTGAAAACAAAAAAAGGAAACCAAAGTTGAAGAGAGGAATCATCGCCGATAACTTTTTGGCATAAACAATGACGCAAAAGCCCTTCGTCTCTTTGTCGGGCCAAACCGGAATCCCAATAGGGGAGGGTTGAAGCTACGCGGGTGCGACGTGGGGTTACAGGGAAGGGGGCAGGGGTAAAAATGTCAAATAATATAGATAAGGGAGGGAAATAAACTGTAGTAGATAGTTTTGTAAACCTAAACTCAATATTAGATAATTTTGTTAAGTGAAACTTATAATGGCTAATTTTGTAAAAGAAAACTCAAAAGTAACTAATCCTGTAATTTTCCCTAGTTTTATTTGGTCAAAGTCTTTTTAACTGGTTCCAATCCTCCTATTGTAAGTGATAGAGGGTCATCGGGTGTCAACCTTTTTTTTTTTTTGGTAAACAAGTCTTTATTAGAAAATAAGACATGCAAAACTCATGGTGACAATGAGGAACACAACTCAAGCAACCATGGATTGGAAATGGGCCATTCAGTCGTGTAAGTTAACGACAAAGCCCTCCGAGCCAAGGAGTCAGCCATGCTGTTAATCTCGCTTGGAATTGAAAAGAAATAACAAGAAACAAAATAGGAAGAAATGTGAATAATATCATCCACCAACACTCGAATGTGTAGAGGCGAAGTTCCACCACCAGCCCTGTTATATGAAATCAGATTCATATTGTCAGACTCAATCATAACCTGCTCAAACCCAGCCGTGATCATCTCCATCGTCACATACCGAACAGCAATAGCCTCACCCACTAAAATATCTGAAAAGGGAGTCGGGACCGAAGCAGCAAGCATAGGTTGTCCATTGTGGTCTCTACACATAAACCCAACGCCTGATTTGGCTGAATCTGCAGCATAACTAGCATCACAATTGCACTTCACATAACCCATAGTAGGTGCAACCCAGTGAAGGGGTCGATCAACCAAAGTTGGAGGAGAAGAAACAACATTAGAAGGAGTCACATCATACTCATGAAAGGCCTTAACTGCTGCAACAATAACTTTTGAAAGCGGCCAAACTCTGCGTCCAAAAATCAAATCATTCCTTGACAACCAAATGTGCCAACAAATGAAACTACATAAAGTGACCAAAGATCTGGACTCCTTCTTCCCCAATCGGGAGAATAACTTCCAAGTCTGAACCCAATCTGAAAAACGCTGATCACCTGGCATCGAAAAGGTAGAGCCAAGTGGGCTACCAAACCATACAGCCCTCGCAAATGAGCAACCCAAAAGAATGTGTGAAGCCGTCTCATGTTCCCCACACCGAACACAAAGCGGATCAGCATGAACATTGCGCCATGTTAAAGCATCACCAGTCGCAAGACCAGAGGCACAAGCAAGCCATAAAAAGCGTTGGACCTTAGGAATTGTTTTACAATTTCAAATATACCTCCAAACAACACTGGGAACCGAACTCCAATCATGTAATCTGGAAGAAGATGCCACAGACAAACGGTGAGCACGCTCCTTATTAGATAGAAGATGGTAGGCACTACGCACCGAGAAAATACCATTCTTACTTCCCATCCATACCCATCGGTCAGGCCGATCACAAAGTGACAGATTTATCTTCAATATCTCCCTGATCAGCAACATTAAATAACTAGAAAGCAAATCAGTACGCCAAGTATGAGATATAGGGTCAATAAGATCCGAAACCTTCCTCAACCATGGAATGTTTGGACAATTTGTGGTGACTCTAAAATCAGTATATGAGGGAATCCATGCATTAGACCAAATATCAACACAATTGCCATTTCCAACACTCCAACACAAACCTTCCTTCAAGACCCTTTTCCCTTCCATAATGCTCCTCCAATGTCACACCCCAAACCACCCCTGGAAGGATTGGGTAGGTGACCCGAATTGCGTAACGGCAATCCGTCAAATCCCACGGATCTAGAAGCAGTGCTTATATTCATGGAACCACATTCATTAACTTTACCAAAGGCAAGATCAGAGTGCTGCAGAAAAACTACAATTATAATAAAAGAGAAAGCGTAGCGGTACGGGAAATGATGATAATATATACATAGATAAGTTTGATACATTTCCCAACTATCCACAAACTAAGAAACAAAGCTGACAAGAACAGAACTAAAGTTACTACATACATAATTATATACAGGGTGAGTAGGCTCAACCCCAAAAAGAAAAAGAAAGAAAACTACAACAGAACCACAGTCAATACGGGGAAAAACTCCTAACAAAAATAAAAAGGAGTCCCCAAGATAAAAAGCATTAGATGCGCTCTTCAACGGTCTTCATCAATGACCACCGAGAATGCACGCATCATTGGCACGACCTCCATCGGGGTCCACACCAATATCATCATAATAATTAAGGCTCACCTCCTCGTAATGAGCCTCCATGCCACAGCTGCATCAATCTGCAAAATCATCTAAGAAAAACAATGTATAACAAAGTGTGAGCCCCCACTGAGCTCGTGAGAAAATATGTTATACCCGCACCCCGGGAGTATAATTAATTATTAATTCTTCCCTGTGACGTGTAGTTATCACTGCCACGTATGCCGGTGAGTTGTTCTCACTGGTGGTCAAACCCAGCTATATTGACCATAGTACGAGGTTGCCTGTGGAAACTAGTCGGGACCACGGAGGTTGCACCTTGACGTGTCAGGGGTAAGTAGTTGACCAAATTTTGTTGTGTGCTTACTGCCCTCTCAAAGCCCTCGAAGTGTGGTCCAAAGGCCCTGACCTCTTATGGTGGGAACCACCTTCCTACTCGCATCGGAGGCAAGGTTACTGGCTGCCTCCGACCCTGCATCCAATGCTGCTAACAAGGACCCTTGTGGGTGAGACCCTGTGGCTAAGGTGCTATTGGTGTCCTGCCATGTTTGACCCTACCCAAATAGACCCTAGGTTACACTTATGAGGCCTTATCCAAACAGGCCATTAAAAGTGATTTTCTATATGAGAGAGAGGGGTAAGACTATTCCTTAGTCTTTCTTTTTCTTTTCTTTCCTAACCTAATCGTGAAAAGGAGGAGAGCTTTGAAGAGAGGAGGCGGCAAGGAGGAGAAGAAGGAGAAGGAAGGGAAGAAGAAGAAGGAAATGGCTGCTGGGTTTGGAGCTTTAAAGAGGGTACATCGTGTGTACCTCAAACCAGGTAAGCCAAGTGCCCTTTTCCCCCATTTTTCTCTCTTCCCCTTGCTCGTTTGAGCTTGGGTGGTTCGTTGGTTGCAGCCCCAAGATGGGGATTTCTTTTTGGAAACCCAAAGGGTTAGCTCGAGCCATGTGTAGTTTCCCCTTGTAGGATGCTATCCCATTTCATTACAATCCTATAAAGACCTCTATTTGACCTCTTGCTGAATCTATTTGATTATAAAGCATCAACCACCAAAGAAAACCCCAAATCTGGATTTTTGAGCTTTTGATCCTTTAAACCCCCTTAAATCTTTGAATGTTGGGTGTTTCTAAGACCCAAATAGACTCCAAGACACCCCCTCCCTTGTCCCTTGAGGCTTAGAGAACCAAATGGGACAACCCTGGGCTTTTAATGACCTTGAAATCACACTTGGGTTGCATCGGAGGCAAGACTGCGTGAGTCCGATGTTTGCCTCCGATGTGTCCTGAGCCTGCAGGGAAGGTCGGAGGCAAGGTCGGAGGCAGGCCTGCTGAGTCCGACGTTGCCTCCGATGCAGTTTTTAAGGCTTATAACTTATGTAAACGGTGGGGTTTCTCTATGAGGCCTCCCCTATACTCTCTCACACTCTTATTCACTTCCATAGGCGCCAACATATGTGCAATGGGGTGATTTTGAGCGGGAATCGTTGCGCTTATACAAACTCCATTTGAAGTAATTGGTGAGTGGGTTTGGGTGACTGTTTGAGCTTGTTTACTATTGCTTATTCATGCAATTATGAATTATATTGTGACATTATCATTCAAGCATGATTGCATATTTGTATTTATTCTTATTCGATGATGATGATTTGGATGATATGGATTTGTGTTGGGTTACGGTGCCGGGAAATACTGCACCGGAACCCCGTGATTACGTGGAATTGTATATTGCATCTCATTCTTGCTGTATGCGCCGTGTTGTTGGTACCGGTGTTAGATGGAATGGGACGTTGACACACCCGGATGTACCTCTCAACACGATAGGATTCATGTAGTATATCTGTGGTTAGGCTCAGTTCCCTATGCTACGACCCTTACCAACAGGGGTTTAGGTGTTGGGTAGCCAGAGCACCTACTGCCTGTGGAGAGTTAGAGAGGCCAGGCCAGGGGTAGTAATGGTTATCGGGGTCTGCCTCTGGGTGGTGATGACTACGACCGGCGCGGGCTCCATAGTAATAATTAAGGTTGCATTGTGGTGAGAATGGAAGGATCCACAATGTCTTCCCGAGTTATTGCAGTAGCATATACCCATTGACTTAGCATTGTGTGTTAGGTGGTAAATGAATTAATAATAGCATGCACCATGGACTATTTGTGATTGTGTGATTGTGCATCCCCTTTTCTCTCTCACTAGCTCGGTGGAGCTAACCCCCGTGTACACATTCTTTTTAGATTTGGATGCAGATGATTACTGTGGAGCCAGAGACCGTGACTGAGGATCATGGCGATGGTTGCCCATGATGATTGTGCCTACGGGTTGTACTGTTACTTGGGATCGTTCCCGCTTTATTATTATTTTAGAGCATTGTGCTTTGTATAAACTTTTATGTTTTACCTTTTTGGTAGCTACTTGATGGTCATAGGAATTTTATAACTATGTTACTTATTATCATTAGCCAATGAACATCTTATAATCATTTCATTTACGCTTTCGCAAACTCTGACCTGTCTTGGAATGTAATATTCCTTTGTCTTTCGTACTCTGATATTATTGTATTTTAATATTGGTTTATGACTGTGAGTTGGCCACTGCATCGAGATCCTGGCGGTGAGGTGGGATGACGCGTGTCACCCCAATCATACCCTGATATTGTATTCTATCCCTTGTCGGGATAGGGGTGTGACAACATGGTATCAGAGCCAATGATGCTCTGCACCAACCACAGTCTTGCGGACTCTTGATTTACTCTCCACAATTTGGTTCTAAACTAAAAATCTTCAAGAACATAAATGATTGTGTGCAGACATAGGAGAAGACTGATTGTGGTGAAACAAGGACTTAGAAGATAATAGGTAACATAGAACTTAGGACTTGAATCTTAGGCTGTTAAGCTACAACTATGTAATTGCTTGGTTGAGTCTTAAGTAGGTCATAGATGGACAGTTATATGCTATAATTCATAAACACTAATGAATCAATCATAACTAAGCACAAATATCAGCAATGATTTAAACAAGAGAGAATTAATCAAATACATCAAGATACATATAAGATTAATTACAAATATCCAATTATTCTAAATCTTCTTGGGAGGCAATCATATTCTTCCTATTTCAACATTCATGATTTCATCTATTCCAACAAAAACATATGATTCCATCCTGCTCAATCAAGAGATACCAATCTAAACACCATAATTGTTCCAGATTCTCTGTTTGGACATAACTGGGCCTTTCCCAACTCAGAATGCAAGACCCCATTTGTTCCAATTCGAAACATTTGATTCTGGTTATCTCAGATTAAATATACAAGTCTACCCTTTCTAAAAGTTCCCAGTTGTTCATCCTAAGACAAGAACTAGAAGAACTGATCCGGGATAACTTCAATTTGTTGAGAGAAAGTTGGGATAGTCATTTCCACCACCGCCACCATCGCGACCAAGAAAGGTGTTGATGTCATCTACCCCTCTCTCGATACCCTCTAGGCGCCGAGTCTGGTCGAAGAGTTGCTTCGTGACCTCATCGAAGCCTTCCACCACTCGCAGGTTCAACCGCCTTATGGTCGTCAGAATGTCAATACCTCCCACCTGATGAAGGTATAGGGATTCCTTCTAGGTGAACAATAGGTCTTTGCTCCTCCAATGGACATGTTGATAACGCCGATCAACTGTGCTGCAGTGAAGGCTATAGGAACCCCCTTGACATATGAGACAACCTGATAATTTTGTATGCCCGGGTTCTCGGTGTCCAGATTTGTATAGAAATGGCGAATGAGTTTCAAGTAGTATGGTTCAGGAAGGTTGAGAATGTTGGTCCACCCCAATGCCTCAAATCTCTGCCCCACCTTGTAAGCTTGAGATCATCCAACACTACATCCCGCCCTTCCATTATATTTCTGAAGCGGAAGTAGTCTCGATAAAGCTCTTGGTCCTCTATCTTTTGGAACCATAGTGGATCTAGGACAGTTGGTGCAATTTGTTCTACGCATGTACGTCGTGTTCTTGGAGCCATTGATTGTTTTAACCTGCAGCCAAAAGCCAAGTAGATAGCAAATTAATACCTTGAATGCTAAGGCCTAAGTAGATGATCAATGTAAGGTTATGAGGTTTAAAACCTAGCCCTTGATTTTCCCTTTCAAAGCAAATTAAATTACAGCAGGATTCTTAGGCTAGAAATTTCTGATTTTTTATCAAATTGTGATCTAAGAAGTTGGGGAAAAAGGGAATGCATGGCCACTATGTGAATGCAATCATACATGATAGAGGTTAATGGCCATATTATGCCTAGAAAGTAATATTTTATACAAAACAATGGGTTCAAGCAAGAAATAGGTTTATTCAATCATGGAGCATGCCTTGAACTTCAAAGAAAATTTTCAGATTTTGTGGTTGGAAGTTTGAATCTTAGGAAACAAGTAAATATGATTTGTGACAACTCAGAGAATGTAAGCTAAGCCCTATCTAGTAAGACCGAATCAAATATGGCAAAAGAGAAGAGGAAAGATTCTAAGGATTTTATCAACAATCATGTATACAAGGAAATATGTTTGAAGATAAGACAATGTGATAATTTTCTATGAGATTTTATGGCATGTAAAAGAATTAGATTTGAACTTGGAGAGTTTTCCCAAAATATTGTGAATTGATAACTTTACCACAATCAAAACCTGAATATAATCCTAGTAAAATTCAACTAGACTTGACAAACATAGCAACAGTCTCTAAAATGCGCAAAGACTTGAAAATTTATAAAAGATGCAATAATCAAACAAAGATCCAACAACTTAGTATCATCGATCAAATAGGACTTGATTTACACCTAAAAACCCTAGTTTCGGCCAATCGGTTTGGTATGAATTTGGTGTACATGGCCATGGGATTACAAGCAAAATCAAGACATGATCACAACTTGAGATGATTCATCCCAAATCCAAGAAAGAGAAAGTAGGAATGAGAAGAAAGTCATATCATGAACAAGTAAGAGTTGAACCTTGAGGCTTAGGATTACAAGAAAACCACCTAAGGGGAGCTTAAACGGAAGTCCCTGTAGAGATTTTTCTCCCTACGGTTATGTCCTTTTCTTTGAAGCCAAAAATGAGTTTTAAAACTCGTGGCTCTGTTTTGTTAAAATTCTACGAACAAACGAACGAACGGATCCACTTGTCGTGAATCCGCTCTGCACAAAACTTGAAATTATCATTTTAAAACTGTGCGGATCAATGAACGGATCCACACTCATGCGTCTATCCATAGATTCGTTTGACTTCAACTCTCTCTGCCTTTGAGACTTCTGAGACCGGACGAATGAACGGATTTGCATTCTACATCCGCCCGTTAATCCGCTCTACCTATTTTCACGGAGGAGCCACGAACGCACCCGGAGTGCTGACGTCGCTTGTGAGTCCACCCGATTTTGTTTTAAGATTTTGAGCCTATTTTGGAGACCTTTTGACCACACCTATATGTGATGATCTTGTGCCTATACCCTAGATCGACCACCCCTGTTGTGTGACCCATTTGTGGGGACCACATGAGTCTAGTTAATACCTAAAAAATTGAAAGAGGTTAGGACTTGTACCCGACTGGGCCAGCTAATAAGAACTAGCAGGCATTGGTAACCGCTGTGACTCCTCTCTTACCTAAAAGGAGAAGAGTTACCCTTGAGGGTGAAGATCCATAGACCCTATGAATGTAAGGACTCAAACCTTATGGATAGGGAAACTTAAATCTATGCGGGTAGAGACCCTTAATGGGGTGCGTAGAATCTAAACCTGTGGGTAGGTACTAGGAAAGGAGAGTAATAGGCTGGTTTGGGCTGTTTATTTGAGTAAGCCATGAAGGTCACGTGTATTTGGAAGTCACTCATAACACCTCAAGCTAGTGACGACTCTATTTGAACTTTACTTGGTCCATCCAAACCTTGTTTAGACTCATAGAGAAAGTCCTACACCGCGATTTGACTTTCCAAAGAAAGGACTTAGCGAGCCGTACCTGAGAACTTCTTGTTCTGGTGGATTGACCTAGATGACAGATATGTCCATAGGAATTTGAATATAATTGTTGAATTTATGCCTACATATTGGTGTGATATATATATATATATATATATATATATATATATATATATATATATATATATATATATATATATATATATATATATATATATATATATATATATATATAGTTATCCCTTAGAACCTTGGACTTGTGTGACTAGAGTGATTCTCTGGTACTATAAGTATGACTTACCTCGACCTTGCTGTGAAACTAGTTGGAGCCCTGACCTTGGTTGACCAAACCTTAGGGTAATGAATAATGAATTTAATGATCGAGTAGGTTAATTTATTGAGACCGCTTGAAGAGTTGACTTGGACCAAAACTATTAAAGGGTTATTGGTTCTCGAAAGAGGACTGATGTGGACTCTTCCTTGTGGGATAATCGTGTAGTAGGTTTAAAGGTTGTGAAAGTTGAAACGAAGGATGTAACAAGACCTTCTCCAACGCAGAGATATGAATGGGGTAATGGATCACCAAATGCGTTCCCTCCGTTCGAGTGAACAATAGGAGATTCCATCAATATTCCAAATCATTCTAAAGTTGGGTTAGGTAATGAGACAACCAGATGTGAAAGCCTTCGTAATGTAAACCCTATGTTGGGTCATGGACAAGTTAAATCCTGTAACCCAAGAATGACCGAGTAATCAAGGCTAGAGTGGTATCACCCGATCTGGAAGATCTAGGGAACCTTTGGTCCTTGAGACTTAACTTAGTAGTTGGAACCCTGTTTTCCTAGGGTTATTATGAACCACACCCCTGTGGTAATTTGACCCTGTAAGGAAAAGAGAGTTGTGGAACCTGACTTGCCGTGACATGTAGGCACTGCCTCATCTTGACCCGACCTTTGACTTAGTTTAAGATGTGGGTGACTTGGGATGTTGTTATCCAACAACCCTTATCACTTGAGACCCTAGCTGCCTCAAATTTCGGGGACGAAATTTCTTGTAAGGTGGGGAGAATGTTATACCCGCACCCCGGGAGTATAATTAATTATTAATTCTTCCCTGTGACGTGTAGTTATCACGCCACGTATGCCGGTGAGTTGTTCTCCGGTGGTCAAACCACTATATTGACCATAGTACGAGGTTGCCTGTGGAAACTAGTCGGGACCACGGAGGTTGCACCTTGACGTGTCGGGGTAAGTAGTTGACCAAATTTTGTTGTGTGCTTATGCCCTCTCAAAGCCCTCGAAGTGTGGTCCAAAGGCCCTGACCTCTTATGGTGGGAACCACCTTCCTACTCGCATCGGAGGCAAGGTTACTGGCTGCCTCCGACCCTGCATCCAATGCTGCTAACAAGGACCCTTGTGGGTGAGACCCTGTGGCTAAGGTGCTATTGGTGTCCTGCCATGTTTGACCCTACCCAAATAGACCCTAGGTTACACTTATGAGGCCTTATCCAAACAGGCCATTAAAAGTGATTTTCTATATGAGAGAGAGGGGTAAGACTATTCCTTAGTCTTTCTTTTTCTTTTCTTTCCTAACCTAATCGTGAAAAGGAGGAGAGCTTTGAAGAGAGGAGGCGGCAAGGAGGAGAAGAAGGAGAAGGAAGGGAAGAAGAAGAAGGAAATGGCTGCTGGGTTTGGAGCTTTAAAGAGGGTACATCGTGTGTACCTCAAACCAGGTAAGCCAAGTGCCCTTTTCCCCCATTTTTCTCTCTTCCCCCTTGCTCGTTTGAGCTTGGGTGGTTCGTTGGTTGCAGCCCCAAGATGGGGATTTCTTTTTGGAAACCCAAAGGGTTAGCTCGAGCCATGTGTAGTTTCCCCTTGTAGGATGCTATCCCATTTCATTACAATCCTATAAAGACCTCTATTTGACCTCTTGCTGAATCTATTTGATTATAAAGCATCAACCACCAAAGAAAACCCCAAATCTGGATTTTTGAGCTTTTGATCCTTTAAACCCCCTTAAATCTTTGAATGTTGGGTGTTTCTAAGACCCAAATAGACTCCAAGACACCCCTCCCTTGTCCCTTGAGGCTTAGAGAACCAAATGGGACAACCCTGGGCTTTTAATGACCTTGAAATCACACTTGGGTTGCATCGGAGGCAAGACTGCGTGAGTCCGATGTTTGCCTCCGATGTGTCCTGAGCCTGCAGGGAAGGTCGGAGGCAGGCCTGCTGAGTCCGACGTTGCCTCCGATGCAGTTTTTAAGGCTTATAACTTATGTAAACGGTGGGGTTTCTCTATGAGGCCTCCCCTACACTCTCTCACACTCTTATTCACTTCCATAGGCGCCAACATATGTGCAATGGGGTGATTTTGAGCGGGAATCGTTGCGCTTATACAAACTCCATTTGAAGTAATTGGTGAGTGGGTTTGGGTGACTGTTTGAGCTTGTTTACTATTGCTTATTCATGCAATTATGAATTATATTGTGACATTATCATTCAAGCATGATTGCATATTTGTATTTATTCTTATTCGATGATGATGATTTGGATGATATGGATTTGTGTTGGGTTACGGTGCCGGGAAGTACTGGCACCGGAACCCCCGTATTACGTGGAATTGTATATTGCATCTCATTCTTGCCTGTATGCGCCGTGTTGTGCTGGTACCCGGGTGTTAGATGGAATGGGACGTTGACACACCCGGATGTACCTCTCAACACGATAGGATTCATGTAGTATATCTGTGGTTAGGCTCAGTTCCCTATGCTACGACCCTTACCAACAGGGGTTTAGGTGTTGGGTAGCCAGAGCACCTGCTGCCTGTGGAGAGTTAGAGAGGCCAGGCCAGGGGTAGTAATGGTTATCGGGGTCTGCCTCTGGGTGGTGATGACTACGATCGGCGCGGGCTCCATAGTAATAATTAAGGTTGCATTGTGGTGAGAATGGAAGGATCCACAATGTCTTCCCGAGTTATTGCAGTAGCATATACCCATTGACTTAGCATTGTGTGTTAGGTGGTAAATGAATTAATAATAGCATGCACCATGGACTATTTGTGATTGTGTGATTGTGCATCCCCTTTTCTCTCTCACTAGCTCGGTGGAGCTAACCCCCGTGTACACATTCTTTTTAGATTTGGATGCAGATGATTACTGTGGAGCCAGAGACCGTGACTGAGGATCATGGCGATGGTTGCCCATGATGATTGTGCCTACGGGTTGTACTGTTACTTGGGATCGTTCCCGCTTTATTATTATTTTAGAGCATTGTGCTTTGTATAAACTTTTATGTTTTACCTTTTTGGTAGCTACTTGATGGTCATAGGAATTTTATAACTATGTTACTTATTATCATTAGCCAATGAACATCTTATAATCATTTCATTTACGCTTTCGCAAACTCGACTGCCTTGGAATGTAATATTCCTTTGTCTTTCGTACTACGATATTATTGTATTTTAATATTGGTTTATGACTGTGAGTTGGCCATCTGATCGAGATCCTGGCGGTGAGGTGGGATGACGCGTGTCACCCCAATCATACCCTGATATTGTATTCTATCCCTTGTCGGGATAGGGGTGTGACAAAATATATCATCATGCATGCACGTGCAACCACAATTCACATGATCCTACATAATACGCAAGTCCAGATTATTTATTAGCCACCTAGCAATACAACTAAGTCAGGTCTGTGCTGCTACACTCCCCAATACATGTATCCTTGGTGCGGGCTTCTAACCCCTTTCCACGATACACCAATTGAGTTGTCGGAGAGGACCAGTCAGCTCCCGCATTCGTTCACCAAGGTCAGCCCGACCAGCCCTCTGTGATTAACCTGTAGGGTAATCCATCACATTTCTCATTTCTTTTCTTTTCTGGCATATAGCCCGGCATATAGCTCAAAATCACCATTCCGGTGTAAACACATTTCTTTTCATTTCATTTATTTTCTTTTCACATATTCACATATGGTCACCCTCACAGGCATCCAACACCTAAACCCCTATTGGCAAGGGTGCATAGCACAGGTGATGAAACTCTAACCCCATATCTATATGGCATCGTATGAGTCAGGTGGTGTCAACCACATTCTATTCTACGGGCTACCACAGGCCTCATTTCCAAGCCGACTACAGCATCTAGTCTAACATTCACATTCATCAGATAAAACTTCACAGTGTTGATCAACAGACAATCAATGTGTAACAGTTTGAATAATTGAATTGAATTTAATAAACACAGCATTAATATTTGAATTTAATTTTTGGCACAACATCACAGATTACATGTACATATATGATAATATTTCACTCACCTGAGTTTGGTTCTAGGACCTCAATAGCAAACTCAGTTCCAATAGCAGTCTGATTGTTGACCTCAAGCGCGGGATCAAATCCTAGATGTAAATCAGAAATTGTCATGTTGAGTTTTCAACCTAACTTTGGTAGTCCTAGGGTTAACCTAAGCTCACTGGGTTGACCCGGTTGTTCAGTTGGTTCTCACCTGGAATCCTCTGGGACTCGCACTAAGCCTTAGGCTCATGTCCCGGTGCATTATCCAAAGATGGTGGTCTAGGGGTAGAATGGTCATTTTTAGTAATTATACCTGACCCTAGGTCAAATTAGGTTCACAGTGCTGTCCACAGCTTGTCTGTACTGTAGGACCAAGCACAGTAGGGTTTCCTTCACCTGCGGGGCCCACTTGGGTTCCAAAGCAATTCCTTTATAAAGATCAGCATTTTTGCAGCAAATCCATCGTTGGGTGCATCGCCCAGAGTCTGCAATTCGATAAAGGGCTGAGAATCCAAGGTTCGGCTTCATAGGCAGTGCTCAAATCTTCACCCCATGCATGTTAGGGGGTTAGGTAGCCCCTGGGGTGATCTACCATTTGATCCAAGTGGATTTTCCATTGGGCCCACCATTTGGCTACTAGAGGCTGCCCAGACAACCCAGTGAATAGGATCATAGGGTTTTCTTCAAACATGGATCTCAGTTTCAGCCACATGCAGGGCTGGATACAGATGTAATATGGTGGTTCATGGCTGCAATTACCTAGGGCTAGGTCTGTGTAGCCATAGCTTACACCCAGGGTTCCAAACAGTCAACCAGCAGTGGATCTGGGCAGTGCAGCTATGCACAGCCAGATTCGGCTCTCATAAACAGCAAACCAGACTTGTATTTTTGTTCAAAAATCACAGATCTTCCATGCTCTAAGCTTGCATGGCAGATCTGGAGCTGTTCAGGGCAAACCCTAGCTGTTTTGGGCTGCCCAGGGAGTAGAAAATCCATAAATATAAGCACAAATGAGAAGCAACAGATCTGAGCAGAGTTTCTATACTTGCACAGGGCTGAGAGAGCTCGGCTCCAAGCTTGGGTGGGGTGGCAGCCTCTCCTTCCTCCTCCTTCTTCTTCTTCTTTCCTTCTTTCTCTCTTCTTTCTCTCCTTTCTTTCCTCTCTTCTCTCCCACGAATTGAATAGTGGCCAAGGGTTCTAAAATGAGCCCAAGGCCACCTATTTATAGGCCAAGCCCAACTAGGGTCTGTTTGGCCATTAAGTCCCTTTTTCAAAAATGCATTTTTAACCCAATTCACGGCCATTCTGGGCTCTATGGTGGGGTCCACACTGAACTAGGGGTATAAGGTGGTCCCTCAGACTCCTCTCTATCTATGGAGGGTACCCATGTCCATGTTGGGTGGTCCCCACAATTAAAATCCATTAAAATATGTTGTTTCACTCACTGGGCGATGTCTCTGGGCCTTATCTGCATCGCCCAGTGCCATCGCCCAGAGATTGCAGCAAAGCTGAATCTCAGTGGGGCTTGCACAGGGGTTTGACCCTTGGTCAGGGCACTGTCCCCACATGCCATTTGGAGATTTTTACACATTTTTCCAGAGATGGATCCCACATTTATTGAGAGGAGAGAGATTACCTGGGGTCCAGACCATACATCATGCTATGAGCTATATACATTTGTAGGGGTCTGCCATCCACCTACTGACAGGCATGTAGGATGATCCACACAGGGTTTCTTCATCAATCCAAATCACTGGAGTGATGCTCCACAGTGTTCTTGGTTGCCTGATCAGGGATTCCTGTCTTTCAATCAAAATTCCAGCCAGCCAGGAGTAGGGTTTGACATTTCTCCCCACCTTACAAAAATTTCGTCCCCAAAATTTGCTTACTATGCAATTCGAAGAGCTGGGGATATTTCTCCTTCATTTCTTCTTCTCTTTCCCATGAAGCTTCTTCCACTGGGTTATTTCCCCAATGAACCTTTACAAAAGCGATAGTGCGGTTACGGAGGTTATGCTCCTTTCTGTCCTCCGTAGGTTGCTCTTCGTAGGTCATATCCACATCCAACTGCTTAGGTTCAGTTGATAGTACATGTGTCGGGTTGTTAATGTACTTTCTTAGCATTGACACATGAAAAACATCGTGAACACCTAACAAAGATGGTGGTAGTGCCAGTCGGTATGCTACGGGTCCCACCTTGTTGAGTATTTCATAAGGATCGATGAATCTTGGGCTCAACTTGCCCTTCTTGTTAAATCGTAGCAATCCTTTAGTTGGAGATACTCGAAGGAGTACTTTTTCTCCGACTTCAAATTCAATGTCCTTCCTTCTATTATCCGCATAACTTTTCTATCTTGACTGGGCTGTCTTGATCTTTTCTCTTATAATATCTACCTTGTCGCAGGTCGCTTGTATCATCTTAGGCCTGAGATATTTTCGTTCACCAACTTCATCCCAATATAATGGAGTTCTACATTTCTGTCCATACAAGGCTTCGAACGGTGCCATGCCAATGGTGGAGTGATAGCTATTATTGTATGCAAATTCCACCAGAGGTATGTGAGCATCCCAACTGTCATTCATTTCCAAAACACAGGCTCAGAGCATGTCCTCCAGAGTCTGAATAGTTCTTTCTGACCGTCCGTCCATCCATCTGTGGATGGAAAGCTGTACTAAGATTTAGTTGAGATCCCAATGCCTTCTACAAACTTCTCCAAAACCTTAAGGTAAATCGAGAATCTCTGTCAGACACAATACTGATAGGCACGCCGTGTAAGCGGACTATGTTTTCAATGTATATCTGGGCAAGCTTATCCATGGAGTAATTTATCTTGATTGGTATGAAGTGAGCTGCCTTCGTTAGTCCATCTACAATCACCCAAATCGCATTCATGCCCTTCCTGGTGTTGGGCAGATTTGTCACGGAATCCATAGTGATTCTTTCCCACTTCCATTCAGGTATGGGGAGTGGCTGTAATAACCCATACGGTCGGTGTCTCTCTGCTTTTATCTGTTGACAGGTGAGGCACTTGGACACGTATCTTGATATGGTTTCCTTCATTCCCATCCACCAATAATACTTCTTCAAATCCTTATACATCTTTGTACTTCCGGGGTGGATTGTATAGGGTGAGTTGTGTGCCTCTTTAGGAATTTGGTCTTGGACATCAAAATCATCAGGCACGCACAGTCTATCTCAAAACTTCAATGCACCATCTTGGGCCAAAGAAAAATCTGGGTCCTTGTGGACACCTTGTTGCACTTCCCAAATGATCTTGGCCAGCTCGGGGTCCAATGGTTGCTTCGCAATTAGCTCCCCTCGTATCAACGGCTATAGATCCATGGCCGCTAATTGCATAGCCGTTCCTTCGATCACGAGTTTCAGATCAAGCTTCCGAGCTTCTTCATACAACTATTCGCTTACAACCAAGGAAGCGAGAGATGCAGTCTGAGATTTTTTGCTTAACGCATTAGCTACTACGTTGGCATTACCAGGGTGGTAATGAATTTCACAATCGTAGTCTTTCACCAATTCCAACCACTGCCTCTGTCTCATGTTCAACTCCTTCTAGGTGAAGAAATACTTCAGACTTTTATGATCGCTGAAGATTTCACCCTTTTCACCATATAGGTAATGCTGCCATATCTTCAACGCAAAAACTACGGCTGCCAATTCTAAGTCATGTGTGGGGTAGTTCTTCTCGTGCTCTTTTAATTGTCTGGAGGCATAGGGGACTACTTTACCTCTCTGCATCAGGACGCCACCCAATCTTGTTCTGGATGCGTCGGTGTATACCACCATTCCTTAAGTGCCGTTCGGAATAGTCAGAACTGGAGCTATTACCAAACGATTTTGCAATTCCTGAAAACTCTTCTCGCATGCTTCATTCCATTCAAACTTGGCTCCCTTCTTTGTAAGTTTTGTCATAGGTGCCAAAATTCGTGAGAAATTTTCAATAAACTGTCGGTAGTAATCGGCCAAACCTAAGAAACTTCGAATCTCAGTGGCACTCTTTGGATTTTCCCATTCGAGAACCGCTTTCACCTTGCCTAGGTCTACTTTGATGCCGTCTTTGGTGACGATATGTCCTAGGAATCCAATTTGATGAAGCCAAAATTCACATTTACTGAACTTGGCGTAAAGCTGGTGTTCTCGCAACCGCCGCAACACGAAAGTAAGGTGTCGAGCGTGTTCCTCCTCACTCTTGGAGTATATCAAGATGTCATCAATAAACACAATGATGAACTTATCCAACACGTCATGGAATACTCTGTTCATCTTGTCCATGAATGCTGCCAGGGCGTTGGTTAGTCCGAATGACAAAACCAAAAATTCGTAATGTCTGTATCGAGTTTGGAACGCCATTTTATGAATATCGTCGCTCTTGATCTTCAATTGATGGTACCCCGACCTAAGATCAATTTTGGAGAAAACTCTTGCTCCTTGTAACTGATCAAATAGGTCATCGATGCGTGGCAACGGATATTGATTCTTGATAGTTAGTTTATTCAACTTGCGGTAGTTGATACACAGTTGCATACTACCATCCTTCTTCTTAACAAACAGCACGGGTGCTCGCCAGGGTGATACACTGGGTCATATAAATCCCTTCTTCAGCAGGTCTTGAAGTTGGACCTGTAACTCTTTCAGTTCGATTGGCGCCATCCGATATGGTGCCTTGGATACTGGTGCTGCACCAAGAATTAGGTCAATCGCGAATTCTATATCACGGTCAGGAGGTAGCTGCGTCAGATCATCTGGAAAAACATCAAAAAATTCTCTGACGACTTCAAGTTCCTCCAAGGGTTTTATCTTCGCCTCTGTGTTTATCACAGTGGCCAAAAAGCCTTGGCATCCATCATCAAGCAACTTTCGCGCCTGAAGGGCTGATAAGGTTACTCTCCTGGGTTTCTTCTTTGATTCACTTTGATAGGTGAGGATTGACCCATCATTCATCATAAATACTATCTTCTTCTTCGCACACAAGACATTTGTATCATAGGCGGATAGCCAATCCATGCCTAGTATCACGTCAAAATCATTTATATCCATCTTTATCAACCGTGCGGTTAGTTTCTTCCCACAAATTTTAATCTGACAAGGGTCGTAGACCTTCTTCAAGCTCACGGCACTTCCTGTCGGTGTGCTGACTACTAGCTCATGGCTGATGTCTCTCGGTCGATCTTTCATCTTACTTGTAAAGGTTGAGGAGACGAAAGAGTGGGTCGCGCTTGAGTCAAGTAATACTCGTGCGGGTATGGTTGAGACATTCAGGGTACCTAGGGTTTGTAGATAATTTAGGTTACATAAAGTAAGCCAATTAGTCCCTATAAGTTAGTAGTGTTCAGCAAACTTACCTGTCAATACATCGGGGTTTGCCTCAGCTTCTTCATTCGTCATCGCAAACACCTTTCCTCGCGTCCGATTGTCCCATGGCTGAAATGGTCTAGCATAGGACTGATTCGGCAAGCTATTGCTATATCCATGTGTTCCGCAATCTCTAGCCATGTGTCCTTCCTTATTGCACACATAGCACTTATAGGGTGGAACAACAGATGTTGAGGCTTGGCTCCCTTGACTTGTGGCTGGTCGGGGTGGCGAAGCTGCTGTTGTAGATTGACTCGTTGCCGGTTGGGCAAGTCGATTGAATGTGGGGGGGGAAATGGTTCTAACCCACGTTCGGCCTACGATACGGAGTCGGATTTGGGCTTGAACTTGTTCCTCGATAAGCTTTATATGGCCACCCAAAAGTTTGAAAATTATTTGTCCTTTTGTTCAACCCAGGCTACGTCACAGCCTTTTCTTTCTCTTTCTTTTTAAATCTATCTTCCATAGTCTTTGCCTTATCGACCATCTTAGCATAATCCCGGATGTTCATGATTGACAGTACTGATCCAATCTCAGTTTTGAGTCCCTTCTCAAATTTCTTAGCCTTACTAACGTCCCCTTTCAGGTGCTCTGGAGAAAAATGAAACAAGTCTTTAAATCGTGGTTGGTAATCCAGTACTGACTTGGTTCCTTGTACCAGTGCGATAAATTCAGCTTCTTTCCTGTCCCTGAAACTCTCTGGGAAGTAGTTCTTGAAGAAAACTTCTTTAAATTGCTCCCACGTAGGGTTCGGGTGAGTAGCTTCCAAGTTAGGTTTAGTAGCTTTCCACCAAGCTTGGGCTTCATTCTGCAACTGATAACCCGCACATATCAACTTTTGTGCGTCCGTGCACTCCAGTACTTCAAATGCCTTCTCAAGTGCACTAATCCAACATTCCGGTTGCATTGCCTAAATTGATCAGTAGTCTCAGGCTGTGAAACCTTTGGTACAAGACACACCAAAGTTTCACTCAACCTAGAAGACATAACCCCTGTCTCAAAAAAATCAACTACAAAACAGTAGAGATATCCTTTGATGATATCCCAGTACTTTTGGAAAAAAGCAGGTGGGAAGCCATCAACACCTGGTGACTTTAGTGGGCTCATAGCAAACAAAGCATCACTAATCTCATCCAGGGATGGAACAACACAAAGCATATCATTTGTACCAGGAGAAACACAAGGATCCACAGAGTCCAAAACAACATCAAGAGAGGTTAAATCAATACCTTTTGATTGAAAGGCTGAATTAGAATGATTAAGAATCTCCTCATATAATTGCTGATCAGATTGAGTCCACTCTCCATTGGGCATTTTAAGGTGTAATACCCGATTGAAACTCCTCCTTTGCAAAGTTGAGGCATGGAAGAAACTAGTATTCCGATCTCCTTCTGTTAACCAAGCAACCCTAGATTTCTGCCGCCATAGCTCCTCCTCATCAGCAAGTGCATCATCAAGTGATCGCTTGAGGACCAAGAGCTCTGAATCAATATCATCCGTTAGCGGCAAGCTTTGCAGCCTAGTGATCTCAGTAGTGATATTAGTAATACGGGTCTGAACATGCCCAAAAACTTCCTTATTCCACCTTACATAATCATGTCTACATTTGTTTAACTTTTGGTGCAAAATAGAGGCAGGGGAACCCAAAACACCCATAGACCATGCACTGTCCGCAACCATATTACAATCTGGATGTTTAAACCAAATCAACTCAAATCGGAAGGGTCGTTTACCACCAAAACGTCGCCCAGCCGTATTAATCAATAGGGGTGAATGATCCGAACCTATTTGAGCCTTTGCAGTAACAAAAACATCTTCAAACTTCAATCTCCAAGCCTGGTTACATAATGCACGATCAAGGCGCACCTTTACATTAGCATCACCAGTACGCCTATTACACCAAGTAAAGGTGGGCCCATGATAGCCCAATTCCATCAAAGAATACTCATCAAACATATTTTGAAATGGGGACTTATCTCTAGAGTCACTTCCCAATCCTCGTTTCTCCTGCCAAGTTAGAAGGGAGTTGAAATCACCAAACAATAGCTAAGGCATACTTCTTCGTGCACCAATAGTAATTAAAGAATCCCAAACATGATGTCTCAAAGCTTTAATTGGATCACCATAAACACAACTTACAAAGTATCCAACACATCATGGAATACTCTATTCATCATGTCCCTGAACGCTGCCGGGGCATTAGTTAACCCAAATGATAAGACCCAGAATTCATAATGTCTGTATCTAGTTCTAAATGCCGTTTTGTGAATATCACCACTCTTGATCTTCAATTGATGGTATCCGGACCTAAGATCAATCTTGGAGAAAACTCTTGCTCCTTGTAGCTGGTTAAATAGGTCATCAATGCACGGCAATGGGTATCAATTCTTGATAGTCAATTTATTTAGCTCGCGGTAGTCGATACACAGCCGCATGCTACCACCCTTCTTCTTTACGAACAACACGGGTGCTCCCCAAGGAGATACGTTGGGTCGTATAAAACCTTTCTTCATCAGGTCTTGTAATTGAACCTACAACTCCTTCAATTCAATAGGTGTCATTCGTTATGGTGCCTTGGATACCGGTGCTGCACCAGGAATTAGGTCAATCGCGAACTCTGTCTCGCGATCAGGCGGTAGTTGGGTCAGATCTTCTGGAAAAACATCAATAAATTCTATGACGATGTCAAGTTCCTCCAAGAGCTTTATCTTTGCCTCGGTGTCCATCATGGTGGCCAAAAGGCCTTGACATCCTTCATCCAGCAACTTTCGAGCCTGGAGGGCGGATAAAGTTATCCTTCTGGGTTTCCTCTTTAGTTCATTTTGATAGGTGAAAACTGACCCATCTTCTAACTTGAATATTATCTTCTTTTCCGCACACATAACATTTGCTCCATAGGTAGATAGCCAATCTATGCCTAAGATCATGTCGAAGTCCTTCATATCAAACTTTATTAACCATGTTGTCAAGTTCCTCCCATAAATTTCTACCTGACAGGGGTCATAGACTTCTTTCAAGCTCACGACACTACCCATCGGTGTGCCGACTACTAAGTCATTCCTAATGTTTCTTGGTTGATCTTCCATCCTACTTGCAAAGGTGGTAGAAATGAAAGAGTGGGATACGCCCGAGTCGAATAGTACTCATGTAGGAATGGTTGAGACACTCAGGGTACCTAGGTTTGTGTATGGCCTGAGTTATAAATATACACTGATTATTCCCTACAACTTAGCAGCGTTCAGTAGACTTACCTGTCAATATATCAGGATTTGCCTCAGCTTCCTCATTAGTTAGTACGAACACCTTTCCTTGTGTCCAATTGTCCCGTGGCTGAAAAAGTCTAGCGTAGGGCTAGTTCGGTGAGTTATTGCTATACCCACGCAATCTACATTCTTTGGCCATGTGCCCTTCTTTGTTGCAAAGATAACATTTATAGGGTAGAACAGCAGATGTTGAGGCTTGGATCACTTGACTTATAGTTGGTCGGGCTGGCGAAGCTACTATTGTCGCTTGACTCATAGCCTGTTGAGCAGGTCGATTGATAGTAGGGCAAAAAGGAATCTGACCCACTTGTGGCCTACGGTACAGGTCGGATTGGGGCTTGAACTTATTCCTCGATAAAGTTTGTTTGTCCAACCAAAAGTCTGAAAGTTATTTGGCCTTTTGTTCAACCCAGGCGACGTCATAGTCTTCTCTTTTTCCTTCTCTTTAAACTTGTCTTCCAGGGTCTTCGCCTTATCGACCATCTGTGCATAGTCCCAGATGTCCATAATTGACAATACTGACCTGATCTCGGGTTTGAGTCCCTTCTCAAACTTCTTCGTCTTACTAACTTCCCCTTTCAAGTGCTCCAGAGCGAAATGAAACAGATCTTCAAATCGTTGTTGATAATCTAACACTGACTTGGTCCCTTGTACCAGTGCAGAAAATTCAGCTTCTTTCCTGTCCCTAAAGCTCTCTGGGAAATAGTTATTGAAGAAGACTTCTTTAAATTGCTCCCACGTGGGGTTCGGATGAGTTGCTTCCAGATTTGGCTTAGCTTTCCACCAAGCTTCAGCCTCATTCTGTAGCTGATAACCTGCACATATCAGCTTTTGTGCATCCGTGCACTCGAGCACAACAAATGCCTTCTCTAATGCGCTAATCCACTGCTCTAGCTGCATTGCCTCAGAGTTCAACTTGGAAAACATAGGTGGTTGGAGTTTCTTGAATCTCTCCATTACCTTAGCGGTAAAGTTTTCTGCCAAGTGTTGAGGCACAGGAGGTGGGAAAAGTATGGGCCGGTTGGGTGGTGGAGGTGGTGCTGCACGCTCATGCATCATGGGCGCAAACTGCGTAGACATCTGACCCAACAGCTCTTATTATTGCTGAATGGTTCGCATCATAGTGGTCATGAATGTAATTACCTCGTCGGCTGCCATACACGGCTAAGGTGCCGCAGCAATGGCTTGAGTAGCCGCTGGTGCCCCTGATGGAGCAGTCAATGCATCAGAATTTTGGGCCTCAGTTCCATTTGGCAGTTCAACCTCCGGTATAACACGAGGGTGTTTTCCTTTACGACCACCTCGAGAACTTCTTGAGTTGACCATGGTTGCTTTACTGAAAACAACAACATACCCAATCATCCAATACTCTTTTTTTTTAGGTTAACAGAATAATTCCTAGTTAAGACATGTACATACCTATTCCACAGTTCCAGTGAAATTTTGTAGTTATACCAACCAGGTGTGTTATTATATTTATATTTATTATTGTAAGTATTTTTTTTTGAAGTGTTTCTTTTACTTGTGTTCTTATCCTTTAGGTATTTTATGCGATGACAAGCTATGCATGACACTATATGATAGATTTTAAAATTTTAACCAAAAATCTTTTAAATATATACCTGAGTCTAACAAGCAAGTAATTCCAGCCTCTTTCCAAGCATAAATTTTAGTACGTGCAGGTGTTCTATGTCACTCCTAACTTCGTCAACCATGGATAGGTAAATAACTCGGTCTTCCGGTCAGCTATTTGGTGCAAGTCCCAAGAAAGAAGCCAAACGGTTCTCCGCACGAGGCAGTATCTTTTGTATCCTAAATAGCCTCCTCCATAGTTGCACAATGTAGATCATGCTGCCGGGGTCTCCAGGTTGGAATGGGTAGTATGGTCCTGTCATGAAGAGGTTCTAAGCATCAAGTTACTATAAATACTTAATTAAAAGAATTAAGTACATGGCTATAGGAAATTAAGTTGTCACGTGCAAAAGAAAATAATTGGGTGGCTCGAGGCATCTTAGTGTCTAATGGTTCAACTTAACTGTATGATCTATTGGATACTATTCTTGGTTGACCTAGGTGATGGGTAGGATGAGTCCTACGTTCCCTAAGCCTCATAGATATGTATTACAACATACCTAGCTACCTATGTTCAAGTTTGCATAGCATCAATCCACTCGGTTCATACACACATAGTATTGGGCACATAATATTAAATATTTATGTACACACTAATTACATATAAACATAGGCACATTTATTTATCATTATTTATCTACATACAAAGAAACATAAAATTCCTAAACTTCCTATGTATCTTTTTTTTTTTTCCTTTTACTTAAACATCCCTCAAACATTAGCTTAACTTCCCTTTGACATATTATTAGTTAATAAATTTTTATTTTTTTTTACATTAATATTTTTATTATTTCATTTATATGCATATTTTATAAAGATTCATGTTTCTGTGTTTATTGAAGCATTTTAGACCAAAAACCAAGATTTCATAAGTTGTTATACAAAAACAGCAAATATTTAATCTCTGGACGATGTCTTTGGGCGTTAGATGCATCACCTAGTGCTATTGCCCAAAGAATCGGGGCCCAGTTATATCAGTCCGAGAGGGTCCCATTTCTCCTCATTTCTTCTCTAGATCTGCCCAAACACCTAGGGCAGAGATTAGATACCTAGTGTGACTTCTTCCACACCATTTCTTTGCATTTCCTTGGGTCTTCCGCTATTCTATGCAACTTTAGGTAAGGTTCTTCACCTCTTTCCCATCTTTAGGTCATTTTCTTTATTTTTATGGTTCTAGCTAGGGTTTTCTCACTTTATTTTGCCCTAACTATTCCCTTTCTTCTCCCATTGTAGCCAAATGTCTACTAGCCATAGGACTATGAGGAAATCCGTAGCACGCAAGAGGCTACGGTTTGAGAGCGAGAATTCTTCTTCTTCTTCTTCTGTGCCTCCTACTTCTCCTAAGGAGGATTCATCATCGGAGGAGCTGGATTTCAATCGGTTCTTATTCTCTAGGTATGAGCATGCTAAGGATTGGGACAAGTTTAGGTCCCTAAAAATTATTAATGGGAGGGTGGTACAGGTGGATGACTTCCATCGGTACAATTTGTATACCAAGTTCAACATTCTGGGTTTGGCCTCCATGGTATCATCTACTGAACCATGTTATCCTAACTTGGTTCGCTACTTTTACTGTAACTTAGTGCCATCTGAGACATGGGAATTTGGATTGGAGACCAGAGTTAAGGGGGTGGACATTAGACTGACCACTACCACCTTAGCAGGGATCCTAGGGCTGCCAGATACTGGTGAGAGATGTTATTATAAGCCTAGGGTTGATATTTCTGACATGTTCTCTTTGGAGACCAAGAGGAGGGTCCTCAAAGCATTGACTAGTTCTGAGAGCACTCCTAGGTTTGAGGCTCCCTAAAGCCCAGTGGCCGTATTATTAGTAGGTGTGTTTCGTACAACATCTACCTGAAGGGCGGGAACAAAGGCAATATTTCAATGATGAGGGCCTACATTACATATGCCTACTAGGAGCGGGCAAGGGGGGTTCAGTGATAAACCTCCCATATTAACTTCTTCAGGCTATGTTATACCATGCCCAAAACCCTTCAGATGGGAACCTTCCATATGGGAAGTTCCTTACTTTGGTTTTCAGACACTTGGAGATTCCCTTGGGCGGTGAGTATATGGAGAGAGACAGGTCTAGGCCCATCAACAAGACCTCGATCTTGAAGATGAAGGTGCCAAGGGAGCCAGGTAGTGATCCAGAGGAGAGGGATCAGATGGAGATGCAGAGAGATGAGGAGCAAGGAGAGATGCAGGGTGATGAGCAGAGAGAGGAGGGAGACTTTGAGGGTATTGATACACAGTTCATAGATTTGCTCCCATATGAGGCTACAGGTGCCACTAGCTTGCATGTGCTTGAGTCATCCAAATGGTCACAGATGATGTCTCAGTTCCAGGGCCTTAGCACTCAGCTTACTGACATGGCGACCAGGATGAATCAGGGCTTCTCATCTCTCAAGAGTAGAGTAGGATCTGTGGAGCAACACCTAGACTTTTGGGATACATTTCATCGCGTTGACTTGCACCAGTCTCAGCCTCCGTCGGGTGACCTACCTCCAACAGAGTAGTACTCCAGCCAGCTTCCACCTGTTCAGTCTATCGAGACATTATGTAATTCTGACTTTTATCTCACACTTTTTTTTCTTTTTTATAGATTATGTATTTGCTTTTGTTCGTGGTGTATGTATTATTTTTTTGTCCGCTTATGTAAATTGAAAGTAGTACTTTCAACAAACCTCTTGTAGTGGCCTGGCCACAGTTATCTTCTATTAATGTAATTATGCATCTTTATCTTTTAATTACATCTACCTCCCCTATAACTTTTACTTTGATACATGTTTTGATGTTGGTAGCTTATTATTCCTATTCTGCAACCCATGAATGTAAGAAAAGCCTCATGCTCTGATACCAAACTCTGTTACACCCCAAACCACCCCTTGGAAGGATTGGGTAGGTGACTCGAATTGCATAACAACAATCCGCCAAATCCCACGGACCTAGAAGCAGTTAATACATTCACGGCTACACATTCGTAATATTACCATAAGTAAGATCAGAGTGCTGCAAATAATCTACAATTATAACCAAGAAAGAGAAAGCATAGCGATACGGGAATGATTGTGATATATATACATATGTAAAGTTGATACATTCCCCAATACAACCCACACACTGAAAAGTAAAGTTGACATATACATAAGCAAAAAGAAAGTACATATATATACAGGGTGAGATAACTCAGACAAAAGAAACTAAGACAGAACCAAGGACGGGGATAAACTCCTGTCAAAAACAAAAAGGAGTCCCCAAAAAAGCATCAGAAGCGCCCCTCACTGGTCTTCATCAATGACCACTGAGAACGCTTGCATCATCAGCCGCCATGCCACAATGGTATCCACCTGCAGAATCATCTAGAAGAAAAACATATATAATAGAGTGTGAGCCCCACTGAGCCCGTGAGTAAAACATATCATCATGTATGCATATGTAACCACATTCCACATGATCCTACATGATATACAAGTCTAGATTATTTATTAGCCACCTAACAATACAACTAAGTCAGGTTAGTGCTACTACAATCCCTAATACATGTATCCCTAGTGTAGGCTTGGTTACCCTTTCCCTCGATATAGTCATTGAGTTGTCGGAGAGGACTAGCCGGCTCCAACATCTCTCTACCAAGGTCAGCCCGACTAGCCCTCTAAATTGAACTTATGAGGTAATCGACTTAATATAATTTCACCTTTCGGTGCTTCCCGGCATGTAATTCGAGGATAAATTTTATGTGGTATATAGCCAAAAATTCATCTATTGGTGCTTCCCAAGTTTATAGGCCACGGCTTCTTGGCATATTTTCCCTGGGGCATCCCAGCTGTGCTGAGGCTTCCCGATGTAAATGCCCAAGGTTTTACTATAGTCCTCACAGTTATCTAACACCTTAACCCCTGTTGGCAAGGGTGCGTAGCACGGATGATGAATCTCTAGCCCTATGTCAATATGGCATCATATGAATTGGGCGGTGTCAATCGTATCCCATACTACGGGCTACCATCGGCCTCATTTCCAAGCCAACTACTGCGTCTAGTCTAACAATCACAATCATCATGATATATTCAAGCAGAATTGATCAATAGTCACACGATGTGTGATAATTGAGAAACTTGAATTTAATTAAGTAACAAGCAATATAATTGAAGAATTTAGTTGTCGGCACAATAATACTGTTACACGTACATACACAGTAATATTTCACTCACCTAGGTCTAGTTCTCAAAATTCAGTTGTTGTTTCAGTTTTGGCTGCAGTCTAGCTATAGGCCTTGAGCGCAGGATCAAACCCTAGATATAAATAAAAAATACATCATTTAATATTTCAACTATTTATGGATGTCCTAGGGTTGATCTAGGCTCACTGGGTTGACTCAGTATACATCTGAACATCACTTGGAAATCTCTTGGCCTTGCACTGGGCCTTAGGCTTATGTCCTGGTGCATCATCCAGAGATTGTGGCCTAGGGCAAAATGGTCATTTATCACATTGGTACATGTTTCTAGGTTATTTAAGCTTCACAGTACAGTCGTCAACTTGACAGTGCTACAAGACGATCACAGTCAGAGTTTCCAAGTCCTGTGGGGCCCACTTGGGTACCCAAGGTACTCATTCATGAGCATAAATGTGGGGAGGGGCATTTTGGTCATTTTCCATCTCCCTACATAGTTTTGTGGCCCATGGAAAGTCAGATCAGCATTCTAACAAAATTTCATTCACTGCAACTCAGAAGTTGCCCAGTCAGCCCAGTGAATAGTAACCCAGCATATCTACGGTTGCAAATCAAGGTTTTGCCAACATGCAAGGCTGGTTTCATGTATATTATTGTGATCCAAGGCTGTTCCAACCCAAGGTTAGGTTGTATGCAGTCAGGGCACACAGATCTGAGCCAAGACTGCTTGTTCTTGGTGTAACAGGGCAGTACAGTCTAGCACAGCCTAGGTTTCGATCCCAGATATAAAACAGATATGAAAAACAGCATAAGATGCCTAGATCCTTCATGCATCATGTTTGCATGTTGGATCTGAGATGGTCCATGGCAACCCCCAACTGTTCTGGGCTGCCAATGGCCAGAATAACTTCAAAAACACAGAAATCCATGGAGAAGAATGGTAAATAGTAAGGCAGCAGGTAAGGGCAAGGATTTTATACCTGCACTGGTTTAGGGTTGCACGAACTGGGCCTTGGAGGTAGGGTTGTACCTCCTCCTTCTCCTTTCTTTCTTCTTCTTCTCCTTCTCTTTTCTCTCTTTTCTTTCTTCTCCTTCCCTCTATGGTTTCAACAGTAGCCAAAGTTCTAAAATGAGCTAAGGCACCCCTATTTATAGCCCAACCCTTAACTAGGGCCTGTTTGGCAGCTAAGGCCTCTTTTGGAAATGCATTTTTAACCTGATTCTTGGCCATTCTGGGCACTCAGGTGGGGTCCACAGTGATCTAAGGGTATGAGGTGGTCCCTCAGACTCCCCTCAACCTATGGAGGGTGCCATGTCCAATATGAGTGGTCCCCACAGATCAAATCATTAAAATACTGCATTTTCCCACTTCAAGCGATGTCTCTGACATCACCCAAACATTTCAGCAAAGCTGATTCTCTGTGGGCTTGCACAGGGGTTTGACCCAGGGTCAGGCCCTTACACCCACATGTCACTCAAGGGCTTTTACACCTATTTTCAGGAGTGGGACCCATATTCTTGTAGAGGAGAGAGAATACTTGGAGTCCGAGCAGTACATAATGTTGTGTGCAGTGCAACTGCAAGGATCAATAATCCATCTTCTGACAGGTATGTAGGAAGACATCCATAGGGTTTCTTCATCAAATTCAATCATTGGAGTGATACTCCATAGTGTGCTGGATGCCATGTCTGGGGTTCCTGTCCTGCAATCAAAATCCTAGTTAGTCAGGGGCAGGGTTTGACATTTACCATCACTCCCCAAGGATGATGAGACTTAGAACAGGTGAAATGTAGAAGGAAACCCCCACTATTGCTGTATTTTATTCTCTGGGTGTTACACTAGGCGTTTCCCTAAAGCCTAGTGCAAGTCCCAAAGATTTCTACCTTGACTATTTGGCATCCAAATTTGAACCCAACCTCCCCTTGGCCAACCCTAGGACTCTAACCCCTTATAAAAAGTATTTAACATATTCTAATTATCCCATTAACATAGGTTATAGCCCTTGGTGCAAAGAGCAATACCAGAGCCCAACCGTGACCTGATAAACCGAAGAACAATCAAGAACTTTTTAAGGTGAGTGGAATTATACCATACATGTAGATGTAACATTACTGATGAGTCATGAAAACAACAATAATTTACTTTACTTTTTTACTTATTTAATTTACTTCACTGTCTATACTTATTCTTATTCTTATCTGATGGATATTGGGAATTGATGCTATTATCTTTATATAAATTGCTAGTTTAGATGTCATAGCTGGCTTGGAAACGAGGCTGGTGGTAGGCCGTAGAATGGGGTGCGGGGCACCACCCAACTCGTACTATGTCATATAGAATGTATATGGTTGGGGTATCATCACCCGTGTTATGAACCCTTTCCAACAGGGGTTAAAGTGTTGGATGTCTGTGAGAGAACTAATACCAAAGGTATTTTTCGATTGGGTACTTGTCTTCAAGAAAGATGGTATCACAGGCTAATCATAGAGGGTTGGTCAGGCTGACAATGGAGAGGATGCTGGAGCTGAGTGGTTTTCTCTGACAACTCAATGGGTGTATCGCGGGAAGGGGTTAAAGGCCCGCACCAGGGATACATGCATTGGAGATTGTAGTAGTACTATACCTGCCTTAGTCTGATTGTTAGGTGTCTTAATGATAACAATGAATATCAAACATATAGTCTCATGGTTGTGCTTGAATGTATAAGCATGGTTATATTTCATTCACGGGCTCAGTGGAGCTCACACTCTTGTATATTCTCTTTTAGATGATACTGCAGGTGGATATCTCGATGGCTGGGAGAATCATCACAAGCAAGAGGGTGATGTTGATTTTGACTATGTGGGTGTGGACCCCAACGGAGGTTATCCCTTTGATGCGGTTGATAAGGGTGACCCTTGAGGATGATCCTTGAGGGATGGGGTAGCATACTTAATCTAACCTTAGGGATTCTTTTGGGTAGATAGGATCTACTAATTTCCCTTCTTTTGTATAGCTTACTTGGGCTTTTGTTTCTTGCCCTGTTTTGTATACATGTAAAGCTATTGGTTAGAGATGTATAGACTGTATAGCAAGTAATGGTTGAGAATAGAACAATGATGTATATATTTCTTTAAATGTTTAATGTTAAGCTTTTAGCTTCCGTAGCACTCTGTATTCTATTTTTATCCATTATTGTGTGTTTGTGTGTTTGTGAGTGATATTAATTGCTTCTGGATCCTGAGGATTTGGCGCATTGTCATCATACATCCCGGGTCACTTGTCTAATCCTCCTAGGGGGTGGTTTGGGGTGTGACAATCCGGGTTATGGCACTGCATGCCAAGGATGCTACTAGAGTGTTATAGTAATACTTGACCCAGACTTAGAACTTGTTGACTAAGGGGAAAATCTACAAATGCATCCATGCATTGTGTGATCATGCATCATTATGATATTGCATTTGCTTGTATGGTTTAATCGCTTAGTAGGCTTAGTTAGAAGTTCATCCCTCGAGGGACCTTTCCTTTTAGATATGGATGCAGGTACAATCAAGCCGATCGAGGTTGAACAGGAGTACCATTATGGAGAGGCATACGAGGCCTGAGGAGTTCTAGGCGAGGAGGATTATGGAATTGGTTGTACTTTTGACATCTGTGCTTACGGGGGCACAATAGTGCGGGCTAGAGGCCCAGTAGTCATGGACACTGTTCTTATTTTGTTTTGAGGATGTTTATGAGGATGATGTAATTAATGATGAATGGTACACTTTTATTATCTTTTATATTTTATATATGTTTATATGGTACAATGGAAATATAAGAACTATGAATGATGGAATAATGTCACCCTTATTTATATGATATTATTAGCTTTCAAAATCAATTTAGTTACTTATAATAGTATTTACTTCCGCTACCACTCTGTTTGAACTCTGAATTTATGATTGAAGATCCCTGGTAGTGAACATGACACAGCAAAGTGTCGATCCTTGGGATTTGGTGTGGAATACAAGGGTATTCCAATCACACTGCTAGTGTCCTGGGAATGGGTGTGACACCTGCATTTTACCATTTTCTTTCAAGTAGGTCTTGTCCATTAGTCAGTCATCGTTTAGTGATGATGTCATGGTTAGAAAAATCCTAAATGCCCAAACTACTCTTCAAGGCTAGTGAAGTGACCATTTTATCCCCCTCTTCATCATTCTTCTTCTTCTTCTTCTTCTTCTTCCTGCAACCCCACTGCCTCAACCTCCTACTGAAAATCTCTTTTCTTAAACAAATTTCAAATCAAAATAACCCAAAACCCTTATTCAATTTCAGATTCAAACCCTAATAAATCTCTTTCATGACCGATTTAGCTAAAAAAAAAATTAAATCTAAGATGCCGCTGCCCCTATTGGATAGTCCGTGAGGAAGATGTCCAATTAGGGCAATCAATGCGGTTTAAACAATTTTTGGCAACGCTTTTTGTTGCATTGATCTTTTTGGGGTCATCGATAAGAGCAATAGTGGAAGAATTTAAAGGAAAAGAGGAAAATAATCGAAATAGAAAAAGGGAAGTAGCAAAGAAGTAGGAACAGTAGAAAGAGAAAAAAAATAAAAAAGAAAGGTTCCTTGCATCTAATCCTCTTATTGTCTCTTCGTCTTCGGTCAATCCATGCTCATGTTGGTAGACCTACATCCGATCCTGACATTTTATCTTCTATGGTAGCACTACGAATACAACAAAAACCCTGTTTCCCTCCTTCAACTATTTGTTTGAAGGGAAGGAAATAAACAAGGGAAAAAAAAAGATAGCAAGAGTTATACATAGGGGGAATGATTAGGGGAAGGCAAAGCAAGGAATAGTCTAAAAATGAGTACTGGTTGGTGATGAGTGTGGTGCTCATTGATCCCTTGAGACAGAGAAAATGCTATTGCAGAGAAGCCTCTCAGCAGTAGCAATACAAGCCCCAGAACAATTTTTTTTATTTGCATGCTAATGGCGAAGAGAGTGAGAGAAAGATCCTGCCATTGGTGACGAAAACAATGGTTGGGATGTTTTTTATGGCCAGCGGTAGGATGTTCTTGGGTTGTTTGCAGTAAGAAGAAGAAGAAGGGTAAGTTGGTAATTTTAATATCACTATTTTCTATTGAATAGGTGATAAGGGAAAAATAGACTTTTCAATTCAACCACTAATAGTAAACTAACACCGTCAGGTTTCAAGGAGTGTCTAGTAATTGTTTGAAAAGTTGGGTATTAAGAAAACGGGCAATTGTATAGGGGGTGTACAAGTAATTTTTCCTAAGTTTAATAACCAATCAATTATCACCTTACACGGATTAGGCTGATCAAACTTACCCCCAACAAAGACAATAGTACTCCATTAATCCAATCTCCCCAAAATAATGCAATGACTATGCTAGCCCACTATAATAGAAAATCATACACAGGATTCCGATTATAATTTATCCTGGTTTAGACAGTGTATTACGTCAGGAAATCTCTGGTAGGTCCTTCAGGTGCCGCAACCTACAAAAGGACGTCAGGGACAAGGGAGAACCGATGTGGTTCTGGCCTAGGACTCTCCGATGCCTGAGTTAGATCTCTCTTAGCAACAGATGAATTACTGGAATTCAAGACGAATAATGGGATGGAATACCTGAGTATTTATAGTTGAGTATGGCGGTGTGGAGAGTCCTCATCGGTGACGAATGTGCTACCCAGGGTAGATCATCACATAGTAGAGTTGTATTTGGAATGGTTCCTTGTGAGATGTAGACCCTAGTAGGGAGGAGGTTGCCTAAGCGTCTTCTTCACATGTTGAGTTTGGTTAGACTTATACCTCTTTGGGATAGTCTTCCCTTTGGTATACATCTAGTTGCGACCTTTTAGTGATAGGATAATGTAGATCTTGCCGATGACATCATGGTTGGACCCCGTGGCTTGCATAGTAGACTTAGCCTTTGGGGTGATCTCTTAACTCCTATTCCTCTAGGGTTGTCGAACTATTTCTATTGTGGCCGGGCTTAAGCTAGCCTCCCCTTAGGGTCAGGACACGTGGCATCTGAGGACTGGCCCGTATATTTTTGGTTCATCACTTGGCTCCCACTCTCTTGGAATGGAGTGCTCAAAAGAATAGTATTTGTGTTGTCTTAATCTTGTGAGGGGCTTGTTGTAAATAAAGCCTCTAGAGAGGAGTTTTGTGTAGATGGATATTTTTTACTTGTAGGAATTTGGTAAGTAGGAGAGGTGAGGGCTTCAACCCTCCCCCTACTAACTTTTTGTTTTTCTTCTTTTTTTTTTTTTTTACCTTTTCTCTTCACTTTTTCCCTTCATTGAAGCCTTGCCATTTTCACTCTTGTCCATCCTTCCTCAGGTGCATTTGCTCTCCTCTCCTTTCACCATTCTTCACCAAGTGTGTTTGCTCTTTCCCTCGAAGTGTTTGCTATTTTTCCTCATTGATCAAGTGCATTTTCTTTTCCATATCTTCCAAGTTCCAACTGCATTTCTTTTGCTCCCCTAGTGCTTGCCATTTTTCCCCTTTGAGAGAGAGATTTTATTTTGTCCATGCCATGGGCCTCGCCCTAGTTGCTCTCGTCGCTCTCGGCTGGTCACCCTTGCTCATCGCCTACGCTCGACCTTGTCGTCTGCAATCTCGTCACCCATGCTTGTTGCCCGTGGTGGTCAACCATGCTCGTCGCCCATGCTCAGCCTCGTCATCTGCGACCTCATTGCCCACAATCTCCCGTGTTCAACCTCAGCTGGTCGCCTGCGACCTCGTTTCCCATGACCTCATCCTCGGCTAGTCGCCCGCGCTCGTCACCTGTGCTTACCCACGAACTTGTCGCCCATGCTCATCACCCACGATCTCATCCTCGACTAGGTGCCCATATTCGTCCTCGTTGCCCTCGGCTCACGTTCGTCACTCGTGCTCGGCTTTGTCGCCCATGACCTCATCGCCCACACTCAGCCTTGTTGCCTGCAGCTTTGGCTATTGGCTTTGTGCTTTGGGCCTTTGTGGTTTGTAGCCTCGTTCTTAGGCTTGTCTCTCCTTCTTTTCAAGTTCGGTGATTACCTTTCTCTTCCCTCTCTCTTTTTTTTTTTTAATACTGACTTGAACTCACTCTTTCTCACAAGTGTATTTCGATTTGTCGTTGAGGTATCTTGGCATTAGGGAGCTTCATTTGAGTAAGTCTTCTCTTCCCATTATTGTGTTGAGTAGCTCTGACTTTGACGATATATGTGGCAGACCTGATGTCGGCGGGGCTACACTAGGCCCGTCCTCATCCTAGTCGGATGTGGACACCCTTCCTCCCTTGCCTTCCTCTAGGTCTATACTCAGTGATGAGGAGGAGGGAGCCACTAGCCTTGTCCCTTTTTTTGAGAGCTCGGACTCAGATGGTCACTCCGATGGAGATGATTCCAGGGTATCTGTTCCTACTACGGAGACTACTGGGATTAGACATTATCATAGTTCTTTGAACTCTTTTGATTTGGCATCCTTACGTCAGTTGTACCACATCCCTCCTGGTATAGTTCTTCGCGTCCTTGGGGATAGTGATCTAACCTTTTCTCATCGAGCCGATGAGATATGCTTGTACGAGATCTCTTTTGCTAACCTTCTTTGCTTCCCTATTCTCAAGTTTGCCAAATGGGTACTCGACCACTGGCATCTGACCTCCGGGCAGTTATTACCCAATTCATGGAGGGTTATCTTACGATTTTTTTTGTTCTTTGCATGGCTCAGCTGTGTTGCTATTATCCCCCTGTTCTTACATTTTTATACATTGAGGGGAGGAGGTGGGTGGTATTATTTTCACCACCATTCCCTCAAGGGTTCCTTCGCTAGTTTCAAATTCTTCGAGGGGATGCCCAATTCGATCAAACGCTGGAGGGACAGATTTTTCTTTACTTCTATCCCTTAATGCTCATTTGGACCCTATCCCTTAATGCTCATTTGGACCCATTGGGAGGAGATTGACTTGCAAGGTTCGAACCGCCCCCCCCCCCCCGATCTAAATGATTTTGAGAATGAGTCCCCCAACTGTTGCTTGAGAGGCAATAAGTTTATTGTTCGAGAATTGGAGTTAGAAGCCTTCCTATTCCTTTGGAAGTTGAGTCCTAGTAAGTTCTTTATTTGGTCTTTTATTCGCCTTTTATACCTTGTTTTTCTATTTGTTTGTCTTGATGCTGACTTGTTTTCTTCTCTTGTTGTGTTGTCAATGGATCTTCCGCCCAACCCTGCTCGCATTCGAGCCAATGCGCGAAGAGGAAGGCGGTTATGATGGTGGTTCCTAAGGCCTCATATCCCTGCAAGGATGCCTCCTCCACTCCAGCTACGATGAGGGATACCGATGTGGTTGATCTTCCGACGTCTATGCCTAGCATTGTCTTTGTCGTGGGTGCCAAGGGGAATGGTGGCCTCGGTCCTCAATGCACAGGAAAGGGCTCTCTTGTGTTCAAGCTTCCTCGGCCGACTCCTGTTGTCACTTCTCCTCCTGCTATTTTTGGTGCTACCGTTCCCCCCTCCCCTCCAAGGGTAAGGGGGTGGTTTCTTCTATAGGTGCTAGTGAGGATCCACCGACCCCTTCTTTCTTGGTCCTTCCATGGGAAATCCATGATAGGGATTCTGGCATGGCCAGCGAGGAGATCACTCAAGTGTGGGTGGACAAGGGTTGGCTTCCTTTAGACTGTGAGTTTCTACAGGGGATGAGCAATTTTGAGCTAAGGAAGTCTCTCTATAGATACATGGATCTATGAGTTTGCACCTCTTTATTTTCTCTTCTACTATTTTTAGATGTTGGGGGTTTGTTGACTTTAATTTGGTTGCAGGTCCATTATCGGATTGCCGAGGCGGTGCTATGCTTTAATAAGTACGCCTTCCAGAAGGTTCAGTATGTCCAGCGTCTGCGGAGTTTGGAGAGGGACGTCTTGGGGCAGAAGCCACATATGAAGAGGATGCCATCCAGAGGAGGAAGATGGCTGAGGCAATTCATGTATTATCTTCCCAGAAGGCTACCTTAGAGGTTGGGACCACTGACTTATCTGCTAGGGTCCGAGCCCTTGAGGATGAGCTTCGTGGCTTATGGCAGAAGCATGATGTCAATTTTGTTCATGCTTGTGAGCAAGTTGTGGCTGAATTTCGAGTATCTCGAGCCTGTAAGGATATGTTCTATGCATACAATGATGAGGTTTATACTATGGGTATAAACAACACTATGGGCTTTATCCTCGGGAGAACTCTCGGTTATGATTTTATCGAGTTTCAGAGCTATGTTCCTCCTATCGCTATGGATACTGATGAGATAATAGTAGATGACCCTCGTCAGGAGGAGGGTGTTGAGGTGGTTCAATCCTTGAGCATAGTTCCCCCTCAACTTTCTAGGGCGCTTTCTCCTTCATCCTCGAGAGTGTCATCTCCCAAGCACAACATTGTCATTACTGCTCCTCTCGAGCCATGATTTTATCGCTTTCTTTTATATCGTAGGATACTTTTTTTTTCATGTACTTGTGGTTGTGTTCAATACTATCTTCACCTTGAATCTTTGTGCTTGAGTCTTACTTCTTTTATTGTATGTATTGCGATTTACTGTCTGTTGTCTCATGGTCAAAGGCCTTGGTGGCATAGAGCCTCGTGGCTGAAGGCCTTGGTTGGTATAGAACCTAGTGGCCGAAGGCCTTGGTTGACGTAGAGCCTCATGGCCAAAGGCCTTGGTTGGCATAGGGCCTTATGGTCGAGAATCCTTGGCTAGCATAGACCCTTGTGGCCAAAGGCCTTGGTTGGTATTGTTGGTGAAACAATGGTCCAGGGATCAAACCATGGCTCCCTAGGGAGACCAAGATATTTACCCTTAGGGTTTTGCACGCCCTGGGTTAGCCCATGGGGTCCCATGGGTGCCCCATTTAAATTTTAAGGCTTCCCATGGTCGCCCATGGGAACCCTGATGCATCCCTGTTAGGGTTTCTCGTTCCCTCATGTGCCCCATAAAATTTATTATCACAGTAGGGACGAAGAAACTCATCCCTAGTCCATCACATGGCAAGGGGGATCCATCCCTAACTCGAATGTGTAGCAGAAAAGGTTGATTTGAGTTTCTTTCGCATCTCATGAACATTAAATAATTAAAACAAAAAGAAATTATTCAAGAACTGCTAACCTAGTGAGCCTCAAGTGTTGCTCCTCCAATAGATAGTGGTTCTTCCTCCAAGAAGCACTCTGAGTAGACAGATCTGAACCTCAACCGGTGCGACTAAGGTTCTCCAAGCCAATCCCAAAGTATCTCGAACTGGATCTGGGTTTCTAAAACCCTCGCTCTCAAGAACTAGAGAGCAAGAAGAAGAAATACAAGAGAGAGAAGGGTGAGCCAAAAACGTGGAGAGGGGGTGGCTTTGAAAAACGTGGAAGCCTTATTTCCCTCTCACATTTTGGCCTTCTTTTAAATAAAAATAAATATTAAATTAAATCCTAACAGGATTTAATATAATCCCAGTGAGAGTCTGTCACTCTCTCTCCTGATATTTCTCTTGATTGGCTTTTTCTGTCTATCTCAAAGTCCTTTATTTGGTGAAGAAGCAGAATCTAATAGGGAATGTGTTAATTAGCTACTTTATTTAATTATTAATGGATAATTACAATTAGCACCAAAACCATTAATTAAATAAAGAGCCAATTAAATTAGCAAATTCTAAATAACTCCCTAAATGATAACTATCATATACAACCCCCCCACTAATCAACACCATCATTATGGAATCTAGGGCATGTACACATGTACTGCTAAACCCCAATCCATAGTACGTGTCCATATAAGAGCGTCTATGCTTTTGATCGGGTCCCGCAAAACTCGATAAAGCACTTTATTTAAAATAACTATAAATAATGTATCATTTTATGTAAAATAAATTTTACAAAACCATTTCCAAAATGGTACTAGATCATGATTCCGATTCGACCATGCACAGACAGTCTCTATCTTGGTGTTCCCCAATCGGGCAGTGGTGACCATGTTGGATAACTCCTTTACTCACAAAGTGTTCACGCATTCCCAGAACACCGGCTTTGACTCGCTTAAGTCTCAATCATTGATGAACCAAAGAACACGATCACACTTTGCAGTGACAGGGTTCCCTCAGGTATAGGGTGTCGGTGACACATGTCTATCCCTTCCTACAACTGGCAGTATTACATGAGGGAATCGACAAAGTAGATTCTTCATCAATGCACACATCAAACTTGTGAGCACTCGTATTCCTACCCTGACATCACATGTCTAGGCATACCCAATGCGACGACCATATGATAAGGGTGCCCAGCCCAAACCCTAGTCGTGACTACCATTTTAAGTAAAACTTATGGACACATAATGCTCAAAAAATTTATATCGCATGTGATAATATTAAACTAAAATGTATAAATGTTCAATACAAAGGTGAACCTAGTTGAACCGAATCAAACCGGGTTTGATGGATACACACTTGTCCAACAATCTCCCACTTGTACATCAAAGCCAATTCCCCATACATTTTAAACCCATGCCCTCCATGTGTTTCTCAAATACTCCTGGTGACAAACCCTTTGTCATGGCATCAGACACATTTTCAGTTGTGTCCACTTTGGAGATACTCACGTCACCCTGTTGGATAATCTCTCTGATGAGGTGATACTTCCGCTGCATGTGCTTGTTCCTCTGATGAGCCCTAGGCTCCTTAGCTTGTGCAATGGCCCCTCTGTTGTCACATAACAGGGGAATGGGCCCTTGACAAGGTCAGGAACTACCTCCAAATCTGATAGGAATTTCCTCAGCCAAACACCTTCTTTTGCTGCATCACAAGCTGCAAGGTATTCCGCTTCGGTAGTAGAATCGGCTGTAGACTTTTGTTTCGCACTCCGCCACACAATGGCCCCCCCCACCCATTAGATATACCATCCTGGACGTGGATTTTCTGTCATCCTTAGCAGTTTGGAAATCCAAATCTATGTATCCCAATACTAACAACTGATCAGATCCAAAAACCAAGAAATATTCTTTAGTCCTTCTCAGCTACTTAAGGATATTCTTGAAAGCACTCCAATGCTCACGTCCAAGGTTAGATTGAAAATGGCTCACCATACCTACTGCGTAGGAAATGTCTGGCCTCGTACACAACATAGCGTACATAAGACTCCCTACTGCTGAGGCATAGGGAATCCTCTTCATCTCTTCAATGTTTGTCTGAGACTGAGGACATTGAGATCTAGAAAGACTGACTCCATATCTGAAGGGAACACTTCCCCTCTTGGAGTTCTCCATATTAAATCTGGCCAGGACTTTATCTATATAGGTAGCCTGTGACAAGCTTAGCATCCTTTTCTGATGATCTCTCACGAGTTTGATCCCAAGGATATAGCTAGCTTCACCAAGGTCTTTCATCGAAAACATTGTGGATAACCACTATTTTACTGATGAAAGAAAACTTACATTGTTACCAACCGGCAATATGTCATCTATGTACAAAACAAGAAAACATACTGCCCTCCCATTGATCTTCTTGTAAACGCATGGTTCATCCATGTTTTGATCAAAACCAAACGATTTGATTGATTGATCAAACATGATGTTCTAGCTCCTGGAAGCCTGCTTCAACCCATAAATGGACCTCTGTAATTTGCACACCTTTCTTTCTTCCTCCAAGGAAGAGAACCCCTCTGGCTGTTCCATGTAGATTTTCTCTTGTAGGAACCCATTCAGGAATGCAGTCTACACATCTATCTGCTAGATTTCATAATCCAAGTATGCGGCGATAGCCAATAAAATCCTGATGGATTTCATCATCGCCACTGATGAAAAGGTTTTCTCATAGTCTATACCCTCTTTCTGGGTATAGCCCTTTGCCACCAGTCTCGTTTTGAATCTTTCGACCTTTCCATCTGTACCCTTCTTCCTCTTGAAGATCCATTTGCTTCCAATTGACTTGATGCCAAGTGGTGGATCGACTAGAGTCCAGACCTTGTTGGAATGCATCGAATCGATTTCAGAGTGCATTGCCTCCAGTCACCTAGTGGCATTAACATCCTTTAGAGCCTCAGAGTATGTCATCGGATCATCATCCGATTCAACCGATACCATGTGGAACTCTTCCATTGTTTCCTCTTCGGTTAGAAGAGTTAGCCTGGTGGGTGGTCTAATAGTCCTCCCACTGCGTCGAGGTTCCTCAGGTATTGGTATTTCATCGGGTATGTCAATTGGTCTCACTTCTGGGAGTGACGTTTCTGAGCTATCTGATAGCTCTTTATTGACTACTGGTTCAGACCTCTAGGTCATCATTCCTTCCTCCAGAAATGTGACATGTTTAATTACAATGACCTTTTGGTCAACCGGGTCATAGAAATAGTAACCTATCGTGCCTTTGGGATAGCCTAAGAAATAGCATCTTGAAGTCCTGGACTCCAACTAGTCTGTCTGTTGCTTTCGCATATGTGCTATGCAACCCCATACACTAAGGTGTTGAATACTGGGCTTGCGCCCCTTCCACAACTCAAAGGGTGTCTTGGCTACAGACTTGGATGGAACCCTATTCAAGATATATATCGGTGTTTCTAAAGCATACCCTCAGAAAGAGAGAGGCAGCTCACTATAAGTGAGCTTAGTTCGGACCATATCCAATAGAGTTCGATTGCATCGTTTGGATATCCCATTTTGTTGTGGTGTACCTAGATTAGTTAGTTGACTAACTATCCCCTGTGATATGAGATATCCTTTAAATTCATCCGAGAGATACTCCCCTCCACGATCTGATCCTAAGGACTTGATGCGTTTATCGAGTTGTCTTTTGACCTCGGCTTGGATTTCTTTGAATTTATCAAAGGCCTCTGATTTCTACGCATCAAGTATATGTATCCATATCTAGAGTAATCATCGGTGAATGTGATAAAGTACTCATACCCATACCTTGCTTGTATGTTTATAGGTCCATACACGTCAGTGTGTATCAACTCCAACAGATCTGTGGCTCTAGCACCTTTATTACTAAAGGGTTTCTTGGTCATTTTGCCCTGAAGGCATGACTCACAGGTGGAGAATGGTTCCACCCTCAAACTCTCTAAGGGTCCATCCCACACCAATCTATTGATTCGGTCCAAGTTAATGTGACCTAATCTTAGATGCCACAGGTATATTGAGTTCACTAGAGCTGCTTTCCGTTTCAAATCAACATTTGAAACAACATTCGTTCTAATAAGGCAATCTAGAAAATACAAACCACTTTGCATATAATAGGATGCCACAAAGGAATTATTAAAATGAATAATCAACTTAGAATTAAAGGAAAAACTATATCTATCCAAAATAAGTTTTGAAATTGAAATTATCTTCCTCTTGAAAGAGGGTACATAATAGCAATCCTTTAAAATTAAACTAGCAGAACTAAAATTTAAAATAAAAGTTCCCACGGCCATCACCATGGTCTCAGCTCCAGTGCCCATCTGAAGACACACCTCATTTCTTTCCAGGTTCCTTGTCTCCTTGAACCCTGCACATCATTGCAAATGTGAACAGTGGATCCACTATCCATCAACCAAGAATTGGTCGGTTCAAAAGATAAATTAGACTCACAAAGAATGTAAACATCACATGTACCTTCTTTAGCAGCCTCTGTTTCATCCGGCTTCTTGTCTTTCACAGTAGCCAGGTAAGCATGACAGTTTCCTTTCCAGTGACCCTCCTTCTTGCAATAGAAGCACTTGCCTTTGCCTTTATTGTCAGACTTCCCACCCTTGGTTTTCAGGGTCTTACCCTTACTTTCCTTTTCTTCTTCTTCCCACTTGAAGAAGGCTTTACCTCAGTTGCATTGACCTCAGCCTTGTCCTTTTTCAAGGACGCCTCAGCCTCTACTAATGCGTTAGCAAGCTCGGTGAGCTCCATTTCCTTGTCAAACATCTTGTAGGACATCTTAAAGGGTGCATAGGCAGTGGTGAGTGACGCTAAGATCACATCAGTCTTGTACCACAAGCTGAAATCAGTCCCCATGGATTCCAGTTTTTCAAACAGATTGATCATTTTCATTACATGATCCATCACTAGAGTCCCATGGGACATCTTGGCATTATGGATTTGACTCACCGTATTAGAATGAGCGTGTGTCAGCTGGCTGTTGACTAATTCAGTAAGCTTATCCATCTTACCCCTAGTAGTGCGTATATCCTTGATCGAGTCCAGAACTGACTTTTTCAGCGATCCTAGGATATAAAGTGATGCCTTGGAATCCCTCATGAGAAAATCCTACATCTCTTCATTTGCCTCAAAATCGTTCAGGTCAGGTTGAGGAGGAACTTGTTCATCTAGAACTGTGTACAGTCCTTCAGTAGTCAGGAGCAACTTAGTGCTCTGGTACCAATCAACATAGTTTGTACCATTAAGTTTGTATTCGCTAATGAGTGTTAACAGGTTTAAATTAACGGCAGCCATCGTATAATTATCTACACATGTACAAGTAAAAATCATATGCTAATTCACAACCATTGAAAATAATAAATTGAGCGCACACACATCAATGGTCTTTCATGATTTGGGTTTTCCTCATAACCCAAAAGATGAATTGGATACCTACAACCCTTGCATGCATAACTTACCCTGTCGGGAGTCATTATACATACCATGGTAGTGTGGACTAAGCTGTCCACCTCATGGGTTTCCAATATTTTTGGTCACCTGGGTGTCATGTCCAGATCCTATCGACTGACATACACCCAAGTCATGTACTTACCTATTGCATTAGTTAGCATCATGGAATCATGAAAGATGGCCCACTGTCGCGGTGCACTCCCACTATCCATACCCTAATGTATCTAGATAGAGGTAAATATAGATAAATGTGTGACAGAGATCCTAGCAATGTCCTGTCGACGTATACGGGGTCATGTCACACACTTTCTAAATTTATCTTCAATAGGAGGCCATGGACATGTCTATCGATTAAGACTAGTCCATATCGTGCATGTATTATAATCAAAGAGGGATTAATCAACTCTCACATACATGGATACATTTTAATTATGAGTACATGGATAGATTTTAACATTCATAATTAATCAACATTAATTAATAGTGATTATGGGATGGCGGCATTTTTATTTAGAAGCAATTTAAGAAACCCTCCCAAATAAAAATAAACTAATAATATGGGTGCATCAACCATGCCATGGATGCCACACCTCGATCATCTCCTCCGCCCAATCACGTCTTCAAAGTAGGTGACTTGCGTCTCCATTAGCTTTGAGAGCCACATGTGGATCACCATCAACATGCCCTGGGAGTCCTAACTCCTCTAAAATTACAATGGAAACTTAGAAAAAATTCTATACACTTTCCTTTTCATAATAATAAAGAAACCTCGCATGGAGAAACCAACCCACCATTTGGGCTGCCCATGGGGTGGAGTACATTTGTTTATAAAAAAGAAAGGGGGAGAGAGAGAAAGAGAGAGAAGCATCACATCCACCCATAATCCCATGTATCACATACACAACAATCCATCTATTTATTAGAATGTCATTCCCATAATCACAACATAATATAATTTCATTTATGGGCATTAAAGCAAGTAAACCAATAAAAATAACATGGATTCCTTCAATCATTGAACCACCACATCACATGTGATAACATGCATCCAAGCCTATAAAATTAAAATCGCATTTTAATTGCAAGTGGATAAAGAGGGAATCTCTTCACCCATCATCATCCTCCAAAAACAAAAAAAAATAAATAAAATAAAATTCTATTTTGGAAAAAGAATCCCCTTTTTTTTTTTTCTTATTAGAAACTGGGGGGGAATCAAAGGGGGTACATGCAGCCCACATGCGCAGGCTGCAGGCACTCCCTGCGTAACCCGCAAGCCCAAGGCCCACAGGCAGCAGCCCATGGCCAAGCCCATAGGCCTGCTGCCCTTAGGCTTGCTGCCCACGGACAGCAGCCTATAGGCTGTAGCCCGCAGGCAGCAGCCCATGCATGGGCTGCGCACATAGGCAGGCAAAAAGGGGGAGGGCGTGCACAGAGGCTTGGCAGTGTGCGCTCTCCCCCCCCCCCCCCCCATATGAAACATGATTAAAAATTAGTAATCACAACCTAATTGGATACATGCTTCAATAATTGGAATAAATAAAACAAACCAAATCCATCATCACATGGGTAGGTTGTTACACTAACAACCTTATAACCACCCATGTGCACATAGAAAGGTTGTTACAACAACCATAATTTAACAACGGTCCAGTGATCAAACCATGGTTCCCTAGGGAGACTAAGATATTTATCCTTAGGGTTTTGCACGCCCTAGGTTAGCCCATGGGGTCCCATGGGTGCCCCATTTAGATTTTAGGGCTTCCCATGGTCACCCATGGGAACCCTGGTGCATCCCTATTAGGGTTTCTTGTTCCCTCATGTGTCCCATAAAATTTATTATCACAGTAGGGACGAAGAAACTCATCCCTAATCCATCACATGGCAAGGGGGATCCATCCCTAACTCGAATGCGCAGTTGAAAAGGTCGATTCGAGTTTCTTTCGCATCTCATGTACATTAAATAATTAAAACAAAAAGAAATTATTCAAGAACTGCTAACCTGGTGAGCCTCAAGTGTTGCTCCTCCAATAGATAGTGGTTCTTCCTCCAAGAAGCACTCCTAGCAGACAGATCAGAACCTCAACCGGTGCTACCAAGGTTCTCCAAGCCAATCCCAACGTATCTTGAACTGGATCTAGGTTTCTAAAACCCTAGCTCTCAAGAACTAGAGAGCAAGAAGAAGAAATACAAGAGAGAGAAGGGGGAGCCAAAAACGTGGAGAGGGGGTGGCTTTGAAAAACGTGGAAGCCTTATTTCCCTCTCACATTTTGGCCTTCTTTTAAATAAAAATAATTATTAAATTAAATCCTAACAGGATTTAATATAATCCCAGTGAGAGTCTATCACTCTCTCTCCTGATATTTCTCTTGATTGGCTTTTTCTATCTATCTCAAAGTCCTTTACTTGGTGAAGAAGCAAAATCTAATAGGGAATGTGTTAATTAGCTACTTTATTTAAATATTAACGGATAATTACAATTAGCACCAAAACCATTAATTAAATAAAGAGCCAATTAAATTAGCAAATTTTAAATAACTCCCTATATGAAAACTATTTATCATATACAACCCCCCCCCACTAATCAACACCATCATTATGGAATCTAGGGCATGTACACATGTACTGCCAAACCCCAATCCATAGTACATGTCCATATAAGAGTGTCTGTGCATTTGATCGGGTCCTGCAAAACTCAATAAAACACTTTATTTAAAATAACTATAAATAATGTATCATTTTATGTAAAATAAATTTTGCAAAACCATTTCCAAAATGGTACTAGATCCAGATTCTGATCCGACCATGCACAGACAGTCTCTATCTTGGTGATCCCCAATCGGGCAGTGGTGACCATGTTGGATAACTCCTTCACTCACAAAGTATTCACGCATTCCCAGAACACCGGCTATGACTCGCTTGAGTCTCAGTCATTGATGAACCAAAGAACGCGATCACACTTTGCAGTGATAGGGTTCCCTCAGGTATAGGGTATCGGTGACACATGTCTATCCCTTCCTATAACTGGCAGTATTACATGAGGGAATCGACAAAGTAGATTCTTCGCCAATGCACACATCAAACATGTGAGCACTCGCATTCGTACCCTGACATCGCATGTCTAGGTATACCCAATGCGACAACCATATGATAAGGGTGCCAAGCCCAAACCCTAGTCGTGACTATCATTTTAAGTAAAACTTAGGGACACATAATGCTCAAAAAGTTTATATCGCATGTGGTAATATTAAACTAAAATGTATAAATGTTCAATACAAAGGGGAACCAAGTTAAACCGGACCCAACCGGGTTTGATGGACACACACTTGTCCAACAGGTATAGAGCCTCATGGCCAAAGGCCTTGGCTAGCATAGAGCCTCGTGGCTGAAGACCTTGGTTGGCATAGAGCCTCGTGGTCGAAGGCCTTGGTTGGCATAGAGCCTCGTGGCCGAAGGCCTTGGTTGGCATAGAGCCTCGTGGTTGAAGGCCTTGGTTGGCATAGAGCCTCGTGGCCGAAGGTCTTATTTACAATAGAGCCTCGTGGTTGAAGGCCTTGGTTGGTATAGAGCCTTGTGACCGAAGGCCTTGGTTGGCATGGAGTCTCGTGCCCAATGGCCTTTGTGCTTGTACAAACTAGATCAACAATGGAGAAGTACAACTAAGAGCTTTTATTGCTTGAAAATCTTCAACTTGGAAAAAACTTCAAAAAATTCTTGAAACATGAAAGGGACTAAACTAAACTAATTGTGGTTGATCCTTTATTGGGAGAATTTTTTTTAAATGTTCAGAGTTCCAAGGCCGATCTATCTTCTTGCCCCCCTAGAGTTTTCAAGCGAAAAGTCCTTGGTCATATTTGCTTGGAAACTATATAGGTCCCTTCCAAATTTACCAATAGTTTCCCTTCCATCCTTGGCTGTAACGCTTGAGTCCTTCTCAGAACTAGGTCTCCTTAATGGAATAGCCTCTCTCTGACCCTTAAATTATAGTACTTGGCTAATTGCTGCTGGTATGCCACGTTCCTAAGTAACACCTTCTCGCGAACCTCAGCCAAGAAATCCAAATTCGCTTGAAGTCCATCATCGTATGTTCGCTCGTTGAAGTACAAGACTCTATGTGACAAACCAAGGACCTCGACCGGTGCTAGAGCTTCGGTTTCGTATGCTAGTCGGAATGGGCTTTCTCCCATGGATGTCCTCACTGTTGTTCGGTATGCCCATAGGACATTGAGAAGTTCTTCCACCCATCTCCCCTTCGCTTCATCTAGTCTCCTCTTGATTCCCTTGAGCAGTGTTCTATTTGTTACCTCTACCTGACCATTGATCTAAGGGTATGCTATGGAGATGGGTCAAAAGTCGATGAGGTATGTCTGACAGAAGGTGAATATGGGATTGTTGAATTGCATCCCATTATCCGTGATAAGAATTCTTGGTACCCCGAACCGGTAGATCACTTTGTCACAAACAAATTTTTCCATCTCTTTCTCCGTTATCTTCTCTAATGGTTCAGCTTCGACCTACTTGGTGAAATAGTTGATCGCCACCATCAAGTATTTTCTATTCCCGGATGCTGGTGTGAAGTCTCCTAGAATGTCCATCCCCCACATGGTGAAAGGTATAGGACTAAGGATGGAAGTCAATTGTGTCGCCGACTGATGAGGTACCAGGGCAAATAGTTACCATTTCTCACAGACCTTAACATAGTTTATGGCCTCTTCTTGCATCTTCGGCCAATAAAATCCTTGACGTAGGATTTTATAGGCTAAGTTTTGCCCTCTCTTGTGGCTTCTGCATATTCCTTCATTCACCTCTACTAAGGCATACTTAGCTCCCTCAGGTCCTAGGTACCTAAGTAGCGGTGCCGTGACCACTCTCTTGTATAATACTCCATCAATCAGCGTGTATTTGGCTACCCGGATTTTTACCTTTCTAGCTTCGAACCTATCCTCAGGCAATACATCATTTTGTAGATAGTTGACGATGGGATCCATCTGGCTTGGTCCTTCCTCAATCTCATTGACTTATTTTTCCTTGTATGTCGATTCATGAAGTACCTCGATGTATACCGCACTGGCCAAGTTCTGGAGTTCATTATTTGTGAGCCTTGATAGGGCATCTGCTATAGCATTCTCGATCTATGGGACTCAAACCATCTCAAACTTCTCAAACTTGACCACTAAATCACGAGCTCGTGTCAAGTAGGCTGTCATGTGCTCATCCTTTGCCTTGAACTCTTTGTTTACTTGGTTTACCACGAGTTGGGAATCACTTCGGACGACTAGGTGGGTGATCAGGATTGCTCTTGTGACTCGTAGTCCGGAAAGCAATGCCTCATACTCTGCCTCGTTGTTGGAGGCTTGAAAGGTGAATCAAAGTGCGTATTGAATCCGAAAACCTTTTGGACTAGTAATTATGAACCCAGCCCCTCTCCTTGCTACATTACTCAACTCGTCCACGAATGTCTCCCATGATCCTCAATAATGTGTCTCATGTCCTACCTCTTTTTGCTCGGTCTCCAAGAAAGTGCATTCGATGATGAAGTCCACTAGGGCCTGACCTTTGGTTACCGTTTGAGGTTGGAACTTGATGTCATACTAGCCCTGGTGATCAGTCACCCTGATATGTCTGGCTTGTGTAACACCTTCTTTAATGGTAGGTCTATGAGTACGACGACTATAAGGGCTTGGAAGTATGGCCTTAGCTTACTTGCCACAATCCTGAGCACATAGGCTATCTTCTCTATCTTGGTGTACCTGGTCTCTGCGTCGATCAATACGTGGTTGACGTAGTAGATGTGCTTCTATTGTTTGCCTTCTTCCTTCAGTAATACTACACTTACTGCTACTGGGGTTTCCGACAAGTAGAGTAAGAATTCCTCATTAGGTTCTGGTCGCCCCAGCAACGATGGACTCTCCAAATATTTCTTTAATTGCTTGAAGGCTCTCTGGCATTCTTCTATCTATGTGAAGTCTTTGGGGCTTCTTAGATTCTTTAAAGTTTTAAAGAATGGCGGGCACTTATCCCCAGCTCGCGACATGAACCTCGCCAAGGCTGATATCCTTCCATTTAGCCTTTGCACCTCTCTTACTATTAGGGTGGCAACATCTCTTGAATGGAATTGATCTTAATCGGATTAGCTTTTATGCCTCAAGCCAAAACCATAAAGCCTAGAAACTTTCCTGATGTCATGCTGAAGGCACACTTTATCGGGTTTAACTTCATCTAGCTTTTCCTCAATACCTCGAACACTTCTTTAAGATCGGCTAAATGATCTTCGGCCTTGATGCTTTTTACAGGCATATCACCTATATATACTTCCATGTTGCGCCCGATCTGTGTCTAGAATATTTTGTTGACCATCCTCTGGTAGGTTGCTCCTGTATTCTTTACCCCCAGACGGTATGATGCGGTAACAATAGTTCTCCTAATCTGTCCTAAATGCCGTGTAGGTCTCATCCTCTTCTTTCATGAGAATCTGGTTGTAGCCTTGTTGGGGTAAATTCCATACATCACCCATTATGGTTTTGATGATAACAAATAAGTTAGTTGTACTAACTCTTGCCTAAAAGATGCATAGATAAGAGCAGAGCATCAAGTGAGGGGGAGCACTCAATTCAAGAGATTGATGCTCAAAGCAAATTGAACTAGTCTAATCTTTCAAGACATCAAAGAATCATGAAGAATGGAGAATAAGTTTTAAAGATAAAGATCAAGACAAGTTAGAAGAACTCTCTTTGAAGATACTCATGTAAAGAAGTAAAGTTCAAAATTTAAAGAAGTTTGAAGACTTAGAATTGTACTAAGTTATAAATCCATTTGTTAAAGTCACAAATGATGTAATGCACACACACAAGCATGCATTCATTTAGATGGACTTTAGAAGGTTTAATTAACCCAATCCATATGACCAAACCTACTTGGAATCACCCGAGTAAGTCCAACAAAGGACTTAATATGGTTTAGCAGAATTTGCTGATCCGGCATGCCGAATTTATGTTGGCCTAATTAATACAATCTCAGGTTTTGCTTATAGGGGCCAAACGGAATGTGCCGAATCATGATCCAGCATACCGAATCACCATCCAGCATGCCAAATCATGATCCGGCATACCGAATTGGGAAACGGCATACCGGATTAAGACAGAATTATGTCTAAAATTAGCAATTAACCATAGATGGTTTGAACACTTTTTCCTATAAATAGATAAGCTCTTTTGGACTAATGACACACAATTAAGGCTAATCAAAAGCATCACAAAGGCATTCGAATTTGAGCATTCAAAGTGTTGAAGCATTCATTCATCAAAGAATTCAAGTTCACTCTACTCACTAGCTCCTTCATCACACTTAGCTTTAAGCTTCAAAGTGAAAGGTAGTAACACACTTCTAAGGTTGAGGTAATCCTAATCTTAGTACCATTTTATTTTATATGGTTGTTTGAGTCCTCTTGCTCAGAATCAAGATTGGTTGAGTCCTCTTGCTCTGAATTAAGAGTGGTGGTGAGTTCTCTTGCTCTCAATCAAGATTTGTACGAGTTCTCTTGCTCATACTCAAGATTTGTTTTAGTAGAATTCTCTCTAAGGTGAGAGGAGTGGACGTAGGTTAGTTTTGGCCGAACCACTATAAATCTTGGTGTTATTGTTGTAATTTATTTGTATTTGTTTTATTTTAATAATGTTTTTAATTCCGCGTAAGTTTTTATATTTCACTACTTTCACCTATTCACCCCCCTCTAGGTGAATTTACATTTGGTATTAGAGTAGGAGCTCAAGACCGTGATTGTTTTAATCCAACTAAGAGTTTAAGACCATGGGATCCTCTGTCAACCACAAGGTTGAAGGATATAATATTACCAGATCTCCTTTCTTTGAAGGAGAAGGATTCTCCTATTGGAATAATCGCTTCAAAAATTTTGTTTGTGCTAACAATATCGATGCTTGGGAAGTAATCAAAAATGGACCTAATAGCATAGACAAACCCAAAGAAGAGTGGACTTCAGCTGATAAAGCAAAAGCTCAACTTAATTTTGTGGCTATAAGCTACATATAGTGTGCTTTGGGGGAAAAGGAGTACAATAGAACATGCATGTGTGATTCCGCTAAAGAAATATTTGATAAGCTAGTTGTTACCTATGAAGGTACTTTCGAAGTCAAATAATCTAAAATTGATATACTTGTTAATGAGTATGAACTATTTAAAATGAAAAATGATGAGGATATCTATGCAATGTTTACTCGTTTTACTAATATTGTGAACAAGCTTAAGGGTTTAGGGAAAGTCTACTCTGATGGAGAAAATGCCTGAAAAATCTTAAGATCCCTTTCAAAAGAGTGGAGACCCAAGACTACTGCAATTAAAGAGTCAAAAGACATAGATAAACTAAGCCTAGATGAGCCTTTGGGATCTCTACAAACTCATGAAATGGAGCTCAAACTGGACACCAAGGAAGATGAGCCTAATAAACCAAAGAAGAAAGTTGTGGCCTTCAAATCTTATGAAATAAGTGACGATGAAGAAGAGCTTTCGGAGGACGAAATTGCATATCTTACCAAAAAGTTCTCAAGGTTCCTAAAGAATAAAGGCAAGACCTCTTTCAACAAAAGGAGGTTCTCAAAAGGTCATAAAGGTAAGAAGAGTGTTTTAAAAGATGCTACTGACTCCTCTTCCAAAGATATCGTTTGTTATGAGTGTAGGAAACCAGGACATTTCAGGGGAGATTGTCCTAAAATGAAGAAGTACAAAAAGGCCTTCAAAGCTGAACACACTCTTGATTCAAGCGATGAAGAAGAAGATGATGAAGTATCTCAAGAAAAAGAAGAACAAACTAATCTCGCACTCATGGCTACTGAAGACGAGGAATCTCAAAATGAGGTAACCCCCACTTCTCCACCTCATAAAGATAAAGATTTTTTTAGAGTTAGAAAAGACTTTTGAAGATCTCTATCAAAGTAGCATGGAACTAGCTACTACAAAAAAGAATCTCTTGAAGGAGATCAATACCCTTAAAGACCAAAACACAACTCTAACTTCTCAAGTGAATAACTTGGAAGAAGAAAAAAAAAATTTGTGTAAAGCCTTAGAATCCTTTACTAACAGAAAAAGGACCCTTAACATCTTACTTGGAAATGCATCTAAAGCACCTTTCAACAAGGAAGGGCTAGGCTATGATGTGAACATGAGTTCAGATCAAGCCAAAGAGCCAAGTACAAGTAAAATGGCAAGTAAGAAAATAAAGAAGAAGTTTTGTAATTACTGTAAAAGGAAAGGACACTACATTGAGGAATGTTACTCTACAAAGAAAAGTCCTCAATTTAGCAAACCAAATCCCAAAGGGAAGACTCCTTATATCCCTCAAATCGTTGTATATAATAATTACAACAAAAAGGGACATACGATCTGGGAATGCTATCACATGAAACAAACTTTCTATCATCCTAGAAGACCTTATAATGGTCAAAATAGGAGAAGTCATCCTAAGATGCAAAGACCACCCAAAAATCAAAGATCTTGGAACCCCCAATCATACCCAAATTGGTATGGTAACCAAATGGTTTGAAAACCAAGAGAAAGGTATGATACCAACATTGACGGACCCAACACACAATGGGGACCCACATTTTATTAAGTTTTATTTTCCCTCATCCCTGCTTTTTGATAATGCCAAAGGGGGAGAAAAATGGGGAGATAAAGAAGTAGTTTCTCTCTTGAACATATATTATTTTCATATTGTCTCTTTATATCACTTGATATTATTTATTTGTCATCATCAAAAAGGGGGAGATTGTTGGGGTAAATTTCACACATCACCCATTATGGTTTTGATGATAACAAATAAGTTAGTTGTACTAACTCTTGCCTAAAAGATGCATAGATAAGAGCAGAGCATCAAGTGAGGGGGAACACTCAATTCAAGAGATTGATGCTTAAAGCAAATTGAACTTGTCCAATCTTTCAAGATATCAAAGAATCATGAAGAATGGAGAACAAGTTTTAAAGACAAAGATCAAGACAAGTTAGAAGAACTCTCTTTGAAGATATTCATGTAAAGAAGTAAAGTTCAAGACTCGAAGAAGTTTAAAGACTTAGAATTGTACTAAGTTATAAATTCATTTGTTAAAGTCACAAATGATGTAATGCACACACACAAGTATGCATTCATTTAGATGGACTTTAGAAGGTTTAATTAACCCAATCCATATGACCAAACCTACTTGGAATTACCCGAGTAAGTCCAACAAAGGACTTAATATGGTTCAGCAGAATTTGCTGATCCGGCATGCCAAATTTGTGTTGGCCTGTCTAATACAATCTCAGGTTTTGCTCACAGTGGCCAAATGGAATGTGCCGAATCATGATCCGGCATACCAAATTGATAAACGGCATACCGCATTAGGATAGAATTATGTCCGAAATTAGCAATGAACCGTAGATGCTTTAAGCACCTTTGCCTATAAATAGGGAAGCTCTTTTGGACTAATGACACACAATTAAGGCTAATCAAAAGCATCGCAAAGGCATTTGAACTTGAACATTCAAAGTGTTGAAGCATTCATTCATCAAAGAATTCAAGTTCACTCCACTCACTAGCTCCTTCATTACACTTAGCTTTAAGCTTCAAAGTGAAAGGTAGCAACGCACTTCTAAGTTTGAGGTAATCCTAATCTTAGTACCATTTTATTTTATATGGTTGTTTGAGTCCTCTTGCTCGGAATCAAGAGTAGTTTGAGTCCTCTTGCTCGGAATCAAGATTGGTTGAGTCCTCTTGCTAGGAATCCAGAGTGGTGGTGAGTCCTCTTGCTCTCAATCAAGATTTGTGTGAGTTCTCTTGCTCATACTCAAGATTTGTTTTAGTAGAATTCTCTCTAAGGTGAGAAGAGTTGACGTAGGCAAGTTTTGACCGAACCACTATAAATCTTGGTGTTATTGTTGTAATTTATTTGCTTTATTTTAATAACGTTTTTAATTCCGCATAAGTTTTTATATTTCACTACTTTCACCTATTCACCCCCCTCTAGGTGAATTTATAAGCCTGAGCATGCATCCATAAATCTTAGCATTTCATGACCTGCGGTCGCGTCGATTAGCAAGTCGATCCTTGGCAGGGGATATTCATCTTTAGGACATGCCTTGTTTAGGTCAGTATAGTCCACGCACATTCTCCACTTGCCATTTGGTTTGGGAACCATTACGATGTTGCAAGCCAAGTAGGAAATATCTCCCCTCTGATGAACCCCGAATAACTCACCTTCTCGACCTCTTTTTTTATTGCAGCTTGTTTATCGAGTGGAAAATTCCTTCGCTTCTGTTGGACTGACTTCTTAGTTCGATCCACGTGTAGCCTATGTTCGGCAATGTGCCGAGGTATGCCCGACATGTCGGAGGTCGACTATGTGAAGACATCCGAGTTCTCCTTCAAGAGTCACCCCAACTTACCTTTCTATTCTTCGTCTAGCAACGATCCAACCTGCACTATCTTGGTGGGCTCATCCTCGCTAAGAGGGAATGGGTCGATGTCATGCCCCCATCTCAATAAAGGGTATATTACAAGAAAAAAAAGGGTGACTGGGACGACAAGTGTCATCCCAATACTACCAGGATCACAGATACAATGTCCCAATCCACAGCCTTCCCAATCTCAAAAACATGATAGTGTCAGAGGGCGTAAATCAATGGAGTAATTCAATCCACAAAGAGATCGAAGTCAACGGAAGCGTAAATCATTTTAAGATCAAATAATACAAGGTGTTTGTCCACTAATGATAACATATACTACAGCTACTATATCCCGTATCCATCAGGTAATTTCCATAAATTTACACATGGAGTCCATACATGACTAAAGATGATTACAAAAGTAAGGATTTAAATCACGCCACAAGGGCACCATTCTTAGGTGTTCATCAACATCCAAGGCCAAGCCACTGGTTCCACTCGATTCACATCCATGGGAGCTCATCAAGAGATTACCTGCATAATCAATTAAAAGAGATTGCGTAATGGGGTTAGCTCCACAATCTAGTGAGAGAGCACATGGGAATGCACATATACACACACACAATTTGAAATCAATCCATGATATAGGCACATGTTAGATTAATTTTTCACCTAACACACAATTCTAAGTTAGGTATATGCTACTATGATAACTCGGGAGACACTGTGGGTCACTTAACTTATCGCCATAATGAAACCATAGTTATCACAAGGGAGCCTACGCCGGTCAAAGGCACCAGACCACCCAGTGGCAAACCCCAATAGCCATCACTACTTTGACCTGGCCTCTCTCCCCCACAAGCAATAGGTGCTCTAACTATCCAACGCATAAATCCCTGTTGGTAAGGGTCGTAGCATAAGGGAAAAAGAATCCTAACCACAGGTATACTATATGCAAGTCCTATTGTCTCGAGAGATAAACTGGGTGCATCATCTGATACCCGGGTACTAGCACCACACGATGCATACAAAGCAGAATAAGAATCAATAGGTTTCATAAACATTCTTGGGGTTCCGATACCGGTACACCTAGTGCCGTAACCCAATACAATAATGAAGCAATCCAAGGGTGCATAATCAATCCATTCATAACTAAGATAATGAATATTTAGTAAGTATCAAACCCAAACAGTCACCCAAAACCCACTCACCTAATTTGGGTACCACCCGACATGGTTGATATGAATCTCATCGATGCATGTTCTTTCCAACAAGTTGGGTAGCCTAAAGATGCGAGAGCAAGTGTTAAAAGATATATAGAGGGGTCATATGTTATGCCCCAAGGTTAAAGTTAGGTTTCAAATAGGACAGCATGGACTCACGGACGAAAGCAATAGGGTGAATCCGTCCCTGGCTCTGTTCAGGCCAATAAGTCAAAATAAGAGGGACGGATTCACGAACAGAACCTCTCTATGAATCTGTTCGTGCATCCGTTCGATCCCTAAGACATTCCCAAGAGGGAACGGAACCATAGATGAAACCAATAGATGAATCTATGTCTGGCTCCCCTGACCCAGTCACCAAAATGTATTGGACAGATTCATGGACGAAACCACAATGCTGGATCCATTCGTGCATCTGTCGAGGTTCTTTGTGAGATTTGTAAGGATTTCCTTCTCCATCTTGGAACCTGGAGTTCATATGGCCCTCAGGGTCATGAAGGGAAGTTATAGGCCTTTCTAGGGTCACTAGAATCTAGTCCTACCTCATGGGTCCAAGGTCACACAAGGATTCAACTCCTTTTATCCAAATATGAGATTTAGGGTTTGGAAAAATCATGGAACAGAAAAAATGGTTGTACATTGGCTGAGTGCAGCTAACATTAGGGATTTATCTTCAATAATAGAGTCCCATTAAGGGCTAAACTCCACCTTGAGTCTCAAAGGGAATCATAGGTTAGCTCCTCCTTAGCTAAACTCATCTAAACCCAAGAATAAATAGAGAAGAGGGAGGTGTAGTAGGATAGAGGCATACCTAGGTGAGTGGAGCTCAAACCCCAACTTCAGCCAGCCTTAAAGATCCACCTTCTCCTCTCTCCTTCTTCCCTTTTTCTTCTTTTCTTCAATCCTTATCTGGATAGCAAGAGGAGAGGAGGTAGGATAGCAAGACTCCTCTTGCTTCCCCTTCCTTTTTCTTCCTTCCCCTCCCATTCCTCTTCTTTTCTTCTTCTTCTCCTCCACAGATTGGGTTGGAGGGGAAGAAATGGGAGAATTTAGAGCTGAGCCCTCCTTTTATGAAAGAAATGGGCCTTAGAGCTTGTTTGCCTAGGTCCCCCAAGGCTAGGAATCTCTTATGTTCAAGTTGGGCCTTAAGGCATGCTTAACTATGGTTACAAACCCTATTAGGTCCAATTAGTTAAGGCACATTTGGCTTAGTCTAAGGTCCAAAAAGGTAATTTAGTTTTAGGGCTTGTTTGGCCCAAGCTAAGTAAGAGAAGCCATTAATCATTTTAGTTAGGTCTTATGAGCCCACTTTCATGGCCCAACAAACCAAAAGAAGGTAAGGGTGGGGGTCCATCTTGTCTAAGGGCTTAGCCATTGTGTCTGAAACACGGGGGCATGGGTCCCACACAAAAATACAACAAAAGGGCAAGAAATAGTACAAACAGATCCACAAATGGAACCAGTCTTGTGAGTCCGTCCGTGACTCTGTTGCTGCTGTAAGGGCCCAAATTACAAGGAAAGTTGTGGGCCCTTAACCTACACTTCCAGGAATCCAAAGTGGACATGTATACTTAAATTTAGGGTTCATGGTTTTACCCATAGCACGGTCCAATCGTCCATCAAGATATGGATACAAGCCTCGGGTTCGAGTTTTCCTCCTTGACTGTTGAAATCCAAGGTCACAGGTGTTGACCATTAGCATCGTGGCATCACCTGTCAGGAAAAGTTCAATTTGACCATTACTCCATTCGTGTCTATTGTTGGAAAAGGTCCTATTATATCTTTCAGTTTCAACCTTCAAAACCATATAAGCCTACCAGTTAACCACTTAACAGGAGGTAAGTCTACTCCAGTCCCCCCTTTTGAGAGCTTAATCATTTACCTCGTAGTATTGGTCTAAGTCAACTCTTTTAACTGATGGTTAAGATCAGGAAAGCTTTACTAAAGCCTACCCATGGCCTTACCTAGGACCAACATCAAATTTATTAATTATTAATCCACAAGTAACCTGACTAAGGCTAGGGTTCAAGCTAACCTATACAGTAAGATTAAGGCCAAGGTCATACCAGCAGTACAGGGAAACCACCTAAGTTAAGCACTTAAGGACTTAGGAAGGTACCTATTTGGTCTCCAATTTCTCACATACACATCTAATTACCAAATATATCAAGGAATATACTTTCATCCCTAAGGATGCTCCGGTCAACAAGGTTAACCTATGAAGGAAGGTCAATCATAAGGTTCAACAAGTTAGAGGATCCAGTCCAGAAGACACTAATCACAGATGGATCTGGTATAAGTACAGGTCACAACTTGGATGTGAGTCCGATAATTCCGCTTATGCTAAAACTTTTCAAGGCCCACCTCATGGTATCCAAGTTGAGAAGGATGAATTGAATAAATATGGTTGACCCCTATTGGGATGTACTATTAAACCAAAATTGGGATTATCTGCTAAGAACTATGGTAGAGCGGTTTTATAAAAATGGAGAAATTCGCAATTAGTTCTCCATTCATATTTTGGGGTTTGTCCAACATTATAAACCTCACTATTTTCATGATCAAGATCATTTGGAAATTCTAAATACAATTCGACACTCTATCCATGGATCTAGTTAAAGGTTTGGATAAACTAAGCTAAAAATCAAAATGGGACTGCCATTGACTTGGGGGATTACATGAGTGAGCTTTCACTTGTACAATGTCTCCACTAATTGTTTAACTAAGTTATTTAAGACAACAAGCCTATTATTAGGTCATTACCTTTTCTTTCTCTGTCTGGTCACGAATTTTGGATCCTATACACTATATAGGTTCAGTTTTCTTCTTTTCATAAGCTAAGTGGGTTACATAATACTTACCTCATACTTGGTTCTTTATCCTATGCCTTGTACTTGGAACGAAAAAAAAAAAATTCCACTCTGTTCTAAGTTCCCACTCTTCCTATTTGATTCAAGTGTAGTGAATGGGGTTTAAGCTTCTTAATTAATTTAAGTTTCTTCGCTCATGAGTCTTACAACCCTTCAAGTAAAACTTACATTGCCTACTTCTTCATGCTCTAATTCCCCTTTTTTACTTAAGATTACTAATTTAATATTATTAATGAAATCTATTTCCCTGTCTACTCTTCTTCACTTTGTCTAGGAACATAATATATCTCATTCTGGTGTTTTATTTCATTTGCTTGTCTCCTGAGGAAGAGGGCTCATTGGGGCTTAAGGATTTTCATTCTCAAGGTAAATCACTCCATTTCTTATAAAATAGAAGCGATAATGTATACTAGTGACTGTTATTCCCTACAGGCTTGCCTTGCTGATGTAGGTTCTAACATTTGACCTTAAGTCATAAGATCAAACAATTAACGTGAATAGATGATACAACATGAGTGTAGATTCAAGGTATAGTCATATAATCGTCACACATAGGCATGACCACAATGTCACAAAAGATTGGGCTCAAATTCCCAAAAGAACATGGACAGACTCACGGATGGAATCAATATTGTGAGTCCATTCGTGGCTCTGTAGCAAAATAGGCAGGATGGATTAACGGACGGATTATGTAACTTGAGTCCGTTCATTCGTCCGTTCTTAGAGAGCTTGGTTTGGTAAAAATACTGAAACAAACGGAACTATAGACGAACCCTTAGTCATGGTTCCATTCGATGTTCCGTGCAATTGCAGGAACAAAAAAATTAAAATTTTACGCTGAATGGATTTACGGACGGAATAATGATGGTGGCTCCGTTCGTGCGTCTGTTGCCAAATTTTTATAAAAACACAGTCACGAGTTCTTCAAACTAATTTTGGCTCCAAGGGGGAACGAAACCGCAGAGCAAGGGATTCTCTAAGGGCCTTCCGTTCGTGCTTCCATCACCTTCCTCTTGTGACTTTGAGATCCACAATATCAAGAACTGACCCCTATTACCCCAAGGTAAAGGTTCTTCCCTTCTTCTCCCTCCCTAGGTTTCCAAGCTTAGGGCTCTGGTTGTGTCCTTCCCTTCCCTTTTTCTTTTACTTTGCAATTGATATTAGTGGTGGACTCTACAGTGTTCTAGCTTCCATTTGCATCCACACAACCATATGGATACACGAGTCATGTTGGAAATTCGATTAAGACTAGGGTTTTATTAGATTAGCCCCCCAACCGAAAAATGCTATTGGTTTGGGTTAAATTTTTTTTTTATTTTTTGTGTATTATGTGTTTTGAATGTATTTTTAATTCCTTTCAAGGAAACACTTGAGATCGTTATTTGAGTACACTATGTTCAGTAGAATTATTCAAGTTGTTTCTAGGTAAAGATTGGGATAAACTCCCAAATTCCTACTGTTTTGGGAAAGAACATCCAAGGCATTACTAATTTCATTGAATGCCTATAACTTCCATGGACATTGATTCATTAACACTTCCTCAAGCACATTTGATTGTTTGTGTGATTCCTAGAGTAGAAATTTGAAGTTCATTTCTCTTTTGTGTTGATTCTTCCACATACAAGCCTTGTTGTTTGTTGAAGTTTTCATTTAATCAAATCACGAGTTTGGTATTTTGATTGGGAACATATGGTAACCAAGGGCATAAGTTTGTTTCTATAAAATCATCTCCTCCCATTTCCATACCCTAGGGAATTCATTTTTCTCCAAAGTAATCACACTCCCTATTGGTAGTTATGGATTGTCTAATTGTTGTGTAACTTCTCTTGTCCATGTAATTCCTACATAAATACATATGTTTGCATCTATATATGCACATATATGTTTTATCTTATTTATTTGAGTTTGGTTCAATCATGGTTGTCCTTTGTTGGTCTCCTGTGTGTAGGGATTAACCATGGCCCCACGTAGCCATTTTGCCACCTCCTCCCCTGGCCTTTAATGCCAAGAGATTTATATCCACAGAGACCGAGGGTCTTTATCAAGAGCATTTACATGATAGGAAGATTTTAGTGGAGAGGGACACTATGATTGAGGAACTGATTGCCTTTAAGTAGATATCAGATTTAGGAATTTAAGATGGAGTAGCATGCTGACTAACCCCGAATTCTACTACCGTACACTGGTCAAGGAGTTTTACTCTAATCTAGTGCTTATCCATGAGGATGCGGATAGCATTAAATTAACTTCTTTTGTAAAGGGGGTGCCTGTTACTTTCAATGAGATGGAGTTGGGGATACTTCTGAACATCTTTGTAGAAGGGAACAGGTTGTATTTTCCTCTTGGGAGTGACCCCAACAAATGCTTGTCTCCTACTGATCGTCAGCTACTGTATTTGACACTTACAAATAATGTGTTTGATGATAATGATGACCTCTCGAGATTTGGTACTTCCCAACGGGTCCTTACATACATTGCCAAGACAAACTTGGCCCCTTCTAAAGGACATAGCACCCAGCCTCCTTTGATGGCATCATCACTGGCATACTCCCTCTATACTGGCTAGCAAACATGTCTCCCTTATGTTATCATCCAGCATATTGCACATGCAGTGGCCAATTCTCGCCGTAAGAACACCTTGCCCTATGGTAGGCTACTCACCCGGATCTTTCTCCATTTTGGAATAGACCTTGACAATGAACCCAAAGAAACAAGCTCCGAAGAACCATTTGGGTTTAATGCATTGCAGTGAATGGGCATGTCATGTGATTCCTATAGCTTTGGGGAGCCGGTCAATTATGGAGAGGGTGGAGGGGTCTAAGGGATTGTGGATGAAGATGTAGAGGCAATGGAGTCTAGATAGCACACCACAGGGGCTTCCAGTGCAGGGGATGCAGGTGCAAATGCTGTTCTCATGGCCATAAGGCTTATGAATCTGAGGATGACAGAGGGATTTGAAGAAATCAAGGGGCAGTTCTCTTCCTATAATCAGTGCCTCGAGAGGATAGAAAAAGAACTAAATGACATCAATACTTTCCTCTTCTATGGCGAGCGAGAGGACAGACGATCATGATGGCATGGAGAGCTAGTCCAGTCACTTATTCCAGTTATCAAAAATTGTTTAATCCAAGCTTTTTTTCTTTGCTTGTCATGGACTTGTTGGAACTCTTTTCCCTTTTTAACTTTTCTCTATTTTGTTCTTTCTTTTCTTTTTTTTTTTTTGATCAATTAAACCTTAAAGGCTTTGGTGGTGGTTTGAAGTGTATGTTTAAAAGAATGTAATTACCTCTAAGGCACCGTTTGAACATATAGAAGATTGAATTTTAACTCTCTCTCTATATATATATACATTTTTCCTTTAAATTTTAGATTCTTGGATTATTATGGATTACTGTAGACGTTCTTGCAAAATTCATGTAATATCCCCTTAGGGTATAACAATGCAACCTAGCAGCAACACCAAGACAAGCATATACTTCAAGTACTAAATTCCATAATTGTCTATTATTTTCTAAAAATCTCAGTTGCACCCTAGCTAGTCTTCTCCCTATGTTTGCATACACTTATTTTTGGTCTTGAGGCTTTTAATTAGAACCTAATTGTTGGGAGTAAATCAAGAGGTTACGCCAAACTGTGTTCGATGCAGAGCATCACGCTTTGATACAAAGTTGTCACACCGCCATCCCAATAAAGGGTATGTTACAAGAAAAAAAAGGGGTGACTGGGATGACAAGTGTCATCCCAATACTAATAGGGTCACAGATACAATGTGTGTCAGAGTGCGTAAACCAATGGAGTAATTCATTCCAAAAAGAGATCGAAGTTAGCAGAAGTATAAATCATTTTAAGATCGAATAATACAAGGTGTCTGTCCACTAATGATAACATATACAATAGCTACTATATCCCGTATCCATCAAGTAATTTTCATAAATTTACACATGGAGTCCATACATGACTAAAGATGATTACAATAGTAAAGATTTAAATCATGCCACAAGGGCATCATTCTTAGGTGTTCATCGACATCCAAGGCCAAGCCACTAGCTCCACTCGATTCGCATCCATTGGAGCTCATCAAGAGATTACCTGCATAATCAACTAAAAGAGCTTGCGCAACGGGATTAGCTCCACAAGCTAGTGAGACAGCCAAGGGGAATGCACATAAAAACCTACACACAATTTGAAATCAATCCATGATGCATGCACATGTTAGATTTTTTTCCACCTAGCACACAATTTTAAGTCAGGTTTATGCTACTATGATAACTCGAGAGACACTATGGGTCACTTAACTTATCGCTACAATGAAACATCAGTTATCACAAGGGAGCCTACGCCAGTCAAAGCCACCAGACCACCCAATGGCAGACCCTGATAGCCATCACTACCCCTGACCTGGCCTCTCTCCCCCACAGATAATAGGTGCTCTGACTATCCAACACATAAACCCCTGTTGATAAGGGTCATAGCACAAGGGAACAAGAATCCTAATCATAGATATACTATATGTAAGTCCTATTGTCCCGAGAGGTATTTCGAGTGCATTAGCGTCCCATTCCATCTAGTACCCGGGTACCAGCACAGCACGGCCCATACAGAGCAAGATGAGAATCAATAGGCCGATTTCATAAACATTCTTGGGGTTCCGGTATTGGTACATCCAGTGCCGTAACCCAATACAATAATGAAGCAATCTAAGGGTCCATAATCAATCCATTAACAATCAAGATAAAGGATGCAAAGATGCAACATGCTTATTTATCATATAATGACATGATAATGAATACTTAGTAAGTAGCAAACCCAAACAGTCACCCAAAATCTACTCACCTAATTTGGGTACCACCCAACGTGGTTGACTTGAATCTCACCAATGCGCTTACTTTCCAATGAGTTGGGTAGCCTAATGATGCTAGAGCAAATGTTAAAATATGTATAGAGGGGTCCTATGTTATGCCCCAAGGTTAAAGTTGGATTTCAAACAAGACAACACGGATGGAAGCAAGAGGGTGAGTCTATCCCTGGCTCCATTCAGGCCAACAAGTCAAAATAGGAGGGACAGATTCATGAACGGAACCTCTCTATGAATCTGTTCCTACATCCATTCGATCCCTGAGACATTCCCAAGAGGGAACGGAATCACAGACGGAACTAATAGCTGAATCCATCCCTGGCTCCGCCTGACCCAGTTACCAAAATGTATTGGACAGATTCATGGACGGAAACACAACGGATCCGTTCATGCATCCGTCGAGGTTCTTTCTGAGATTTTTAAAGATTTCCTTATCCATCTTGGAACCTAGAGTTCATATGGCCCTCAGGGTCATGGAGGGAAGTCATAGGCCTTCCTAGGGTCACTAGAACCTAGCCCCATCTCATGGGTCCAAGGTCACACAAGGATTTAACTCCTTTGATCCAAATATGAGGTTTAGGGTTTGGAAAAAACATGGAACAACAGAAATGGCTGTACATTGGTTGAGTGGAGCTAATATTAGGGATTTGTCTTCATTAATGGAGTCCTATTAAGGGCTAAGCTCCACCTTGAGTCTCAAAGGGAACCTTAGGTCAACTGCCCCTTAGCTAAACTCATCTAAACCCAAGAATAAATGGAGAAGAGGGAGGTGTAGTAGGATAGAGGCATACCTAGGCAAGTGGAGCTCAAACCCCAACTTCAGCCAGCCTTGAAGATCCACCTTCTCCTCTCTCCTTCTTCCCTTTTTCTTGGTTTTTTCAGTCCTTGTCCGGACAACAAGAGGAGAGGAAGTAGGACAACAAGACTCCTCTTCCTTCCCCTCCCATTCCTCATCTTTTCTTCTTCTTCTCCTCCATGGTTTGGCTTGGAGGGGGAGAAATGGGAGAATTTAGAGTTGAACCCTTCTTTTATAAAAGAAATAGGCCTTAGGGCTTATTTACCTAGGTCCCTGCCTAGGTCCCCCAAGGCTAGGAATCTCTTATGTTCAAGTTGGGCCTTAAGGCCTATTTGGCTAAGGTTACAAACCCTATTAGGTCCAGTTAGTTAGGGCATGTTTGGCTTAGCCTAAGGTCCAAAAAGGTAATTTAGTTTTAGGGCTTGTTTGGCCCAAGCTAAGTAAGAGAAGCCATTAATCATTTTAGTTAGGCCTTGTGGGCCCAATTTCATGGCCCAACAAACCAAGAGAAGGTAAGGGTGGGGGTCCATCATGTCCGAGGGCTTAGTCATTGTGTCCAGAACATGGAGACGTGGGTCCCACACATAAATACAACAAAAGAACAAGAAACTTACAGATGGATCCACGAACGGAACCAGTCTTGTGAGTTCATTCGTGACTCCATTGCTGTTGTAAGGGCCCAAATTACAATAAAAGTTATGGGGTCTTAACCCGTACTTCTAGGACTCCAAAGGGGATATGTATACTTAAATTTAGGGTTCATGCTTTTACCCATAGTGCGGTCCAATCGCCCATCAAGATGTGAATACAAGCCTTAGGTTCGAGTTTTCCTCCTTGACTGTTGAAATCCAAAGTCACAGGTATTGACCATTAGCATCGTGGCATCACCTGTCCAGAAAAGTTCAATTTGACCCAGGATATTAGGGCTTCTTTTTAGTACAGGTGTAATAGACGAGGCCTTCCACCGGCTTTCCTCTACGTTCTGTAAACTCATCCCTTTGATCGCTAATGAGATTTTCTATACATAAAGCCATCCCCTGAGTGTTGTCATTATTCCTCTTGACGAATAGTACATAACACACCCTAGCTTTCTTCTGGTCCCCCTTGATCTCGCCAACGCCATTCTCTATTGGGAACTTCATCTTTAGGTGTATCAATAATACTATTCCCTTCAGGGCAGTTAGGCCTGGTTATCCCAGGATGCCTTTAAAGGATACGACTGTCCTTACTACCATGAAGGTAACCATGATCATAACTTACCGAGGGTGGTCTCCGAAGGTGACTAGCAATTTAATTGTTCCTTTAATAGAAGAGGAGGCTCTTGAGAACCCATGGAGGTAGGTTGCTTCAGGCTTGAGCTTATCAACACTAAACTCGAATTGCCTATAGGCCTCCAATGAGATTACGTCTACGGAAGCTCTGGTGTCAACCAGCATGCTATGCACAGCTCGATTGGCTATCTCCACCTACACCACGAGGGCATCATGATGCGGCAGGCTCACTCCTTCTAGATCAGCGTCTGAGAAGCAGACTACCATTTCTATCTTGGCTACTTTGTTCTGCATCTCTATTACCACTACGAACCAAGCATGGGCTTTTGCCTTTCTTGTAGACTCCTGCCCTGGTCCCCCCACTATAGTGAGGATTGGGGGTCCTCAGGTATTGGTTGGTCCTAGAGCATCTCTTCTTTCTTTGTGGTGGCCTCTGTCCCCATCACAATCTTTTCTCCTCTCCTCTCGTCTCGGCTCCTCTCTTCCCCGATCATGATTTCTACCTCCTTGACCTGAACGACCCACATGACCTCCCTTTACATACTTGTTCAGGTTCCTTGCTTTGATGAGTTGTTCAATCTCCTTTAGTTGAATGCACTCTTTTGTATCATGTTCTGTGTCTTTGTGGAAGAGACAGTATTTGCTTGGATTTTACTTTTTGGGTCCTGCAAGCATGGGTCGCAGCCGATGGAGCAAGCCACGGTCTTGAATCTGCATAAGGATCTGTAACCTTGTGGTGTTTAGGGGAGTGTAGTCGAGGCTTGCAGCTCGATCAGTCCTCTCTGGATGACGGTCAGTTTCTTCCGGTTGGCGATCACCCTTCTCTTGTTGGCGCTCAGTTTTAGTCCATTTGCTTTCTCCACGATTATCCAACGCCGATCTCTTATTCTCCTATGGTTTGGCTTCAATCACTTTCTTTCGGGCTTGTAGTACTATGGCCATGTTGGTGAACTCATTGCACCGCTCCAGTAGTTCTCTCATTATCTTGGTCTTGTGTCGTGCCAGGTCCTTGATGAGGTCTAGGTCTCTTATGCCCCCGACTAGGGCTGCATGTTGAGTTTGGTCGTCTAGGTCTCTAACCTCTAGGGATTCCTTCGTAAATCTTGTGACATACTCTCTGAGAGACTCCCTGGATTCTGTACCATGTTCAATAAGTTGGCTATGGTTTTCTTCTGTTTGACGCTGCTTTGGAAGCGGGTGATAAACTGTTCACAGAGTTCTGCGAAGGTGTTTATTGATCAAGGCTTAAGCCTTGAGAACCACGAAGTGGCCGCACCTTTGAGGGATGCCGGGAAAGCTCGACAAGAGGATGACCTCTGATCCATCATACAAGTTCATCATCCCATTAAATTAGTTGATGTGATCATTGGGGTCTGTGGTTTCGCTGTAGAGTTCGAAGGTAGATAACCTGAATCTCAAGGGGAGAGATGCGCTAATGATTTTTGTCAAGAATAGATGTTGGCCTAGTATGGAGCGTGTTTTGCCTTTCATCTGCCTCTTCAATCCTTCCAACTTCTCATCCAATTCACGGAGTCTTTTATCTAACTCCTCATCACTTGGCTATCCATCACGCCTGGTTGCACGTTTACTGCGAACCCGCTCTCGACCCCTTCTTGATGTTTCCTCTCATGGTAAGTTTTAACGTGATGTTGAGAGGTTATGACATTATAAGCCTTGACGTGAATGTGAGGGACTTTCTTCACGATATGTCCAACTTGACCTTGGTTTGCGACTTCCTCCTAGTCACCCCTAGAATATCGATCTTCTGATCGAATCATCCTGATTAGGTTCCACCGATCTATGTGTCTGTGATGCCCCACATTTCGATCGAATCAGCTACAGTTCTCATGGGATGACGTGAAGGATTTCCTTGCGGATGGGCCGAACTTATGTTTCTTGTGGGTCTCTCTAATCTTTCATCTTCAGGGAGCGACCTCTTAGGGTCCTTGGCAGTGGCATTACCCTTGTGCGGGAGGTCGCCCGCTGCCTTAGAAAGTCGTAAAAGAGGTCTTGGTCATGTAGAATTTGTCTCTATAGGTCATTGGTTTGATCCATAGTTGCCGGCGTGTTTGGGTCAGGTAAAACCTCCATGGCTACTTCGTTATTGAGATTTACTTCTCCTACATCGATGTGCTCATTCTCCGGATTCTCCGTCTCTTAAAGTTCATGATTATTGGCTCTCCGATGAGAGCTCTTCGATGGTGGTGTCTCATTCCTCTCCCTTGGAGCATTGGTAGAGGGAGAAGCCTTCTTACACAGTGCCATTGAGTACTTGAGGAAACGAGCTAGTAGAAACGTTGGCTAGTGTTGTTCCCATAGATGGCACCAATCTGTTGCGTCAAAAAATCTCTGGTAGGTCCTTTGAGTGCTGCAACCTACAAAAGGACATCAGGGACCAAGGGGAACCAGTGTGGTTCTGGCCTAGGACTCTCCGATGCCTTAGTTAGATCTCTCTTAGCAACAGATGAATTACTGGAATTCAAGATGAATCATGGGCTGGAATACCTAAGTATTTACAGTTGAGTATGACGGTGTGGAGAGTCCCCTTTGGTGACGAATGTGCTAACAAGGGTACATCATCACATAGTAGAGTTTTATTTGGAATGGTTCCTCATGAGATGTAGAGTGCTAGTAGGGGGAGGTTTCCTAAACGTCTTCTTCACGTGTTGAGTTTGGTTAGACTTATACCGCTTTGGGATAGTCCTCCCTTTGGTATATATACATCTAGTTGCGGCCTTTTAGTGATAGGATAACGTAGATCTTGCCGATGACGTTATGGTTGGACCCCGTGGTTTGCATGGTAGACTTGGCCTTTGGGGTGACCTCTTGAGTCCTATTCCTCTTGGGTTGTCAAACTAGTTCTGTTGTGGCCGGGCTTGAGCTAGCCTCCCCTTCAGGTCAAGACACGTGGCATCTCAGGACTGGCCCGTATATTTTTGGTTCATCACAGTGAATATGTGATATATGTGTGTGTGTGTTTGAGAGAGAGAGAGAGAGTCCAGGTTTCGATTTATTGGCAGCAAAAAGAAAAAAAATAAAAAAAATCAAAACTATAGGTAACCAATGAGAATTTTCTATTCAAATCTTTTGATTTTCTAAAGTGAGAAAAAAAATTTTGTTTTGAATTGTTCATATATAAGCTTAAAAAACTTTCAAAGTGACATATACAGCTAAGTCACCTCAGCATCATAAAAAATCACTTGCAAAGTTAAATTTGAGTCTTCAACAACATGATCGAGCATCTTCCATACTTCTAACTCAAGGTTTGGCCGATTCTTCCTATTCATCTCACAGCACCTCAATGCCATTTGAGCTAGCTACTTCACCTCTACCAAAGGCCAATCACCTACTGATGCATCTAATATGTCATCCAGAGTTCCCTCATCCAGCGCAAATTACACTTTCTTTCTTAACCACATGGCTGATTTCCCAGTCAAAAGCTGTAAAACTACAATTCCAAATGAATAAACGTCCGCCTTTGATGTAAGCTCTCCAGTTGTTAAAAACTCAGGGTCTATGTAGCCAATGGTTCCCTTTGGGTCAGCTATGCACAATAGTGTGGTTGTGTAGATCGATTTTTCGTCACGAGGGATAAAGCTAGCAATCCCAAAATCACCAAGTTTGCTTACAAAATTTACATCAAGAAGGATATTTGATGGTTTGAGATCCCCATGAACTACGCTACCAGATTTATTGGAATGAAGGAAGATTAGGGCTGAGCAGATCTCCTTGGCTATTCGGAATCGAGTTTTCCATGAAAGAGGTGGAGTGCCATCCTTACAAGTGAGTCTATCCTTAAGGCTACCATTTGGGAGGTATTCATATATAAGTGAAGAAGCTTCAGGACAGGCCCCAATGAGAGTAACAAGGTTTGGATGCCTTACATTGCTCAAGACTTCAACCTGAAAACACCCAAATTATGGTTTGGTATATACAAGTGAATGAATATGTATATGTTCTCTTACAAGCTATAGAGAGATATATAGTGATTTACCTCCCGTTGGAAATCTGAGCTACTTTGTCCTTCCAAGTTATGAAAATGAAATCTCTTTATGGCCACAGGGGTTTGGTGAAAGGATCCTTTGTAGACATTCCCAAATGCCCCTTCTCCGATCTTCATTGATGTATTGAAGTTTTCAATTGCTGACTCAATCTCTAGAGCAGAGAACACTGAGAGGCAGTGCAAGTTTTCAAACTCTTCCTTTCTTATTTTTGGTAGCTCATGCAATTTTTCATGTTCTTTCTGTTGGCCAAACAACGGTCCAGGGATCAAACCATGGTTCCCTAGGGAGACCAAGATATTTATCTTTTGGGTTTTGCACGCCCTGGGTTAGCCCATGGTGTCCCATGGGTGCCCCATTTTAATTTTAGGGTTTCCCATGGTCGCCCATGGGAACCCTGGTGCATCCCTATTAGGGTTTCTCCTTCCCTATTGCATTCCATAAAATTAATTATCACAATAGGGACGGAGAAACTCGTCTCTAGTCCATCACATGGCAAGAGGGATCCATCCCATACTCGAATGCGCAACGAAAAAAAATCGATTCGAGTTTCTTTCGCATCCCATAAATATTAATAATCAATGAACAGAAGGAATTAATAAAGAACTGCTAACCTGGTGAGCCTCAAGTGTTGCTCCTCCAATAGACAGTGGTTCTTCCTCCAATGAGTGCTCCAAGCAAACAGATCTGAACCTCCAATGGTGCTACCAAGGTTCTACACGCCAATCCCAGATGCCCTCAAACTCCTTAGCACATATCTAGGGTTTCACAAACCCTAACTCTCAAACACAGGTGAGAGAAGCAAGAAGAAGAAGAGAGATCACAAGAGGGAGAGAGAGAAACCAAAAACATAGGAGAGAGAGTGTCTGCTCCAAAAACGTGGAGAGCTTCTCTTCTGCATATTTTTGGTCCCCTATTTATAATAATAGGGTTTAATTAAATCCTAGATAGATTTAATAGAGCCCTAGTGAGAGTCGGACTCTCTCTCTCTCAGTCTGGCAGTTCTGTTTAAACTCAAAGTGCTACACAGGTGAAGAAGCAGAATCTAATAGGGAAAGTATTAATTAGATTCTTTATTTAATTATTAATGGATAATTACAATTAGCACCAAATCCATTAATTAAATAAAGAGCCAATTAAATTAGCAAATTCCAAATAACTCCCTATATGATAACAATTTATCAAATACAACCCCCCCACTAATCAACACCATCATTATGGAATCTAGGGCATGTACACATGTACTGCCAAACCCCAATCCATAGTACATGTCCATATAAGAGCGTCTGTGCATCCGATCGGGTCCCGCAAAACTCGATAAAACACTTTATTTGAAATAACTATAAATAATGTATCATTTTATGTAAAATAAATTTTGCAAAACCATTTCCAAAACAGTCTCGATCCGATTCGATCCGACCATGCACGAGCAGTCTCTATCTTGGTGTTCCCCAATCGGGCAGTGGTGACCGTGTTGGATAACTCCTTCACTCACAAAGTGTTCACGCATTCCCAGAACACTGGCTTTGACTCGCTTGAGTCTCAGTCATGGATGAACCAAAGAATGCGATCACACTTTGCAGTGACAGGGTTCCCTCAGGTACAGGGTGTCGGTGACACATGTCTATCCCTTCCTACATCTGGCAGTAATACATGAGGGAATCGACAAAGTAGATTCTTCGCCAATGCACACATCAAACATGTGAGCACTCGCATTCGTACCCTGACATCACATGTCTAGGCATACCCAATGCGACGACCATATGATAAGGGTGCCCAACCCATACCCTAGTCGTGACTACCATTTTAAGTATAACTTACGGACACATAATGCTCAAAAAGTTTATATCGCATGTGACAATATTAAACTAAAATGTATAAATATTCAATACAAAGGTGAACCGGGTTGAACCGGACCGAACCGGGTTTGATGGACACACACTTTTCCAATAATCTCCCACTTGTACATCAAAGCCAATTCCCCATACATTTTAAACCCATGCCCTCCATGTGTTTCTCAAACACTCCTGGTGACAAACCCTTTGTTATGGCATCAGACACATTTTCAGTTGTGTCCACTTTAGAGATACTCACGTCACTCTGCTGGATAATCTCTCTGATGAGGTGATACTTCCGCTGCACGTGCTTGTTCCTCTGATGAGTCCTAGGCTCCTTAGCTTGTGCAATGGCCCCTCTGTTGTCATATAACAGGGGAATAGGGCCCTTGACAAGATCAGGGACTACTCCAGAAATGTTAGGAACTTCCTAACCCAAACACCGTATTAAACGCATCACATGATGCAAGGTGTTCATAAAAATAGGGATCGGCTGTAGATTTCTATTTTGTACTTCTCTATACAATGGCACCTCCACTCATTAAGCTCGTAATGACTCACAATACCTACTGCATAGCAGACGTTTGGCCTCGTGCGCAACATGGCGTACATAAGACTCCCTACTGCTGAGGCATAGGGAATCCTCTTCATCTCTTCAATGTCTGTCTGAGACTGAGGATATTGAGATCTGGAAAGACTGACTCCATGTCTGAAGGGAACACTTTCCCTCTTAGAGTTCTCCATACTAAATCTGGCCAGGACTTTGTCTATATAGGTAGCCTGTGACAAGCCTAGCATCCTTTTCTGGCGATCTCTTACGAGTTTGATCCCAAGGATATAGCTAGCTTCACCAAGGTCTTTCATCGAAAATGTTGTGGATAACCACTGTTTTACTGATGAAAGGAATCCTACATTGTTACCAATCAGCAATATGTCATCTACGTATAAAACAAGAAAACATACTGCCCTCCCACTGATCTTCTTGTAAACGCATGGTTCATCCATGTTTTGATCAAAACCAAATGATTTGATTGATTGATCAAACCTGATGTTCCAGCTCCTGGAAGCCTGCTTCAGCCCATAAATGGGCCTCTGCAATTTGCACACCTTTCTTTCTTCCTCCAAGGAAGAGAACCCCTCTAGCTGTTCCATGTAGATTTCCTCTTGAAGGAACCCATTTAGAAATGCAGTCTGCACATCCATCTGCCAGATCTCATAATCAAAGTATGCTGCGATAGCCAATAAAATCCTGATGGATTTCATCATCGCTACTGGTGAAAAGGTTTCCTCATAGTCTATACCCTCTTTCTGGGTATAACCCTTTGCCACCAGTCTCGCTTTGAATCTCTCGACCTTTCCATCTGCGCCCTTCTTCCTCTTGAAGATCCATTTACATCCAATCGGCTTGACGCCAAGTGGTGGATCGACTAGAGTCCAGACCTTGTTGGAATGCATCGAATCGATTTCAGAGCGCATTGCTTCCAGCCACCTAGTGGCATCAACATCCTTTAGAGCCTTAGAGTATGTCATCGGATCATCATCCGATTCAACCGATACCATGTGGAACTCTTCCACTGTTTCCTCTTCGGTTAGAAGAGTTAGCCTGGTGGGTGGTCTAACAGTCCTCCCACTGCGTCGAGGTTCCTCAGGTGTTGGTATTTCAGCGGGTATGTCAGTTGGTCTCACTTCTAGAAGTGATGTTTCTGAGCCATCTGATAGCTCTTTTATGACTACTGGTTCGGACCTCTGGGTCATCATTTCTTCCTCCAAAAATGTGACATGTTTACTTACAATGACCTTTTGGTCAACTGGGTCATAGAAATAATAGCCTATCATGCCTTTGGGGTAGCCTAAGAAATAGCATCTCAAAGTCCTGGATTCTAACTTGTCTGTCTGTTGCTTTCGCACATGTGCTATGCAACCCCATACCCTAAGGTGTTGAATACTGGGCTTTCGCCTTTTCCACAACTCAAAGGGTGTCTTGGCTATAGACTTAGATGGAACCCTATTCAAGATATATATCACCGTCTCTAAAGCGTACCCCCAGAAAGAAAGAGGCAGCTCACTATAAGTGAGCATCGTCCTGACCATATCCAATAGGGTCCGATTGCGTCGTTCGGATACACCATTTTGTTGTGGTGTGCCTGGATTAGTTAGTTGACTAACTATCCCTTGGGATATGAGATGTTCTTTAAACTCATCCGATAGATACTCCCCTCCACGATCTGATCGTAAGGACTTGACGCGTTTATCGAGCTGTCTTTCGACCTCGGCTTAGAATTCTTTGAATTTATCAAAGGCTTCCGATTTCCTACGCATCAAGTATATGTAACCATATCTAGAGTAATCATCGGTGAACATGATAAAGTACTCATACCCATATCTTGCTTGTATGTTTATGGGTCCACACACGTCAGTGTGTATCAACTCCAACAGATCTGTGGCTCTAGCACCTTTATTGCTAAAGGATTTCTTGGTCATTTTACCCTGAAGGCATGACTCACAGGTGGGGAATGGTTCCACCCTCAGACTCTCTAAGGACTCATCCCTCACCAATCTACTGATTCGGTCCACATTAATGTGACACAATCTTGGATGCCACAGATATGTTGAGTTCACTGGAGCTGCTTTCCGTTTCAAATCAACATTTGAAACAACATTCGTTCTAATAGGGCAATCTAGAAAATACAAACCACTTTGCATATATCCGGATGCCACAAAGGAATTATTAAAATGAATAATCAATTTAGAATTAAAGGAAAAACTATATCCGTCCAAAACAAGTTTTGAAACTGAAATTATCTTCCTCTTGAAAGAGGGTACATAATAGCAATCCTTTAAAACTAAACTTGCAGAACTAAAATTTAAAATAAAAGTTCCCACAGCCAACGCCATGGTCTCAGCTCTAGTGCCCATCCGAAGACGTACTTCATTTCTTTCCAGGTTCCTTGTCTCCTTGAACCCCTGCAAATCATTGCAAATGTGAATAGTGGATCTACTATCCACCAACCAAGAATTGGTCGGTTCAAAAGACAAATTAGACTCATAAAGAACGTGAACATCACATGTACCTTCTTTAGCAGCCTCTGTTTCATGCGGCTTCTTGTCTTTCAAAGTTGCCAGATAAGCACGACAGTTTCTTTTTCAGTGACCCTCCTTCTTGCAATAGAAGTACTTGCCTTTACCTTTATTGCCAGACTTCCCACCCTTGGCTTTCAGGGTCTTGCCCTTACTTCCCTTTTTCTTCTTCTTTCCATTTGAAGAAGGCTTTACCTCAGTTGCATTGACCTCAGCCTTGTCCTTTTTCAAGGACGCTTCAGCCTCTACCAGTGCATTAGCAAGCTCGGTGAGCTCCATCTCCTTCTCGGACATCTTGTAGGACATCCTAAAAGGTGCGTAGGCAGAAGTTAGTGACGCTAAGATCACATCAGTCTTGTATCGCAGGCTGAAATGAGTCCCCATGGATTCCAGTTTTTCAAACAGATTGATCATTTTCATTACATGATCCATCACTGGAGTCCCCTGAGACATCTTGGAGTTATGGATTTGACTCACCACATCAGAATGTGCGTGTGTCAACTGCCTGTTGAACAATTCAGCAAGCTTATCCATTTTACCCCCAGCAGTGCGTATATCCTTGACTGAGTCTACAACTGATTTTTTCAACGATCCTAGGATATAGAGTGATGCCTTGGAATCCCTCATGAGGAACCCTTGCATCTCTTCATTTGCCTCAAAATCGTTCGGGTCGGGTTGAGGAGGAACTTGTTCATCCAGAACTGTGTATAGTCCTTCAGCAGTCAGGAGCAACTTAATTCTCCGGTACCAATCGACATAGTTTGTACCATTAAGTTTGTATTCGCTAATGAGTGTTAACAGGTTGGAATTAACGGCAGCCATCGTATACTAATCTACACATGCACAAGTAAATAATCACATGCTAATTAATGATCATTGAAAATAATAAATTGAGCACACACACATCAATGGTCTTTCATGATTTGGGTTTCCCTCATAACCCAAAAGATGAATTGGATACCTACAACCCTTGCATGCATAACTTACCCTGTCGGGAGTCATTATACACACCATGGTAGTGTGGACTAAGCTGTTCGCCTCATGGGCTTCCAATATTTTCGGCCACCTGGGTGTCATGTCTAGATCCTGTCGGCTGACATACACCGAAGTCATGTACTTACCTATCGCATTAGTTAGAATCATGGAATCATGAAAGATGGCCCACTGTCGCAGTGCCCTCTCACTATCCATACCCTAACGTATCTAGATGGAGGTGAATATAGATAAATGCATGACAGAGGTCCTGGCAATGTCCTGTCGGGTTATGCGGGGTCATGTCACACATTTTCTACATTTATCTTCAATAGGAGGCCATAGACATGTCTACCGATTAAGACTAGTCCATATCATACATGTATTGTGAATAAAGAGGGATTAATTAACTCTCACATACATGGATAGATTTAAATAATATAATTAATCAACATTAATTAAAAGTGATTATGGGATGGCGGCATTTTTATCAGAAGCAATTAAAGAACCCTCCCAATAAAAATAAAACTAATAACTTTGGGTGCATTTATCATGCCATGGATGCCACGCCTCGATCATCTCCTCCGCCCGATCACGTCTTCAAAGTAGGTGACTTGCATCTCCATAAGCTTTGAGCACCACATGTGGATCACCATCTACATGCCCTGGGAGTCCTAACTCCTCTAAAATTACAATGGAAACCTAGAAAAATTCTATACACTTTCCTTTCCATAATAATAAAGAAACCCCGCATGGAGAAACCAACCCACCATTTGGGTTGCCCATGGGGTGGAGTACATTTGTTTATAAAAAAGAAAGGGGGAGAGAGAGAAAGAGAGAGAAGCATCACATCCACCCATAACCCCATGTATCACATACATAAACAATCCATCCATTTATTAGAATGCCATTCCCATAATCATATCATAATATAATTTCATGCATGGGCATTAAAGCAAGTGAACCAAAAATTAAAACATGGATTCCTTCAATTATCGAACCACCACATCGCATGTGATATCATGTATCCAAGCCCATAAAATTAAAATAACATTTTAATTGCAAGTGGGTAAAGAGGGAATCTCTTCACCCATCATCATCCTCCAAAAACAAAACAAAATAATAAAATTCTGTTTTGAAAAATCTGTTTTTTTTTTTTTTTGTTAAACTGGAGGGAAAACAAGGGGGGTGCATGTAGCCCACTTGCGCAAGCTGCAGGCACTCCCTACGTAGCCCATAGGCACAGGGCCCACGGACAGCAGCCTTGGGCTGCAGGCCGCAGGCCTGCTGCCCGTAGGCTAAAGCCCACGGACAGCAGCTCGCAGCGCAGCCCGTAAGCTTGCTGGCCGCAGCGACAGCTCACAAGGGGATGCGCACAAGGGTAGGTTCATGAGGAAGGGCGTGCACAGAGGCTTGGCAGCATGCGCTCCCCCCCCACATATAGAACATGATTAAAAAATTTTAAAATAAAAATTAGTAATCACAACCTGATTGGATACATGCTTCAATAATTGGAATAAACAAAACAAACCAAATCCATCATCACATGGGTAGGTTGTTACACTAACAACCTTGTAACTACCCATGTGCACATGGGAAGGTTGTTACAACAATCATATCCTAACCACCCATGTGCCAACTTGCATCCCACTCATGATAATCATATTAACCATTAATTATCTAATATTCATGGGTGGGAAAGGTGGCTCTGATACCACACTTGTTGGCCAAACAACGGTCCAGGGATCAAACCATGGTTCCCTAGGGAGACCAAGATATTTATCTTTAGGGTTTTGCACGCCCTGGGTTAGCCCATGGTGTCCCATGGGTGCCCCATTTTAATTTTAGGGTTTCCCATGGTCGCCCATGGGAACCCTGGTGCATCCCTATTAGGGTTTCTCCTTCCCTATTGCATTCCATAAAATTAATTATCACAATAGGGACGGAGAAACTCGTCTCTAGTCCATCACATGGCAAGAGGGATCCATCCCATACTCGAATGCGCAGCGAAAATAATCGATTCGAGTTTCTTTCGCATCCCATAAATATTAATAATCAATGAAGAAGGAATTAATAAAGAAGTGCTAACCTGGTGAGCCTCAAGTGTTGCTCCTCCAATAGACAGTGGTTCTTCCTCCAATGAGCGCTCCAAGCAAACAGATCTGAACCTCCAATGGTGCTACCAAGGTTCTACACGCCAATCCCAGATGCCCTCAAACTCCTTAGCACAGATCTAGGGTTTCACAAACCCTAACTCTCAAACACAGGTGAGAGAAGCAAGAAGAAGAAGAGAGATCACAAGAGAGAGAGAGAGAAACCAAAAACGTAGGAGAGAGAGTGTCTGCTCCAAAAATGTGGAGAGCTTCTCTTCTGCGTATTTTTGGTCCCCTATTTATAATAATAGGGTTTAATTAAATCCTAGATAGATTTAATAGAGCCCTAGTGAGAGTCGGACTCTCTCTCTCGATCTAGCGATTCTGTTTAAACTCAAAGTGCTACGCGAGTGAAGAAGCGAGAATCTAATAGGGAAAGTATTAATTAGATTCTTTATTTAATTATTAATGGATAATTATAATTAGTTCCAAATCCATTAATTAAATAAAGAGCCAATTAAATTAGCAAATTCCAAATAACTCCCTATATGATAACAATTTATCATATACAACCCCCCCACTAATCAACACCATCATTATGGAATCTAGGGCATGTACACATGTATTGCCAAACCCCAATCCATAGTACATATCCATATAAGAGCGTCTGTGCATCCGATCGGGTCCCGCAAAACTCGATAAAACACTTTATTTGAAATAACTATAAATAATGTATCATTTTATGTAAAATAAATTTTGCAAAACCATTTCCAAAACAGATCTGGATCTAGATTCGATCCGACCATGCACGCAGCATCTCTATCTTGGTGTTCCCCAATCGGGCAGTGGTGACCGTGTTGGATAACTCCTTCACTCACAAAGTGTTCACGCATTCCCAGAACACCGGCTTTGACTCGCTTGAGTCTCGGTCATTGATGAACCAAAGAATGCGATCACACTTTACGGTGACAGGTTCCCTCAGTATGCGGGTGTCGGTGACACATGTCTATCCCTTCCTACATCTGGCAGTAATACATGAGGGAATCGACAAAGTAGATTCTTCGCCAATGCACACATCAAACATGTGAGCACTCGCATTTGTACCCTGACATCACATGTCTAGGCATACCCAATGCGACGACCATATGATAAGGGTGCCCAGCCCAAACCCTAGTCGTGACTACCATTTTAAGTATAACTTACGGACACATAATGCTCAAAAAGTTTATATCGCATGTGACAATATTAAACTAAAATGTATAAATGTTCAATATAAAGGTGAACCGGGTTGAACCGGACCGAACCGGGTTTGATGGACACACACTTGTCCAACACTTTCTGGATAGCTACCGACTGTTGAGCAGCTGAGAGGACCTTCTCCTCAACAACCTCTGCAACCATTCGATCACAATCAGCAATTTGGCTCTCCAGGTTTTCCTTCTGGTCCTTTGAAATCTGAAGTTCTTCCTTGACTTTGTCCTGCTGGCATTTTTCGAGTTCTTGCCTTTCTCCCTCAAGTTGTTTTCCCCTTCTTTTGTTTTCCTCATGTAACTTCCCTGACTCTTTTTCCTGTAAATTTGTTGCTACCACTGTTCAGTTGTGTGATATACACATAGAAAGCGAAGTAATGGCAAGTTTCAGCTCAAAAGCATTTCCCATATCTGTTTGTTTCGTGGTAAAAGGCATGTAAAAGAAAATTTTCAACTAAAATCTTATTTGTTTTTTTTTTATCGGTATTACCTACACATTTTCCTTAATACAGACGGAGCTATACCAAAAAAATGGAGGAATGGGAAAAATTGAATAAATTTTTTGGGCTTTGTAAGATAAATTTGATATTCACCAAAAAATAATGAGTATTGAAAAAAATTGAAAAGGTAATAAATTTGAAATCAGTTTAAAAAATAGAAAGATTTTAAACATGGCGAGATAAGGTTGAGATGGACCACAAAAAAGTGTATATGGTCACAATCCTAATGGAACAAGCTCAGGTGCGAGTATGATAAATACTATATATGTTATGGGGCGATGTTCTTTGCACCGCAGCACACGGGGGTGCAAGATGTGCCCAGACACATTAGGCGAGACGGGGTGGGGCTATGTTCTCAATTTTCATAATGTGGATATTACCCTAATGCCCCAAACGTATTAAGTAACTAGAAAAGGCTAAATAACTATCCCTAGAGAAACAATAATATAAATCAAAACCATTTTGTGAAATCTCAACCAACCCAATCGACAGAAAATTATTAATAAATCACCATGTTGAAAACATGTGCATAGTCAGAAAGGGGTTGAACACCACTACGTCCAGTTTTGTTCGTTGAAATACAGAAAAAAAATTATTAATAAATCACCATCTTGAAAACATGTGCATAGTCAATAAGGAATGCAGACTTCTGATTTTTGTGGTTTTATCAGTAAATTTTATCTTCTTGTTTCGTCTGCTATTGAAACATATGGCTTGGATGTTCTATTATCATTTATCACATGCATATCATGCCCACGCATGCCACCTTTCATTCTTATCTCTTTGTATCTATATTTGTCATATATGCACAATCACAATCATAGCAATAGATTAGGGAATAGTTTATTCTAATTGATTCTTGTAACTTGTATATATATTCAACCATAGACACATTCAATAAAATCAAGCTAATATAGCTCCATATTTTGGCATTGCTATATTTAACATGGTATCAGCCTAGGTTTCTTTCATGAGAGATTTCCAATCCTCCATTGTTACTGCCATGGACGATTCTCAAGTTTTGGTGGTTCCTGCTTCTCAACCTTACTTCTTACATTCTTCCGTTCAGCCTGGTTCTTCTTTGGTTACTCCTCTCCTTGATGGAGATAACTTTCTTATCTAGCATAGGGCAATGATCATGGCTCTGGAAGCAAAGAACAAGTTAGCATTCATTGATGGTTCTCTTACTAAACCTGATCTCACATCTCCTGATCATTCTCATTGGGTACGTTGCAGTAGCATGGTACGTTCTTGGATTGTGCATTCGACTGTGTCCTCCACTTCCCATTGTATTCTTTTGATTGATTTGGTGAAGGATGCTTGGGCCGATCTTCATTATCAATTTTTACAGAAAAATGCACCCTGTATTTTTTAAATCCGTCGGGCCATCTCTACCCATGTTCAAGGGACTACTTCAATCTCTGCTTACTATACCACGATCAAGGGTTATCGTGATGAACTGCTCTCTTATCGCTCCATTTTTGCATATTGTTGCCGTTGTATGTCTTCTTTACAATCTATTCTTGATGAGGATTACCTCACGGATTTTTTACAAGGCCTGAACGACTCTTATGCTGCTGTCCGTAGTCAACTGTTGCTCATGGACCCCTTGCCTTCCCGTCAACAAGGCTTATTCCTTGCTTCTTCAGGAAGAACATCAATGTTCCATTTATGATACCCACTCGACTATCCCTATTGCTGCAACCATGGCTGCTGCCCGTCCCTCCTTAGATCAGCCACACTCTACTTCTTTGCCCAAGCCTCTCTACCATTGTTTCCATTGTGGTAGAGATGGGCATTCGGGCTCTCGGTGTTTTAAGAAGATCGGTTACCTTGATTGGTGGAAAGACCGAAATGGATCTAAATGAACCAGCCCGGACGGTAATTCAAAGTCTGCTCGTCCTCTTGCTTCTTTGCTCCTAGCGGCCAATGTCATTGCTGCTCCTAGTTCAGTTTCGGTTCCCACCCTCACAGTGGCACAGCTTCAACAACTTCTGGTTCTCATTCCATCGGGTAACCACCCTCTAGTCACCATGGCAGGTAACCAATTTTGTTTGAACTATTCTTCCACTTGGATATTGGACTCTGGTGCCACAGTTCACATTACTTTTGATTCTTCTTTATTTACCCAATTTCATGCTCATAAGGCTTGCTTACTGATTTCATTACCTGATGGTTCCCAAGCCCTTGTATCCCATATAGGCGATTTTTCCTTGACTTCTAAAATTTTTCTCGATAGTATCTTACTTGTTCCATCCTTTTGCTGTAATCTTCTTTCCATTAGTAAGTTGATTGCTAATTCTAAATTTCTCATTACTTTTACTTGTGATTCTTATGTCTTTCAGGAGCCTCAATCGAAGAAGACTTTAGCGACGGGTAAGAGACATGACAAACTTTATTTCCCAACCCCATTTACATAACATAGACTCTACTATTTCTATTCCTGAGAAGTGTATTTGCACGGTTTGTCCTTTAGCCAAACGTTTACGGCTTCCATTTTCTTCAAGAATGATTACTAGAACAATTTGTTTTGATTTGATTCATGTTGATATTTGGTGTCCCTATAGAACTACATCATTGTCTAGTGCACATTATTTTCTCACCATTATTGATGACTTTTCCGTATTACATGACTTTTTTTAATGGCTTCCAAATCTGGGGTTAACAAATTAATTCCTCAATTTTTTGCCATGATTAAAGCATAATCAACACCTCCATTAAATGCATCAAATCTGACAAGGTGCTGGAATTTTTTTAATACCCAAAATAATGATTTTTTTTAACAATTGGGAGTTATCCAACAATCTAGTTGTGTTCATACCCCCCAACAAAATGGGATAGTGGAATGCAAGCACCGGCATCTTCTCAATGTTGCTCAGGTTTTGTGCTTTCAATCCAATTTACCATTGGACTTTTGGGGTGAATGTGTCCTCACAGCGACATATTTAATTAACTATCTTCCCACTCGTGTTCTCCATGGGAAAACACCGTTTGAAATCCTTTTTAACAAAACCCCCTGTCCTTATCATCTATGGGTTTTTGGTTGTCTTGTTTTGCGAGACATCCAATTATTCATCATTAGTTTAATAAACGTTCATCTCCGAGTGTTATTGGGTACCCCATGGCCAGAAAGGCTACCGTGTACTAGACCTCATTTCTATAATGATTTACATGAACCGTGATGTTACCTTTCATGAAAATATTTTTCCCTATGCCCTTTTACCCAACCCAATTCCAAGTGGAACCCCTGTCCTACCTTTTCCCAACCCGACACTCTTGATACACCTCCTATTGATCCCATCATCACCGACACTCCATTGCTCATACCTCCATCGACCACACCCACTACACACCCAGCCCATACACCACTCGATATCACCCCAACCCCTCCGTCATCGATACCCAGTGCTACCATCTGACCACAACGAAATTGACAGCCCCTGACTTATTTAAAGGATTAAAAATGTTCTCGTATTACATCGCCATTGCCTTCCTCGGTTATAGGGTCAGGTATCCCTCACCCTCTTAGTCATTTTGTTTCCTATTCTTGTTTTAATAAATCCCACTTGGTGTTTTTCACCTCTGTTACATCTCATGTTGAACCTAGTAGTTTTTTGGAAGCTATATGTTTTGAGAAGTGGCGAATGGCAATGCAATCTGAATTTTCAGCTTTCACTGCCAACAATACTTGGTCCCCTAGTTCCTCTACTACAGGGCAAGAAACCACTTGGTTTTTACAAAATTAAGCGGAAGTCGGATGGCACAATTGAAAGGTATAAAGCGCGATTAGTGGCAAAAGGGTACACCCAACTCGAAGTGTCAATTATCATGACACGTTTGCTCTAGTGGTGAAGCTTGTTACTATCTATGTCCTCCTAGCTATCGCGGCTGTCCTGGGTTGGCGCCTCCATCAAATGGATGTGAGCAATGCTTATTTACATGGTGATCTGATGAGGAGGTTTATATGTTACCTCCAACTGGTGTTGTTGCAAGGGGAAGTCTCTTGTTTGTTGCCTTCACAAATCTTTATATGGTCTCAAGCAAGCCTCCCGCCAATGGTTTTTTAAGTTTTTGGCGGCTTATGGTTTTTCCCATTCCACAGCTGATCATTCTTTATTTATCGTACGTCACTCCACCGCAATTGTTTTTGTCCTCTTATATGTGGATGATATTGTCATCACTGGCTTAAGTCCTGGCCAGATTTAGTCTCCTCTAATATAGAGCTGGTTTGGATAAGTAGCATCTCCCTAATAAAGGCCTATAGGCAACGGTGACATTTTTTATTTGGAATCCATCCTCCAATAAGACTTTCTCTTTTGCATCGGCTTGGAACCTTATTCGTGCTTGTAAAACAAACTTGGGCCTTGGGCCCCGTCAATGCGCGCCCACAAGCGGCTGACTCTCTACCCCCCCCCCCCCGCTCTTGTGTTTAATTCCTAGTGTGAGTCTAAAAGGAGGAGGAGGCTTAGGGTTTTGGTTATTTATAGAGGATCTCTAACCCTAAGGCCAATATACTAGATACCAAATTTTCCATCTCTCTTTACTCTCCAAGTACTTGTGTTCTTTGTCGGAATCCATCACTTCTCAAGGATTTGTGATGTGCAGTTCTTAGTGGAGAAACCTAACAAGATACTCGAAGATCGTGAAGGAGCTTGTTCGAGTTTGAGAAGCTTGTAACCAAACCCGTACAAGATCCTCTTTTGTTGTATTCCCATCTTCGTTCAAGTAACATCCTAACAAGTGATGATTTATTTACATTGGCATCGGAGCCATTAGGGTTTAGTTTGCTTTCGATTTGAGACAAGATATTTTTTTTATCAGTGTTTCTTGAGATTTGCAACTAGCAGCGCCCTTGCACTGCAGCTGACTGCCACCACTGCATAGAGGCCAGCACGCGTGTGCGCCTGTCGTTGTCACGCATGTTGGCCCTTGCCCATGCTTGCAGCCCTCATGGCTTGCATCCTCCCATGATGGACATTAAAATAAAAAAGGGAGTTTAATAGTTGGATGATGTCACGTTGAGAGGGGTGGGTCATGGAATCGTGATGGTATAATTTTTTTTTTAAAAGGCATGATTGATATCATGATTAGTGTTTTGAAGTCATTATTGATATCATGATTGGAGTTTTTGAAGTCATGATTGATGTCATTATTGATATCATGATTGGAGTTTTTGAAGTCATGATTGATGTCATGATTGCAGATAATTCCATGACCTCTCTTCTCACTCTCTCCCCTATACCTGCAATGTTCTTGGGCACACAGCCGCGACTGCCGTAGTTGTGTGCGGCAAGGCTGCATACAAGGTTGTAACAGCAGTAGGCCTTGGCTACTGTCGCCTTGCCCAGTCAACCACAAACATAAAAAAAAAAAAAAAAAAAAAAAAGGTGAGCAGATTTAAAGTTTTTTTAAAAAAAAACTTGGTTTAGACTTTTTGGCAAGAATATGGGTGAAAAGAAAATCTCTTCACCCAGATTCTTATTTTTTGCCCTTATATGGTTTTAATTGCCCTTGAGGTTTCTTTTTGCTTTAATGTGTTTGTAAATTTAAATTGGCAATTTTATCTTCCTGTGGCGATATTGACTTTGTTTGACTCACATCATATGGGTAAGAGGTCAAACCCCATCCCATGCAATCTATGTTATTTTATATTCTATGGGATGGAAAATTTTGGTACTTGTAGACACATTTTTTTTATGGATGTAGATTAGAGTTAGTATTTGTACATGATGCAAAGTGTGGCTCACCCTATAGTGATGTAGTAGGATTTTATGTGAAGTAATTGAAAGGATTGTAATTTTAATTATATTTTGAGAAGCCATGTAAAGGGATTGCTACTACAATGTGTATCATAGTCTTACACTAACTTGATGTATCACTTTAAGTACCATATTGGGTTCCTTTAGTGGGATCCTTGTGCACTCGTTGTATGGCACAATTTTTTGTGGTTTAGAGATGCCCATTCCTCCATGTTTATTTGTTTGAAATTGATTAAAATCATACGTCCCCAAATCCACACCTGTGAGATTTGATTATGAGCCTAGTGGAATTTTTTGTCTCACCATGTGGAGCAGGGAAGCATTCATTTTAATCAACGTTTCGAAATCAAAATTTTTTAAATGTGCACTAAATATCCACCTTGTACATTCTGATACGTAGTAATGTCCATTAACACCATTGTTGCTGACCTTAACAAAGACAATAAGTAGGATGACACCAACTATGACATGTGGCATCGCATGATTAAATTCTTGCTAAATGAAAAAAATACCTTGAATACCTAGATACTAAAATGAAAAAACCCAATGAGGGTACTGATGCCCGACTCCATCAAGAAAAAGAGGCCTATGATGCTTGGTTTAAAAGGGATCGTAGTGCACACTTTAATATGTTATGGTGCATGCACGACGATCTCATAGGCACATATGAGAAATGTGAGACTACCAAGTCCATGTGGGAACAAGTCAAGATAGACTGTGGGGGTACATCAACTACACGGTTGAGGCCATGATTTTGAAGTTTGAGATGTACCAAAAGGATGATAAGCACACCATGACTGGATACTTTACGGTTGTGAATAACATGATAAGAAAATTAGATGATTCTAGAGTAAACCTTACTGATGAGCAGTAAGTTTAAGCCGTTAATATAACATTGCTTGATTCCTGGGGCCAAATGAAAATAGTCCTCACACACAATGATAGTGTCAAAACTTTCAATAACATTGTCGCTCGTGTGGAACTAGAGGTAGACCACCTAGAGGTGACCCAAACACAAGCCCTTGTCACCTAAGCAGGACAACGCAAGACTTCTGGGTCTAAGCACAAGAGACAAAGGCATACGGAAAAACAGAGACATGCTCAAAACATTGCACCAAGTAGAGCAAATTCTGCCAAGAGCAAACAAGGCAAGCATGGAGGCACAAGAGATCTGTGCAAGGTCAAATGCTATAACTGCCAGAAGATGGGGCACTTCGCTCACGATTACACTGAGCTGAAGCAGGTACCATTTCTATCCAACTCTCCGTTTAATTTTGTAAGTACATATGTTTTGGTTCTCCACACCCAATTTGATTGGATTGTGGATACAGGAGCAACAAGACACAGCTCGTGATCGAGGGGGATTATAGATTATAGAAAAGCTTCGAATGGCACCCAAAACAACTACATGGGAAATGGCACAATTAAAGTAATTCAAGGAGTTTGTTCATATCAGCTCACTTTGTGCACTGAGCGCACCTTACTTCTTCATGATGTGTTATATGTACTGGAAGTCAAGCACAATCTACTTTCAGTGACAACATTTTTACTTTTAGGATATTCATTTATTTTTTATGGTGTTTTGATATAGTTACACTTAAATGGTATTTTATTTGGATAATGTTTGTTTGAGAATAGTTTTATTAAATTAGATTTATTAAATCATGTAGTTTCTTCTTCATCTATTATTCTTGATACTAATAAAGATTCAAAGTCTATTATGTGGCATGCTAGACTAGGGCGCATAGGTCATGACAAGATAACCAAGATAGCCAGAGAGGGTCTTCTTGGCCCACTCTCTAAGGATAACTTGTCGACATGTGAGCCTTATTTGGCAGGTAAGGCTCATCGAAAACCTTTTGGAAAGGCAATCCGAGCAACCCACACCCGAGAGCTTGTCCATTCTAACATCTACGAACCAATGAATGTGAAGGCACACCATGGTGCTTCTTACTTTCTCACCTTGATTAACGATTATTCGCAATATGCTTATCTTTATTTGATCGTTCACCACTAGGAGGCATTAGATTGCTCAAATGCTTTGTAGCAGAGGTTGAGAATCAACAAGGCAAGAGCTTAAAAAATCTGCTAACTGACTGAGGAAGTGAATACTTATCTGACTAGTTTAAAGAATTGTGTGAGAAAAAAGGAATCACCAAGTAGTTGACTATTCCTCACACCCCGCAACAAAATGGTGTAGTGGAGCAAAGGAATAGAACACTTCTAGACATGGTTAGGTGGATGATGGCGCAAGCCAACCTCCCAATATCCTTTTGAGGGGAGGCTGTTTTGATCTCTTCCTTTATCCTTAATAGAGTGTCACATAGTCAATTCTATCTACTCTCTATGAATTGTGGAAAGGCGCAAAGCACACTATGGTGCACCTATGACCATGGGATGTGCTAGTTATGTTCCTAGTACCTCCCATAAGTTTGGGAAATTTGACCTTAGAGCTAAAAAGAATATCTTTTTAAGGTATTCTGATTGCTCGAAAGGTTATATCATGTACGGTGAACACTACAAAAGAGGAATGACAGAGACAGAGTCATGCAATAGATTTTATTGAGACCGATTTCTCTAGTATAAGGGGAGTTAACATAGATCTTGACCTCTTTAAGATAGAGACTGATGAACACGTTTTACCTACTCTTGGCGAGGGTGAGGAATTAACTCATCCAATAATCGTTAGAGAGGGTGAGAGTGATCATCAAGCTAGTAGGAGTGCGCTACCTAGTGAGAGCGTACAAGCCGATTCTCAAGACCCTTTTAGGCATAGGAGTACACATGGACACATTCCCATTGTCATTTTGAGAATGAAGGGGATGTTTTCATTTGCACTCCGAGGGCTGAGGATGAGCCAGCTTCAATCAAGGAAGCGCTTTCCTCTCCAGCTAAAGAAATGTGGCAAACTACTATGGAAGATGAGTTAAGTTCTATAAGTAGAACCAAATTTAGAAGTTAGTTAATCTTCTGCCTAAGTGTAAGGCTATCGGGAACAAGTGGGTCCTAAAGGTCAATCGCAAGGTAGATGATTCAATTGATAAGTACAAAGCACGTCTTGTGGCAAAGGGATATACCCAAAAAAATAGGGTATAGACTATGATGAGACGTTCTCCCCTGTGGTGAGAATGGCCTCTATCCGCCTCATTCTAGCCATTGTTGCAAAATTGGGAACTCTACCAAATGGACGTTAAGACTTGTTCTCAATGGAGAACTTAACAAAGAGATCTTTATGGCTCAACCAGTGGGTTTTGAGGTGAAGGGACAAGAGCACAAAGTTGGTCATCTCAAACGTTCCATCTATAGCCTTAAGTAATTGTCCAAGCAGTAGTACCTAGGGGTTTTTAAGATTAGACCTATTTAGCCTCCTTTGTTTTCTTTTGATTGGGGCTTAGCCCCCTATACCTCTTTGGGTTGTTGTGTATAGTTTTTTTCTTGCAATAAAGGTTTATTCACCCCCTCCTCCAAAAAAGAAAACTCATAAATTAAGTGATTACTGATATGCAGTGTACAAAGCATTGGCAATTAATAGGTAGTGATATACCACTATTTGTGCGTACAATCTATATCTAACACGTGGCCCCACTTGGTCTATATGCAAACCGATTCCCAAACCAAAACCCAAAAAGTCACACTTAAGACAGTTATACCGGCCAGGACACATCAGCAAAGACAGTTGTGAACTTCTAAGTGGGTATACGTTGATAACCGTAATTCACGTGCCACATATGGAAAGATCCCAAGATTTGTTGAGGGAATCTCGGCTCCCATAAATGTTTTCAAATCTGAGCAGGCATGGACCACCTTTCTAGAAAGGAAAGCTCCTCTGACAGATCAGAGGGATGAAATAGGAAAGGGATTGGGCAAGAATTTGTATAAATAAGGGTCCTAGTGCTCATATAAAGAGCGAATTCATTCATTCACCTATCAATAAAGAAATCAAGAAACTTAGCAGAGTTGTCTTCACTTTTCCATAATTTTCTAACCCAAGGCTAGCTTGAGGGTTGCACCGTCTAAGGATATTCCTCCGGTAAGATTCTTTGTGCAACATTTTAGTGCCATCTGTGGGAAGCGAAGAATAAAGATCTATGAAGTTCCCACCTTGACTAATACTAGAAATCAGTCAAAAGTCATGCCGTCATTGCACCAAACGTTACTCCCGCTATCCCTTAGGGAGGAATGTTGGGTGAACCTACAGGATCCTATCAGGAAACAGAGGATCCTATCCACAAATTGAATGAATCACAGCAGGAGGAATACCATCCAAGACTCCTGGGAGAACCACCGCGGTTCATGATAGTAGAGCAGTTCGACGCATTGCAGACTTGCTGGCAGGACAAGATGCAGCAGATGATGGAGCTGCAATGTGATTTCTTGCAAGGGATCCAAATACCCCCATGTCCACCATAGGATAGAGAAAGAACTCCTTCCCTGGAGCATAGCAAGAACCACAGTAACTCGAACAATGCTAGGCGAAAGGACAAAGAATTACCGAGGAACGCCAAGAATCAAGGTTCCCAGATGACCAAGGTTGAATAAGCTCTGAACGACAAGGTCATGGAGCTTTAGGATCAGATCCAGAAGGTCATGAAGGGAAAGAACCTAGGCCCTAACCATGACTTCCACTTCACTACTGATCTGGCATTTACAGATGAGATCCAGTTGGACCTCTACTAAAGGGGTTCAAGATGTCGACCATAGAACAATACGCGGGCAGAACGAATCTAGAAGATCACCTGAAAACCTTTAAGTCCTTGATGTTCTTTCAAGGCATCTCAAATGCCATAGTGTGTAGAGCCTTTCCCTCCATCCTAAGGGGGCGGCGAGACAATGGTTCTCACGCCTCCAGCCGCGGTCCCTCTCCACCTTCATTTGGGGTGAGGCTTTCTGGCTCACTTTGTAAGTAGTAGGGTCCACAAGAAGATGACCGCCAATCTTTTGGCCATAAAGTAGCGCCCCAATGAGTCAATCAGGAACTTTCTTACAAGATTTAATAAAGAAGCCTTAGAGGTGCGAAACCTAGACCAGATGGTGAAGTTTCAGGTGTTATGTAGTGGTATCCGAGATGTCTAGTTGAAGAAGTACTTAATCATGGATGAACCAGGAGAGATGTACGAGCTTTTCTCACGCTATGAGAAATATATCAATCTAGCTGGAATTCTGGCCCCTGAGAAAGAAAAAGAAGATAAACCTAAGAAGAGAGGCGAAGAAAGGAAAGACATCCAAGTTGGGGAGAGCGGTTCAAAGTACAGCAGAGATGAGAAGGATGGAAGAAGGAAGAAAGAGGACAAAAAGGCATGGGTTCCCAAGGGTGACATGGAGCCAGAAATATGCATACGGCCCTCACTAACAATCGAGCATACATCTTGAACGAGATAAAGGACCAAGAGACCCTGTGCTGGCCAGCAAAGATGGTGAAATCCGCGCATGAGCGCAATAAGAATAAATACTACCAATTTCAGCAAGACCATGGCCGTGACACCGAAGACTACAGGCAACTGAAGGACGAGATAGAAGCACTCATCCAGAGAGGCTGCCTAGGCCGGTTTGTCAGGAAAGGACGGAAATGATAGGAGATAAGACTATTGTGCCTGGGAACTCGAGTTGAAGCCTAGGTCACCTGCTCGGATGGATAGAGAAGACTACACCAGAGGGAAATAGCATGCTGAGAATGCCCCTATGAGGTAAATAACCACAATGTATGAAGGCTCAGGGCGGGGAGGCGAGCCCTCCAACTCAAGGAAAAACCATGTTCAGAGCGTATTCCAAACAGAAGTACCAAATAAAAGGAGGAGGGTCGAGCATCAGATTGCCTTTTCAGATGAAGATTTATCTAATATACAATCTCCCCATGATGATGCTCTAGTGATCAAGATGACTATCACCAATTGTACTGTGGGAAGGATCCTTGTGGATAATGGGAGTTCAGTTGACATCTTATATTATGATGCATTTAAGAAGATGCTCTTGAAACCCAAGATGCTGAAAAGGGTTGAATCCCCCTGTACGGATTCAATGGGGCCTCGGTACATGTTGAGGGGTCAATTAAGTTGTTGGTGACAGTGGGGATGGAGCCCAAACTCGCTATGGTGAGGATGAACTTTTTGGTGGTAAAGGTAAACTCCACCCACAACGGAATACTAAGAAGAGGGCTCAACATTCTACAGGCGGTGGTCTCCACCCCTCACTTGGTAATGAAGTTCCCAACTGATCAGGGAGTTGGGGAGTGCCAAGGAAGTCAAATAACTACCCGAAGATGCTTTGAGGGATATCTGAGTGCCAAGGGTTAAGAGCCACAGATGCTCATAATCAATCTGGACAACAATTGGGATTCCACTAAGCACAAATGAATAGAGCCAGCAGAGGATTTGGTCCCCATAGAGATTATTGAAGGAGATGCAGAAGATACCGTGTAGATTGGGGCAAGTCTGAATGATGAGTAAAGGAGGGCCCTCGTGAGTTTCCTAAGAGCCAATGCTGATATATTTCCATGGTAAGCATCCGACATATCGGGGGTAGATCGAGAGTTAGCTGAGCATAGACTCAGCGTGTACCCTACCTCCAATCTAATTTTTCAGAAGAAGAGAACTTTTGCCCCAGAGCAACAGGAAAAAGTAATTGAAGAGGTAACCAAGCTACTAAAAGTAAGTAGAAGAGGCCATCTATAATGGATTTCTAATTTTGTAATGGTGCCAAAGCCTAACGGTAAATGGCGGATGCGTATTGATTTCACTGATCTGAATAAAGCATGCCCTAAAGACTACTACCCTTTACCTCATACTGGTTTACTGCTAGACGCAACTGTCGGCCATGAAATGTTAAGTTTTATGGATGCATATTCAAGATATAATCAGATTAGAATGAACAAGCTTGATATTCTGAAGACTTCCTTCATTGCCGGAAGGGTTACCTACTATTATACTCGCATACCCTTTGGGTTGAAAAATATCGGGGCTACGTATCAATGTCTGATGAACCGCATCTTCAAGTGTCAAATAAGGCACAATATGGAAGTATATGTAGATGATATGCCTGTGAAACTTGAAGGTAGAACCATATCTTTGACCTAGATGAGGCATTCCAGGTCTTAAGGGAAAGCAAAATAAAGTTGAATCTTACAAAATGCACCTTTGGCATTACCTCGAGAAAGTTCCTCGGATTCATGGTCTTAAAAAGGGGAATAAAGGCTAATCCAGCTAAAATCAAGGCCATACTAGAGATGTATCCACCGGGCAAAATCAAAGACTTACAGGAGTTGACGGGTAGAGTGGCAGCACTGGGAAGGTTCAACTCTGCCTCCGGTGACCGCTACCTACCCTTCTTCAAAGTATTGAAAAACCGAGCATGGGAGAGAGAAGCGAAGGGGACAAAGCTCACCTTCGAGTGGACGAAAGAATGTCAGACAGCGTTCACCGAGTTAAAGAGATATTTGGCCCAATCACCACTCTTGACCAAATCGGAACCAGGATTCACGGTCCAACTTTATTTAGCCATTACTATAGTAGCAGTGAGCGCGGTATTGGTCCGAGGAGACGGACAGGTGCAGGGACCAATCTACTATGTCAATAAGGTGCTGCTGGATGCAGAAACCAGATACAGCAATGTGGATAAGTACGCCTATGCTCTGATAACTATTGCTCAGAAGTTGAGACCCTATTTTCAAGCCTACACCATAGAAGTAATAACAAACCAGCCTCTGAAGAAAATCCTGGCCAAGCACGACCATTTTGGGAGGCTAGTGGCATGGTCGGTAGAACAAAGAGAATTTGACATTCAGCATAAGCCACACACTACCATTAAAGCCCAAACCCTTGCAGATTTCATTGAATGCACCTTGCCAGATGAGGAAATAGCACCAGAGATAAGCCGAGGAGATAATAAAGGCTTGGACCTTGTTCATGGATGGTTCATCTAATGCCAACGGTTGTGGTGCAAGCCTGATGTTGATAAGCCCTGGGGGATTCTTAGTACAGTATGCACTGAGATTTGAATTCCATACCACAAACAACGGAGCAAAATATGAAGCCCTAATTGCAGGTCTGGATCCTCCAGTAGATTTAAATTGTTTCTTAATTCTTCACCATTAGCTTCTTGATTATATAATTGCACCCTCACTGATGTTTCTGTATCTCCACAGGGATTACTGCCTCGGTTCCATATGCTAACATGAAGGGTGTTTCACCTGTTGCAAGTCTTGTTGTTGTCCGATATGCCCATAAAATGCCGGGCAAATCCTCTACCCATAACCCTTTGACTGTTTCCCACGTCTTTTTGATTCCATCTAGTAAGATTTTATTCATGGCTTCCGCCAGGCCATTGGATTGCGGGTGCGCTACCGAGGTCTTTCGTAACTGAATTTCATATTGATTGTTGAATTCCTTGAATTTTTGCTCAAATTGCTTTTCGTCATCAGTGATGAGAGTTCTTGGAATTCCATATCTATGTATAACAGTGGAGGAAGAATCTCCATACTTTCGTAGCTGAAATTGCTGCCAACGCTTCTGCCTCTATCCTTTTAGTAAAGTAATCCACGACTACTACCACAAATTGCCCATCTTCTGATGCCTTTGGGAAAGGACCTAGGATATCCATGCCCCACTGCATAAAAGGTAACGGGCTTGAGATTGAGGTGAGCTCCGTGGCTGGTTAACATGTGATTAGTACAAATGTTTGGCACTTGAGGCATTTACGCATAAAACTCATTGTTTCCTTGCATAGATATGACAAAAAATATCCCTGCCTGATGAGTTTGTGGGTGAGTTCTATGCCTCCCAAGTGTTGTCCACAAATGCCTGTGTGAATTTCTCGTAGAACGTATTCTGCTTCAGTTGGCCTGAGACATTTCAGGTAGGGCATGGCATATGACTTTTTGTAAAGCACTCCCCCAATCATCGTGTACTGTACTACTCTTATCCTTATCTTTTGGGCTTCTTCCTTGCCTATTGGGAGTGAGCCCCTTTGGAGATATGCTATTAGGGGGTCCTTAGTTTCTTCTGTGCTTGGCACACCGAGCACGTTAATGTTTACGGTTCTACCCAGGTCTTGAAATTTTGAGGTAGCTAGTTTAGAAAGCGCATCAGCCAAGGCATTCTATGCTCGGGGTATCTATAATATTTAAAAGCTGGCAAGCCCATTAATTAAGTTGCGCACCTTGCCCAGGTATTATGCCATGCTCAGTTCTTTCGTCTCATACTCTATATTGACTTGATTGACCACCAATTGGGAGTCGCTATGCATGGTGATGTACCTCAATACAACTCGGGTAAGGAACTTAGAAACAGCGAACGACACACCATTATATTTCAAAGTTGAAGCTCAAAAAATTTCACCGAGGAGAATTGGTGCTTCACAACGTAGAAGCCTCTGACCCGAGATCCATGGGAAAGCTAGCACCCAATTGGGAAGGACCATACAGAATCTCCAAACAAGTGGCACCAGGAGCTTTTAGAGACTTTGGAGGGAGTACCCATACGACGGTCTTGGAATGCAAAAAATTTATGAAAATTCTATCAATGAGGTCAGTTCAATAAATTCCTCTTTGTTTTGAATCAAAATTGACGTTGTCTCGAAGTTTTATGTAGCTATGACCAATTAAGATATCAATGCTTACTTATCAAATTATAGCAATGGTTTATTCTTGCAATTAAACTTTATGATCATTCTTCTAAACAAATTTCATATAACATTGCTAATGATGTGCCAAAAATTCATGGTCATCTGACCATAATGGTGAGTTGGATCATAAGGGCGTTTTTCCAATGAAGATCATGGTCATCCGACTATAATGGTGAGTTACACCATAGGGGCACTTCCCCAATGAAGATCATGGTTATCCGACCATAATGGTGAATTACACCATAGAGGCGCTTCCCCAATGAAGACAATGGTCATCTGACCATAATGGTGAGTTGTACCATAGGGACGTTTCTCCAATGAAGATAATGGTCATCCGACCATAATGGTGAGTTGCACCATAGGGGCGTTTTCCCAATGAAAATAATGGTCATCTGATCATAATGGCGAGCTGCACCAAAGGGGCGTTTTCCCAATGAAGATAATGATCATCCAACCATAATGGTGAGTTGCACCATAGGGGCGTTTCCCCAATGAAGATGGTCATCCGACCATAATGGTGAGTTGCACCATAGGGGCATTTCCCCTAATGAAGATCATGGTCATCCAACCATAATGGTCAATTGCACCATAGGGGCATTTTCCTAATGAAGATCGTGGTCATCTGACCATAATGGTGAGTTGCACCAAAGGGGAGTTTCCCCAATGAAGATAATGATCATCCGACCATAATGGTGAGTTGCACCATAGGGGCGTTTCCCCAATGAAGATAATGGTCACCCAACCATAATGGTGAGTTGCACCAGGGGCGTTTCCCCAATGAAGATCATGGTCATCCGACCATAATGGTCAGTTGCACCTAGGGGCATTTCCCTAATGAAGATCATGGTCATCCGACCATAATGGTGAGTTACACCATAGAGGCATTTTCCCCATAAAGAAAATGTTCATCCGACCATAATGGTGAGTTGCACCATAGGAGTGTTTCCCTAAAGTATAGAACGGAGACCCGAGCATGTCGATGAATTGCACAACAACAACGGAAAGGGTCAAGAGTTCAATTTATTAGAAGTGAAAGACTGAGCATAGAAAGCAAAGTTCAAGGGAGAGAACCAAAGCAGAAGCAAGTCAAAAGCAACAAAATTCTATATTGACATTTTAAATGATGATTCAAGTATATGGAATTGATACAAACATCAAATGGTATTACAAATACAAAGGTTAAACTATGGTCAGTTCCACTTGAATTCTTCTCCTGGAAGACGAAAGAAGGGCGAGATTGAAATGCGCCTAACCTATATGCCCGATGTGCCTTGTCTTGATCCTCCCAAGAAGAGCATTGAGGAGTGAATGAACCAAGTACAAGAAATATGAAACAGGCATAGCCATAACAAGAACATCGAGTAGTGTATGACCAACCCCGACATTCATGATGCAATATGACCTATTCCAAAGCAACCCTGAGAAGCTAAGGAGGGGACTCGTTAGCCAAATGGGAATCACCATCTAGGCATCTAGAAGCTCCTCCAAAGCCCAAAATAGCCCCCATTACCGATCTCCTTAATCTGCTAGAGACAAGGAGGTTGAAGACGACGAGCACAAGACCAGTTTAGGGTCTCCAACGCACTGCTTGTGCAAAACCACCACACCCCGAACTCTGAAGAGGTTAGGGTTGGGAAGAAATAACCCCCTCAAGACTCTGATTCTCTCTACGATAGGATAACCCAAAGGGCACTATGTTTTGATTAGGGATTGAAGCTGTAAGGGCCAACGTTGATTGGAGATCAGAGCCAAAAACAACTGCACCTATAGAAGAGTCAGCCTCCAAAAATATACATCCTGTATAGCCATAAAGGAAATGACAACCAAAACATCAGAGAAGAATAGGAGCTTCAATAGAACTAGGTGAAGAACATCTATAGAGAAGACTCATGGCATCTCCGTGAATAAAAGAAGTGGAAAGCAGAGGGACTATTTAAAGTGCAAACTGACAGTTCAATCCCAAAGAGGAATATTAGGGGGCAACCACCAAAATTATGATGAATAACTGCCACTGCCATGTGGCCAAACCTTATTGTACCTATACCTTTGAAAAATTGGGAAAGGGTTTAACTATGGAGGCAATAATTTGGCTCTAACTTAAGTTTTGTTAATGACATAGTAAACGAAGCGTTGAGTACGGCCCAGGCAATGAATTTTTTGTGTTTGGAATTACAAATAAAATCCCCAAAAAAAAGATCTTCATCATAAAGGCAATGCTTGCTAAAAGGATGGGTAAGCACTACAGAAAAAAAGAGAGAGTAGAGAATTGTTCATTAAGACAGTGAGACTAAGCAATATGAGCTAGACAAATATCGTACAAGATGATGATTCCATAAATAAAATAGACAGCTATTACTACCCGAGGTACAATGAATTATCTATAAATATGTACGCGTAGGCCGTGGAGGATTAGGGGGCAAAGGTCTTGGAACACTCTGAGGAGGGGAAAAGAATGATATCGAGAGGGAAGATGGATCTAACACCACCTCCCATATAGGAATCTGAGGATTGAACCCCAACTTAATCTTCTCCCATTTAAAATGGGGGCCAGCTTCCTTTATCCTATCGTACAAACGTTGGGCTTCTTCTAGTGCCTTATCCTCGTTAAAGCACTGAAAAGCCACCGACTTCACAATGTGCCCTATAGTAAGGTTGGCAGTAGCATACTACTCAGCCCAGAGACAGTCAGCAACATTATCTACAATATCCTGAGCAAACTCCAACCTTGCCAGCAAATCTTTCTTCTAGCTCTCAAGGGACTTGTAGTAATCTAGTGCACTCTCAAGATGAGAATAGCGCTTTCTCAGCACAAAGCATTGGCATATGCCATTATCTGAGTTTGTAATTCCTTCTCTCGCTCCACAGCGACAGATGGTGTGCTACCGGGCATGGGAAGATCATCCTATAGACAATATATAAAGGTTATGGTTGGATAAATGCAAATCAAAGAAATCAGCGCGAGATAAGAAATATGGAAAGTGATGAAAAGGTAATCATTCTTCATTAAGGCCCCCAGAGGCAAGTTACATTTTTGGTGCAAAAAAAAAAACAAAGGGCAACACATGAAAAAAAATGACAAAAGGGGGGAAGAACTAAACTACAAAAGCGTCTTTGGGATCCTGGGTATCCGGGGCAGGAACTACGCCCTCTACAAGTATTAAGGGAGGATTGTCCTCTCCCAGCTCAATACTCTGCAGCTCAATATTCTATTCAGCATGCTACTCAGTGACCTGCTCAAAAATGGTGGCAGTTGCCTCAGTCTGCTCGGAAGCCAAGGTCTCGGTCTCCACCGCACCAGTTGAAGAAGTTGACCCCCAACCTCAAAACTGACCCCAGGGGGAAGCACAGAAGAAGGATGTGGCTAGGGAATCTCCAATTGACCCTTAGACAAAGTGGGGACATAAGCACCCAATTCTATCCGAGTAAGCATGTATTCCACCTCGGATATGCCATCAAAATCAAAGTCATGCTGCTTTTCCTTTACCTGCGGTCAAATGGAGTGAGACAGTTTCAAATAAACCTTGGAGGCTGTCTTCAAATGCTCCTTGGTATTTTTTTTTGTGCGGAGATAATCCACTATGGCCTTGGCACAGGGATCCTCTACTTGCAACTTCAAAGCGGCAATCACATTCTTCTGATCCTTGATCGACTGCTCCTTATCACGCAGCTTCTCCTTAGTCTTCTCATTAGAAGAAGAAAGAGACCCTACACGCTTCTTAGCCGCCACAAGCTTCGCATCTGCCTCAGCACGGGCCTTCTCTATAGCCTTCTTCCCCACCATCAGAATCATCACCTTGATGTCTAAGAAGTGAATCTGATCACTATCTTCACGGCTAGCTCTCTTCAGCTCACGACACTCCTTCTCTAGCTCAGTGTACACAGAGGCAATCTTTCTCTTGTGCTCCACCACCATGGAAAGAAAATATTATCACCTTATAAACCTGCGCAAGGGTAGATCTCTCCAGGGTGTCGTCATCCATCTCCAAGAGCCAATCCTGATCAGCTAGAGGAACGCAATTTAAGGCCAGATGTTCGGTAGCCACTGTGTCACCAATCACCTTCTGGTCGGTACAAACTGACCATTTGGGGAAAAACACGTCTGAGCTTATTTTCTCCTTCCCCTTGTTTTTCTTAGCCACTTCCAAGGTGGGGGATCCTTCAAGACTGCAAGAGAATCTTCCTCCTGCATTGAATGCTCGGAGGAAGAAGATGTCTTCTTCTTACTAGACTGCTGCTCCTGAATCTTGAGACCCCTTGAAGATGGAGGAGGGAGACCCTTGGGCTCTTTTCTTGGGAGCCCCTTTTTTTGCTTGGTTGAAAGCTCCTTTCTCTTCTTTCCCTTGTCTGGGGGAGGAAGAACCGTGTCCCCAGCCACATGAAGAATATCGGTCTCCATGAAATTGGTAAGAGATCCCAAAGTAAACTCCACTGCAACAAACATAAAAGAGGAGGTTAATGCAAAACAAAGGACCACAGGAATGAGACGAGAAGAAGCAAATTCCAGAGGCGATCACCCTTCTCCAATTCATTCATGTCCAGAGCGTCAATGTCATCTACTTCCACACGCTCTTCATTGATCACCATCTTTTCCAAAGTGAACAGATCTGCAGAGTCAAGGAAAGGGATTCTATTTCGAGCAGTGATATCTAGGAAATCCCACACAATGAGTTACTTGGGCCCCTTATATGAAGCCCAGAAAAATCTCTGTTTCCAGCCATGGATGGCCGACAGGATCTTGCCCACAATAGGAATGTCACACTGACGAAAGTAATAAGACCCTGGATAACCACTATTTGGGTTCAGGGTGAGACACCTAATAAACAGAGCAGGAAAGGGATGTTTACCTAACCGAGAACATCTAACTATTAAAGATCCTACACATCTCCAACAGTTAGGGACCAGTTGGCTAGGGGCAACCCTATAATGCCTAAGGAGAAAAGAAATAAAAGTAGGAAGGGGATAACGGAGCCCCGCCTTGAAAGCATCTAAGATAAGGCCAACCTCGTTGGGTTGCGCAAGATTCAACCTATCCTCGGGAGAGGGGACCCTAAGGTCAACAGACTTTGGGATCGAATAAACCTCTCGAATCTCCATCAAATTATATTTCATCAGTATGGAGGGGATCTCATCCACTCCTTTCCCTATGGTGGGATCAAACTGGGGTAGGCAAACGTTATAACCCCTTTTTGCTGATGATTTCTTGGAGCCACAACTGGAAGTGCTGGTAGAAGCACCAGATGAACTTTGAGGAATCAAAATGGAAACCCTAGAAGCTACAACACTCTCCGTGGATGGCTGGGGAGGAGCCCTTCGGTTTCCTCTCGGAACCTCTCCGTGATACAACATCTCGCCGTCTTCTAACAAGGACTCCACCTCTTGATTAGACTCAGGAATTGAGCTTTTCTTAGTTTTCCCCATCTCACAGAGTGAACAAAAAAGCAAAGCGAATGAAGAAATAAAGAGAAAGAGAAAGGGAAAACTTACTTGAGCAAAAAGGGATGCGATTGAAGAAACGAAGAAAGCACTGAGCAAGAAAACTTCAGAAACTCAAGAGGTGTTTAGCAAGGAAACTCGAAGACGATGAGGATGAAAAGACAAAGGAAATTAGAACGCTTTATACTGTTGGAGGTACTGGAACAAAGCTTCCAATCCAACCATTCGTTTTACTCGAACAGCCAAGATGCAAAGATGAAGAAGAAGAAGAGACAAATATTTCAAGGATGAGGAAAACTACCTTTATAAGGGAAACATCGGGAAAGCAAAAAGTTTAAATTTAAACTTTATGACATCCCATCAACCTTCCCTCAAAAGGCATGAAAACCAGAAGATATTTTGCACCCACGTGCAAACATCGACGAGTGGCGGTGCGATTATAAAGCACCTATAGAGGGTAATACCATCCAAAGGAGAAATATGATCTAAAGGACAAAGCAAGTTGTTCATAACTTGGAAATGCCACCAAACATACAATCCGAGCTGCCTTCACGTCTTCGCGGGTATCCAGGAAATTTCCTCCCATACCTCATCTCAGGTAAGGGGAGTAGGGAGAAAATGATATATCACTTTTTGTGCATCCAATCTCTACCTTACACGTGGCCCCACTTAGGCTACAAGCAAATTGGTTCCAAACCAGAACCCAAAAGTCATTCTCAAGATAGTTATACCGGCCAAGACACGTCAGCAAAGACAGTTGTAAACTTCCAAGTGGGTATACACTGATAACCGTAATTCACTTGCCACATATGGAAGAATCCTAAGATTTGATGAGGGAATCTCAGTTTCCATAAAGGTTTCCTAATCCGAGTAGGCAGGGACCATCTTTCTAGAAAGGAAAGCTCCTCTGATAGATCGGAGGGATGAAATAGGAAAGGGATTGGGCATGAATTTGTATAAATAAGGGCCCTACTGCTCATGTAAAGAGAGAATTCATTCATTCACTTATCAATAAAGAAATCAAGAAACTTATTAGAGTTGTCTTCACATTTCCATAATTTTCTAGCCCAATGCTAGCTTGAGAGTTGCATCGTCTGGCAATATTCTTTGTGCAACAGATTGTGCAACAGATAGTATTCAGCATTTACATAATCAGAGGGAGGATTTTATTTCATTTTTCTAAAAGTTTCAAAGACAAGCCACAATGGATAAGAAGTCAAGATTCAAGAAGATTAATTGATTAATGAATTCAACAATCTTATCAAAGGAAACATACATAAAAATTCTAGACAAGAGACAGAGAGAGAAGGAGCAGCAAATTCCCTTTCCTTTTCCCCTATCCCTTCATTATTTTTAGGAGAAAACTTGTCCAATATTATTAATGTAGGATAGAATAGGAGAGATGAGAAGATATTGTATGGAGGGCTGAGAAAAAACCTTAGGAAGAAATAGAAGAAGGGGGGATTAGAAAGAAATCAGAATTTCAAAATAGCAAGGGGGAAGAAGAAATCGTGAAGGAGAGGAAGAAGGGGTGCATAAGCATAAGCTCATAAACTCATTTTTTTCATTATTCCCATTCATTTTATCTGGCCGAATGGGCTATTACACCTTTAAATAGAAACAAAATAATAAAAGAAAAGGCCTAACTAGGTTGTTGATTGGGCACACAGTCCAACAACCTAGGGGAAAGTGCCAAAAAGCAAAAAGTACAATCTGTTCCAAGTGGGCCTGGGCCTGGACTATGGCTTAAACAACTTAAAGACTGACCCTAAGTGGGCCAGGGCCTAGACTATGGCTTAAACAACTTAAAAACTGACCCCAAGTGGGCCTGGGCCTGGGCCTAGACTAAAATTACATAAAACTCAAAAAAATTGAACCAAATACTGAACCAAACTGTACCAAACCATGAACCAAAAAGTGCAATAGAAATTGGCCCCTTTAAATAATTGCCTAAACTAAAATGGGTCCGGATCTGGTTCGGGTCCCAACCCGTGGATCAACGGATCCAACCGGGTTTGTCCTGCATCAACTCTCGTGGTTAAGAAAAACTCAACCACGAGTTTTAAAGAAGGAAAGGATCAGCACCACTTGATTAGCATCCAGGATCAGAAGCTTAGATGGGGTGATGATCCCTCACGTTTCACAATAAAACTTTACGATCTCCCAATGGTCGCCAACAAATGATATGACTTTGATTGGAATATGACCACAGGATGTTGTCACTGTAATCGGACCATTGATCGGTTCCACGGCTACAATCCTGATCAGATCATTCAGTTTACTCTCGATCACAGGGTCATCCTTATGCTCTTTGACAACCTGTGGTGGAATTTGTTCTTTATGCAACTCCGGTGTGGTTATCTTTGGCTTTAATCCTCTCAAAATATGACCCTTGGTCAAATGTAATGGCCTTAGAATAGAAGCGTTGTTGAGAAGGTCAATGTTGCCACAATGCTCAGTCACCCAATCACGGCCCACTATGATGATCTACCTTGAAGATGGAAATATCCGACACCAAGCCCCATCAAAGTATGTGGTATGAGCAAATTCGACGAAGTATTGATCAACAAGCTCATCATATTAAATCTCGCTGGTCTTCGACAACATCCCTACTATGGGTTGCGAGATAAAATTGATACTTTGCTCATTATCAACAAGGAATATGACACCTTTTCCATTGGGCAATCCTAATCGAGTTCGAAAAATATGGGTTTCCATTGGGCAATCCCAACCAAGACATTAGAAGGGAGGGGTAATGTTGGATGCTAAGTGAAGCCAAGAAGGGTCGATTGAAGGACTGAATCACTAGTAACTTAATCCACAATAGGATCACGAATACTGGCAAAACAAGTGAAAAATAGTCAGCTATAACACTATGTTCTAGCAACAGAAAATAGGTAACAATCCCAATATTAAGTTACTGAACTAATGTTGTTAGGACTAATGTACTCCAAAGATGCTTCAAAATGATCCTCAATAGGCTTAGTGGTTGATGAGTTCTGGAGCCTTGAAGTTGTAGCAGAATTTGAGCAAGCCGCAAGTGTGCAACAACTCTCCAATTGGTGGTGTGAACAGAAGCAGGCCCATGTGAGGATTAAGAACTAAATAAGGTCTTCAAAAGGTACTATTGTAGAGGATTGTTACAGTCTCATAGTAGCAGCAACAGCAGCAGCAGCAGCAGAAATCAAGTAGAGGGAGATGAAGAAGATAGGGAGATAAACAGATTGGGGAAGAGAGATCACAATGGGAGGCGATGGGATCCTTCGGCCAGGCTTCCTTTCTGATACCAGATAATATAGGATAGAATAGGAGAGAGGAGAAGATATTAAGAAATCAGTATTGCAAGCAGGAAGAGAATAAACCTTAAGAAGAAATAGAAGACGGGGGGGGATTAGAAAGAAATCAGAATTTCATAATAGCAAGGGGGAAGAAGAAACCGTGAAGGAGAAGAAGAAGAGGGGGGGTGCATAAGCACAAGCTCATAAACTCATTTTTTTTCATTATTCCCATTCAACATATTTGGGTAAATGGCCTACTAAACCTTTAAATAGAAACAAAACAATAAAAAAAAAGACCTAACTAGGCTGTTGATTGGGCACACAGTCCAATAGCCTAGGGGAAAGTGCCAAAAAGAAAAAAGTACAATCTGTTCCAAGTGGGCCTAGGTCTGGACTATGGCTTAAATAGCTTAAAGACTGACCCCAAGTGGGCCTGGGCCTAGGCTTGGACTTGGACTATGGCTTAAACAACTTAAAGACTGACCCCAAGTGGGTCTGGGCCTAGGCTTGGACTAAAATTACATAAGACTCAAAAAATAGAACTAAATACTGACCCAAATACTAAACCAAACAAAAAACTACATAAGAATCGTAAAATGAACCAAAAAGTGCAAAGAAATTGGCCTAGTTAAATAATTGCCTAAATTAAAATGGGTCCGGGTCTGATTCGGGTCCCAACCCGTGGATCGATGGATCGAATCGGGTTTGTCCTACATCAATTATACGTCACAATTCAAGAATTAAAGTTTTAATGTTTGTTTCATCCTTAGACCATGTCAATATTAAGATTCATTTGAAAATTGCATGGATTTTTATTTATTTTTGGATGAATATAAATTTATTAGAGAAAAAGGACTATACAAGAGAAACCCTGCAGGGAACAAAGATACATCAAACAAAACAAAGGCTATTTTCTAAGATATATTAGTAATGCATTTCAAAATTGTACTGATCAGTATAGGAGATGCCACACATGCTTTTCAGTTAATGTCCTTTTTGCAAAGAATAACATAGTAAGTCATACATACCTAGGAAAACAAATTTGCAGGAGATGAATCAATATTATCCCTTGAAGAAGATGCTCTAGTCCTTGCTCCTGAAGTGTCATTGTTGCGAGATGTAACTTGTCGGATTACCTTCTGAATTGTATTAGTAAGATTTACATGTTGGGGAGATGGTGCACTTCCTTCAGTAGTGTCACTTGTCGCGGATTTAGGTCATTCGAATATCTTTTGAAATAGATTTTTGTGATCATCATCATGGCTTAATGATTTTCTATATTGTGCATTTCTTGATTGGTTTGCTTGGCCAATTATACTAATTGGACTACCACCCAGGGGCGATGGCGATGACGATGGTGATGATGATGACGAAGGTGATAATATGGCCTTTATTGCAGTTCCTTCTCTGTTGGAATTAAAAAGGGATTCTAAGCATAAGTAGATAAAAAGATAAACCATAAAGTTAAGTATTCAGGATGGGTTAGGCTCACAATCCTGCCGACCAGGGTTTTAAGAATCTAGAATCAGATCGATTTGGTCGATCGGATTGAAATCGGCTGTGACCAACCAAATTTCCACCTATCCAACACGGCTTATTCACAGCCAAAACCCTAGAAATTCCCTATTTTTTGGATTTGAGGACCGATTATAGGGTTCTTTTAGCACCAATGTGGGCTGATTTTGATTCAGATCGGATCAAAATCGCTAATGACTGATTTCATCCACAATTCCATGTTTTAAAACACCGCTACAGACCTTATATGTGATCAAGAGAAGTAACAAATCAACATTTCAGTAGAATCATGAAACAACCATATTTGAGAAACTACAGATAATAAGGGAAAAAGAATGCCACAAGGCTGTGTGGCACCTAAGGGTGAATGACCGCTCTGCCTCTCGTGAAATGTAATATTCCACCCATGTTGGATACCCTGCCCACGCTCATTGGGCTTGCACTGGTGCAAGTGCCACATAACCTGGTAGAGATCCCCCTCCCAAATAATATTTGAGAAGTTCTTGTGCTAATTAAGTTTGGTTAGAAAAATTTTTAGGTAATTACAACGAGAATGCAACCTTACTTTTTTGGTCCTTGTAATACAACACATTTTTTTTTTCAATGTGGGGAAATCTTGTCATTGTACATATACTACATTAAATGCTACATTAAATGCTTTGTTGAAAAAGAAATAACTTTTTTTTGCTATCCGTTCATTAAATAACTTTTTGGAATAAGACAATGGGGCATTAAAAGAAGGTTACAACTTGTTAGTTCACTACTTTTGGTGAGAACTAGTTAATTCCAATAAGATTTATGGTGCGAAAGAAGATGTCTACATAGTTTTTAGAATCCAGACGAGGTCAAAATGGAAAAGACCCCATCCCTTATATTTTCACTTTTAATAGAAAACCAAGTGGCAGTGGCAAGCCGTAAATTGAAAACTTTAAGATTGTTGTAATTTTTTTCGGTTCAACCACAAATTCGGTCCAATTTTTTAAACTATGGATGTATATAGGGGTGTAAGTTTGACATGTCGACCCGAAGCCGCCCTAAGCCCGAACCGGGCCTAGGCTGAGATACCTGGCCCTGAGGGCGGGTCAGGGCTGGAAATTTCTGGCCCTCAGTTAGGGTTGGGTTGGGTTAGGGTTGAGGCCTCAGGCTGAGCCCGGTAACTCCAGCCCAACCTTGTTTTAAGTTGATACTATAAAATATATTGATATACTATAGTTATTATAAACTTTAAATGTCACACATATTTTGTTATATAAAACATTATATATAAAGATAATCAGTGAAAATATATTTTATTATAATATTATTGATAATTTTCTATGTAATACCCCGATCTAAGAATTTTCTTTTAATATTATTTATTATTGATTTATGGAATGACTGGACTGGATGGAAGGGAATAAATTTTCATGTTTGGAATTGCCAATTTATGGTGAGTTTACACATATTTATGATTTTGCATATTCTAAAATGAATTATGAACATGAGTATGATTGTTGGTTATGTATGGCCATATAAGGGTATTTATGTAATTTTATAATCCTTGATCGATGTATATTGACTATGTCAAGATTTTATACACTATGGTACATTTTTGTATAGTATGGTTTATAATTATACACTATGGTTTAAAGTGTATGAAATAAATGTTTAGTTTACCTTTTTATTCATGGTTTACTTTTTGGTTCAATGAAATGGGAAAACAAGGACATTATAGGAAACTCACTAGAAATATTTCAAATACTGATTCACTATAGGTTGTGAACAAAAGGAAAAGAAGAGTTTTAGTGAGGGTTTGATTGAAAAGTTACAAAGGGAAAAAGAAGATAAAGGAAGGGCATAAAAAAGATTTCAAGGAAGATGTAAATTGATGAGGGGATAAGATAGCAAAGAAGAAGATAAAGAAAGGGCATAAGAAAGATTTTAAGGAAGATGTAAATTAATGAGGAGATAAGATAGGAAAGAAGAAGATAAAGGAAGGGCATAAGAGAGATTTCAAGTAAGGTTATATGGGTTTGTTTTTTTGGGTAATTCAAAGAGAAGTATTTACAACAATGCCATGGGATATGAACAATCCTTATGAAGAAGCAAACTCATACGATTAAAGATTCCCTTAGCATTTCTAAAGAAGAGAAAGAGGGGAAAAAGAAGGGAAAAGAGGGGAAATAACTAGGGAATGAAGATTTGAAGATCAATTTTATGAAATTTGAGACTTGTTTAGAAGAGGGAAGTTCATGCTATGAATTTTGAGGTAAGAAACTTAGTTTTTGCTAAGGAACCTTGTGTTTTATTGATGAATCAATCAAATTGATGGGCTTAAATATCTAATTAGGATGTTTTATGGTTAGGTTATTGAAGGATTTGAACGATTACAAGGTTTGACTGAAGGTCCTAGTGAAAAACTCATGGAATTTGGGGTTTCCTTTGAAAGAGAAGGTATTTATCTTTTTGATTCATTGAATGATCTATTTGACTTCAATTTGAACTTTTTAAGAGTGTTTAGAAGCCTATTTTGATTTGTTTTAATGGGGGAATGCATGAATGGAAGCTTGGGAACAAAACTTCCAAATGTTTGAATGAGTTTTCATAAAGTGCTCTAAATTTCGAATTTCTTTATTTTCGGACATATTGACCTATGTACAGTAAATATGTCATATCTCACTCATTTAAGATCCGAATTGAGTGATTCTTGATTCGGGTGAAAGAAGACTTCTGTGGATTCATGTTTAGTGAAATAAGGTTTTTCCAAAATCGATCTGAAAGAAGTCAAATATCCCCACGAAGTTAGCCTATGTCTTGCTGTATTTTTCTCCTGGGTAGAATGGTCCCGAAAAATGAATTTTTGATTTTTGGGAAAAATTTTATATGGTATGGTTCTATAGTTTGATCAGTCCTTGGACACCAAAAATGATATAAAAATGGGTTGTTTTGATGACCCTTAGGGCCTCCCGAAGATCGGTTCAAAGTTAGAAAGCCGGCAAGCGATGAAAGGAGAGTAACGATACTCAATTGGGTTAGGACATGTAACTATTAAGCTATACATGGTTGATGAATAATTTCAATGAATGGATGTCATGCTATATGCTATCATGTACTATGTAGGTATGAAAGATGTAAAGAATGTATAATTCTAAGTAAGTATGTAAGCTCCATGTGAAAGAATGATATGCACTATGTTAGTTATAGACTACATATGCATGATTGATGTAAAGAATGCATAATGGTATATGCATATGCATACTCAACGCAATAAGATAGCATGATTATATGGAATGTTGATAGAGATTGAATTGGAGATGACAAGAAAGTATGTATATAAGAATATGACTAAGAATATAAATGCAAAGTTATGACATTTGAAAATACCATGTTTATACCCCTATGTTTACTATGATGCAAATGGATGAAGGAGTGAAAGATTACATGGAACTATGAATGGACAAAAGAATGGAAAGAAATTAATGCACCTATGTTGTGCATTTAAATATGATAAGTTCCTATGTATCATGTATATGCTCATGATATTAAGAATGGATTGGGTTAGGTAATAAAGGATGCATGGTAGAATGTAAGTATGATGACTCAATATGATAGGAGATGCTAATTAAATATCAAAGGAATAATGAATGGCAAAAATAATTAAAATGTATAATAGATGGTTGATGAGTGGAAAGCTTAAGGCAAAGTTATGATGATGAGGATATAAATTTATCACACACATATAATACGATGCGAATGATAGAATGAATATATGAGTACATAGGACTATGAATGAACTAAGAAAAAGAAATGAATGTATGTATTCTTATTGTACATGCAATTGTGATATATATATATATATATATGCTCCCTATGTATCATGTACATATTCATGGTAACGTTAAGGATAGTAATGGGATGGTACTTTTAGTACTCAATGAATGGTCAATGAAATGAAATGGAATAAAATGAAAATTATGTACCTAAGTTGTGCATACAACTATGTTAGGTATCTTATGTGGCATGTATAAATCATGATATTATGAATTGTTTATGCAATGATACTTTATTATACAATGAATGTACAAAGATAGTTATGGAATGGTACTTATTATACACAATGAATGTTCAAGAATAAAGAAAGAAACTTAAATGAATCCCTAAGTCAATAAGAAATGGTGTCATAGAGTCGTTGAGGTTAAGGCCAAGGCATGACTAAACAGAAAGGGTAAAAAAGACATTGAGGCTAAGGCCAATATATGACTCGACATAAAGGCAATGAAAGGCGCCAAGGCTACTACCGAGACACAACCCGACACAAAAGATAACATATACAAAGGTATATCGAGGCTAAGGTTAAGAATGGAATTAGACAACTTATCCATGGTTAAAGAAATGATAGAAATGATATAAGATGCATGTTGCCCTATAAATGGTTATGCATTATGTATATGTATAGTTATGTATGATTGTTTATCTTATTCACTGGGCTTTCTAGCTCATTTCATTATTGTTGAATGATTATTATAGAGCAAGGAGCTAAAATTTGAAGGAAAGGGTTTAGTGGTTGAGCAAGACCACCCTGATTGATGAAGACCTTTATATTTATGAAGTATAATTTAGGTCAATATTCTAAATATTTAGATTGTTATCTTGATGAATGTTTTGTTAAAGAATGATATAAGGGATGACTGTAATAAATAGGGATAGATGCCAACAGTGTTACTACCCAATGGATGAGTTTTGGGGGTTGATGTTTATTTAGTTTAAAAATTTTAATTAGATGCCCCTAATCCATGAAACTTTTCGTAATGACTCAGATGGATATTGTGTCATGGATCTCTTGAATGAATAACTGTAATGATTTAGACTCCAAAAAATTTATGATTCATGCAAAGACTGTATTAAATGTCAATGTTTAAGTCTAAATTGCTCCATCCCCAGTTAAGATCCGTTGTCATAGGCCCCAATAGGTCCAATTATTCTGAGGGTATGACAACTTGGTATCAGAGCAGAGTTTAAGGATTCTGTAGACTTGTAACCTGTTGGCATAGGACTTTAGAGTTGATTCTCTAAGCATGGATGTTTAGGATCTTGAGATAGATTCTAAGTGAAGATTATTTTAATGATTAAGATTATTGGCACTAAGAGGTAGAATGAAAAGTCAACCTGTGGCCACCTCTCAGCTAGAAGGTCTATGCTAAGGATGTGCAAAAGTCTAGAATTTAGATCTATATGAGAACTACATCTGAGGGTCATAGGAAAGGGTTAAAGGCCAACAACCCCAAGTTGGATGTCCCAAATGTAAGAAGTATCACTAAAGAGAGTGTACAAGAGGGACCCTTGTATGTTTCAAGAGTATGGGGTAAACACCCAATCTGAGGATGAAGCACCAAAGAAGAGGTTCAGGCTCAACAACTTCAAAGGGAAGTGGGCTAAGAATCAAAAGAATAAAATTTAAAAAAAAGGACCCAAAGTTGACTGTCCCAAATGTGGTAAGGGTCACAAGGGAGAATGCTTGATGGGAACCACTACTTGTTTCAAGTGTGGAAAGAATGGACACTTTGCTTAAGAGTGTAGGGCCGGTGGTAGTTACCAAAGGCTTAAGAAGAATGAAGAGATTAGAAAGAAGACTGTAAAGGACCAGGAGCAAAAGGCTTTTGGTGGAAGTTATACCATGACTACCAAGGATACTGAGGTTCTATCTTCAGTGGTGGAAGGTATATTTTTCTTCATGCATTATATATATGTATTATAATGCATGTTTAAATGATGGAGTGGATGAATGACAGACTGATTGTGGGATCCTTAGTATGATACTTTATGATCATAATGATGAATTATATTTTTCTACATGACTACAAAGACGTCAATGATTGAATTGATGTATATTACACAGGACTATGAAATGGATGAATGATAGGTGTATTCATATTGTATGTGCAACTATGGATATACTTCCTATGTATTATGAACATATTTATGAAGTTAAAATGTACGATGACATGGTATGAAATGTACATAATGAATGGTTTAACATAAAGATAGGAATGGCATGAAGAGTCTAATGTCAATACATAACTCGGGGAGGTATATGTATAAATTGTCTTGAGAGGCATTGAGGCCTAGAGCCAATACATGACCCGACAATAAATTGCTTTGAGAGGCATTGAGGCGCAGAGCCAAGACATGACCCGGCAATAATTGCTTTGGGAGGTATTGAGGCCCAGAACCAAGACATGACCCAAAATTAACTGCTTTGAGAGGCATTGAGGCTTGGAGCCAAGACACTGCCCAGTAAAAAGAGGAATACCGAACCATATGAGGAGTTGAGACTAAGACTAACAATGAAATGGGTAACATATGGAATGATTAAAAGATAATGGGACTATGTCCACCATGAATGAGACCCTCTAAATGTAAAGTATATGTTACCATGAATTAATGAAAGACATGTATATTGTGACACATGATTCTGGAAATGTTTCATACTTAATGTAAATGATTGACAGATATGTTGGATATATTCCAAACATGGTTGTGTATGATTTTGAGTCTACGCACTCCTTTATTTCATATGAGATTGCTAATAAAATGGATATGAAACCTAAGTTCATAGACTGATGGTTATGTGAATCCACACCTCCCGGACATGTTATAGAGACTGATGTAATCTATGAGTCATGTTCCATAGACAATAATAAAAAGAAACTTGATGCTATCCTATTGTGATTAAACATGATGATTTCAGCCTTACAAGCTGAGAAAATGCTAAGGTAAAGATGTCAAGAATGCTTGACAGCAGTTTTGTCACCACAATTAAAGATATAATTGATAACTGATACATCAAGAATAAATGATATGGTAAAGAGAATGAAAATGATGAAAGATGATGAAAAAAAATGTTAAATGCCAATATGCAGACCTATGAGAAGTATACCAGGCCTTGTGCCAAATGACTGAAAATCCACTTCGGTGGTAATGATTGAAAATCTACTTCGGTGGTAATGATTGAAAATCCACTTTGATAGTAATGATTGGAAAGCCACTTCGGTGGAATTGATTGGAACCACTTCGGTGGTATGGACTGGAGGTATACCAATCATATGGAATGCTGAGGCTAAACATTGAATAAATCAAGGAATGATGAAACGGAATGGATAAATTAAAGGAAAAGGACAGTAAAGGAAGATAAGAACTGGAACTGAAAGATTTGGTAATGTTTCACTCAACAATATGAATGAGTGGAGTAATAGATTCTCGAATGTTTCCTCCATTACTTGGAAGTGAACAATAAGGATTCTATCAATATTCTAATTCATCCTAAAACTGAGTTAGGTATTGGTGGATTAGAAGTAAATGCTAAAGAGGAAGATGTTTGAAAGACGGCATTCCGGACACAGTACGGACATTATGAGTTTTTTGTCATGCCTTTTGGGTTGACAGATACACCAGCGGTGTTTATGAGCCTCATGATCAGAGTGTTCCATGATGTGCTAGACCAGTTTATGATTGTGTTTATAGATGACATCTTAGTTTATTCTAAGAGTGAAGAGGAACATGATAAACGTGTGAAAGTATTTTTACAAACTTTGAGGAAAGAGAAAAATTGGTAAAAATTTAAGAAACATGTGAGTTTCGGCTCGACAAAATTGTCTTTCTTAAGACTATGACAATGAAAGGAATAAGGCAAACAGATCAAGGATCCATTCCTTGAAAAGTTAAAGAATGAGACTGGAGAAGGTAAGCGGGTAAATTTCTACATTGATGATGATGGATTCTTAAGAGCTGACTGTGTGTGCCCAATGGCTGTAAAGAAAAGTAAAATTTTAATGAAAGATAGCACCCTATAGCCATATACGGTTCACTCAGGTGGTACTAAGACGTATCACGAGCGTAAGGAAGTCTATTGGGTGAAATTGATACAGAAAAGAATGAAAATTGTCCCAATGAAAGGAGTTATGAAACTCAAAAAGAAAGAATAAAGTTTGATGGAACCGAGCTGCCCCAATGGTGAAAGTCTTATGGAAGCATCATGGGAGTTTGAGTTTGGATGAATGAGTAAATAATCCTTATTTGTTTGATGACCAAAGTGTGTCAATTTCGAGGATGAAATTTTTATAAAGGGGGGAGGATGTAATACCCCGACCTAAGAATTTTTTTTTAATATTGTTTCTTTTTGAATTTATGGAATGACTGGACGGGATGGAAGGGAATAAATTTTCATGTTTGAAATTGCCAATTTATCGTAAGTTTACACGTATTTATGATTTTGCATATTCTAAAATGAATTATGAACATGAGTATGATTGTTGGTTATTTATGGCCATATAAGGGTACTTTTATAATTTTATAACCCTTGACCGATGTATATTGGCTATGTAAAGATTTTATACACTATGATACATTTTTATATATTATGGTTTATAATTATAGACTATGGTTTAAAGTGTATGAAATATATATTTGGTTTACCTTTTTATTCATGGTTTACTTTTTGGTCCAATGAAATAGGGAAACAAGGACATTATAGAAAACTCACTAGAAAGATTTCACATACTAATTCACTATAGGTTGTGACCAAAAGGAAAACAAGAGTTTTAGTAAAGGTTTAATTGAAAAGTTACAAAGGAAAAAAGAAGATAAAGGAAGGGCATAAGAAAGATTTCAAGGAAGATGTAAATTAATGAGGGGATAAGATAGGAAAGAAGAAGATAAAGAAAGGGCATAAGAAAGATTTCAAGGAAGATGTAAATTAATGAGGGGATAAGATAGGAAAGAAGAAGATAAAGGAAGGGCATAAGAGAGATTTCAAGTAAGGTTATATGGGCTTTATTTTTTGGGTAATTCAAAGAGAAGTCCTAATATTTACAACAATGCCATGGGATATGAACAATCCTTATGAAGAAGCAAACTCATACGATTGAAGATTCCCTTAGCATTTCTACAGAAGAGAAAGAGGGGAAAAAGAAGGAAAAAGAGGGAAAATAGCTTGGGAATGAAGATTTGAAGATCAATTTGATAAAATTGGAGACTTGTTTTGAAGAGGGAAGTTCATGCTATGAATTTTGAGGTAAGAAACTTAGCTTTTGCTAAGGAACCTTGTGTTTTATTGATGAATCAATCAAATTGATGGGCTTAAACATCTAATTAGGATGTTTTATGGTTGGGTTATTAAATGATTTGAACGATTTCAAGGTTTGATTTAAGGTCCTAGTGAAGAACTCATGGAATTTGGGGTTTCCTTTGAAAGAGAAGGTATTTATCTTTTTGATTCATTGAATGATCTATTTGGCTTCAATTTGAGCTTTTTAAGAGTGTTTGGAAGCCTATTTTGATGTGTTTTAATGGGAGAATGCATGAATGAAAGCTTGGGAACAAAATCCCCAAATGTTTGAATGAGTTTTCATAAAGTTTTCTAAATTTCGGATTTCTTTATTTTCGGACAGATTGACCTATGTACAGTAAATATGCCATATCTCACTCATTTAAGTTCAAAATTGAGTGATTCTTGATTCTGGTGAAAGAAGACTTCTGTGACTTCATGTTTTGTGAAATAAGATTTTCCAAAAATCAGTTCTAAAGAAAGTCAAATATCCCCATAAAGTTAGCCTATGTCTTGCGGTATTTTTTCCTTGGGCAGAATGGTCTCGAAAAATGAATTTTTGATTTTTGAGAAAAATTTTATATGGTATGGTTCTATAGTTTGATCAGTCCTTGGACACCAAAAATGACATAAAACTGGATTGTTTTGATGACCCTTAGGGCCTCCCGAAGATCGGTTCAAAGTTGAAAAGCCGGGAAGCGATGAAAGGTGAGTAACGATACTCAATTGGGTTAGGACATCTAACTATTAAGGTATGCATGGTTGATGACCAATTTCAATGAATGGATGTCATGCTATATGCTATCATGTACTATGTAGGCATGAAAGATGTAAAGAATGTATAATTCTAAGTAAGTATGTAAGCTCCATGTGAAAGAATGATATGCATTATGTTAGTTATAGGCTATGTATGCATGATTGATGTAAAGAATGCATAATGGTATATGCATATACATACTCAATGCAATAAGATGACATGATTATATGGAATGTTGATAGAGATTGAATTGGAGATGACAAGAAAGTATGTATATAAGAATATGACTGAGAATATAAATGCAAGGTTATGACATTTGAAAATATCATGTTTATACCCCTATGTTTACTATGATGCAAATGGATGAAGGAGTGAAAGATTACATGAAACTAAGAATGGACAAAAGAATGGAAAGAAGTTAATGCACTATGCTGTGCATTTAAATATGATAGGTTCCAATGTATCATGTATATGCTCATGATATTAAGAATGGAGTTAGGTAATAAAGGATGCATGGTAGAATGTAAGTATAATGGCTCAATATGATAGGAGATGCTAATTAAACATCAAAGGAATGATGAATGAAAAAAATGATAAGAATGCGTGATAGATGATTGATGAGTGGAAAGCTTAAGGCAAAGTTATGATGATGAGGACATATTTTTATCACACACATATAATACGATGCGAATGATAGAATGAATATATGAATACATAGGACTATGAATAAACTAAGAAAAAGAAATGAATGTATGTATTCTTATTGTACATGCAATTATGATATATATATATGCTCCCTATGTATCATGTACATGTTCATGGTAACATTATGGATAGTAATGGGATGGTACTTTTAGTACTCAATGAATGGTCAATGAAATTAAATGGAATGGAATGAAAATTATGTACCTAAGTTGTGTATACAACTATGTTAGGTATCATATGTGTCATGTATAAATCATGATGTTATGAATCGTTTATGTAATGATACTTTACTATACAATGAATGTACAAAGATAGTTATGGAATGGTACTTGTTATACACAATGAATGTTCAAGGATAAAGAAAGAAAGTTAAATAAAGCCCTAAGTCAATAAGAAATGGTGTCATAGAGTCGTTGAGGTTAAGGCCAAGGCATGACTAAATAGAAAGGGTAAAAGAGACATTGAGGCTAAGGCCAATTTATGACTCGATATAAAGGAAATGAAAGGCGCCAAGACTACTACTGAGACAGGACCCAATACAAAAGATAACATATACAAAGGTATATCGAGGCTAAGGTTAAGAACGGAATTGGATAACTTATTCATGGTTAAAGAAATGATAGAAATGATATAAGATGCATATTGCCCTAGGAATGATTATGCATTATGTATATGTGTAGTTATGTATGATTGTTTATCTTGTTTACTGGGCTTTCAAGCTCATTCCATTATTGTTGAATGATTTTTACAGAGCAAGGAGCTAAAGTTTGAAGGAAAGGGTTTAGTGGTTGAGCAAGACCACCCTGATTGATGAAGACCTTTATATTTATGAAATATAATTAAGGTCAATACTCTAAATGTTTAGAAAGTTATCTTGATGAATGTTTTGTTAAAGAATGATTTAAGGGATGACTGTAATAAATAGGGATAGATGCCAATAGTGTTACTACCCAATGGATGAGTTTTGGGGGTTGATGTTTATTTAATTTAAAATTTTTAATTAGATGCCCCTAACCCATAAAAGTTTCTGCTAGGATTCAGATGGATATTGTGTCATGGATCTCTTGAATGGATAACCGTAATGATTTAGACTCCAGAAAAATTTATGATTCATGCAAAGACTGTATTAAATGTCAATGTTTAAGTCTAAATTGCTCCATCCCCAGTTAAGATCCATTGTCATGGGCCCCACTAGGTCTAGTTATTCTGGGGGTGTGACATTCTATCCTACCCAGCCCAAACTTAGTCCACTCCATGCATCTCTCCCTTCCCCCACTCCATGATCAAGGCCAATCTGGGTCAGGCCCGACCTTGAGGGCGGGTTAGGATTGGATTTTCTAGGCCCTGAGTCAGGGATGAGGCCAAGGGGACAAGGTTGGGCTAGGGTTTTAAAAATCTCGGCCCAACCTGACCCACTTGCAACCCTAGATGTATACTTCCTATATTTCAAGGTATGTGGCGACTGATTTTCAAAATCTGTATTAACAATTTTACGAATTTTTTTTTTTTGGGTGCAAACTTGGCGGTTAGTTTGAAAGTTTAAAATAAAAAGAAAAAATAAATATGACAAAAAAATATAAGGAATACCTTGTAACGGTGCGATTCTCCTTGCAAATAAACCATGTATGGCAGGAAACTGGAGCATTTTGGCACACATAAATTCCTTTATTGGACCTGAGATTTACCATTTTCCTGAAATATAAATGAGTCTGGGTAAGTTATTTTGCATCATAACATAAATGAGTTAATATAGATTACTAAAGTGGGCAATCTTGTAATTCTAGCAAAACACATCTCCGGTTCCTAATAGCAGTTGATCCATAAAGTCATCGTGTTTCTCTAAGAAAATTAATGTATATTAACTATTGTCTTCTGCAGGTTGGTTTACAGCCGAAATTGGCTCAAGATGTTTCTCATGGCCTTTGACCCCTTACCCCAATTCCTTTAATCATCAATGTTTGAGTCACACATAAAGAGGTCATAATTCATCAACGGTATATCCCAATCATATACTCATGTGTTAAGTTTGAGTATAAACAGTATCTTGAAATCCATAAAATATAATAAAGAAAAATTAAGATTAAAAAAAATAACCTTCAACAATTCTACCATTACAGATACCAATGAAAAACTAAAATACATAACAAATGGTTCAAAAAGGTAAACCATTTGGAGATGGTAAAAGTCCTTAGGTGTAATGCTCCGCATTTTCTATACTGATATTTATATTATTTATTTATTCGTTTGCCGGCAGGTATACTGTGGGACTTGGGCAGAGACCCATTTTTGGAAGTTCTATTATCTTATGGTAAGCTTTATGAGTATTTCTTAGTATTGTATTTTATTGTATGTTGTTTGTTTGTATTATTAAATTAATATTTTATGTTGTGTGTATTTATTTATATTATTAAATTGGCTGTTTGGATTAATTATATAATATTAATGATGGTTGTTGTTGCGTCAGGAAATCTTCGATAGGTCCTTCGGGTGCCGCAACCTACAAAGAACATCAGGGACAAGGGAGAACTGGTGTGGTTCCGGCCTAGGACTCACCGATGCCTAAGATTTCTCTTAACAACAGATAAATTACTGGAATTCAAGATGAAGGGTTGGAATGCCTAAGTATTTATAGTTGAGTATGGCGGTGTGGAGACTCCTCATCGGTGATGAATGTGCTATGCAGGGTAGATCATCACGTAGTAGTGTTGTATTTAGAATAGCTCCTTGTGAGAGTCCTAGTACGGAAGAGGTTCCCTAAGCGTCCTCATCTCGTGTTGAGTTTGGTTAGACTTATACCTCTTTGGGATAGTCCTCCCTTTAGTATACCTCTAGTTATGATCTTTTAGTGATAGGATAATGTAGATCTTGTTGATGACATCATGGTTAGAGCCCGTGGCTTCCATAAGGCTGAAAACATGCAAATTGGCGATATTCATATAATCCACCACAACATAAAAAGTACTCATAAGGTTATTTACTTATAGTGTGGTTTGAATGACACTCCCTATTGGTAGCCTGACTAGCTATAAATCTAAGGATGTATTATGATTGAGGATCAACGGTATTACAGAGGTCAAATGACATTGGTGCTCCTCATCGACCGAACTTTGGTTACAAACCTAAGGGGGAAGGAATAATGCCCTTCAGGTGATGATGGAAATTGTAGTGATTTGGCTTCCTCCAATGATGATGATGATGAATCATTCGGTCTACCTACCATAAGGCCTTTATTGGAAAAGTACAAAATGATGCAGGATCATGATAATTGTCCAAACCAACAAAATAAATTTAGGAAATGGTTAAAACAAACACAAAAACTCTAAAAACTGGTGAAAATGATAGAAAATGGTAGAAATGAATGCAAAAGAATGCGTCAAGATGATAAAACTGGGCCCATGGACGGGTCGAAATACTTGGTGGATTTGTGCATTGGTCAGGGCCATTCCATGGATCCGTTGAATGGCCATGGCTATCCACGTATCTGTGCCACTTCCATAGATTGGTGGATAGCCTAGGCAATCCCTACATAAAGAAATGAGGGGGTTCCTTACCTCTTGAACACTTTCGCAACTTTTCTTTTGTAATGAAATGTTATATTTCCTCTTTCCACGATCTGATATTGTATTGTGATTTACAAGTGAGTTAACTGTGATTCGGGCCACTACATCGACATCCTGGTGGTTTTGTAGGATGATAGGTGTTGTCCTAGTCATATCCTGAGTATTAGACTTGAATAATACACTTTGTTGGAATGGGAGTGTGACACTGACTGAGCTTCAGTTTGGGGGTATTCCACCTGTTTTGGGAGAGGTAGAGTCCCCTACCGATTCTAGGAGCCTTAGGATTCGTAGGGAGTACCAATCAAGTAGGACATCATTTCTGTCCGTGATTTAAGGAAAGTTTGGGAGGGTCAGAAGGTAACTGATGCTTCTTCCTCGATATTGGTTGACCAGCTAGCCCAGAGCTTCCTAGTCTAAATGATAGGCTAGATTTTATTCTGCAACTTAAAGGGGGGGATGCCAGCTGAACTCATCTACTTTGTCACCTCTTTTGACAGTGTCCAGGAGTATTACTGGGGGGAAACACATATGTTCATTTTTTGAGGATGATGGACATCTTACCTATTGGTTCCCTCAACCTATATGGTGCATCTTTTGTTATTCTGGTACATTCCTCCTCATCTTATCTTTCTTTATTTTTGGTTTATCCTATTATTTGTCCTTCTTGTGTAGGCATGGGCCTATGGGCAACTGGGGTTCCTAACTCCTGATTGGACTTATTTTCCTCACACTAGTAGGTGGGGGTCGGCAACTCAGAAAAGGGTTTTGATCGGGTCCTTCTTGCCTTAGCAAGGAGAAAGTTAAATGAGCTTGACCATTTTTCAGTATGCATATTTTACCTCTCTTTTCATTTGATACACTTGTTTCCCTTCAAACATACTTTTTCCATGATTATAGGTCACGTAGCATCCCTTTGCCAGTGTCATATTCCCTGATATAGGTAAGAAGGAGAAAGCTCTACAATTGACTCACCAACAAGTTCTCTTTAAGGGCTCTAATGGCTATGTTTGGTATCTGGGAGAGCGTGTCTTTAGGCAATGGCTAGGATCTCAGGTCCCAATGGTCCCTCACTCTCCTCCGAAGCTGATGCATGAGCTGGAGTGCTTTCCAGAGGAGGAGATGCACATCCTGAGGGAGGAACTTGATGTTGAGAGATTTCTTGATTGCGTGGCAAACTATCAAGATTTCTTGATGAGAGTGATCATGGGCGTGCCTTTGATTGGTGCTGGTCCTCAGGCAAGTCTTAGACTATGCTTCTCTAGGCCTTGATCGCATTGACATTTTCATATTTCTCTTCGCAGTATGTCGAGTAATCCCTTGCTCCTATAGATCCTTCACTTGGCCCTTCCATGAGTGTAGAGGGTAGTGTCGGGTCCATCGGTCATTCTTCTGATGCTAATCCCCCAAAGGTGAGTTCCCTCATACATCACTCGGGTAACAAATGGCCCATGCTGGGGATTAGTTGTCAATGGATAATGTATTGTATATATGAATCAAATGTATAGTAGTCTTCCAATGATATGTGCTTAGAATGATCTTGAATGCTATATGAAATGTAATATGATGGAATGTTTTTAATGCATTACAATGAATGAATGGTGAAATGCTATTGTAATGACAAGTAGATTTTAATTGTATGAAATGATTATGCTTACATGTGAATGAATGTATTCCATTTGTAATGACATGAAAAGCCAAATGAAATAAAATAATAATGAAAAGTATGAATGAAAATGAAAGGAATGAATGGAAATGGATGAACGAATAAATGACTATGATGACTTTGTAACCCAATCAAACAGAGATAAATATGTTGGATGAGGCTTATGTATTTTCCTCACTCTAGTAGTGAGATTCTTAGTTGGACCAACTGAATGCCTCGTAGAAACGTTTGACATGTCCTACCTTTGGATAGGACGCTTTGCCTAGCAAGTAGAATGCTTCACACTTTATGTGCTTGAGATGAAAGGAATGATACTTTGCCTTCAGGCAGAATGTCTTACACTTTATGTACTTGAAATAAAATGATAATTTGCCTTCGGTCAAAATGCCTTTCATTGTATGTACTTGAGATGAAAGGAATGAAGGAGATAGGCAAGTGCGGAGTCATGCCAAATGGCAAGAGCTTCAATAATGTTAATGATAAAAAGAATGAGTTTCAATAGACTGTCATTAAGATGAATGAATAATGTGTGAGTGACTATTTAAATGCTTAAACACTTGAAATGTAAATTGGAATGGATGAATAGCATGATATTATATGTTGCACTCACTGGGTTTTAGCTCACTCCTCGTTATTTACTCTTTGTAACATATGATAGCCAAGTGGATAAGGGTAAAGGAGTTGTCAGGACTGATGAGACCTAGTGTCTTTTATTTTTATCATTTTGATGGAATATGTATTGTGTTGGTTATGATGTACCCCAAACTTTAAGTATGTGTTTTGATGTATTTCTAAGAAGAGGATGCAAACTCTTATTCACCCAAAAAAAAAAGAAGAGGATGCAAATCAGAACAGTTTAAGTTTTTATATTAGATGCCATCAGATCTAGTTCACATTTGTAATCTCTTTAAATGAAATGAATGTCAAAATGGAATGTTATTAACCCTCACTCCTTAGAAGCCTTCCGTTGTATCAACATGATTAATTAACTAAATGATTAGGTATGTAACCCATATACTGTCGTGAATGGTTTGCCTTGTGCAGTCCCAGCCAGGTCTAGCAGTTATGGGTCTGGCCAAGTCTATAGTTTTGGGGTCGTTACATAAGGATCTCTCCATACAGATAAAAAAGGTGGTTAAAGCTCATCTTCCTTTCCACCTCCTTTGCCTGTAGGTCGGGGCTTCTTCTTTGTAAAAACAATGAAATGGTGTTTAACCCCCCACTTAAGGCCTTTGATAGCCAAAATGGAGAGCCATTCCAATAGATGTAGCGTAGATAGATCAAAGCCAGTGTTATTAGGACATTAGATTCACATCCACATGACCGACATGGACCGGGCATTACGTGAGTCAAAGTCGATGGCTCTAGTTGTAAATATTAGTCATATTATGGGCTATAATCTAACATTATCATTGAATATTAATATATCATTTCTTTAGGGTTTCTCTGATTCTGAGAGAAATCACAAATTGTCTTCTTTAATTCTGTTACGGTATTAGAGTTCACAAGAGCAGACTTCTCACAATCGTAGATGAAGATGCTAGTAATGGAGGTCTCAAGCTCATCGATGGTTTTTCCTTATCCATCAACATTGAATGTGTCAAACCTTGTCACTCTTAAACTCACTCAAGATAACTTCCTTCTTTGCGAGTCGCATATGCTATCCTTGATCGAGCCAGAGTTAAGATCTTCTTGGCTTTGTTAATGGAAAAAGTATTCAGCCAAATTGGAGGGGGTGAATTTTCTAATAAGACATTCTTACAACATCTTCAACACTGTGGTATTGTCAATCATTTATCTTGCCCTTGTATACCTGAACAGAATAGTGTGGCGAGCTAAAGCATAGGCATATCGTCGAGTTGGCTTCGGCTATGTTGTATACTGCCTCTGTTCCACTTCGCATTTTGGGTGGAGACATTCTCTTTGGCTATGTTTTCGATAAATCGGCTACCATCCAAGGTCTTGGCCATGGACAATCCCCTTCATGCCTTATTTCTTTGGCAATCAGACTACTCTGTTCTGCGGGTTTTTGGTTCCTAGTTTTACCCATATTTACGTGGTTATGCTGCCAATAAGTTCTCTCCTCGCTCATTACCTTATGTATTTTTGGGTTATAATGACAACCATAAAAGTTATCGATGTCTTCATCGATCTACAGGTTGTGTGTATATTTTGAGGAATGTGGTGTTTGATGAATGCCTCTTTCCGTTTTGACTGCCTATTCCCTCTATTTCACCAAATTTTGTTCCAAGTGATGTTTGTAGCTTTGAGCGTTAGTTGCCATCTAGGCATATTGCTGGCTCTGCTATAGCAACTGGTTCTTCTACCGCGACTTGTCCTGGTTCATGGTTCGAAGTTTTTGAAGATTCTTCTTCACCTGGGCTGCCAACAATGCTTGGTTTTTCTCCTTCTTCCACCTCTGTAGCAGCTCTACCATCCTTTTCACCTCAGGTTAAACCACCTGGGTTGGCACCAACACCCATATCTACTTCTGATTTCATATGTCTTTTTTAGATTTTGATTCACAAGCCCAACCCACTCCACCTGTTGCACGTCAGTGCTCTTTTTAGACCTTGAGTCTCCCACTCATGTTCAGTCTTTACATTCTAGTGGCTCTCTATCCACTCATGTGATGGTCACTCAGGATTGTGTTGGGATACGAAAAACAAATCCAAAGTGTGCCCTTTCTGTTACGTGTTCTATTCCAACAGAGCCTACTAGTGTGAAGCCTACACTCAAAATCCAAGTTGGTGGGTTGCGATGCGTGAGGAAATTGATGCCTTGGCCCATAATCACACCTAGACTTTGGTTCCTTGCACTCCTTCTATGAATATTGTCGGGTGTAAATGCGCTTTTAAATCCAAGCTTCGTGCTGATGGTTCCTTGGAACGTCTCAAGGCCCGCTTGGTTGCCAAAGGATTTCAAAACAAGAGGGAGTTGATTTTCTTGAGACTTTCAGCTTAGTAATTAAGTCGGGTTCTATATGCTTGGTTTTGTCCATTGTGACTGTCCTTCATTGGCCGATTCGACAATAAGACGTAAAAAATGCTTTTCTACATGGTTTTGACCACGCTGGTTTATATGAGTCAGCCTTTGGGGTTTGTTGATTCCTCCTGACCTCATGCTGTGTGTCACTTGGACCATGCTTTATATGGTCTTCGTCAGGTGCTCCATGCTTGGTTTGACCAGTTTAGTTTTTTTCTCCTTGAGCATGGGTTTCTTTGTAGTACTTCCGACTCCTCTTTTTTGTTTATCGGTCCCTTGGTCATGTTTTGGTTCTTTTGCTTTATGTTGACGATATTGTGCTCACAGGGAATGATTCCAGCATTAGAGTCTTTTATTATTACACTAGGCTCTCACTTTGCTATGAAGGACATAGGGGTCCTTCATTACTTTCTTGGTGTTGTGGTGACTACTACTTCCCAAGGGTTGCTTTTATCCCAGTTGAAGTATGCAATTGATAGTCTCTGCCATGCACATCAAGTCTATGGCTACTCCTATGGCTGCTTGCCCAGCCTTGGATGCGAGCACACCATTTTTTGATATTTTACAATATCTCCCTATGATCCGGCCTAATCTTTCTTATGCTATTAATACCATTTGTCAACACATGCATGCTCCGAACGAGGCTCACTTTGGTATGGTCAAATGTATTCTACGTTATGTCCGGGGTACCCTTGACCATGGTCTTCGTATCTTTCGCGATAGCACTCTTGATTTGTATGCCTTCTCGGATTATGATTGGGCAAGATGTGCCCTCACACGGTGTTCTACTACTGAGTTTTATACATTTCTTAGCTCCAATTGCATTTAATCGAGTGCCAAGAAACAACCGACTATTGCTCGTTGGAGCACGGAGGCAGAATACCGTGCTATGGCTTCTGCCATAGCGGAGTTGACTTGGCTGTGTTTCCCTCTTCAAGACATCGGTGTTTCTCACCCCAGGCCTGCTATGTTATTTGTGACAATCATAGGGCTCTTCATTTGACGGTCAACCCCGTTCTTCACACTTGCACTGAGCACATCGAGGTTGATTATCACTTTGTTCATGAGAAGGTGGCTCTTGGCTAAATTATTACTTATTTTGTTCCTTCCTACCGACAGTTGGCTAACATATTTACCAAGCCACTTAGTCGTCGAGAATTGGCTTGTATTTGTCTCAAGCTGGGCCTTTGATCTCAGCTTTGTTTGTGGGGGGATATTAGGATATTGGAGGTTGTAATATAGATTTAGGGGTAATATTGTCCTTGTACCTATAATGTCTAAGTTCATTATGCACATGTTAAATGTATTAGGTATGTTAGGTGTGATAGGTGAGGATTGAGTAAATCAATGTGATAGGTGTAGTAGGTAATGATTGAGTAAATCATTCCATATTTGTAATATTCTGAAGTTATAAAGGCTTGGCCTCTATCTCATAGATAAGCCAATATTCACAGAATTCTACATTAGATTCACATCCACATGACCCACATGGACCGAGCGTTACATGAGTCAAAGTTAGTAGCTCTGGTTGTAAATATTAGTCATATTACGGGTTATAATCTAATATTATCATTGAATATTAATATATCATTTCTTTATGGTTTCTCTGATTCTGAGAGAGATCACAAATTGTCTTCTTGAATTCTATTGTGGTATCAGAGCTCGCAAGTGCAGACTTCTCACAATCATAGACGAAGGTGCTGGTAATGGAAGTCTCAAGCTCATCGATGGTTTTTCCCTATCCATCAACACGGAATGTGGATAATTTTTTCACTCTTAAACTCATTCAAGATAACTTCCTTCTCTGGGAGATGTAGATGCTATCCTTGATTGAGCTAGAGTTAAGATCTTCTTGGTTTCATTAATGGCAAAAGTATTCAGCCAAATCAGAGGGTTTGAATTTTCAATGTGACGGAAGGGGTGAATTTTCTGATAAGGCATTCTTACAAAATCTTCAACACTGTGGTATTGTCAATCATTTATCTTGCCCTGGTATACCTGAACAGAATAGTGTGGCTGAGCTGAAGCATAGGCATATCGTCGAGATGGGTTTGGCTATTTTGTAGACTGCCTCTGTTCCACTTCGCTTTTCAGGTGGAGGCATTCTCTTCGGCTGTGTCTTTGATAAATCGGCTACCATCCAAGGTCTTGGCCATGGACAATCCTCTTCATTCCTTATTTCTTCGGCAATCAGACTACTCTGGTCTGTGGGTTTTTGGTTCCCAGTGTTACCCATATTTATGTGGTTATGCTGCCAATAAGTTCTCTCCTCGCTCATTACCTTGTGTATTTTTGGGTTATAATGACTACCATAAAGGTTACCGATGTCTTCATCGATCTGCAGATTGTGTGTATATTTTGAGGCATATTGTGTTTGATGAATGCCTCTTTCCATTTCGGCTGCCCATTCCCTCTATTTCACCAAATTTTGTTCCAAGTGATGTTTGTAGTGTTGAGTGTTAGTTGCCATCTAGGCATATTGCTAGCTCTGCTATACCAGCTGGTTCTTCTACCACGGCTCGTCCTGGTTCATGGTTTGATGTTTCTGATGATTCTTCTTCACCTGGGCTGCAAACAATGTCTAGTTCTTCTCCTTCTTCAGCCTCTATAGCAGCTCCACCATCCTTTTCACCTCAGGTTACATCACCTGGGTTGGCACCAACACCCGTATCTACTTTTGATTTCATATGCCTTTTTCAGATTTTGATTCACAAGCCTAACCCACTCCACCTGTTGGACGTTAGTACCCTTTTTAGACCTTGAGTCTCTCCCACTCAAGTTTAGCCTTTACATTCTAGTGGCTCTCTATCTCCTTATGTGATGGTCACTCGGGGTTGTGCGGGGATCCAAAAACAAAATCCAAAGTATGCCCTTTCTGTTACATATTCTATTCCAATAGAACCTACTAGTGTGAAGGTTACACTTAAACATGCAGGATGGCGGGCTGCGATGCTTGAGGAAATTGATGCCTTGGCCCATAATCACACCTAGACTTTGGTTCCTTGCACTCCTTCTATGAATATTGTTGGGTGTAAATGGGCTTTTAAATCCAAGCTTCGTGCTGATGGTTCCTTGGAACGTCTCAAGGCCCGCTTGGTTGCCAAAGGATTTCACAACAAGAGGGAGTTGATTTTCTTGAGACTTTCAGCTCAGTAATTAAGTCGGGTTCTATATGCTTGGTTTTGTCCATCGCGACTGTCCTTCGTTGGCCGATTCGACAATTAGACGTCAAAAATGTTTTTCTACATGGTTTTGACCACGCCAGTTTATATGAGTCAGTCTCTGGGGTTTGTTGATTCCTCTTAACCTCATGCTGTGTGTCACTTGGACCATGCTTTATATGGTCTTTGTCAGGTGCTCCATGCTTGGTTTGACCAGTTTAGTTTTTTTCTCCTTGAGCATGGGTTTCTTTGTAGTACTTCTGACTCCTCTATTTGTTTATCGGTCCCTTGGTCGTGTTTTGGTTCTTTTGCTTTATGTTGACGATATTGTGCTCACAGGGAATGATTCCAGCTTTAGAGTCTTTTATTACTACACTAGGATCTCACTTTGCTATGAAGGACATAGGGGTCCTTCATTACTTTCTCGGTGTTGTAGTGATTACTACAATAGTGTGATAGGTGTGGTAGGTAAGGATTGAGTAAATCAGTGTGATAGGTGTGGTAGGTAAGGATTGAGTAAATCATTCCATATTTGTAATATTCTGAAGTTATAAAGGCTTGGCCTCTGTCTCATAGACAAGCCAATATTCAAAGAATTCCACATTAGATTCACATCCACATGACCCGCATGTACCGGGCATTACATGAGTCAAAGTTAGTGGTTCTAGTTGTAAATATTAGTCATATTACGGGTTATAATCTAACATTATCATTGAATATTAATATATCATTTTTTTATGGTTTCTCTGATTTTGAGAGAGATCACAAATTGTCTTCTTGAATTCTGTTATGGTATCAGAGCTCGCAAGTGTAGACTTCTCACAATCGTAGATGAAGGTGCTGGTAATGGAGGTCTCAAACTCATCGATGGTTTTTCCCTATCCATCAACAATGAATGTGGCGAATTTTGTCACTCTTAAACTCACTCAAGATAACTTCCTTCTCTGGGAGATGTAGATGTTATCCTTGATCGAGCTAGAGTTAAGATCTTCTTGGTTTCATTAATGGCAAAAGTATTCAGCCAAATCAGAGGGGGTGAATTTTCAATGTGACGGAAAGGGTGAATTTTCTGATAAGGCATTCTTAGAAAATCTTCAACACTGTGGTATTGTCAATCATTTATCTTGCCTTAGTATACCTAAACAGAATAGTGTGGCAGAGCTGAAGCATAGGCATATCGTCGAGATGGGTTTGGCTATTCTATATACTGCCTCTGTTCCACTTCACTTTTTAGGTGGAGGCATTCTCTTCGGCTTTGTGTTTGATAAATCGGCTACCATCCAAGGTCTTGGCCATGGACAATCCTCTTCATTCCTTATTTCTTCGCAATCGAACTACTCGTTGCTCGTGGGGTTTTGGTTCCCAGTGTTACCCATATTTATGTGGTTATGCTATCAATAAGTTCTCTCCTCGCTCATTACCTTGTGTATTTTTGGGTTATAATGACTACCATAAAGGTTACCGATGTCTTCATCGATCTACAGATTGTGTGTATATTTTAAGGCATGTTGTGTTTGATGAATGCCTCTTTCCATTTCGGCTGCCCATTCCCTCTATTTCACCAAATTTTGTTCCAAGTGATGTTTGTAGTTTTGACTGTTAGTTGCCATCTAGGCATATTGCTGGCTCTGCTATACCAACTGGTTCTTCTACTGCGGCTCGTCCTAGTTCATGGTTTGATGTTTTTGATGATTCTTCTTCACCTGGACTGCAAACAATGTCTAGTTCTTCTCCTTCTTCCGCCTCTAGAGCAGCTCCACCATCCTTTTCACCTCAAGTTACTTCGCCTGGGTTGGCACCAACACCCGTATCTACTTCTAATTTCATATGCCTTTTTCAGATTTTGATTCACAACCCTAACCCACTCCACCTGTTGGATGTCAGTGTCCTTTTTAGACCTTGAGTCTCTCCCACTCAGGTTCAGCCTTTACATTCTAGTAGCTCTCTATCCCCTTATGTGATGGTTACTCGGGGTTGTGGTGGGATCCGAAAACCAAATCCAAAGTATGCCCTTTCTGTTACGTGTTCTATTCCAACAGAACCTACTAGTGTGAAGGTTACACTCAAACATGCAGGTTGGCGGGCTGCGATGCTTGAGGAAATTGATGCCTGGGCCCATAATCACACTTGGACTTTGGTTCCTTGCACTCCTTCTATGATTATTATTGGGTGAAAATGGGCTTTAAAATCCAAGCTTCCTGCCGATGGTTCCTTGGAATGTCTCAAGGCCCGCTTGGTCGTCAAAGGATTTCACAACAAGAGGGAGTTGATTTTCTTAAGACTTTTAGCTCAGTAATTAAGTCGGGTTCTATATGCTTGGTTTTGTCCATCGCGACTGTCCTTCGTTGGCCGATTCAACAATTAGACGTCAAAAATGTTTTTCTACATGGTTTTGACTATGCCAGTTTATATGAGTCAGCCTCTGGGGTTTGTTGATTCCTCCTGACCTCATGTTGTGTGTCACTTGGACCATGCTTTATATGGTCTTTGTCAGGTGCTCCATGCTTGGTTTGACCAGTTTAGTTTTTTTCACCTTGAGCATGGGTTTCTTTGTAGTACTTCCGACTCCTCTATTTGTTTATCGGTCCCTTGGTCGTGTTTTGGTTCTTTTGCTTTATGTTGACGATATTGTGCTCACAGGGAATGATTTCAGCTTTAGAGTCTTTTATTACTACACTAGGCTCTCACTTTGCTATGAAGGACATAGGGGTCCTTCATTACTTTCTCGGTGTTGTGGTGACTACTACTTCCTAAGGGTTGTTTTTATCCCAATCAAAGTATGCAATCGATAGTCTCCGCCATGCACATCAAGTCTACGGCTACTCCTATGGTTGCTTGCCTAGCCTTGGATGCGAGCACACCATTTTTTGATATTTTACAATATCTCACTATGATCCGGCCTGATCTTTCTTATGCTGTTAATACCATTTGCCAACACATGCATGCTCCGAACGAGGCTTACTTTTGTATGGTCAAATGTATTCTACATTATGTCCGGGGTACCCTTGACCAAGGTCTTCGTATCGTTCACGATAGCACTCTTGATTTGTATGCCTTCTCGGATTCTGATTGGGCAAGATGTGCCCTCACACGGCGTTCTAGTACTAAGTTTTATACATTTCTTAGCTCCAATTGCATTTAATCGAGTGCTAAGAAACAACCGACTATTGCTCGTTGGAGCACGGAGGCAGAATACCGTGCTATGGGTTCTGCCATAGCGGAGTTGACTTGGCTGTGTTTCCCTCTTAATGACATCGGTGTTTCTCACCCCCGGCCTGCTATGTTATTTGTGACAATCATAGTGCTCTTCATTTGACGGTCAACCCCGTTCTTCACACTTGCACTGAGCACATCGAGGTTGATTATCACTTTGTTCATGAGAAGGTGGGTCTTAGCTAAATTATTACTTGTTTTGTTCCTTCCTACCGACAATTGGCTGACATGTTTACCAAGCCACTTGGTCGTCGGGAATTGGCTTGTATTTGTCTCAAGCTGGGCCTCTGATCTCAGCTTTGTTTGTGGGGAGGGGGGATATTAGGATATTGGATGTTGTAATATAGGTTTGGGGGTAATATTGTCCTTGTACCTATAGTGTCTATGTTCATTATGCACTTGTTAAATATATTAGGTATGTTAGGTGTGGTAGGTGAGGATTGCGTAAATCAGTGTGATAGGTGTCGTAGGTAAGGATTGAGTAAATCATTCCATATTTGTAATATTCTGAAGTTATAAAGGCTTGGCCTCTGTCTCAAACACAAGCCAGTATTCAAAGAATTCCACATTAGATTCACATCCACAGGACCCGCATGTACCGGGCGTTACATGAGTCAAAGTTAGTGGTTCTAGTTGTAAATGTTAGTCATATTACGGGTTATAATCTAACATCATCATTGAATATTAATATATCATTTTTTTATGGTTTCTCTGATTTTGAGAGAGATCACAAATTGTCTTCTTGAATTCTGTTATGGTATCAGAGCTCGCAAGTGTAGACTTCTCACAATCGTAGACGAAGGTGCTGGTAATGGAGGTCTCAAGCTCATCGATGGTTTTTCCCTATCCATCAACAATGAATGTGGCAAATTTTGTCACTCTTAAACTCACTCAAGATAACTTCCTTCTCTGGGAGATGTAGATGCTATCCTTGATCGAGCTAGAGTTAAGATCTTCTTGGTTTCGTTAATGGCAAAAGTATTCAGCCAAATCAGAGGGGGTGAATTTTCAATGTGACGGAAAGGGTGAATTTTTTGATAAGGCATTCTTAAAAAATCTTCAACACTGTGGTATTGTCAATCATTTATCTTGCCTTAGTATACCTGAACAGAATAGTGTGGCAGAGCTGAAGCATAGGCATATCATCGAGATGGGTTTGGCTATTCTATATACTGCCTCTGTTCCACTTCACTTTTTAGGTGGAGGCATTCTCTTCGGCTTTGTGTTTGATAAATCGGCTACCATCCAAGGTCTTGGCCATGGACAATCCTCTTCATTCCTTATTTCTTCGGCAATCGAACTACTCTGTTCTGTGGGGTTTTGGTTCCCAGTGTTACCCATATTTATGTGGTTATGCTATCAATAAGTTCTCTCCTCGCTCATTACCTTGTGTATTTTTGGGTTATAATGACTACCATAAAGGTTACCGATGTCTTCATCGATCTACAGATTGTGTGTATATTTTGAGGCATGTTGTGTTTGATGAATGCCTCTTTCCATTTCGGCTGCCCATTCCCTCTATTTCACCAAATTTTTTTCCAAGTGATGTTTGTAGTTTTGAGTGTTAGTTGCCATCTAGGCATATTGCTGGCTCTGCTATACCAACTGGTTCTTCTACTGCGGCTCGTCCTAGTTCATGGTTTGATGTTTTTGATGATTCTTCTTCACCTGGACTGCAAACAATGTCTAGTTCTTCTCCTTCTTCCGCCTCTATAGCAGCTCCACCATCCTTTTCACCTCAGGTTACATCGCCTGGGTTGGCACCAACACTCGTATCTACTTCTGATTTCATATGACTTTTTCAGATTTTGATTCACAACCCTAACCCACTCCACCTGTTGGACGTCAGTGCCCTTTTTAGACCTTGAGTCTCTCCCACTCAGGTTCAGCCTTTACATTCTAGTAGCTCTCTATCCCCTTATGTGATGGTTACTCGGGGTTGTGGTGGGATCCGAAAACCAAATCCAAAGTATGCCCTTTCTGTTACGTGTTCTATTCCAACAGAACCTACTAGTGTGAAGGTTACACTCAAACATGCAGGTTGGCGGGCTGCGATGCTTGAGGAAATTGATGCCTGGGCCCATAATCACACCTGGACTTTGGTTCCTTGCACTCCTTCTGTGATTATTATTGGGTGAAAATGGGCTTTAAAATCCAAGCTTCCTGCCGATGGTTCCTTGGAATGTCTCAAGGCCCGCTTGATCGCCAAAGGATTTCACAACAAGAGATAGTTGATTTTCTTAAGACTTTCAGCTCAGTAATTAAGTCGGGTTCCATACGCTTGGTTTTGTCCATCGCAATTGTCCTTCGTTGGCCGATTCAACAATTAGACGTCAAAAAATGCTTTTCTACATGGTTTTTTGACCACACCGATTTATATGAGTCAGCCTCTGGGGTTTGTTGATTTCTCCTGACCTCATGCTATGTGTCACTTGGACCGTGCTTTATATGGTCTTCGCCAGGTGCCCCATGCCTGGTTTGACCAGTTTAGTTTTTTTCTCCTTGAGCATGGGTTTCTTTGTAGTACTTCCGACTCCTCCTAATTTATTTATCGGTCCCTTGGTCGTGTTTTGGTTCTTTTGCTTTATGTTGATGATATTGTGCTCACAGGGAATGATTCCGACTTCTTAGAGTCTTTTATTACTACACTGGGCTCTTGCTTTGCTATGGACTTAGGGGTCCTTCATTACTTTCTCGGTGTTGAGGTGACTACTACTTCCCAAGGGTTGTTTTTATCCCAGTCGAAGTATGCAACCGATATTCTCCGCTGTGCATATCAAGTCTATGGCTACTCCTATGGCTGCTCGCCCAGCCTTGGATGCGAGCACACCATTTTTTGATATTTTACAATATCTCACTATGATCCGGCCTGATCTTTCTTATGCTGTTAATACCATTTGCCAACACATGCATGCTCTGAACGAGGCTCACTTTGGTATGGTCAAACGTATTCTACGTTATGTCCGGGGTACCCTTGACCATGGTCTTCGTATTGTTCGCGATAGCACTCTTGATTTGTATGCCTTCTCGGATTCTGATTGGGCATGATGTGCCCTCACACGGCTTTCTACTACTGGGTTTTATACATTTCTTAGCTCCAATTGCATTTAATGGAGTGCCAAGAAACAACTGACTATTGCTCATTCGAGCACGGAGGCAGAATACCGTGCTATGGCTTCTGCCATAGCGGAGTTGACTTGGCTGTCTTTCCTTCTTCATGACATCGGTGTTTCTCACTCCCGGCCTGCTATGTTATTTGTGACAATCATAGTGCTCTTCATTTGACGGTCAACCCTATTCTTCACACTTGCACTAAGCACATCGAGGTTGATTATCACTATGTTCGTGAGAAGGTGGCTCTTGGCTCAATTATTACTCATTTTGTTCCTTCCCATCGACAGTTGGCTGACATGTTTACCAAGCCACTTGGTCGTCAGGAATTGGCTTGTATTTGTCTCAAATTGGGCTTCTGATCTCAGCTCTGTTTACGGGGGGATATTAGGATATTAGATTCACATCCATATGTCTCACATGGACTAGGCATTACATGAGTCAGAGTCAGTGGTTATAGTAATAAATATTAGTCATATTATGGGCTGTAATCTAACATTATCACTAAATATAAATATATTATTCTGAGAGAGATCACAAATCGTCTTCTTGAATTTATATATATTTTTTTGGTAAGAGTCTTCTTGAATTCTGTTAAGCGTTACTTGGTAAGCAATGGCATAAAACAATAAATAAATTAAAAAAATACAGATACATGGTGATGAACATATATAAAATGGTGGTGCAGTGTTATTAATTATAAATGGTTCATATAGAATGGTGTTGTATACTGTTGTTGAATGGTTCACTACTTTGAATAATACCTGTCAGTTGTTGCTCCCATAACAAGGTTTATGATCCCATGTTCTAGAATAAGCTCTACAATCCCTCTTTCAATATTGTCCATTTCATTGTATATTGGGTCAGGACGTACCTCTGAAGATGAATCATTATGGTCAATAATCCATTAACAACATGAACAATTAATTGGCCATTATCTTTAATGTCTTGAAGGCCTATAATGCTCTACATATATGCTTGTTAACCATTTAAAGTTCCCAATCACTCAAGAAAAACTTTCGCCAAAATCATTAACATTCTAAACATTTATTGGATTTCTTTCCAGACCAAAATAGAATAGATATCCCCATGATTTAACTATACAATGCTAACTATTTTTGTAATGCAACTCACCATCAAAAGCAGTGCAAAGAGAAAAAATAAATAAATAAATAGAAAAATGATAAAGCATTACCCCTGCATAATGACAAAAAAAATCAAGGTACTCATTCCGAAGTTGCTATACTTCATGTTTTTCGTTTTCTCGGTATGCCATGACTTGTTGGTCATCTAGTTCTTCTGCTCTAAATTTCACACCCACTGAGATCCAAACAAAAACAACAAAATCAAAGTAAACCATTAGAATTTGTCATAATTAGCAATGAAAGGATTGAAGTAGACAATAAAAAACCTAATTAGATAGCATTAGGCTTTACTAAAATATAAATTTTGAGAAATTTTTTTTTTTTGGATAGGTTGGCTCTAAAGAGATTTGAAGAACTCATTACCTGTCTTTGCTAAATGAGCTACCTGTCATTTTTTTTAAATAGAAATAATATTGCACTAAATTTGGTGTAGCAATCAGAGATGATCAACAGATTCTTACTTACAGAAGATTATTCTTTGTAGGAGGCGAAGAAGAATTAAAGAAAACGAAAAAAAAAAAAAAAAAAAAGGAGGACTCTTTATTCATTGAAGAGCATTTCATTAGAACAAGTGAGTCTTCACAAAAGGTTCGGATTAAAGCTTTGGAAATTTGGGATTTCAAACTTACTGACACGGATCTTCTGAGCCGGCTGGTGTGTTGGATATGTGTGTCCATCAAACCCGGTTTGGTCTGGTTCAACCCGGTTCACCTTTGTATTGAACATTTATACATTTTAGTTTAATATTGTCTCATGCGATATAAACTTTTTGAGCATTATGTGTCCGTAAGTTATACCTAAAATGATAGTTACGACTAGGGTTTGGGCTGGGCACCCTTATCATATGGTCGTCGCATTGGGTATGCCTAGACATGTGATGTCAGGGTACGAATGTGAGTGCTCACATGTTTGATGTGTGCATTGGCGAAGAATCTACTTTGTTGATTCCCTCATGTATCTTGCCGATGTAGGAAGGGATAGACATGTGTCACCGACACCCATCACGAGGGAACCCTGTCACTGCAAAGTGTGATCGCATTCTTTGGTTCATCAATGACTGAGACTCAAGCGAGTCAAAGTCGGTGTTCTTGGAATGCGTGAACACTTTGTGAGTGAAGGAGTGATCCAACACGGTCACCACTGCCCGATTGGGGAACACCAAGATAGAGACTGTCTCTGCATGGTCGGATCAGAATCTGGATCCAGTGCCGTTTTGGAAATGGTTTTGCAAAAATCTATTTTACATAAAATGATACATTATTTATAATTATTTGAACAAAATATTTTATTGAGTTTTGCGGGACCCGATCAGATGCATAGACGCTCGTATATGGACATGTACTATGGATTGGGGTTTGGCAGTACATGTGTACATGCCCTAGATTCCATAATGATGGTGTTGATTAGTGGGGGAGTTGTATATGATAAATTGTTATCATATAGGGAGTTATTTAGAATTTACTAATTTAATTGGCTCTTTATTTAATTAATGGATTTTATGCTAATTGTAATTATCCATTAATAATTAAATAAAGTAGCTAATTAATACTTTCCCTATTAGATTCTACTTCTTCCCCTTTTAGAAGCACTTTGAGTTTAAATGAATCGCAAATCGAGAGAGAGAGAGCAGGACTCTCACTGGGATTAAAGTAATCCATCCAGGGTTTAATTAAAACCCTAGATCTATAAAAGGATCAGAAAACGCAGGAGGGGGGCAGTGCTCCACGTTTTTGCCTGGCCCCCTCTTCTGCGTTTTGGTCTCTCTCTCCCTCTTTGAGATCTCTTCTTCTTCTAGTTTCTCTCATCTGTGTTTGAGAGTTAGGGTTTGTGAAACCCTAGATCTATGCTGAAAAATTTGAGAACATCTGGGATTGGCTTGAAGAACCTTGGTAGCACCATTGGAGGTTCAGATCTGTTTGCTTGGAGCGCTCACTGGAGGAAGAACCACTGTCTATTGGAGGAGCAACACTTGAGGTCACCAGGTTAGCAGTTCTTTATTAATTCCTTCAGTTTATTGATTATTAATATTTATGGGATACGAAAGAAACCCGAATCGATTTAATTTCGCTGCGCATTCGAGTATGGGATGGATCCCTCTTGCCATGTGATGGACTAGAGATGAATTTCTCCGTCCCTATTTAATAATTAATTTTATGGAACATAATAGGGAAGGAGAAACCCTAATAGGGATGCACCAGGGTTCCCATGGGCGACCATGGGAAACCCTAAAATTTAATGGAGCACCCATGGGACACCATGGGATAACCCAGGGCATGCAAAACCCTAATTTTGTTGTATATTGGTTTTCCTAGGGAACCATGGCTTGATCCCTGGACCGTAGTTTGGCCTACAATGTGGTATCAAAGCCACCTTTTCCACCCATGAATATTGAATAATTAATAGTTTAATATGATTGTCATGAGTGGGATACAAGTTGCACATGGGTGGTTAAAATTATGGTTGTTGTAACAACCTTCCCATGTGCACATGGGTAGTTACAAGGTTGTTAGTATAACAACTTACCCATGTGATGATGGATTTGGTTTGTTTTATTTATTCCAATTATTGAAGCATGTATCCAATTAGGTTGTGATTGCTAATTTTTAAAATTTTAAATTTTTTAATCATGTTCTATATGTGGGGGGGAGGAGCGCACACTGCCAAGCCTCTGCGCACGCCCTCCCCCATGAACCTACCCTTGTGCGCATCCCCTTGCGGGCTGCTGCTTGCGGGCTGCGGGCTGCGGGCCTGCAGGTTGCTGTCCGTGGACCTTGTGCCTATGGGCTACGCAGGGAGTGCCTGCAGCCTGCGCAAGTGGGCTGCATACACCCCCCTTGTTTTCCCTCCAGTTTAACATTAAAAAAAAAAACAGATTTTTTCAAAACAGAATTTTTTTATTAATATGTTTTGTTTTTTGAGGAAGAAGATGGGTGGAGGGAAGAATCCCTCCACCCACTTGTAATTAAAATTGTGATTTTAATTTATGGGCTTGGATACATGTTATCACATGTGATGTGGTGGTTCAATAATTGAAGGAATCCATGTCTTATTTTTGGTTTACTTGCTTTAATGCCCATGCATGAAATTATATTATGATGTGATTATGGGAATGGCATTCTAATAAATGGATGGATTGTTTATGTATGTGATACATGGGGTTATGGGTGGATGTGATGCTTCTCTCTCTTTCTCTCTCTCCCCTTATCTTTTTTATAAACAAATGTACTCCACCCCATGGGCAGCCCAAATGGTGGGTTGGTTTCTCCATGCGGGGTTTCTTTATTATTATGAAAAGGAAAGTGTATAGAATTTTTCCTAGGTTTCCATTATAATTTTAGAGGAGTTAGGACTCCCAGGGCATGTTGATGGTGATCCACATATGGCGCTCAAAGCTTATGGAGATGCAAGTCACCTACTTTGAAGACGTGATCGGGCGGAGGAGATGATCGAGGCGTGGCATCTATGGCATGATAAATGCACCCAAAGTTATTAGTTTTATTTTTATTGGGAGGATTATTTAATTGCTTCTGATAAAAATGCCACCATCCCATAATCACTTTTAATTAATGTTGATTAATTATGTTGTTTAAATCTATCCATGATATGTGAGAGTTAATTAATCCCTCTTGAATCATAATACATGTATGATATGGACTAGTCTTAATCAGTAGACATGTCCATGGCCTCCTATTGAAGATAAATGTAGAAAGTGTGTGACATGACCCCGCATAAGCCGACATGACATTACCAGGACCTCTATCACACATTTATCTATATTTACCTCTATCTAGATACGTTAGGGTATGGATAGTGAGAGGGCACAGTGATAGTGGGCCATCTTTCATGATTCTATGATTCTAACTAATGTGATAGGTAAGTACATGATTTGGGTGTGTGTCAGTCGACAGGATTTGGACATGGCACCCAGGTGGCCAAAAATATTGGAAGCCCATGAGGCGAACAGCTTAATCCACACTACCATGGTGTGTATAATGACTCCCGACAGGGTAAGTTATGCATGCAAGGGTTGTAGGTATCCAATTCATCTTTTGGGTTATGAGGGAAACCCAAATCATGAAAGACTATTGATGTTTGTGTGCTCAATCTATTATTTTCAATGGTTATTAATTAACATGTGGTTATTTACTTGTGCATGTGTAGATAATTATACAATGGCTGCCGTTAATTCCAACCTGTTAGCACTCATTAGTGAATACAAACTTAATGGTACAAATTATGTCGATTGGTACCAGAGCATTAAGTTGCTCCTGACTACTGAAGGACTGTACACAGTTCTAGATGAACAAGTTCCTCCTCAACCCGACTCGAACGATTTTGAGACAAATGAAGAGATGCAGGAGTTCCTCATGAGGGATTCCAAGGCATCACTCTATATCCTAGGATCGTTGAAAAAGTCAGTTGTAGACTCGATCAAGGATATGCGCACTGCTGGGGGTAAAATGGATAAGCTTGCTAAATTGTTTAATAGGTAGCTGACACGCGCATATTCTGATGCAGTGAGTCAAATCCATAACTCCAAGATGTCCCAAGGGACTCCAGTGATGGATCATATAATGAAATTGATCAATCTATTTGAAAAACTAGAATCCATGGGGACTGATTTTAGCCTGCAATACAAGACCGATGTGATCTTAGCGTCACTCACTTCTGCCTAAGCACCTTTTAGGATGTCCTACAAGATGTCCGAGAAGGAGATGGAGCTCACCGAGCTTGCTAATGCACTGGTAGAGGCTGAAGCGTCCTTGAAAAAGGACAAGGCTGAGGTCAATGCAACTGAGGCAAAACCTTTTTCAAATGGGAAGAAGAAGAAAAATAGAAGTAAGGGTAAGACCCTGAAAGCCATGGGTGGGAAGTCTGGCAATAAAGGCAAAGACAAGTGCTTCTATTGGAAGAAGGAGGGTCACTGGAAAAGAAACTGTCGTGCTTACCTGACTACTGTGAAAGATAAGGAGCCGGATGAAACAGAGGCTACTAAAGAAGGTATATGTGATGTTCACATTCTTTATAAGTCTAATTTGTCTTTTGAACTGACCAATTGTTGGTTGGTGGATAGTGGTTCCACTGTTCACATTTGCAATGATTTGCAGGGGTTCAAGGAGACAAGGAACCTGGAAAGAAATGAGGGGCGTCTTCGGATGGGCACTGGAGCTAAGACCATGGCGATGGCTGTGGGAACTTTTATTTTAAATTTTAGTTCTGCTTGTTTAATTTTAAATGATTGCTATTATGTACCCTCTTTCAAGAGGAAGATAATTTCAGTTTCAAAACTTGTTTAGGACGGATATAGTTTTTCCTTTAATTCTAAGTTAATTATTCTTTTTAATAATTCATTTATGGCATCTGGATATATGCAAAGTGGTTTGTATTTTCTAAATTTTCCTATTAGAACGAATATTGTTTCAAATGTTGATTTGAAACGAAAAGCAGCTCTAGTGAACTCAACATATCTATAGCATCTAAGATTAGGTCACATTAATGTGGACCGAATTAGTAGATTGGTGAGGGATGGACCCTTAGAGAGTCTGAGGGTGGAACCATTCCCAACCTGTGAGTCATGCCTTCAGGGCAATATGACCAAGAAACCCTTTAACAATAAAGGTATTAGAGCCACAGATCTGTTAGAGTTAATACACACTGATGTCTGTGGACCCATAAACATACAAGCGAGATATGGGTATGAGTACTTTATCACATTCACCAATGATTACTCTAAATATGGTTACATATACTTGATGCGTAGGAAATCGGAAGCCTTTGATAAATTCAAAGAATTCCAAGCCGAGGTCGAAAGACAGCTCGATAAACGCGTCAAGTCCTTACGATCAGATCGTGGAGGGGAGTATCTATCGGATGAGTTTAAAGATTATCTCATATCCCAAGGGATAGTTAGTCAGCTAACTAATCCAGGCACATCGCAATAAAATGGTGTATCCGAACAACGTAATAAGACCCTATTGGATATGGTCCGGACGATGCTCACTTATAGTGATCTGCCTCTCTCTTTCTGGGGGTATGCTTTAGAAACGACAATTTACATCTTGAATAGGGTTCCATCTAAGTCTGTAGCCAAGACACCCTTTGAGTTGTGGAAAGGGCGTAAGCCCAGTATTCAACACCTTAGGGTATGGGGTTGCATAGCACATGTGCGAAAGCAACAGACAGACAAGTTGGAATCCAGGACTTCAAGATGCCATTTCATAGGCTACCCCAAAGGCACGATAGGCTATTATTTCTATGACCCAGTTGACCAGAAGATCATTTGTAGGTAAACACGTCACATTTTTTAAGGAAGAAATGATGACCCAGAGGTTCGAAGCAGTAGTCATTAAGGAGTTATCAGATAACTCAGAAACGTCACTTCCGGAAGTGAGACCAATTGATATACCCACTAAAATACCAACACCTGAAGAACCTCGACGAAGTGGAAGGACTATTAGACCACCCACCAGGCTAACTCTTCTAACCGAAGAGGAAACTGTGGAAGAGTTCCATATGATATCGATTGAATCAGATGATGATCCGATAACATACTCTGAGGCTCTTAAGGATGTTGATGCCACTAGGTAGCTGGAGGCAATGCGCTCTGAGATCAATTCAATGCATTCCAACTAGGTCTGGACTCTAGTAGATCCACCAGCTGGCGTCAAGCCAATTGGATGTAAATGGATCTTTAAGAGGAAGAAGGGCGCTAATGGAAAAGTCAAAAGGTTCAAAGCGAGATTGGTGGCAAAGGGTTATACCCAGAAAGAGGGTATAGACTATGAGGAAACCTTTTCACTGGTGGCGATGATGAAATCCATTAGGATTTTATTGGCAATCGCCGCACACTTTGATTTTGAGATCTGGCAGATGGATGTGCAGACTGCATTTCTAAATGGATTTTTCCAAGAGAAAATCTACATGTAATAGCCAGAGGGGTTCTCTTCCTTGGAGGAAGAAAGAAAGGTGTGCAAATTGCAGAGGTCTATTTATGGACTGAAGCAGGCTTCTAGAAGCTGGAACATCAGGTTTGATCAATCAATCAAATCGTTGATTTTGATCAAAACATGGATGAACCATCCGTTTACAAGAAGATCAGTGGGAGGCCAGTATGTTTTCTTGTTTTATACGTAGATGACATATTGCTGATGGGTAACGATGTAGGATTCCTTTCATCAATAAAATAGTGGTTATCCACAATGTTTTCGATGAAAGACCTTGGTGAAGCTAGTTATATCCTTGGGATTAAACTCGTAAGAGATCGCCAGAAAAGGATGCTAGGCTTGTGATAGGCTACCTATATAGATAAAGTCTTAGCCAAATTTAGCATGGAGAACTCCAAACGGGGAAGTGTCCCTTTCCGATAGGGAGTCTTATGTACGTCATATCATGTACGAGGCCAGACATTTGCTATGCAGTAGGTATTGTGAGTCATTACGAGTCTAATGAGTGGATGTGCCATTGTGTGGAGGAGTACAAAACAAAAATCTACAGCCGATCCCAATTTTTATGAACACTTAGCATCATATGATGCGGCTAATAAGGTGTTTGGGCTAGGAAGTTCCTCACATTTCTGGAGTAGTCTCTGATCTTGTCGAAGGTCCTATTCCCCTGTTATGTGACAACAGAGGGGCCATTGCACAAGCTAAGGAGCCTAGGGCTCATTAGAGGAACAAGCACGTGCAGCGGAAGTATCTTCTCATCAGAGAGATTATCTAGTAGAGCGACGTGAGTATCTCCAAAGTAAACACAACTGAAAATGTGTCAAATGCCATGACAAAGGGTTTGTCTCCTAGAGTGTTTGAAAAACACATGGAGGGCATGGGTTTAAATGTATGGGAATTGGCTTTGATGTACAAGTAGGAGATTGTTGGATATGTGTGTCCATCAAACCCGATTTGGTCCGGTTCAACCCGGTTTACCTTTGTATTGAACATTTATACATTTTAGTTTAATATTGTCTTATGCGATATAAACTTTTTGAGCATTATGTGTCCGTAAGTTATACATAAAATGGTAGTCACAACTAGGGTTTGGGCTGGGCACCCTTATCATATGGTCGTCGCATTGGGTATGCCTAGACATATGATGTCAGGGTACGAATGCGAGTGCTCAAATATTTGATGTGTGCATTGGTGAAGAATCTACTTTGTTGATTCCCTCATATATTACTGCCAGATGTAGGAAGGGATAGACATATGTCACCGACACCCTGTACCTGAGGGAACCCTGTCACTGCAAAGTGTGATCGCATTCTTTGGTTCATCAATGACTGAGACTCAAGCGAGTCAAATCTGGTGTTCTGGGAATGCGTGAACACTTTGTGAGTAAAGGAGTTATCCAACACGGTCACCACTGTCCGATTGGGGAACACCAAGATCGAGACTGTCTGTGCATGGTCGGATCAGAATCTGGATCCAGTGCCGTTTTGGAAATGGTTTTGCAAAAATCTATTTTACATAAAATTGTACATTATTTATAATTATTTGAACAAAGTATTTTATCGAGTTTTGAGGGACCCGATCAGATGCATAGACGCTCGTATATGGACATGTACTATGGATTGGGGTTTGGCAGTACATGTGTACATGCCCTAGATTCCATAATGATGGTGTTGATTAGTGGGGGGTTGTATATGATAAATTATTATCATATAGGGAGTTATTTGGAATTTGCTAATTTAATTGGCTCTTTTTTTAATTAATGGATTTTATGATAATTGTAATCATCCATTAATAATTAAATAAAGTAGCTAATTAATACTTTCCCCATTAGATTCTGCTTCTTCCCCTTTTAGAAGCACTTTGAGTTTAAACAGAACTGCCAAACTGAGAGAGAGAGAGACAGACTCTCACTGGGATTAAAGTAATCCATGAAGGGTTTAATTAAAATCCTAGATCTATAAAAGGATCAGAAAACGCAGGAGGGAGGCAGTGCTCCACGTTTTTGCCTGGCCCCCTCTTCTACGTTTTGGTCTCTCTCTCCCTCTTTGAGATCTCTTCTTCTTCTAGTTTCTCTCATTTGTGTTTGAGAGTTAGGGTTTGTGAAACCCTAAATCTGTGCTAAAAAATTTGAGAACATCTGGGATTGGTTTGAAGAACCTTGGTAGCACCATTGGAGGTTCAGATCTGTTTGCTTGGAGCGCTCACTGAAGGAAGAACCACTGTCTATTGGAGGAGCAACACTTGAGGTCACCAGGTTAGCAGTTCTTTATTAATTCTTTCAGTTTATTGATTATTAATATTTATGGGATGCGAAAGAAACTCGAATCGATTTAATTCCGCTGCGCATTCGAGTATGGGATGAATCCCTCTTGCCATGCGATGGACTAGAGATGAATTTCTCCGTCCTTATTGTGATAATTAATTTTATGGGACGTAATAGGGAAGGAGAAACCCTAATAGGGATGCACCAGGGTTCCCATGGACGACCATGGGAAACCCTAAAATTTAATGGGGCACCCATGGGACACCATGGGATAACCCAGGGCGTGCAAAACCCTAATTTTGTAGTATATTGGTTTCCCTAGGGAACCATGGCTTGATCCCTGGACCGTAGTTTGGCCTACATGGTGAACATGAAGGATGCAGAATTTCTTCTTCCGAAAGTTTTGCAATGCCCAAAGCAGAATTGGTAGGCTTTCTTTCACATCATTCCCAACTACCACACAGATCTTGTCTTCCCCAACATATGGAGATCCCTCTGGGTTATCTTCACCACCACCAGCAGTCTCCATTTAATCAAAGAGACGACTCCCCACAATTATGAAACTTTTTGATCCTTTTTGTCTGCTGCAGAAAACAAAGAAAGAAACAGGATTCAAGATGACAACGGCAAGGGATTATTGCAGGTCTAGTCCAAAATATTTAGTACGTTCTTGATCCATCTTAGAAAGGACTACTTAATATTAAAATAAAAATACTACTTAAATACCTCGAATAATTCTATTCGCATTGAATTAAAAACCGCAACGTAACAGTTATCTAATCAAAAGTCTTCTTACACTGAATCGGTATCCTCTCTTGTAATTGCACGGTGCATAACTGCATCGTGCAGCGTAGCCATGTGACACAGCGGGTCCCATATGTTGCACATGGCCTCTGTTGCCGCCGCACAATGCAGTACTACACCGTATAGTAATTGCATAGGATAAAAATTCTCTTACACCTCAACCATTTAGTTATATTAAGACAAAAGGTTTTATGAACAGGGTCTGGGGTGGATTTTTCAACCTTGATTGGATATTTTTTTTGCTGATTCACCTCTAAAAATACTACTTAAATACCTCGAATAATTCTATTCGTATTTTATCGGTGATTGACCTAGTATTTTCGTTCCAAAAAAAGAAAAAAAAAAACCCTAATATTTTTATGTAGATTAGTGATAGGACAATTTTGACCATTAGATATCTACAGAATGATCTGGATTGGCTAGGTATAAATTCTACACTTACATTTAATTATATCTTGTGGTAGTAGCCTCGCATTTATTAAACTGTTTCTATACAAAACCCTTTCTAGGCTTATCAACATAATCCACTTTCCTTATATGTTTCATAAAAAAAAAATAAAAGACTTCTGTCGTCACAGCTACCGTATTCATGTGAAAAAAAGATATAGTCTTGAGCAAGAAAAGCCAAGTAAACAACTTGAATAAGAGAAATATAATAATTTAAGTCCAATTCATAAAACAAATCAGCCCAACCCGTGGGGGACCTCTTCTTACTTCCCGGCCGTTTTCTTAGGTTGCCAGGCTTCTCATTTTAATATGTTGAGTTAATTAGATGAAGAATGCAAACTTGTCATTCTATAATTAAATACAAGGAAACGGCATTGACAAACAGATGACAATGTGATAGAATAACAAACGCCATTGGAATTTTTTTTGTCTGATTCCCTGCCCGCTACAGTGGTCCAGTTCCTCTCCTAAGGAAATGAAAATGACGTTTTAACCTCCCTTGGGCAGGGGGTTAAATCATCATTTTTGGCCTCCTATGAGAGGAATCGGACCACTCTACTGGGCAGAGGAACTGGAGACAATAATGATCGACGCCATTGAATATTTTTTGCATGGTACAACTCTATATCATAATCATATCATATCATATCAAATCATAACTACTCTTAAAAGTATAAACTCCATTTTCTTTTTGTATAAATTTTAGGCAGACAAAAATACCCCTCCTCTGAAGCGTTACGAGGTCCCCGATAGGGGTGTAAGTTTGGCCTTGTCAGTCTGAGTGCACCCTGGTCTGCCCTAAGCCCGAATAGCGTCTGGGCTGGATTTTTCAACCTTGAGGGTGGGTTAGGGTTGAAATTTTCAGGCCCCAGGTCAAGGTTGGGCTGAGCCAGGGTTGTTTTAACCCAAAGAAAAGTCTAATAGTCAATTATTGAGTATGAAACAAACCAATACCCAATCACATGTGTCTCATTTTTTTTAATGCATGGGATGACGTAAATGGCAAAACAGTAGGGCAAGTTAGGTCCAACCAGGCCCTAGCAAAAATCAGAACCAAACAGAGACAACCCAGCCCTTGGCTAAAATCAGGGTCAATCAGGCCAACCCTATCCAGCCCAACCCGATTAGGGTCAATCAGAGCCGGGCTGGGCTGGGCTGAGACCGACAAGGTTGGACTTAGGCTGAGATATCTCAGCCTGACCTAGGGCCAGGTTGGGCTAGGGTTTTGAAAGATCCGGCCCAACCCAGCCCTGTTTCACCCCTACTCCCCGATAGTCTCTCTTCAAAACAACACATGACCAAAAGCCTTTTCAATCGTATTACCAGTTACCATAAAAAAAAAAATTTCTACGCCCTCCCGCGAACCAGCACTAACACACCTCACTCAAACCTCCGAATTTCTCCTTCTTCTCTCAAATAGAAATGTCTGTCCCTCCAATTTATTACAAATAGATGGACTATCCATAAATACGTTATGAAGAATACCATCTATAAAACCTATTCCCTTATATAAACTGTCTGTCTCTATACAAAACCCTTTCTAGGCTGATCAAGATAATCCACTTCCTTAGATGTTTCATAAAAAAAAATAAAAAACTTCTGTCGTCACAGCTACCGTATTCATGTGAAGAAAAGACATAGTCTTGAGCAAGAAAAGCCAAGTAAACAACTTGAATAAGAGAAATATAATAATTTAAGTCCACTTCATAAAACAAATCAGCCCAACCCATGGGGGACCTCTTCTTACTTCCCGGCCGTTTTCTTAGGTTGCCAGGCTTCTCATTTTAATATGTTGAGTTAATTAGATGAAGAATGCAAACTTGTCATTCTAGAATTAAATACAAGGGAACGGCATTGACAAACTGACAATGTGATAGAATAACAAACGCCATTGGAATTTTTTTCTTGTTGGATTCCCTGTCCGGTACAGTGGTCCAGTTCCTCTCCTAAGGAGACGAAAATGACGTTTTAACCTCCCTTGGGCAATGTGTTCGGGCAGGGGGTTAAATCATCATTTTTGGCCCCCTATGAGAGGAATCGGACAACTGTACTGGGCAGAGGAACTGGAGATGATAATGATCGACGCCATTGTTTATTTTTTGCACGGTACAAATTTGTATCATAATCATATCATATCATATCAAATCATAACTACTCTTAAAAGTATAAACTCCATTTTCTTTTTGTATAAATTTTAGGCAGACAAAAATACCCCTCCTCTGAAGCATTACGAGGTCCCCGATAGGGGTGTAAGTTTGGCCTTATCGGCCTGAGTCCGCCCTAGTCTGCCCTATGCCCGAATAGCGTCTGGGCTAGATTTTTCAACCTTGAGGGCAGGTTAAGGTTGAAATTTTCAGGCCCTAGGTCAAGGTTGGGCTGAGCCAGGGTTGTTTTAACCTAAAGAAAAGTCTAATAGTCAATTATTGAGTATGAAACAAACCAATACCCAATCACATGTGTCTCATTTTTTTTAATGCATGGGATGATGTAAATGGCAAAACAGCAGGGCAAGTTTGGTCCAACCAGGCCCTAGCAAAAATCAGGACCAAACAGAGACAACCCAGCCCTTGGCTAAAATCAGGGTCAATCAGGCCAACCCGGCCCAGGCCAGCCCGATCAGGGTCAATCAAAGCCGGGCTGGGCTGGGCTGAGATCGACAAGGTTTGGCTTGGGCTGAGATATCTCAGCCTGACCAAGGGCCAGGTTGGGCTAGGGTTTTAAAAGATCCGGCCCAACCCAGCCCTATTTCACCCCTACTCCCTGATAGTCTCTCTTCAAAACAACACATGACCAAAAGCCTTTTCAATCGTATTACTAGTTACCATAAAAAAAAATAAAGTTTCTACGCTTTCCCACGAACCAGCACTAACACACCTCACTCAAACCTCCGAATTTCTCCTTCTTCTCTCAAATAGAAATGTCTGTCCCTCCAATTTTCTCTCAAGAGTCAAGATTCATGACTATTTCATTGTCCAACTAGTCGACAACTTCCTTAAGTCCCTCAAATAGTCACGTATCTCCCCAATATCTCATGTCTCTCTCACTCTCCAACGTCAACCATCTCCTGTAGGTGTAGTCATGGGATCATCTCTTGGTTCACCCAATCCCGTAGGAATTGAAAAGATCAAAGTTAAATTTTCTTGATCACCTCCATGGTTGCCCATGGGAAACCAAAACATTATACATGGGTTTGTTATAAAAATTTTCTACCAAACGTTCTCTTTTCTTATTCCATTAAAATTAGGGATTTGCAAGAAAAGAGAAAAACATCTTTTTTCCATCCCATGGAAAGAAGGATCTATCCCATACCCAAATGCAAAGTGGAAAGAGATCGATTTAGGTTTCTTTCACATCCCATGATTACCAAATAATTAAAACCTCAATTCATAATAATAAACATCAAGATCTGCTAACTTGTACAGCCTCAAGTGTTGCTCCTCCTCCAGATAATGGTTTGTCCCCTAACGAGCACTTCTAGAAAGGCCTTACTTGAATCTCCTTGATGCAATAGAAGATCCTCAAGCCAAACTAAAACTTCTTCTCCAAGAATAGGATCCAATCCAGTAGAACCTAGGGTTTTCAAAACCCTAATTAGCTCACCACTCAAGAGAGCAAGAGAGCAAGGGAGAAGAGAGAGGAGAGAGAGATGAATTTACGGGGGGGGGATTTCGACAAAGGCTGTGGTCGTCCCCACTTGGTGTGATTAAATAGATGGGGCTCTAAAGAGCTCCTCTAGTAATCCAGTGAGAGTCTAACACTCTCTCTCCTATTTGACTTAAAACCCTAATGGGCTTCTAATTAGTGAAGAAGTTGAATCTACAAGGGAAATAAAATAATTAAAGTTTTAATCTTTAATGGGTCTTTAATTATAAATTACATTAAGCTCATTTAAGATTAAACAAATTAATTATTAATTAGAAAATCCTAGAAATACCCCTGCATAATAATTATAAACCCCTGCATAATAATTATGCACCAACCCTCCACTAAACAACAACAACATCATCATGGAATCTAGGGCATGTACACTCGTACTGCCAAACCCCATTCCATGGTGCATGTCCATATCGGAGCGGATGTGTATGTGATTGGAATCCATAAATCACGATTAAATGATTTAATCAAAATATAAATATAATATATCATTTTAAGTGAAAATACATTTTGTAAAACTATTTACAAAACAGTAAAGGATCCTGATTCTTATCCAACCATCCACGAACAAACTCCCATTGATGTTCCTCAATCGAGTAATGGAGACTATGTTGAGTGACCCTTTCACTCATATAATAATTATGAAATGTTTAATACATAATAAATTGGGTCAAACCAGATTGAACCAAATTTGATGGACACATATATCAAACAATCTCCCACTTGTACATCCAAGCCAACTCCTTATACATTTGAAACCTGTGCCCTCCATGTGTTTTTCAACCACTCTAGGGGATATGCCCTTCATCATAGCATCCGACACATTTTCAGTAGTGCACACTTTAGAGATACTCACGTTGCCCTATTGGATAATCTCCCTGATAAGGTGATACTTTTGCTGCACATGCTTATTCCTCTGATAAGCCATGGGCTCCTTGGCTTCTACAATTGCCCCTTGATTGTCACATAACAGGGGAATAGGACATTTGACAAGGTCAGGGACCACCTCCAGATCTATTAGAAATTTCCTCAGCTAAACACCTTCCTTTGTTGCATCATAGGCTACAAGGTATTCTACTTTGGTAGTGGAATTGGCTGTACACTTGTGTTTTGCACTCTTCTAAACAATGGCACCACCACTCATTAGGTAAACCATCCCAGATGTGGAGTTTCTGTCATCTTTACCTATTTGAAAATCTAAGTCAGTATATACCAGAATCGATAACTAATCACATCCGTAAACTAAAAATTAATCCTTAGTCCTCCTTAGGTAATTGAGGATGTTTTTCATAGTAGTCCAATGCTTTCATCTGGGATTTGACTGGTAAACGCTCATAATACCTACTGCATAACAAGTATCTGGCCTCATACACAATATAGCATACATAAGACTCCCTCCTATAGAGGCATAGGGAATCCTCCTCATCTCTTCAATGTCCGTCTGGGTCTGAGGATGTTGAGATTTGGAAAATTTGACTCCATGCCGAAAAGGAACACTTCCTCTCTAGGAGTTCTCCATACTGAATATGGCCAGAACTTTGTCTTTGGCATGACCTACAATGTAGCTGTTGGATATGTGTGTCCATCAAACCCGGTTCAATCCGATTTAACCCAATTTATTATGTATTAATTAGTTCATACATTTTTGTTTAATATGATTACATATGATATAAAATTTTTGAGCAATGTATGTCCATATGTTTTACTTTAAATTGGTAGTCACGACTAGGGTTTGGGTTGGCAAGCCTTATCATATGGTCGTCGCATTGGGTATGCCTAGACATGTTTGATGTTGGGATATGAGTGCGAGTACCACATATTGATGTGTGTATTGACAAAAAATCTTATTTTGTCGATTCCCTCGTGTATTACTACCAGATGTTGGTTTAGGATAGACATGTGTCACACCCTTATCCCAACAAGGGATAAAAGAATACAATATAAAGTGTCACGCCCCTATCCCAAGCTTACGCCATAAGCACAGTCAAGCGGGTGATTAGGATGACACACGTCACCCCAATACCTACAAGGATCAACGACATAGTATCCCAGCGCATGGTCACCACCCAAGGGCCCACCTAAATAGTTACATTTGAGCAAAAGAAATAATATTTCCAATCATTGTCAGAGTTATAAAGAGTGGAAGCATTAATTACATAAGCAGTTACAATATGTTCAGCTGTCTAGGTGATAATATAATAGTTACTGTTGACACTAGCTGACCATGACATAACTACTCAAAATAATAGTAAGTTATTACAGAAAGTGTTTATAATGGGCACAGCGCCCCAAAAGAATCAAAAGATAGGGGAAAGTCCCCAAGTAACATCAGTGCCCATAAGCACAATCATCACAGGGGCAACAATCTCCACGTTCCTCTAACACATACCCAGGCTCCTCTGTACCAATACCATCATACTCCGCCGACTGTACATCTAAGCCGGCCAAATATCCATCACCTGCATCAAATCTAAAAGTTGTGTACACAGGGGGTTAACTCCACTGAGCCAGTGAGGGGAAAGGGGAGTGCACATACACACAATCACACACAGTCCATGATGTATGAAATGTTAAATACATATTTTCCACCTAACAAATAGTCTAAGTCACGGTATATGCTACTGTGATAATTCAAGAGACACTGAGGGTCACTTATCCTATCGCCCTAGTGAAACCTCAATTATCATAAGGGACCTACGCCGATAGAAGCCATAGATCACCCAGTGCCAGACCCCAAATAGCCGTTACTACCCCTGACCTGGCCTCTCCCACCTCCACAAACATCAGGTGCTCTGACTATCCAACACGTAAACCCCTGTTGGCAAGGGTCGTAGCATAAGGGAGTATAATTCCTAACCACGGATATACTACATGCAATTCTATCATCCCGAGAGGTATTTCGGGTGCATCAATGTCCCATTCCATCTAGCACTAGGGTACTAGCATTGCACGACGTATACAGATCAGGATGACAATCAATGAGTATAATAATAAGAACTTTGGGGTTTTGACACCGGCATTCCCGGCACTGTAACCTAATATAATAATGCAAAGCATCATATCCACATTTCATCCATTTGTATCCAATATGGTTTTATATGCAACATGGCAAGAATGAATGTAAGCACAAAAATCAATTATGTAATCTATATGATTGTATCTATATATAAGTATATGTCAAGCCCAAACATCACCAAAAACCCACTCATAGTTCGTTTATTTGCCATTCGGTGAGGTTTGCTCTAGTCCATGTACTCTTGTATAGATTCTAAAGTCTGAGGATGCATGAAAGTAGTGTTAGAAGTATATAGGTGGGTCCCATAAAGGGTCCCAACAGATTAAATGAAGTTTGGGCTAAGACAGCAGGAGCGGATGAAGGAACGGAATCAGCCAGGTGAGTCCGATCGTGGATCCATCAAGGCCATACCCAAAAAATATATGGAACGGACTCATAGGCAGACACGGAACATGGATCCGCTCATGCATCCGTCCAAAACCTGAGACACACCCGAAAGCAACCTGATCTATGGGCAGATTCACCTAGGAGGGTTCGCTCGTGGCTTCGCCTAGATTAAACAACTAGGTTAGGCTAAATGGACTAACGGGCGGATACACGACAGTGAGTCCGGTCGTTCATCCGCTACCATTCCTTTGAAAGCTGCGAAGATTATCACCTCCAGCCCTTCATTCATGGATCCACAGAGGTCCTAGGGTTGGGGAAGTGAGCTCAGACCTTTGTTGGAGGTCCAATACACATGGTCCTTCAAGGAGGTAAGGGGATTTAAGGAATTTGGGTCCATCTCCAGGGTTCTTCCCGAACCTAAGCTAGGTTTAAATGCTTGAATAGCATTAGGGTCATCCAAGCCATGGTTGCATTGAGGGAAGGGAATGTGAGTCTCAAAGGAGCATTAACTAGGGCCTATTGGGTTTTCATGAGAAACCCCAAGCCTGGAATCGATTCCCAAGGGGATTCTCCAAGTTTAAAATGGAAAAGAGAGGGAGGAAGGTGAAGTTGCCTACCTCAAGGATGGATTGTCCAATGCTTTCCACCTCCACAGCCTCTCAAAATCCTTCTTCTCCAAGCCTTCAATGCTCCCACAGCTCCAATGTTTTGGCTAGGTGAATGGAGTAATGAGACTTGAGAACTAAGTCTTGCTTTTAAGACTAATCTCCCATTTAGGGTCTGTTTGGCTTGGACATAATGAGTCAAAACTCATTTAAGAGGTCTACTAAACTAATGGGCCCTCCCAAATGGTAAGCCCACAAGTTAAGGAGATCAAGGATGAGACCTACCTCGTCCAAAAGATTAATAAGAGTGCACGAGGCACGGGATGTGGGTCCCATGCAAGGAAAACACACAGAGTCCAAAAAGAGCACGGGCGGATAAATGGGTGGATTCAATCTTGGTGAATCTGCCCGTGCGTCCGTTGCTGCTGTAAAGGCAAAAATGTAAGGAAACTGATTGGGCTTTGGCCCACACTTCAAGGTTTACTAGAGGAGGGTACAGTAATATTCACAAGGTCAGTATCTTACCCCTAGACCGTTACGACATGTCCTCCGTGATCCCGAATAGTTTCCCAATCGCAATACTAAGCTCATCGCTAAAGGAGGTGTCTAGCTGTGGGGACACAAAGAATGCCTTCTGGTACTCCTCGCTTCATGGACTCGTGCTAGGAGGATGATTGATGAAGTCATCATCGATAAATCTTCCCCACTGTCGGTTAAGGAACCTCTCCTCCACAGGCAGGCCTGTGAACTGGTCAATGATCTTGTGGCTAGGTTTGACCACAAGCAAAAATAACTTGCCAGCATACACGATAGCAGAATCTACACATCACAGGAGAGAGATATTATTATTTAATAGTAAATCCGGGCGTGGATGTAACATCCTCCCCACCTTACAAAAATTTCATCCCTGAAATTATCGTACCTTCAAGGAATCTAAGGGAAGGGTATTTTGCTTGCATTTCTACCTCAGCTTCCCAGGAGGCTTCTTCTTCTGTGTGGTTGCACCACTTCACCTTCACATAATGAATAGGTCTATTGTGGAGATTTAACACCTTGCTGTCCAAGATCTTTTCAGGTTGTTCTTTATAAGACATATCTGCTAACAGCTCTGGTGGTTCCTAAGATAGAACATGACTGGGGTCATGCACATACTTTGCAACATAGACACGTGAAAGACATCGTGCATGCCATCCAAGGATGGTGGAAGTGCCAATGAATAAGCCACCGGTCCAATCTTTGCAAGAATCCATAAGGTCCAATATATCTCGAGCTTAACTTGCCCTTTATGCTGAACCGCATTACGCCCTTAGTAGGTGACACTTTAAGAAATACTTTATTACTGATAAGGAACTCCAGATCCTTTTGCCTTTGGTCTGCATAGCCCTTCTACCTAGACTGAGCAGCTTTAATTCGCTCGCTGATCAAATTTACCTTCTCACAAGTTGCTTGGATTAATTTCGACCCAAGGATACGCCACTCACCTACTTCGTCCCAATACAATGGAGTACGACACTTTTTCCCAAACTGAGCTTCAAAGGGTGCCATTCTAAAAGTAGCTTGGTAACTGTTGTTATAGGCGAACTCGATAAGTAAGATGTGCTCATCCCAGTTACCCTGCATATCAATGGCACAAGCTCGAAGCATGTCTTCCAATGTCTGTATCATCCTTTTCAATTTCCTGTCGATCTATGGATGGAAGGTAGTACTAAAACTCAATAAGGTACCCATATCTCTCTAGAATCTGCCCCAATACTTGGACATGAATCTGGGATCCCGATCTAAGATAATACTAATTGGAACTCCGTGTAGGCGAACCATGTTATCAATGTACAAGCGGGCCAATTTATCCATGGACAGGTAACCTTAATTGGGTTGAAATGATCCATCTTCATCATTATATCCACAATAATCCATATAGCATCAACACCCCTAGGCATACGGGGTAGCCCTGTGACAAAGCCCATGGTGACATGTTCCCACTTCCACTCTGGCACAGGCAATGACTGTAAAATGCCATGCGGTCATTGTCTATCTACTTTCACTTGCTAGCAGGTGAGACACTGGGCCACAAATTTAGCTACATCCCTCTTCATTCCACTCCACCAGTAATGCCCCTTCAGGTCCTTGTACATTTTAGTACTACCTGGGTGAATTAAGTAGGGAGATTCATGTGCCTCCGACAACACTTCTTTTCTTCGCTGATCGTCCTTAGGAACACATAGGCGATCTCTAAACATGAGAACATCGCTATCTGTCAATGTAAAATCCAGATCTCACTGCGTGTCACCCTAGATAGCTTCAATAATCTCCTGAAAGCGTTCATCTGAAGCTTGAGCTGCTTAAATCTTTTCAACCAAGGTTGATTGTACCGATAAAGCTGCTAGGGATAGGGTAACACCCTCTACCAATAACTCCAAATCCATTCTTCTAGCTTCTTCTACAAGTTCCTTACTAAGAGCTAAGGATGCGATGGATAAGGTCTGGGATTTCTGACTGAGAGCTTCTGCTACAACATTTGCCTTACCCAGGTGGTAATGGATAGTGCAATCGTAGTCCTTCATGAGTTACAGCCAGCGCCTCTGTCTCATATTGAGTTCCTTCTGAGTAAAGAAATATTGGAGGCTTTTATGGTCATTGTAGATCTCACTCTTCTCTCTGTACGGATAGTGCCTCCAGATCTTCAGAGCAAAGACCACAGCCGCCAACTCCAAATCATGAGTCGGGTAATTTCTCTCATATTCCTTCAGTTGATGAGAAGTGTAGGCTACCACTTTATCATCTTGCATCAAAACACATCTGAGTCCCACTTTCGACGCATCATAATAGACTACCATCCCTCTGGTACCATTTGGAATGGTACGTACCGGAGCCAAAATTAGTCGTTACTTTAGATCTTGGAAATTCTTTATTCTTCTGACCACTCGAACTTCACTCCCTTTCGGGTCAGTCAAGTCATAGGAGCAGAGATTTTTGAAAAATTCTCGATAAATCTCCTATAGGAGCCGACCAGACCAAGGAAACTGTGAATATCCGCTACATTCTTAGGTGTCTCTCAGTCAACTACTAACTATACCTTATTGGATTCAACCTCAATACCCTTCGCAGATACCAAATGGCCTAGAAAAGCCACTTGTTGCAATCAGAATTCGTACTTGCTGAACTTAGCATATAACTGCTTTTCTCTCAAGCGTTGTAGCACAAAACGAAGGTAGTCAACATGTTGTTCTTCGCTCTTAGAGTAGACCAGGATGTTGTCACTAAATACAATAACATACTTATCCAACACATCATGGAACATCCTATTCATTAATTCCATAAAAGCTGCCGGGGCATTGGTGAGTCCAAATGACATAACCAAGAACTCGTAGTGTCCATATCACGATCTGAACGCGGTCTTGCTCACGTTACTACCTCTTATCTTTAATTGATGATACCCCGAGTAGAGATCAATCTTGGAGAATACCCTAGCACCTTACAATTGGAAAAATAAATCATCGATCCTGGGCAGTGGGTACCGATTCTTGATCGTAAGCTTGTTGAGTTCACGGTAGTCAATGCACAGGCGCATACTACCGTCTTTCTTCTTCACAAACAAAATAAGTGTGCCCCAGGGGGAAACACTTGGCCTAATAAAACCTTTCTTCAGTAGGTCATTTAGCTATTCCTGAAGTTCTTTTAGTTCTAATAGGGGCATTCTGTATGGTTTCATAGACACTGGAGCGGCACCGGGTACCAAGTCAATCATAAATTCTGTTTCCCAATCCAGTGGTAACCATGTGAGGTCTTCCGAAAAGACATCAGGAAAATCTCTTACCACACTTATCTCTTCCATAGGTGTAACTTTGGCTTCAGTATCCAGGCTAAATAACATTGGTAACCCTATGCTAAGAGCTTTGAACTTGGAGAGCCGATATGATTGGGTTCTTAGGTTTTTTACTTTTGTTTCCCTTGAATACGAAGTCATTATCCTCTCCTGTTTGGAAGAGTATCTTCCTCTCTGCACAGATCAGGCTAGCTCCATGTGTGGATAACCAATCCATTCCCAGGATCACATTAAAGTCTTTCATATCTAGAATGATCAAACTGGTCTCAAGCCCATGGTCGCTCACTCGAATAGGGCAAGAGTTGAAGAACCGGTCAAGCTCTACTTTGCTCCCAGTCGACGTACTAACTATCAACTTTTGCTCTATTTTGGCCAGTTCAATAGATAATTTCTCAACAAAGGAGGGGGATACAAAGGAGTGTGACGCCTCTGAATCAAATAACACATAAACAGGTAAGGAGCACACAGAAATCATGCCTGACAAACACCGAATAGCCAAACATGATAAACTCAACATAGAAGATTTGATTAAGGTGGTTAAGTATAATACCTGTGATAACACCAGGGTCAGATTGGGCTTCCTCATGGATAATAGAATAAACTCTCCCCTAAGTCTTGCTCGCTGGAGAAGGAACGAGCGGGCGAATAGCAATCCTTACTAGGGGTACTTTGGAAGTCATAACTAGCCATGAACCCAAATGTCGTGGTTGTGGACAATCCTTGGCCATATGGCTAGACTCCTTGCAGTTGTAACAAATAAGGGTCTGAGCTCCATAGTGAGAAGCAGGTATAGCTTTAGGCACTTAAGCCACATCAGGTCTACGGGACTGAATTGGGGCTGAATTAGTATATGGCCCTCTCCTCTGGAACTTGTTGGGTCCCCTAGAGTCATGAGATAGCATTGGCCTTTTGCCTGCCTGTATAGCCCGATAATTTTCCCTATGCTGGTCTTCTATTAGCTTGGCTGCTTCAACCACTTCTGCATAGGTGGGGTACTTATGTAGTACCACCGAAGTACTCAAATTGGCTCTAAGCCCTCTTTTAAACCTTCTCGCCTTCATGTCCTCAGTCTTCAAGTGAGTCGGAGAAAAGTAGAAATACTCCTCAAAGTTTTGTTGGTATTCAAAGATCGACTTGGATCCCTGACTGAGGCTCATGAATTCAATTTCCTTCTTTTCTCAAAAATTCCTTGGGAAGTAGTTCTCCAAGAAAGCTTCCTTAAATTGAGCCCAAGTTGCATTGGGATATTTGACCCAGAAATGATCCTTCGAGGAACGCCACCATACATCAGCGTCACCTCGGAGTTGAAAAGTAGCACATCGAATCTTCTCGAGGTCACTGCATGGTAGCACCTCAAAGATCCTTTCGAGGTCCGGTATCTAGGTAGCTGGGAACATAGAGACATGGATCAACTTGTAAAAAGTAGGAGGATGATGCTTTTGAAATTTCTCAAAAATTTTGGAGGCATCGACCCATTCCGGTACCACATTTCTAACCGGTAAGGTAGCTGGAGGAGGGGGAGGTGGATTTTGGTTCACTTGTGCTGCAGGAACTTCATTTGCAGCTGGCCCAAAAGGAGGAATGATGGGAGTGGTATCAGTTGTGGGATTTGGGACTTCGTGAACCGGAGGTGGTACTCTTGGTCATTCCCTACCAGCATTTTGAACTTGGGCAGTCACATTTTGCATGAAAGCATGCTACTCATTTTGGGATTCCCAGTGTTCTATCTACATGTCACGTAAAATATTCCCTAAGAGCGTGGCAACATCTGCATTAGTGCTCATCGGAGGTGGAGCAGGCAAACCTTCCTCGGACATCATCGGCGTCATCCCTAGGAGGGGAACGATTCCAGTTGCGAGTATTGACCATGATTTATCACCTGATAGAATTAGATGCCTCACATGTTAGCACAAGGATGAGGGGGAAAATAATTACAATATAGAGGAAGAGCACAAAATGTAAACAAGGTGTGTGTTCCAACACACAGAAGTAACTATGGTCCTAAGAAGGAGGCTGAGCCAAGAATATAGGCCAATAGCCCTTTAGAACGCGGACGGATCAAATCCCCTGAGTCCGGTCGTGACTCCGTTCGTGAAGTTGGTATTGTGGTGCCATTCATTTGTCCACTCAGTACAAAATATGAAAGGTCAGAGTTTCTAGGCTTAGCAGATTCACGGGAAGATTCACGATAGTGAGTCTGGTCGTGCGTCCGCTCGACAAATTTTGACAAAGATAGTAACCGCGTGGTTTCTTTTTATATTTTGGGTTTGTTGGTTAGAAGAAGAGGAACAGAGCAGAGGTGCCCAGGCTTCGTCCGCTCCAATTTTCTTGTCCAAAAATCTTGGATCTAGGCTTCTTTACTCCCAATCTTAAGCTTCCTACTTCAAGGTATGAGATTCTCCAACCATTTGGATTCCTTGGATTGTTCTAGTTCTTTTCCTAGGGTTTTTATCCAAGTTTTTATCCCCTTTTCTATCACATTGGGTTTGATTGCTTGAAAATGTGTGGAGATATTATTTTCTTGTTCTCTTTACTCTTAATCTATACCCCCATCGATTAGGGCCAGGGTTAGTCAAACCCTTGCCAAAACTGAAATCTCCCACTTGTTTTGGTGGTTTTTTTTTTTTTTTTTTTTTGTTCTAGGACATGAAATATATCACTTATTCTCCCCACCTTACATGGGTTTACTATAATAATTTTTGTACAACTATTGTTTAGAATTACCATTACTGTCTCTATGGAAATTTGAAGAAATTCCCAACTTTGTCATTTGAGAAGGGATTATCTTTAACCTTGAATGCATGCATATACTTTCCCTTCAATTCCTTTTACAAGCTTAATGCTTACATGGTTTGTTGTTCAATCTCTTATTACAATGTCAACCCCATAAAAGCTCATTATTATTTTTTTTTTTTTTAAGTTCAAGAAGACCATTGTTCTTCAAAATTTTCTAGTATTCAATCTTCATGTTCTTATTAAAATTGGAGTGATTAATCACTCACATTGCCTCTTTTATTTTATTTAAATGTGTGTAGGTTAAGTCAAGGGAAAAATGACTCCCAAAATAAGAGAAAACATGGCTTCTGTGGTTGCAGCAACACCGGCCCCGGTCCCAGTCCCATTCGATGCCAACCTCTTTGTGTCCGCAGAGGTTGAGAATCTTTACACCCAAACAATGCGAGCATGGAAGATTGAGACAGGGAGAGATGTCATTGCGGAAGCGCTCGGGGCCTTCAAAGTGGGGCCAAGATTTGAGCATTTGGGATGGTCTAATATGCTAGTCTTGCCCAGGCACTACTATGTCAAATTGATTGGGCACTTCTATGCCAACATGACAGTAGTTCAAGAAAATGTGGAGATGCTTCGAATCAACTCCTTTGTGAAGGGAGTCAACATTTCCTTCAATGAGGTAGAGTTGGGAGTGATCCTAGGGGTCAGTTCTCTTGGGCCTAGAGTGTATCATCCGTCATGAGAGATCCTTTGTCTTACATGTCTCGGGGAGAAGACCAACACCTGTACAAGACTCTAACCAATGACAAGCATGAAAGCTGAGTAAATCTGACAGATTTTGGTTATTCTCAGAGCATTCTGACCATGATAGTCAAGTTAAATCTGGTGCCTGTAAAAGTGCACAACAAGCCTTCTCTTATGCCTGCCACCTTAGGGTACTGCCTGTATCAGGGGAAGCAAATAAGTCTGCCTTATGTCATCATCAAGCACATGGAGCAAGTCCAATTCAAGTCCAGAATTGAGAAAACCCTTCCCTATGGAAGGCTTCTGACCTACATCTTCCAATATTTTCAAGTTAACCTGAATGATGAGCCACCATGTGAAAGCTTCAAGGAACCATTTGGGAAGAATTCCCTGGCTCGCATGAAGGTCGTAGTCAACACATATAGCGATGGAGAGCCAGTGGTCCCAACAGGTGGTGGGGATACAGGTGCAGAGGCTAGTGATGAGGATGAGGGAGAGGTTCTAGTACAATATGTCGTTGGTGCCTCCAATTCTGGAACTTCAGAGATGGGTGCAGTCCTGAATGCCCTAGATCAGATGAACCTCAACCTGGCCAGGCTAAATTCAGAGATGTTAGATGGTTTTGCAAGTATCAGCGGACAGTTTACCTCTCACAACTATCGCCTTGAAAAAGTGGAGAAGGATATCCACGACATCAATGTATATCTCTACTATGAGGGCGATAATGATGAGGGGGAAGGCAGTGATGATGGGATGGGGGATTAAACCCCGAGTCTGATGCAATTTCTGTTAAATTTTCTTAATTTCAGTTCCTTTTATGGTCTTGTGGCAAGTTTATGAACAATGTTTTATTTTTCTATTTTCTTGTTCTTTTCTCTCTCTCTTTTTTTTATCATGTAATTATGGTTCTGCCGACTGGAGTTTTATAACTTTCTCTTTTTGGGTTTTTTATATAGTTTGCTCGCCTCCTCTGGAGGTTTGAGTAACAGACAGTTGGAGGTGTATAGAACTTACATGATATATATATATTAGCTCTTTAACTCTCATGTTGTCCCTATTATTTGTAATGTTTCCGGATTGCTCCCTAACCAGTCCTCTTCCTATGTTTCGCATACATTCCAATTATGCATGTTAAAGCTTTTAATTCAGACCCTATTATGTAGAATAAATCAAGAGTCCTTGATGAACCATGTCTGGTGCAGAGCATCACGCCCTGATACCACACTGTCATGCCCCTATCCCAAGATTACACCATAAGCACAGTCAAGAGGGTGATTAGGACGACACATGTCACCCCAATACCTACCAGGATCAATGACACAGTGTCCCAGCGCATGGTCACCATCCAAAGGCCCACCCAAATAGTTACAGTTGAGTAAAAGAAATAAATATTTCCAATCATTGTCAGAGTTATAAAGAGCGGAAGCATTAATTACATAAGCAGTTACAATATGTTCAGCTATCTAGGTGATAATATAATAGTTACTGTTGACACCAGCTGACCATGACATAACTACTCAAAATAATAGTGAGTTACTATAGAAAGTGTTTTATAACGGGCAAACCGCCCCAAAAGAATCAAAAGATAAGGGAAAGTCCCCAAGTAACATCAGTGCCCATAAGCACAATCATCACAGGGGCCACCATCGTCGTGTTCCTCTAGCATGTACCCAGGCTCCTCTATACCAATACCATCATACTCCACCGACTGTACATCTAGGCCGGCCAAATATCCATCACCTGCATCAAATCTAAAAGTTGTGTACACAGGGGGTTAACTCAACTGAGCCAGTGAGGGGAAAGGGGAGTGCACAATCACACATAGTCCATGATGTATGAAATGTTAAATACATATTTTCCACCTAACAAATAGTCTAAGTCATGGTATATGCTACTGTGATAATTCGGGAGATACTGAGGGTCACTTATCCTATCGCCCTAGTGAAACCTCAATTATCACAAGGGACCTACGCCGATAGAAGCAACAGACCACCCAGTGGCAGACCCCAAATAGCCATTACTACCCCTGACTGGCCTCTTCCACCTCCACAGACATCAGGGGCTCCGACTATCCAACACGTAAACCCCTATTGGCAAGGATCGTAGCATAAGGGAGTATAATTCCTAACCACTGATATACTACATGTAATTCTATCATCCCGAGAGATATTCTAGGTGCATCAACGTCCCATTCCATCTAGCACCCGGGTACTAGCACGGCATGACGCATACAGACCAGGATGACAATCAATGAGTATAATAATAAGAACTTTGGGGTTTCGACATCGGCTTACCCGGCATCGTAACCCAATATAATAATGCAAAGTATCATATCCACATTTCATCCATTTGTATCCAACATGATTTTATATGCAACATGGCAAGAATGAATGTAAGCACAAAAAACCAATTATGTAATCAATATGATTGTATCCATATAAAAGTATATGTCAAGCCCAAACATCACTCAAAACCCACTCACAGTTCATTTGCTTGCCGTTCGGTGAGGTTTGCTTTAGTCCACGTACTCCTGTATAGATTCTAAAGTCTGAGGATGCATGAAAGTAGTGTTAGAAGTATATAGGTGGGTCCCACAAAGGGTCCCATTACAGATGAAATGAAGTTTGGGCTAAGACAGCAGGAGCGGATGAAGGAACGAAATCAACCAGGTGAGTCCGATCGTGGATCCGTCCAGGCCATACCCAGAAAATATATGGAACTGACTCATAGGCGGACACAGAACATGGATCCGCTCGTGCATCCGTCCAAAACCTGAGACACACCCGAGAGCAACCTGAGCTATAGGCAGATTCACCTAGGTGGGTTCGCTCGTGGCTCCGCCCAGATTAAATAGCTAGGTTAGGCTAAATGGACTAATGGGCGGATACACGATAGTGAGTTCGATAGTTCATCCCCTGCCATTCCTTTGAAAGCTGCGAAGATTATCACCTCCAGCCCTTCATTCATGGATCCATAGAGGTCCTAGGGTTAGGGAAGTGAGCTCAGACCTTCGTTGGAGGTCCAATACACATGGTCCTTCAAGGAGGTAAGGGGATTTAAGGAATTTGGGTCCATCTCTAGGGTTCGTCTTGAACCTAAGCTAGGTTTAAATGCTTGAATAGTGTTAGGGTCATCCAAGCCATGGATGCATTGAGGGAAGGGAATGTGAGTCTTAAAGGAGCATTAACTAGGGTCTATTGGGTTTTCATGAGAAACCCCAAGCTTGGAATCGATTCCCAAGGGCATTCCCCAAGTTTAAAATGGAAAAGAGAGGGAGGAAGGTGAAGTTGCCTACCTCAAGGATGGATTGTCCAATGCTTTCCACCTCCACAGCCTCTCAAAACCCTTTTCTCCAAGCCTTCAATGCTCCCATAGCTCCAACGTTTTGGGTAGGTGAATGGAGTAATGAGACTTGAGAACTAAGTCTTGCTTTTAAGACCAATCTCCCATTTAGGGTCTGTTTGGCTTGGACATAATGAGTCAAAACTCATTTAAGAGGTCTACCAAACTAATGGGCCCTCCCAAATGGTAAACCCACAAGTTAAGGGGATCAAGGATGAGACCTACCTCGTCGAAAAGATTAACACGAGTGCCCGAGGCACGGGGTGTGGGTCCCATGCAAAGAAAACACACAAAGTCTAAAAATAGCATGGGCGGATTAACGGGTGGATTCAGTCTTGGTGAGTCCGCTCGTGCGTTCGTTGCTGCTATAAAGGCAGAAACTTAAGGAAATTGATCGGGCTTTGGCCCACACTTCAAGGTCAACTAGAGGAGGGTATAGTAATATTCACAAGGTTAGTATCTTACCCCTCGACCATCACGACATGTCCTTCGTGATCCCGAATAGTTTCCCAATCGTGATACTAAGCTCATCGCTAAAGGAGGTATCTAGCTATGGGGACACAGGGAATGCCTTCCGGTACTCCTTACTTCGTGGACTTGTGCTAGGAGGATGATCGATGAAGTCATCATCGATAAATCTTTCCCACTGTCGATTAAGGAACCTCTCCTCCACAGGCAAGGCCGTAAACTGGTCAATGATCTTGTTGCTAGGTTTGACCACAAGCGAAAACAACTAGCCAGCATACACGACAGCACAATCTACATGTCACCGGAGAGAGATATTATTATTTCATAGTAAATTTGGGCGCGGATGTAACATATAGGGCATGACTAGGACGACATGTGTCATCCTACAAAACCACCACCAGGATCATGATATAGTGGCTCGAATCATAGTCATCTCAATACAAAATCACATGTACATCAAAGTGCAGAAGGAAACACATTTACAATAAAGCAAATGTAGAAATCATGAGTGCAAAAGGGTTTAACAACAATAAAAAGGGGTTTAGTCGTCTAATTAATAGGTAAAACTATATATTACATTTTATCTCAAAAGGTCAACTAAAAACTAAAACAATAGTAAATAAAGTTATAGGAGTTTATACAATACAATTGATGAAAGATCAAAAGAAACAAAAGATAAAATTCTTGAATCCAAATGTCCCCCTTGGCACCGTCACCAGCTGGACTCTCAGCATCAAGGTTCCATGTCACTAACTGTAGGTCAGTGACACTGAACATGATATAGCCAAAAGCAGGAACACCATCAAAACATCACCTGCAAACACATCTAATAAGGTTGCACAAAGAGGGGTAAGCTCCACCGAGCCCAGTGGATGGATGGAGAACACACAAGCAATAAAAGATAGTCCATGATGCATGAATTAATTAACATAATGCCACCTAGCAAACAAGCTAAGTCACTAGGTAAATGCTACTACAGCAACTCGAGATATATCTTGGGTCAATTACAATCATCGCCATGATGTATCCTAAATTTTTACCTTGGAGCACGCACCAGACATAGCCACACACAATACTACCCAGTGGCAGACCCCGATAACCAATGGCTACTCTACTCTGGTGTTCTCACCTTCTCAGAGCACGTAGGGGCCTTGGTCACCTAACACCTAAACCCCCTGTTGATAAGGATCGTAGCAAAGGGAACATAACCCTAACCGTGATACTATATGAAACTATTATATTGAGATCTATTCTGGGTGCATCAACGTCCCATACCATCTAGTACCCGGGTAATAGCACGACACGGTGCATTACAAACTAGTTATAACACATGATAGTAATAACCACATGATGCGATATGATATTATCGTATCGAGAGGTATTTCGGGTGCATCAATGTCCCATACCATCTATCACCCAGTGAATCGCCCAGAGTGATTAAATTGATTATTTTAAGCTCCAAACAAGTGGGGACCACCCATACAGACCATGGACACCCTCTAGGGGTAGATGGGAGTCTTGGGAACCATAACCTACCCTTGGACCCCTGTGGACCCCACCAGAGTGGCCAGAATGTCCCATAATCAATTTCAAGAATGCATTCTGAGGGGGGGGTCTGGCTGCCAAACAGGCCTTAAGTTGGGCTGGTCTATAGACCCAGCCCAACATTTAAACCCTTTCACTATTGAAACCGTGGAGGGGGAGAGAAGAGAGAAAAGAGAAGAAAAGGAGAGAGAAAGAAAGGGAGAAGAAGAGGAAGGAAGGGGGAACAGCTCAACAGCCCCTAATTCCAGCATCCTCAAGCCATTCTCAAGTATAAACCATGCCCCTATATGCTGCTCTACTGCCTTTTTGGATGTGAAACTGGCCAAGGACAGCTCAGAACACCTGGGGGCTGCCTTGCACTGCCTCAAATCTAACAAGCAAACCTATTGCATGGAAGATCTGAGTTTTTTTCATGTGTTTGAACTGTTGTTTCATACCTGAGACGAGATCAGTCTCTGTGCCAGACTACACTGCCTTGTTGCACCCAGAACAGGCAGTCTGGGTTTCGATCTGTGCACACAGGCTGCTCTCTGCGTAGCCCTGTGTTGTAACAGCTTCCCACCACCCTATTTTACGTGGAATCTTCCCTGCATGCAGCCCAAACCATGGCCATATGCTGGAACACAGTTGGGCTACTGTTCTCTGAGCTGGCTGGACAGCTCCTGGCTGCCAAATGGTGGACCTAGGCTATGATCCATGTGGACCATTGGAATCTACTCTCTAGAGGGTCCACAACAACCCTACATGCATTAAAGATGGACCTAAGCACTACCCATGCTGTAAAATCTTGTTTTGGAGCCTGTTCACGCTTCAAATAGGCTTTGGGCAATGCATTGGGCGATTGCCCTATCACCTGGAGAATCGCCCAGAGAATGGAAATGGGATGTAATGCTGACCTGACTCTGTGTGCCTTTACCAGTGGGCCATGTACAATGTAAGGAGGTGGTAAATGACTAAAATACCCCTCCTCACATCTATCCACTGATATGTAAACCTTGGGTACCCAAGTGGGAACCATAAGGCCTGACAACCCTGCCAGAGATGGTCTAGTTGAGCTGCTGACCTGAATACTGACTTATGAGACTGTCGGGACCATGTGCAACTTGTTTCACTAGTAAAATACCAGACTTGAGCCTGGTCCACATCTCTGGATGATGCACCAAGACATGGACCCAAAGGCCCAGTGCAAGACCCAGAGAATTCCAAGTGATGCCAGACTAAGCACCGAGTCAGACCAGTAAGCCTAGATCAGTACTAGGACCTCCAAAACAATTTGACAAATTGAATAACACATTTCTAATTTATTACTTTAGGGTTTGATCCTGCGCTTGAAGTACACTGCCAGACTCCAGTCGAAACTGAACCAGCAACAGAACCTGTAGGACGAGACAAGGTGAGTGGAATGTCATCGCGTATGTAGATGTAACACAGATGATATGCTAAACTTAATCTTATAATAATAAGACTGTGTTACATATTTAATTCATGAATCTTGAAAAACTCATTACAACATTATGATGGCTGTTGGAAGTTATGGTTGAATATTCTATGCTGATTGTGAATGCTGCACTAGATGTCATAGCGGGCTTGGAAATGAGGCCTGTGGTAGCCCATAAAATGGGATACGGTTGACACTGCCAGACTCATACGATGTCATATAGACATGGAGTTAGAGTTTCATCACCCGTGCCACGCACCCTTACCAACAGGGGTTAAGGTGTTGAATGCCTGTGAGAGTGACCATATATATATATATATATATATATGAGAAAAAAAAAAAAGAAATGTGAATATGGGCTATATGCTAGGCTATAATCCAGAAAAGAAAAAGGGATGGATGCCTCACAAGTTAATCTCAGAGGGCTGGTCGGGCTAACCTTGGTGAACGAATGCGGGAGCTAACTAGTCCTCTCCGACAACTCAATGGATGTATCGCGGGAAGGGGTTAAAAGCCCACACCAAGGATACAAGTATTGGGGATTGTAGTAGCACTAACCTGCCTTAGTTCTGATGTTAGGTATCTAATAAATAACTAGACTGCACTTCATGTAGGATCCATATGATTGTGATTGCATATGCATGCATGATGATATGTTTCATTCACGGGCTCGGTGGAGCTCACACTCTGTTATACATGTTTTCTGTTAGATGATTCTGCAGGTAGATGTCACTGTGGCGGGGAGGCTTATTACGCAGAGGAAAGCCATGGTGGTTATGACCATATTGATGTGGACCCTGACGAAGGTCGTACCGATGATACGAGTGTTCTCGGTGACTACTTATGATGACCCATGAAGGGTGTTGCTGTTGATGCTGATGCTTTTTATCTTGGGGACTCCTTTTTATCTTGGACAGGAGTTTATCCCCATTTCTGCCTTTAGTTTTCTTTTTCTTCTTTTTGGGGTTTGAGTTATCTCGCCCTATATATATATATATATATATATATATATATATATATATATATTCTTTTGTTTAGAAGTTGTATGTGGTAGTTTGTATTATTCTTCTTGTGGGTGTGAGCGAGGGAATGTGATTCGACTTATTATTGTATATAACATCATTTCCTGTACTGCTATGCTTCTTTTATTTGTTAATGTAAATATAGTTTTCTGCAACACTCTGAGTTTTACTTGTAGTATTACGATGGATGTGTGTTTGTGAATGGATTAACTGCTTCTAGATCCGTGGGATTTGGCGGATTGCTGGCATGCAATTTGGGTCATCTACCTAATCCTCCCAGGGGGTGGTTTGGGGTGTGACATGATTGGTCCTCTCTAACAACTCAACGGGTGTATCGCGGGAAGGGGTTAAAAGCCCGCACCAAGGATACATGTATTGGGGATTGTAGTAGCACTAACCTGCCTTAGTTGTGATGTTAGGTGGCTAATTAAATAAAATGAACTGCACCTCATGTAGGACTCATATGGTTGTGATTGCATGTGCATACATGGTGATGTATTTCATTCACAGGCTCGGTGGAGCTCACACTCTGTTATACATGTTTTTCTATTAGATGATCCTGCAGGTGGATGTCACTTTGGTGGGGAGACTTATTACCCGAAGGAGAGCCATAGTGGTTATGACTATATTGGTGTGGACCTGGACGGAGGTTATACCGTTGGTGCGTGTGTTCTCGGTGATAGCTGAAGATGACCCGTGAAGGGTATTGCTACTGCTTTTTATCTTAGGGACTCCTTTTTGTTTTGACGAAGTTTTTTCCCGTTTTACCTTTCAGCTTTCTTTCTTTTTGGGGCTCGGGTTATCTTGCCCTGTATATATTTTCTTTTGTTTAAAAGTTGTATATGGTAGGGATAGATACTACTGCTTTCTCTGTGGAAGTGAAAGAGGGAATGAACAAAGGAAGTATTGTATATATTATCATTTCCTATACTACTACACCTTTTAAACGTTTTAGTGTAATTATAGTTTTTCCGCAACACTCTGAGTATTACATGATGTATTATAGTGGATGTGTGTCTATGAATGGATTAACTGCTTCTAGATCTGTGGGATTTGACGGATTGTTGTCATGCAATTTGGGTCACCTACCTAATCCTCCCAGGGGGTGGTTTGGGGTGTGACACAATCAAGCACACTAGCTTGACATAATCAACCACATGCAATATTCTGGATCCAAGAAATCGGTCTCAGTGACCGTCTGTCAGTGTATAAGTGGGAAAGTTAAGAACGGCCTGGACAAGACTAAATTGATGAGCACAAAATTATGAGTTATAACGCTCAATGCTACATACATTGTATCCTGTGCACTCAAATGGAACACCAAAGTAGAGGTCATGAGCAATTAGAAATCAGGTCCACAATGCTCGATCAGATCAAGGGTTTGAAAATGCAAAGGAGCTTAGAAGGCTATCATTGAAATGAAAGGAAATAAATAATTCAAGGGCATGCTCAGAAGAAAGGCTTTGGAAAAAACAAGACTACTCATCCAAAGGTCTGATGGGCACTTCACCTAAGAACTTGAAACTGGCTATTAAGAAGTTGTCAGATGATGGAGGTTGACCAAGCTCTGGGAAGTAAGCATATAACTAGAGCTGTAAAAGACAAAAAGGGCCTCCCCCTAGTGATAGGTCTGATTTGACAAGTTCATTACACCCTCGGTACAAGGAAGAATGAAAGCTATAAGATCAACAGGACGATCTTCGGCTAGGGTATTGGATAAACGAAGGAACGTTTTTGCAACCTTATTGGCTCGGATACAAATTAAGAAACGACAAATCCAATAAATAAGGAAGGCAACATACTCTTTCTTGTAACCAAACCGCTAGTACATTAGTGTTGATTAAGGTGAGAATGATAGCCTGCCTTTTTGGAGAAGTCGATCCCATGATCTTTAGAGGATGCCAAAGACTCGCTACGGAACTCCTTCCCAGCTGAGTGAAGCCCTAGAAGAGCTCCAACAACCAACAAAGTTTGGCTCATTGCAGCAAAACAACATTGAAAAGTGTTTGATGACTAGGACCAAAAGTACAGAGCAGCTGAGAAAAGGAGTCTATTGGAAGAAATTGAAATTTTGGAGAAACTAATGGCCTCAGCTATAGCAAGCTTCAACCAAGAATCCATCTTGTGCTCAGCCATCCTATCGACCCAACTATTCCAAGCCTGTGAATCTAAGGGTAAAAAATGAGCGAAAGCTCTAGGAGCGTCATTTGGGAGAGAAAGGATTCCTTGGCGGAATAGTTTAGACTCACTGATCAATTTTGGTGTAACATGCTATGTTTGAGAGGGAAGTGAAAAGCAAGGGCCCATTATGAAATGGGATCGAAAAGGAATCAAAGCCTCATAGTGAACTAGATTGCTTGGGTCAATTCCTCTTTCTTTCTTCAGTTGATCAAGATAAGAATGGAGTTGGTCTTCAGCGAATAAGGGAGGGCTTTTCAAGGTTGATGAAGCAGTTGGGATATCAAATGAAGTATGAGAAGAGTTCATATTAGTTCTTGCAATGGACGCCAGGAAAGGATAAGAAGGGCTCCCAGACATTCTCAAAAGGAAAAGAAGAAGAAGATGGAATGATTGATGTAAGGGTTTGGTTGAATGAATCCCTAGAAAATCAGGAGCGTCGTCATACTAGGAGGGAGGTAGACAAGTGGCATTTAATGGGTGAGTTACCCGCCAAAGCAACTATCTATTCAAACATCTTTCCAAGAGTTTAAAACAAATTGAAATGACTCGAAAGGGGGGGAAGAGATCCCATAGGTTGAGTGCACGAAGTGACAAAAAGCTAATCAATAGCCTATGAAGGAGTTGCAACATCATAAGGACTTTTAAGCATTGTCCTTAGAGATTGCAAGGGGCATTGTGTACGCCATAAAATTATCGATTGATCGATAATAGTAGACTGATTAAGTTCAAACTGCAAAAGAGATAAGTCAGCAATTCAAATTCCCCATAAAGAAAGTTAGTGGGGCTAGGACGGTTGTAACTGTAAAGTGCCCATTACTAACACTACTAAGGGATCGAGTGGGAACCATCGAGGGATATGTGGGATTAAGCAGTTCTATAACCTCCAAAGAGGGGCAGTTGAATAACTCCCAACAGAGACATCACTCTCGCAAGTATAAATGTCAGAATTTGAGGAAGGAGAAGGGATCTCTCGATCAATCAAAAATCTGTTATTTTACTTATCTTTATTTTTCTTTACCGCATATTTATTTCCATAGTGTAATCTTTTTTATGGTATTCACAGTCATTCTACCTGTGAAGTTCTTCTTTTGATTCTCATTCAATGGTATGTTCTTTGAATGTATCAGTATTGAAATGAATAGAAATTCTTGGTTTTCTTTCAGGTGTATCATTTGGTCTTGTGATTGTTCTTTTCTTCGCGCATTGCAATTTGATGTTTATAATTTAAAGTCCTTTGAGCAATTGAGACAAGAGGAGAATCCACATCTCCTGGTGGAAGGCAGAAGCACAATCTTCTTCAAATTTTGAGTCTTGCAGACTCTGACACACTGCACACCCGCTCTCTATCACACATTATTCATTACGATTGACCGATCAGATGGTAGACTGATTGTTTGAATGACTGGAAAAAAAAATCAATCAATGATATGAATATGTTTTACACATTTACCCAAATCTTTGTGTTTTAATTCATAACTCCAATATTTTAAAAATAAAATGCATGACTCGCTTTAATTTGATTTGACTTATTCAGTTCATCAGGTTTTGAAAAAGGCGAGTTGAGTTCAAAAATCTGATTTTCCAAATACGGTCCCAACCTGGAAAAGTTTTTTTTTTTTTTCCGGGCACAACCTTACTTGGATATTTATTTAGCAAGAAATATGTGATTTTGAATTCTGAAACCGTGACGTAGATGTTGAAAGCCAATCCTAGCTTTGGGATTCTCCGTACGGCCGATCAGTGTAAAATAAACTCCGAAACAAGCAATGATGTTAGTTATTCCAAGACCTTGTCAATACCGTTTACCTCTTTATAAAATAGAAATAAAAAAAAAAAGTCAATGTCGTTTCTCTAAATATAAACTTATTTGACCGATTTGCAATAGAAAGTAGGAGGGAGAGAGAGAGTTATTATAAAATAACTAAAGTAGAGAGAAAATTTTGTGAAGAGAGGGAGAGAGAAAATTGGTGGTGATTTGAGAAAGATGTTGGAAAAGGGAGAAAATTTAGGACCCCTTTTTTTTTCTGTCTTATACTTCATCGATTGTTCAAAACTTCAATAATTTCTCAAATGAAAGAGGCTAATAACCGAATTTCTTCATGTAAGGAAGAAATATTGTTATAGACCTGTGGTGTCGGTTTTACTTGTACCAATTAAACGAATATATAATTTTTTTTATATATTTATTGGATTTTTTCAAAATAGAAAAGCTAAAAAAATGTCAGCAAGTAATCCACACACACTTATATATATACTAGCAAACTTGCACGAGTTGGTATCATCGGCTAAGGGTGTGTGTGTGTTGTATATGTATTTCCATCAAATCTGATTCGTTTCGGTTCAACCCATTTTTCTATTTATTGAACCATTTATACATTTTAGTTTAATATGATCACATGTTCTATAAATTTTTTGAGCTATGTATGTCCTTAAAATATACTTTAAATTGGTACTCCCGACTAGGGTTTGGGCTGGGAACCTTTATTTTATGGTTGTCGCATTGGATATGCCTAAATATGTTGATGTTAGGGTATGAATGCGAGTACACAAATGGGTGTGTATTGGAGAAGAATCTTATTTTGTCAATTTCCTCATGTATTACTGTCAGATTTAGGTTTGAGCTAGACATACGTCTCCGAGACCCAGTACCTGAGAGGGCCTTGTCACTACATAATGTGAACGTATTCTTTGGTTCACCAATGACTACGGTTCAAGAGAACTAAAGCTGGTGTTTTAGGAATGCGCAAATTTTATGTGAGTGACAAAATCACACAACATGGTCTCCACTGCTCGATTGAGGAACGTCAAGAGGAGTTAGTCTGTGGATGGTTAGATCAGAATCAGGATCTTGTACCATTTTGAAAATAGTTTTGAAAAACATATTTTCACATAAAATGATGTATTATATTTACGTTTTTAGTTAAAGAATTTAATCATGTTTTGTGGATTTCGATCATGTACACAGACGCTCTGATATGGACATTACTATGGAATGGGGTTTGACAGTACTTGAGTACATGCCCTAGATTCTATAATGATGATGTTGATTAGTGGAGTGTTGGTGCATAATTGTTATGCAAGGGAATTTCTAGGATTTGCTAATTAAGAATTGATTTATTTAATCTTAAATGGGATTGGTGCAAATAATAATTATAGGCCCATTAAAGATTAAATTTTTAATTACTTTATTTCTCTTTTAGATTATGTTTCTTCACTAATTAGAAGCCCATCAAGGATGCCCAATAGGATTTAAGTCAAATAGGCGAGAGAGTGTTAGACTCTCACTGGGAATACAGGAAGGGATTCGTTAAAGCCCCATCTATTTAAACACACAAGGGGGGACGACTAGCATACCTTGGCCGATTTTTTCCTCCCTCTCCCCTGTAATTCGTCTCTCTCCTCTCTCTTCTGTCTCTTGCTCTCTTGCTCTCTTGAGTGGTGAAGTTGGTTAAGGTTTTGGAAACCCTAGTTTTGACTAGATTAGACCCTATTCTTGGAGAATAAGTACTAGTTTGGCTTGTGGATTTTCTATTGCATTAAGGAGATTCAAGATAAGGATTTCTTGAAGTGCTCGTTAGTGGAAGGATCATTATCTAGAGGAGGAGCAACATTTGAGGCTCTACAGGTTAACAGATCTTGATGTTTATTTTTATGTATTAAGGTTTTAATTATTTGGTAACCATGTGATGTGAAAGAAAACTCGAATCAATTTCTTTTTGCTGTGCATTTGGGTATAGGATGGTTTCCTCTTTCCATGGGATGAAAAAGAGATTATTCTTTTTTTCCTTATTGCTTTCCCATAATTTTATGCGACAACGAAAGAGATGGGTTTAATAAATTTGTATACTAAACCCCATGATGCTTCTTATTGATTTCCTATGGAAACCATGGAGATAATCCCATGATTACACCAATAGTGTGGTATCAGCGCCACCTTCTCACTCATGGATATTATATAATTTGTTACAAGATGTTATAGTTATGCATGGGATGTCAATTATTGAATTCAATAATATATCTTTTTGATATGGTTATGGTTTGTTGATCTTTTATGGGGAAATATCTGGATGAGTCCACTTGGTTTATCATTCATTGCTACTGTAAAGTTTATAGTGTTGCAAACCTACTGGCCAAACATGCAGCGACATCTATGACTTCTACAACCTAGGATGGAGCTCCTAATTTCATATCTCATGAAGTATTATAGGATGCTCAAATGAGACCTAGATACAGGTTTTCTTAGTCTTTTTTTATTTTATTGGTTGTTTTGCTTTTCTGCTGATGGCTTTGCTGAAAGTGGAATGGTAATTCAACGGTTTGTATCCTCTCATTCTTTAGTCTTTCTTCAATACAATTCATTTGCTGACTATTAGCAAAAAAATCTTTTGTAGGAAAAGATCAAGATTCTTTTTATGGACTCTTTCCCATTCATTGATTTTCTTTAATTTATGGGATCCTTCCCATATTTTGTAATTGGATTACTACAATAATTTTCCATGGATATTGGTTATTTTTAACCATGGGTTTGAAACCCAATTTTTTTTCCAAATTTAAAATAGTACCCAGGGCATGGGAGCACCCACAACCATGGCACACAAGGGTTGAGTGCATGCTACCCAGCACCCCTGCACACCATGCACGCCCAGTTAATCGACACAGTTCATAGCTGCACTTCAGCTGTCTGGGCCAAACATTCATTGTTTTGCCCGTAAAGAACTCGGCATAAATCTAGATTTTATCTTGTTGATCTATTTGATCAACTTCAAGGTGCCCAAAGTCTTTTCGGAGATTGATCTTAGATCTGGGTATCATTGGCTTCGAATCAGGGAAGGTCACATCAATAAGATAGTCTTTCGGACTCGATATGTGTATTACGAATTCCTAGTAATGTCCTTTGGCCTTACAAATGTACCGGCAGTCTTTATGAATCTAATGAATAGAGTTTTCCATGATGTCTTTATAAATTTGTTATAGTATTCATTGATGACATCTTAGTCTACTCCAAGAACGAGGAGGAACGCTCTAATACCACTCAATTGTCACACCCCGACTCGGTTAATAAAAGGCATGGTGTGACTAGATGCCAACTGACATCCACACAATCACCATGATCGCAAGTACAGTACTCTCATTCACAATTATAACAATACAGGAATCAAAATACAGCGGAACAGAACAATAATAATAATAAGAGCAGTAATAGGAGAAAGTCTAAGTGATAAGCATATTATATTAATTTAAAACTTGCATTTATACTATACAACTTCTCAAAAGCAAATACAAGCTGAAAGGTTGTAAAAGCCATTATATACTTTTCTATAACAAAAATAATGTATAAACATAAAAGAAACATAATCTAGTCCATCAAGTCACATCATAGAAATGCGCACGCATCTCACACGTATGAAGCATCATGTACTTCGAGCTCCTGCACCGCATAACCATCATCGATATGGAAGTCCAAAGCAACAGCAGCTCCCAATCAAATCATTCATAGATCAATAAGAATATGCAATGCATTATGAAATGCATCCTATTATCCTGTATATTACTAATGTAAAAGAAAAATTATAATCTATATGCACATAAGTCTGATATGATGTATGATTTAGTGCAGCAAGCATAAAAAAAAAGTAATAATAAATAGTAATGCCCCCCCCCCCCCCAAAACCACCCTAGCGATTTAGGGACATTGATGGTCTACAAGATTGTTTATGTCAAGGAGATATGAACCAGAATAGAACCAAAATACAAACATAAGTCTAAAATTTATAAATTAAGACTTCAACTAAAGTAGGGTAGTCAAACTAAGCTATTACAACTTTCAAATTAAATTTAAAATTCTTAAATAAAGGTTACAATCTAAAAAATTAAATTAAACTCAAACAAACTATGAGTTCTTCTAAAATTTAAAGGAAGTGTAAAGTTACTAATAGTAGTTTTCCTCTTCTAATTCAAACGCTTCATCCCCTTGAACCTCCTTCTCTAGTATATCCTCACATCTAGGTTCGCATTCATAAAGTTGTTCATCTGAAAAATGGTGAGGGTATGTTTTGGAAAAAGCTTAGCAAGTAAATCCACAACAACTATACAAGTGTGAAAACATGCGCAAGTAATACAAAATATAAAGACATACAATAATTTATATATATAGATCCGAAAAAAAAAATAAAACAAAATGATCATAACCATATTTACTTATCACCACTACCGTAATAAAAAGTATATATGACAACAATCAACAAAAGATATATCGAAAGAACATAAAATAACAAACACATCACTCCCTAATGGACTAGTGTGAACTAGTTAACATACACTGGTCAAGACCCTCATGATAGCGGCGTATGAACTCCAGCTCTGATCAACTATAACACCACTGTCCCCTCTCAACATCAAGAAATTAATGGAGAAACTAGTGATCAAATTTACCCCAGACCAAGTCAAAGCCCCCGAAGGTTTTACCAACAATGTTCTCCTGGAGAGTTTTTTATCATCTCCCTCTTTCTAGTAGTCCATATAGCTCCAATAAGGATAAACCCGTAGCTCAAAAACTCGCCAACTTATCCTTACCGCAACATATTCACCAATGTCAGTAAGGTAAACAACAAAATAACAATCAAGGGTTTGCTTATAATTTAAAGCTATACATCAAAGTTCGGAACTTAAGGTCATAACTCCTCAATTCCATCCTAACACATACTATTGAAAAGAATGAAAATACAGTTTGAAAACAGTAACTTTCATCAACATAACAATGCATAAAGTGAAGGATAATAATAGAAAAGATTGGACAAAATCTTCGCAATTACTTATCCAACAATAACATAAATAAAAATTAAAAGGTAAACCCTAAACAAAATCAAATTTTTATGTATAACCCAAAAAATATCATGCATTAGGTTATAATCATGAAGAATCATTCATAGACCTTCATAATACTGTCAACAAATAAGCATTGGATTCATTAGTCTATAAATATGACATTATTAAAATTTTGTACACACATATGTGAATTAAATCATAAGAAAATCACCATTCATTGCAAACAATCATGTGTGAACAATTTAATTGAGTAAAAACATGAATAAAATATATTTTTGGCATGATAAATCACAATCTAAAACTAAATTTCAGATTTAAAACAATATTTCAAAACAAATTTTATATATAAGGAAAATATCAAGTATAATGATTGAAGATTTACTCACATTGTGTGAAGCGACTAGGGTTTCTATACGTGACCTCAAATCAATACTTTAATGATGTTGGCTAACATCTTTCAAGTTTAGAATCACTTTAACAGAGTCTCATGAGTAAGGTAATGATGAAATCAACTTCAAGGTATTGCTTAAACTCAGATTTGAAAAACACAAATTTTTGACATAATGACTTACCTTCAGTAAATTAGCAATATCTCTCTGCTCAGATCTATGTTTGGGCTGATTCAAGTTGGGTTGTGAAGATAAGAGATGAGGCTACGTTTTATTGTGAAATAATATTTTCTCAATTCGACTAAAAAAATAAAAATTGGACGTCAAGTGGGTGGTTCTGTACAGTCCAAATCTCCTTCTTCTCCTTTCTTCTTCTTCTTCTTCTTCTCTTCTTCTTCTCTTGCTCTCTATAGTCCACGAATTTTCTTCTCTGCCTCTCTCTTTCTCTCTCAAATTGATGATAAAGGAAATGGGATTTGGGATTTTCTTATTGGAATTTAATCTTAACAAAAGAGAAAGAGATGAGAAGAATTCTATTTAGTCTCTAACTAGATCTCTTAACTTTTCCTCCAATGAAAATATTTTAAAAGGAATCTTGACTTAAGATTTTTAAATTAAAATTTTAGATTAGGTAGTTTAATTTTAGCTAAATTTTTTTTTTTGTTGGGATTTTATTTTATGAAGACTTTCTTTCTCCAATATTGAGTTACCTCCCAAGCTAGAATCGTGGAAGCCCCTTTTTAAACCCTATAAAATTATAAAAATAAAATATTTAATTGCACTTCTAAAGAATAGAACCTTAGACCTCTAACAAATTGAATTAAATGTTTAAGCACTATACTAGGTTACTAACTATGAATTATTTTTTAAATCAAATTATATATGTTATAAATAAAACCCTAATTATACACTTAGGCAAGGAATAATTCAAATTAAAGGTGTTACACTATGGCACACTACTTACCATCATATGTATACCCCAACAAGTCCAAGATCCTATACTTCAATTTGGCCAATCTTGTATTAGGTAAAAAAACCAAATTATCCCTAATCCAAAATTAGGGTATTACATAAATACTCTTAAATTAAGGTCAAATCCACTCACCTTGAGTTGGATGATTATCCAAGCTAAAGTAGATCAACTCTTGATAAACCTCACCCAAGATAAAGATTATAACCTATTTTAACAATACATGACATTAATTAGGTTACTAGGACAAACCAAAAATAAGCCCCAACCATTTAGGGAAAAACTAAGGCAGTAAAGGACGATCGGATTCAGACCAGTCCAAGAACCGGACATCCGCAGGGGGTAGCTTCTACATCCGATAGGTGTTTTAGAGCCTTGTTTTGAGGTCCATCATCACCATGCCCTAGTTCAATCCCTGCTTCTTCTAGGCTGGCTAGTTCAATAGATCTTAGCCCGTTTGAGGTCAACAATTCTGTTATGTAAAGCCTTTTGTTCACTGGTCTTCACTTCAAGCACCGATCTCACATTGGGCATATTGAGTCGAACATGTTCAAGGCTCCTATACTCACCTTCCTGTGTTCATGCTTTGAAGGTGGCTCCTTCGTCTGGTCGAGAAGGGAGGGGAATTGGACTGTGACTCTTTTATTATATTATAGAGAAGGCCATTCTCGTAATGAGCAATCCACGTCCTACCATAGTGCCCGGAGAACTAGGCTTGAAGCTCCCTGTCCCACACATCTAACTAATGCCTGTGCCAGTTCTAGATTGAAGATCAAACTTCCAACCATCATCATATCTTATTCCCCAAAACCCCAGCTTAAGAGAGGATTCTGACTGCAGGAGTAGAACGGTAGTTTTTTGCCTTTTTTACTAAAAGTTCGGTTGGTTCCATGAACATGCCTTATACGTTTCATTTGAACAAGGAAATCTGCCTACTCAACTCGAGATAGCACTTAACTATAAAACCAACTGGCATGTTCACCTTGAACCATGTTCACCCAAAGTCATAAGAAAGGAAGGAATAACTGCTTCGAAATTGGGTTTCTCAATGGCTAAAATACTATCGTTGGTATTAGATGGTTGCTCTCTCTCCGGATGTCAAATTGGAGGCTTTCTTTGATGCACCCCAAGTTGAGACATCCTTTCAAGTAAAAATGAATTATCGTGACAATTTATGTTGTTTTGGCTTGATGTGAAAATGTTTTGACTTTGTGTCAGAGAAAGGACCGGCATAAATCTAGATTTTGTCTGAATCGTAGATCAAAGTACATGTTGTATCTGCATGTTATATATCCCGAGCAGTCATAGGTAGACAGTAGGTCCCAAGGAAGTGCTTCACCATGATTATAGAGAATATAGATAATCATCGGGTGCTGTGGCAGGTACCTTACCTAATTCATTAAAGTCTGTGCATGTATTATTCTCTTTACATTGCTAACATGATATTAATATGCATCTCACTGTGGTAAGTACCTTATTACATAAATACCATCCGCATATTACATTATTGATGCATGAACCTAATACTAAATTTAGTCGTTCACCATCGTTAATAGAAATCTCACTTTACATAATCTTGCGGTCGATGAGAAACTCTTCAAAGAATGTATCACATAGTCTAGCCGTTAGTGGAAGAACTCTCATTTCACTTGACCTCAGTAGTTGGCCCAAGGTTTCCTTAACAGCCATTTGGAGTTCTGAGCATTGGCCATGAATACTCATTAGGGAGATCACTCGAGTTTGGACCTTGGCTCCACACATCTCTTGGGAGTGCTATTCTTAGGATTTGCTAGTAATGCAATGGGTGTGCTGGGATTGACTTGGTGTGTGGATCCAGTCCATGGACCTTGTCCAACTGAAAATCCCAAATTCGTATCTAGATTTTTGGAGAGATTGTAAAAGACTTTAGGCACATAGTTAAATCTCTGTTCGATTATTCATCGATGAACCAAAAAATTGTTGGAAAGAACAATCTACACCAGATACTAGAAGGTATGATTTATGTCAAATAGTTGGGTGTGAGTAATAAATTTGGATATTATTGGAGGACGGATCAAGCCAACTCAATCCAAGTAGAAGAGTAATACAAAATTTGAGATGGAAGAACTTGGAATTTGAAGCAAATGAAAAGCGGTATTCCAATGGGTTGCACCAACCAAGGAGGCAATCACCCCAAATAGGAAAGATCTTCAGAGTGAGAGTCAAAGAGCGGTTGAAGTAATCTCAAATGTTTGGATTATCTGGCACTTCAAATTTCAAGGGTAAAATTCTTATAAGGTGGGCGGAATGTTACACCTGTGCCCAAAATCCAAGTTTAAATAATTACTTTTATAATGTACATCCCACTGACATTTGTGATGTGTGGATTATACATTTTGAAGACCTTGGGATGAGTATTTAAGCCTATGGATGTTAGAGTTGAAGTCGTTGGACCATAAGCTAAAAATTAAACATTATAATACTCATAGGATGATCAGAGCGAATGATCCAGTAGATCATCCGGTCCTATCATCTGGTTGTGCTGAATAGCAAATAAATGCATTTAAATTGGTGTGAACCAAACCTAGCCCCATATGGGATCTGTACCCTTATGGTTTCATGAAGATAGAAGTATACCCAATTCATTACTCCCTGGTGATGTTACATTAGTGGACCAACTTAATCAAGAAATGGACTTATTGTGATTTTAAGGAAATGCTCAGCCAAACAAGCCTTAAGGAGGCTTATGTCTATAAATAGGGCATAAGCTTCTTAGCTCATTCTTTTACTCTCAAGCAACAAACCGTGGAAGAGAATAAGAAAAGGAAAAGATTCATTGTTTACTTAATCAAAAAATGGACTTATTGTGATTTTAATGAAATGCCCAGCCAAACAAGCCTTAATGAGACTTATGTCTATAAATAAGACATGACCTTCTTAGCTCATTCTTTTACTTTCAAGCAACAAACCGTGGAAGAGAATACGAAAAGGAAAAAGGAGAAGAAAAGGAAAAGATTCATTGTTGTTGTGTTCTACTTTAGTTGATCATCAGCACTAGGTAGGTTTCCAACTTCAGAATTTGCTCTTTCTTATGATGTATTCATAAACCAGCTCATGAGTCTTCCTCTAATCTTTTCTGATTTTGCATGCATGGCCACATTTGCCATACCTAAGCAATCCTAGATCTAATCTATGTAATATTATCATAAGATTATCATGTCTCATTTTGATTCTACCCAGCATTCTGATTGTTCATGGTTTAAACCTTAATTAGGGTTTTATGACTTAAATGGACTCTAATTCTTCCTAATTGGAGTTCAATTGAGTCCACATGAGTAAATCCTTGTATGAATAGACTTTCCCCTCTATCTTCCCTCTTTAATTTAGAGTTTTGGCAAAACCATTTGAGTTCAAGACTCAGAATTGAGCTCAGTTTTCATGATCCATTGGTTAGAATACCTTACTTAGTTGGTATAGATCCTTACATGCAAGGTTGGGAAGCTAAATACATTCACCAAAAAGTGCTCCCTGCACCTTTTGATCATAGTTACACCATGTGCATGATTAAGATTTGGAATCCATTGCTTGTATGTCTTAATATCCAGATTCTAGGAATGTTAATCATGTTGGAAGCTATTATAATCCAATAAATTGGGGGTTTAGGTTGTAATCAACCTATTTTATCATTTTAGTAAGTTTCCTATCAACTTTCCCTATTTTGGCTTTTGGTTCGAGGTACATGTCCTTAAACCTCAAATCCGAGCTTTGTCTTGTGATCGAACGATCAGAGCGGATGTTATAGCGGATCATCTGGTGCTCCTTTGTCGAGCTCTGTTTTATACTTTGGGTTTGGGCTTTTGGGAAATAAACTTATAATCTTATAGGCTAATGTACACCTCTTTTTTTGAAGATAACTAAGGCCTGATTTGGTATGATTTCTATTTCAATTTCAGGAGGTGATTTTTATTTTTGAAATTGTTTGGTTTGATTTTTGCACCTTATTTCATTGAAATAGAAATCAAGTGAAATAGAAATTCTAAAATAGCTGAGGAACTGTTTCAGATTTCTATTTCATTTGATTTAGGCATTTAGCACTCTTGCTCTTGAATGAGCACATAGTTAATTTCATGGGTAAAATAGTAATTTCATTTTAAAAATAAAACACAACCCTTCTTCTCATAATGGTTTCACCACCACCACCCCACTCCCATCATTGCCACCGCCGCCACCACCACCACCACTACTACCCTGCAATTACCACCACCGCCACCACTTCTGTTGCCACCGCTACCGTCACCACTTCCATGCTGCCACCACCACTACTTCCACATCACCACTACCCTGCCACCATCGTCACCACCACCACCACCGCCATTATCCTGCTGCCACCACCATCATCCTTCCTAAAGAAATATAGAGAATCTATTCTTAGAATTTGAACTATCAAATGGATTTTTTTTATTCTTGAAATATTTCATATTGATACAACCAAAACAATTTTTATTTTTTTACCAAAAATCTATTTGTTGACTATTTCAAGAAATCAATCCAAAATTGAAATAGAAATCATACCAAATCAGGTCTAACATGGCAAGGCCTCACGAGGGTTGATTTGGGAATTAATTACAAGAATCCTCACGTTCTTGAAGGTGAGTGGGAAGTGATTCTTTTATGGAGTGTTTCTCGAGTTGTAATATTATGTATGTTGCATTATTTGAGACATGCATCATGTGTGTTATAACTCAAGCTGTTGCATTGACATATTGATCTTATTAAGATAAGCTTTGTGAAATGAGCTTCTGATTGTAGAGATAGAGGGTATGATATGGATTTGCATATGAATATACTCATTTATGTTGATCATTGTATGAGGGTTGGTATGGCTTTGTATGGGCTCTATCCATACCTTCAATTATGCGCATATACATTATACCCAGAATGCATGTGGCTAAAGTGTACCCCGTACAACATCTATTATACCTGCACCCATGACCGTTGAAATTTAATCTTATCTTATCTTCCATGTAGATGAAGTAGCAGCCTATGCCGGTTAGTTGTTTGCAATAGTTGTCAAACCAACACATAAGATCATCGATCAACACACGGGATTGGTAGTCGAGGAAAGATTCCTCAACCGAGAGTGGAAAAAGTACATCGATGATGATTTTATTGACTATCTACTTAGTAGAAGTCCTGAGAGCGAGGAGTTCCAAAAGGAGAACCCGGTATTTTTCCACCGAGATACTCAGTGCCTCAGTGAAGTATTCATGGAGATGAGGAAGCTCTTCGAGATCTAGGAAGACACACCTTGATGGGCAAGGATACTACGCAAGGTGAGCTTTCAACCCTTAAATGTCTTATGTACATATCTTCCCTTGAATTCCTTGAAGTTTGAGCCAAAGCCTAGAAGGTTTGGATGTGAAAATAGCCCTTTCAGCAGGGGCGGTAGATCATGCGGTTGTAGCTGCTGTTAAAACCGTCAGTGCTACCGTATAGGCTAAAATACTCTAAATGAAGGAGACAAAGAAGGAAGAGAAGGGAAGCGATTGATGGAGAGCTTGGACACTTGGACGTGTAGCTATTGGAGCTCCTCCCACTTGGTTAAGGTGAATCCATGGACCCCTAAGCCCCTCTTTCCCCTCTATTTTGGGTTTGGGGACTTTCTAGGGTTGGGGAATGGTGTAGGTCCTAAGTATACTTACGGGTATTGAATGTTGGCCAACATGGTGCTAATTGGCTACCCCTTGATGCCCCCATTGACCTCCTTCTAACCCCTTTTGTTGAACTTAGAGTTTATACCTCTAAAATCCTAGTTTAGGTCATTGTATGAACCAATCCCTTTAATCCCTTAATTTATTGGGATGATTAAGTTACTAGCAACCTATGAAAGCCTAGGATACTCCCCCTTCAATCCCTTGAGGCTTTGGAATCAAACGAAAATGGATTTGGGAAGTGAAGATCTCAAGAACTCGAGCTTTATCTTGGGCGGTAGTGTGAGGATCCATTATTTTCTCAGGGCACTCGAATGGCGCATGGAGGGTTTTATGTTGCTCCTCGGTTGGAGAGAGAGAAGGAATGCGTCTTCTCAGGGGTATGGTTCAATTTATTAGGGGATGGGGGTCATACAATAAAATGAAATTGAGTCACCACCTAGGTTTAGGCCTAGGACCCATTGGTGTAGCCCTAGAAAGGCTACGAGACTTCGGTTGGTCTGGTCAAAGATTCGAGGTAAGTGGTCAGGTTACAAGATGCTTATTTTTAAATATTCTCCCTTTTATGAATGTCTTATTCCCACATGTATGGCTAAATAATGATGCACAAACAATTTAATTAAATTAAACTATGTTGCACTAACTACTGCACACTACACGAGACTACTTGAAACGACTACATCATACTGGAATTAAAAAGTTAACGAAAGAAACATATACCTATACGCTTTAAGTAAATGCAATTATGCAAGACGGACAACATCCCCCTAGCTCAGGTGGAGGCAAAAGGCTGGCTTTGTCCCTTCGTCAGACAGAGTAACGGCTTACGAGTGTCTGATCTCAAGATCTCAGGCAAAATAACGGCGTTCCAAGGCTTTGGAAACTAGAGGCTCAAAGGCCGTATAGAGTGGCTATGCCATGGGAGGTTTCCTAGATTTAGGCAAAAAGGGTTTGAGGAAGCCTGACTTGAATAGCCCGGACTTTGGAAAGAGGGACGAGGCTCGAAGACTCAAAATCAGATTGGGGAAGGCTCCGAAACAAGGAAACAAGGAAACAAGAAGAAAAAAAACAATGGAAAAGTGGAGCTCTGGGGGTGCCCCCTCTCCCACATACTTGGATTATGCAAATGAGGGTACGTGACCCCCCTTTTATAGGCAAATTTTGGGTTCAGTGGCACCGTAAAAAATGTGCGGGGCCGCGGCAGAGTAAAAAATGGGGAAAATCCGAATCTAGGTGCCTGCAAAGTCGCACAACAGGGCCGCGTAGGCCGCACAGGTTTGTGCAACCCCGCGTGGTAGGGCTGCGCAGGCCACGGGGCCACGGCGCCGTGTGGCACAAGATGGTAAGGCCGCAACGCCGCGCTTTGTGGGGTACTGCCTTGTAGGGCTACAATCGTGACGTTGCCTTGTGGGGTTGCACGGGCTGTTCAGGGCCATCTAGGGGAGTTGTACACATGATGTAAGCTTTACGGGGCAAGTGGAGATGTTTTCTGATATAGTATTTGTTTTCGGGGACATTGCCAGTCATCTGCGTCTGATTGTCGTCATCACTGGGAGGGTGACAAAATTCAGCATCTATAGTTTGCCCCTCTTTGGCCGCCTGTGCTAATAGCCGATGGGCAAAGATAAAAGATTGCTTGATTGTGTCACCAGGAGCATGCATCACCGCCACTTTACTCATAGGTGACGAAGTTGAATGATAAAATCGCATTTCTACAAAATCATTCGATGAGAGAAAATTGCCATCACATTGCTCATGGGCGATGGATTTTTAAACAACACTTTGGCAAACCATTTGTTAAATCCTTTGAGGTTTTTTAGGTGACATTACTTGAGCATGTACTTACTTGATGGGGCAGCATTGCTCGGCTGGGTTTCTCCCTGGTGTTTAAACATTTGCTTGCTGGGATTCTAATCTTTGAACAATGTTCAGCCGGATTTCCTCCTAGCGTTCGAATATTGCTTGGCGGGAACCTGATTTTAAGCAACGTTGCTCACCTAGATTTCTGATAATGTGATAACACTGTGACCAAGTGCTTATAGTGTACAATGAGATGGCATCGCGACCGAACTTATGAAAAGGTATAATGATGAGACGACATCGCGATCGAATTTTCAAAAGTGTAACGATGAGACGGCATTGCGACCGAACTTTTCAAAGTGTAACAATGAGACGACATCGCAACCAAATTTTTGAAAGTGTAACAATGAGACAGCATCGCGATCGAATTTTGAAAGTGTAACGATGAGACAGCATCATGACCAAACTTTTGAAAGTGTAACGATGAGACGACATCGCGACCAAATTTTTGAAAATGTAACGATGAGATGGCATCGCGACTGAATCTCTTAAAGTGTAACGATGAAATGCCATCGTGGCCAAATTTTTTAAAGTATAACGATGAGACAATATCACAACCTAATTTTTTGAAACGTGTAACGATGAGACAACATCGCGATCGAATCTTTAAAAGTGTAACGATGAGACAGCATCGCGACTAAATTTTTGAAAGTGTAATGATGAGACGGCATCGCAACTGAATTTTTTAAAGTTTACCGATGAGACGACATCGTGACCGAACTTTTGAAAGTGTAACGATGAGACGGCATCGCAACCAAATTTTTGAAAAGATAGGAAGTTTCTAGGTCGAAAACTTTTGAAAAGAACAATTCAGGGTATGTCGACATGGCATCGAGGCTCAAACTTATTCCATATTTATGATTGACCCAAAATATCTAAAATAGTTACGTTGTGGTATCTATCTTTCCTCAATTCGCACCATATCAGTATTTATCGAAGTGTGACTAAAATTACACATCATACACTTCGTCTTCATTCTACTAATCTTAATCCTCTTATTTCCAAGGTTGACCTTCAAAGCTCTAACTTGAAGTTAATCCCTTCTTTTGTCTCATCACCAAAATGATATCATCGGCGAATAGCATAAACCATGAGACCTCGTCTTGAATGCTCTTGGTTATATCGTCCATGATAAATGCAAAAAGGTAAGGGTTTAAGGTTGAACCTTGATGTAATTCAATCGTAATTGGGAATTCCTTGCCCTGATCTCCCACAAATCTCACACAAGTCACTACACCCTCATACATTGCTACACCTTGTTAGGAGAAGAAGAAGAGGAGGGACATACCACTCAGAATCTCGCTTATAGCCCTAAATAGACTATGTTAGTTTGTGGTGTATCCTAATCCTATATTATCTATTTTCTTATATGATACATGCAATAGGTAGGCTGATAGGACAGAACAAGGGCACCCTTGACAGAACCGATATACCAATCGCTCGTGGGGGCGAATTGCAGGTACGTGGTTCCTTTGATATACCTAGGGAATAGGTCACTCGATCTTGGAGTAATCAAGCTAGTCCCTTTTTTGGGTAGCAAAGTACTCCACAACACACTAGTGAATACCCTCGCCGGTGGTTCTAGACCATTATAGTAAATATCAAGGGTTGTGGCTTCGCCCTGAATTATCCATGACTACACATGGGGTCCAATGACTAACCACGGGGCTAAATGTGTTCTCATGCAGTGTTGTGTGTGCATGAAAGTGGTGCAGGAAGCAAGCATCATCCGATCCCAGAGTACTTAGTATGATGTGCCCCATCTCCCTGGGGGTAGAGGCACAACAAGAAGTATCCTCGTCGTTTGATTTCCCTTCGAACACGATTTGGAGTGATGTGTGACCGATGTACTCTTCAAAAGCTTAGAGGAAACTTCTATAGGATTGTTGTTCGTCTGGCAATAATGTATGGGGTACAATGTTGGGCAGTTAAGAAATGTCACATTGATAAGCTTTGTGTAACAGAGATGAGGATGTTATGATGGATGTGTGGAAAAACAAAGTAGGATAAAGTATGGAATGAACATATAAGAGGAGACTAGGGAGTCGCCCCGATCAATGACAATCTCTGAGAGAGTCGTTTAAGGTGGTGTAGTCATATTCAACGGAGGACTAGAAATGTCCTAGTAAAGAGGAGTGATATGATTTTGATTGAAGGAGATAAAAGAGCTAAGGGCAGACCTAAAATGACCATAGGAGATGTGGTGAAGAAAGACATGCATAGTCTAGGTCTGGTCCCAAATATAACCTCGGACTGAGCCTGAGGGCAAGGATCTATGTCGCAAACCCCATTTAACTGAGATTATCCTAACGTTTTGGGTTGTGCCTTTTTCCTCTTACTATCTTTCATCATTCTATTTATTTTCCATCTTCCATTTGTCCTTTTCCTTTGTCATTTCTCATCTCTTTCCCCATCCCTCTTCTCCCATCCTTTGTTCATCTTTTTTGTTGTTGATGTTGTCCTTAGTGCTGTATAGAATTGTTCCTCGCTTTACTTTCTATTTTCTTCTGCATGTTAATAATTTTGGTTCACTTGCTATTCTCATATCCCTTAGATATTAATATTGTTATATGTTTCTACTTCGAGTTCTCACTTGCTATTTCCAGTTCTTAGTTGCTATTTTTGACAATTACTAAGTTCTGATTTCTATTTTCATTTACTTACTATTCCATTATCTCCTTTCAAGTCAAGATCTGACCCTTCGATTAGCATCAGGACTTGCTGGACCATTCCTCACCCCATCTAGCCACTCAACCTATACTTGCACCAAATCTGATTCTTATTGGATTGGTTACTAGTTTTCTCCAATTTTGGCCCTAATTCCTTGCCTGCAGTTCTAGATATTATATTGGTTTTCTAACCCCAAACTTTGGGTGATTAAATAGCCATTAATTTTATTAGCAGTCTAGTTTTTTTACTTCTTATAATTAAGTTTGCTTCCTAATATTCAATAGTGGTTCAATAGAAATTAGATTTTAGTGGTCCATTAGAAATTAGAAAGAGTTGACTTTTTATAGAGATGCCTGATAATACCTCAATTCGAGAGAGAGAGAATGCTTGAGTCATAATTTTAAAACCAAACTAATATAGCTGGTTCTCTTGTAAGCAGAAACTATATGCTCAACCCGAAGTTTCTTGAAATTGGGATCAAGTGCTATTACCCTAAAACCTAAACCAAAACCAATACCCCAGCATCTCCTCCTCTTATAGTCCTTACATGTCCTCTGGAGATCTTGTAGAAAACTCTATGCCCAGTACCCAACATCATGCGTGCTGACATACCTGTAGTGCTTTTCATGCCGTAATTGCTTCTCAGATTCTGCAACTACTAAGGCAGAATCCATAGCTTCAGCTACTGCATCAATATTCCATGGGTTGACACGGATTGCCCCACTGAGTGATGGGGAGCAGCCAATGAACTCAGATAACACTATCATGCTCTTCTTTGGAGCTAATGGGTCTAGTACTTGCAAGGTATGATCTAGTTTCTCATTTCCTTGCCTGCAGATAATGTATTCATAAGGTATGAGATTCATTCCATCTCTCACTGCTGTGAGTAGACAACACTCGGCAATCACGTAATACGCAATTCTCTTGTAGGACTGAAGTGGGGTATTAATTAAAACAATAGGATTGTAACCTGGCCTTCCAAATCTTTCATTAATCCTCTTTTCTATGGAATAAGTTTCAGATTGAACCTCCTCTACATCTCTCCCTCTGCCTCTTAAGGGTTTGCAATTTAAACCAACACAACCTTCCCCCTCTAATTAGGGTGTTGGACCAGTAACTGCTCCATGGCCAATAGTTTTAAGCTTATGCCTTTGAAGATATCCATATCATCCACTCCAAGTAAAACCATTTGACCCTTAAACTGATCCTGTGGCACTGCAACCCTAGATTCAGTTTCAGGAAGATTCAACACAGATCTAAGTGTTGTTCGATGGCTATCAATGAGAGGGGGTGAATCAGTGATGTAAATATTTCAATTTCTTCCCCACTGGCACTGGTAATTACTGGGCGGATCTGAAAACAAACCACAAGGTCGTGTACACACCCCAGCCAGACTCAAAGGCTCTACCAAGTGTGTACACCCATTCTACAGCCCACACACTCAAAATGCAATAACAAAGATATAATGCAAAAATCCACAAGCACAACAGAAGGTATACATGGTTCGGCAAGTTGCCTACATCCACGGAGCAACGCCACTATGGGCTTCGTATTTGCTCAAATACTCAACTTTGCTGCACCTACAGCTGGGAGCACCCACACTCAAATTTTTTCAGCATAGAACTGAGAGGGAAATTAAGCCAGTACAAAAAGTACCCAATGCCTGAGAGCATCCACTCCCAGTATTTAGCACCCACTAAATACAAGACAAAAGTCAATAGAGTTGGGTTCATATCAATACCCTACAAATAAGCTCAGACTAGCTTAGGTTATCAACATGTATCACCTAACACTAGTAAAAATAGAAAACACAGACAATCACAAAGAAAAATGGAAGATTGGAAGCTTTACAACCATTTGTCTGTACCGATCTCAGATGTGATGGAGCCTACTGGAACTACTAACTCTTCCCTTGCAAGGAGAGACTTGGGTTTTCAACTGCACACTGCCATAAGGGGATCACAGATAGCTCCTTTCTTCTTGTCTCTTCCTCTTCTTGTATTTCTTCAAGAACCAATCAAAAACCCCAATTTCTCCGTAAATAGATCTTCAAAAAACCATTGAGAACAAGCTTGATGGAACCCCAAAACAGCCTTCTATTTTTTCAAAAATCAAAGCTGTAGAGAGAGAGATCAGATTCCATCATCACCCATTTGGTTGCTCTATTTTTCAAGCAAAAACCCCTCTGTCTTCTTTTCTTTTCTTCTCTTCTTTTTCCCTCTTCTTTCTCCTTTTTTTCTTCTCTCTTAACCTCTTCACGGTTCTGTAGCTTTTCCTTTTGAGAAGAAAGCAACTTCTCCTTTTTACAAAAAAAGACCTTTTAGAAAAGTACCAAAATGACCCTTTTAGATTAACTAATCAAAACTTCACAAAAGAAATCTTCAAGATGGGTATTGCTTAAAAAAACTATTTAGAAAAGTCAATGGCACATCTTTTGAGAACTTTTTGGAGAAATAATTTCAAATGTTCTCAAAAGCAACTTTACATCTCCAATTTCTTACAAATTTCAAAAGAACCCCTGTACCATCTATTTGTGTCATTGAAAGTAAAATTTATATTTATTTGCAAACAAACTCCTGAGACACAAATATGAAACTGTAGGCTGGCCGAGAGCAAGACTCAAAATCCAAACTTTCTAGATTTGCTTCCATTTTGGACACCCGTACGAGAAAATTCATAACTTCCTCATTTGACGTCAGATTGACAAACCGTTTAAACCGATGGAAAGAGGACTCGATGAACTAACTTTTTCTAGTTCAAAGCTCTTTCAAATTCTGAAGCAGAATCCACTGAAAAAATCCTTGAAGGTACCACAGTTGCGATAACCTATGCATTAGGATACAAGAGTGAATCCAATGACCACCAAACACCTCCAAACACTTTGTAACACTACCAAACAAAGTTTCTTGAGCCATTGGACACTTCCATAACCTCAAGACTGCACTGCTCTTGGTTGCCAACAATGACAACCTATATGCAACAATCTCTCCCTTTGGAGTTGTTGGCAACCTTCTCATCATCTGTGTGCTTGCATGTACAACCAACACATCATACTCAAACTCCCCCTGCTTGCAAAACCTTCATTTTCTCCCCCTACAAAGGACATGAATTCTCGACAGGAATTCTCCCCATACAGTGATGAGGACTCTCTCTCCCCCTTTGACAACAAGTACAAAGGGATGTACAAGGACTCCCCTTGAGCCCATAATGGGAGCAAATCATCTTCAATAAGCATGCTCCCCCTGCTCCTCTGCACCTCAATGCCTGGGAATAAGAACCACTCCCAACTTCTGTCTGAGGAACTCAAACTGCTCCTTAGGTAATGGTTTTGAAAATATCTGCTGACTGTTCTGTTGTGGGGATAAACTCCAATCTCACTACTCCTTCTCTGACCTTCTCTCTCAAGAAGTGATATCTGATTGCAATGTGCTTTGTCCTGGAGTGCATGACTGGATTCTTTGAGATGTTGATAGCACTTGTATTATCACAATAAATCACTACAGGCCTATCAACCTCAACACTCAAATCCTTCATCATCTGTTTCATCCACAACACCAGTGTACAACATGATGTGGTTGCTATATACTCAGCCTCTGCAGTAAAAAGGGAGACCGAATCTTGCTTCTTGCTATGCCAAGCCACTAAACTGCCACCCAAATAGAATGCACCACCACTGGTGCTTTTCCTGTCATCCACATCACCTGCCCAGTCTGCATCTGAAAAAGCTGATAATGTGAAGTCCTTGGTTCTGGGGTACCACAAGCCATAGTCAATGGTACCTTTCAAGTACCTAAAAATTCTCTTCACAGCTGCTACATGAGTTTCTTTGGGCCCAGCTTGAAATCTTGCAACCATACACATAGCCTGCAAGATATCAGGTCTACTAGCTGTCAAGTACAAGAGACTTCCAATCATTGATCTATAAGTAGTGTGATCAACTGATGGAGATGCATCATCTTTAGTCAACTTGCATCCAATCATCATGGGTGTACTAACAGGTTTGTAGTCTTCCATGGTGAACCTTTTCAACATTTCTCTCACATACTTGGATTGACAAATAAAAATTCCTTCTTTTAGCTGACTGATCTGCAACCCCAAAAAGAATGAGAGTTCACCCAACATAGACATTTCAAATTCAGCCTGCATCTTCTCTACAAAATCTCTACACATCGCATCCTTATGGCCACCAAAAATGATGTCATCTACATACACAACTACCACAAGCTGACTATCTACAGTTGATTTCACATACAAATTACTATCCACCATACCCTTTTTGAAACCCAAATGACATAAATAGGTGTCCAATCTAGCATACCAAGCTCTGGGAGCTTGTTTCAGCCCATATAAAGTCTTCCTCAACCTGCAGACAAGTGTAGAATCTTCACTGAGTTGGAATCCATCCGGTTGCTCTGTGTAAACTTCTTCATCCAATGTGCCATTCAAGAAAGCAGACTTAACATCCATCTGATAAACCTTGAAACCTTTGTGAAAAACAAGTGCTAGGAATAATCTAATTGCCTCAAGTCTTACCACTGGAGCAAAAGTCTCCTCAAAATCAATACCTTCTACTTGAGCATATCCCTTGCATACAAGTCTAGCCTTGTTTCTTACAACTTGACCATCTTCATTGGGTTTGTTTCTGAAGACTCATTTTGTGCCAATTACATTTTTTTCAACTGGCCTAGGAACCAAATCCTATGTGTGATTTCTTTCAATCTGGTCAAGCTCTTCATTCATGGTTTTCATCCAGCTCTCATCTTTACTTGCCTCCTCAATAGTTTTTGGCTCAACTTATGAGAGAAGAGAGTAGGTGTTGGAGTACGCTCTTCTAGTTTGCTTACCTGTACTCCTGGTTCTCATCCCTGCACTAGGATCACCTATAATTTGATTTTCTGGATGATTCTTAACAGTCCTGCTTTGCCTTTCCTGCTCATCTGCCTCAGTGTCAGACTTGTCATGTTCATGCCCCTGTTCATCTCTTCCTTCTTGCCTATCCTCATCTGCTTCACTCACCTCAGTAAGGTCTTCAATTTCAATAGAATCAGCTCCTGACCTAGTAGAGGAATCTCTTTTCCCATCAACCTTGACATCTGCACTTTCCATAATTTTGCCAAGTCTTTTGTTGTAGCATCTGTAGGCTTTGCTTGTGGTGGAATAGCCTAGAAAGATGCCCTCATCAGCTCTATCATCAAACTTCCCCAAATCTTGATTGGTATTTTTGATGTAGCACTTGCTACCAAAGACTTTGAAATGTCTTACTGTAGCTTTCTTATCAAACCAAATCTCATAAGGAGTTTTGTTCTCATGAGCTCTCAACATACACCTGTTGTGAATATATACTGCAGTGTGTACTGCTTCTCTCCAAAATTTGTTACCCATGCCATTTTCAATCAACATGGTCCTTGCCATCTCTTGAATAGTCCTGTTCTTCCTTTCTGCAACACCATTCTGTTGAGGTGTTCTTACAGCTGAGGTCTGTCTTTTGATGCCATTTTTATAACAATATTCTTTGAAGTTTGTCCAGGTGTACTCACCTCCTCTATCAGATCTCAGACATTTAATCACTTTCCCTGTTTGTTTCTCAACTTGTTTTCTGAAGACTTTGAACATTTTTAATGCTTTTGATTTGTGCTTTAAAAAATATGCCCATGTCATTCTGGAGTGGTCATCAATAAATAAGATAAAATATCTCTCTCCTGTGATGCTCTGTGTCCTCATAGGACCACATATATCAGTGTGCACCAACTCCAATGGTTGACTAGTATGATACTCTTTTGACTTGAAAGATACTCTAGTCTGTTTCCCTTTCTGACAAGAACCATAAATATGGTTTGATGGCTTTTTCAAAATAGGTATATCTCTAACAGCCTTCTTTGAAGAAATTTTCCAAAATAGTTAAACCCAATATGTCCAAGCCTCCTGTGCCATAACCATGTCTCTTCCTCCATGCTTAGCATACAGGTGTCTTTAACGGTCTCTGTCAAGGTGTAGAGATTCCCTGAAGTTCTTTTTCCTGTGGCCATCAACTTCCCTATGCTTGTTCTCCTAATTTCACAGCCTTGGCTATTAAACACCACTTCATGTCCCCTATCACAGATTTGACCGATACTGAGTAAGTTGTGTTTGAGTCCTTCCACATACAACACATCTTGGGATTGCACCTTCCCATTGTTGAGACTAATGGTACCCTTTCCAACTATTTTAGCACCATCATTGTTCCCAAACTTCACTGACCCACCTGCATAGGTCTCTAACTTCTCAAACCTCTTCTTGTCTCCTGTCATGTGACTTGAGCAACCACTATCAAGAATCCATGGTGTTGAGCCCCCTTGAGCTCTGAAAGTTGTTTGTACAACCATAGAACTATTGCCCTTTTCTACACTGCTCTTCTGAACCCATACTCTGCTTCTTGATTGAGGTTTCTGTAGTTGCTTCTCTCTAGGAATTTGTCTCTTAGGCTTGGTTGTTTTAACACTTCTGACATTACCCTATCTATCTCTGTTGTATGGTCTCTGTGAAGGAAATACAGTTCTGCAGTCCCTGGCAATATGTCCATAATTGCTACATCTGTGGCACTCAACCATCACATCCATCAAGGGTGCAAAAAGATTCCTATCAACAAAGTTTGGTGGACCAAGATTGAATTTGCAATCTGAAATTTTGTGTCCAAAAGTATTACACTTGTAACAATGACCTTGAAAGAACTGTCTTTGTCTCATTGGCTCTCTTTGCCATTTGTATTGAGCCCTGTGATCAACAACATTTTTAGCTTTCTGTTGAGAAGGATAGTAATAACCAAAGTTCTCTACTCTCTTACCTGGCCATGCCATTTGTTGTTGTCTAGCATGGTTAGTCTTATGGGGTGGAGTTTGGTTTTTCTTAACTCTCTTATCCTTCACAGTAATAGGATTTTGAGCTGTGCCTTTTTCTTTTCCCTTGGCACTCTTTGATGATTCTCCTACAAATCCAAGACCGAATTTGTTGTGAGTTGATCTTTGGGAACTAAGGATCTCATCAAGCTTCTTGCAACTAGGATGCACTTGTGAAGATGTTTCTATGTCATGTATACTTGAGTCATTCTCGAACTCAACTACCTTTGCCTTGAGAGCATCAATCTCCTTCTGAAAATCAAAATGTTCAGCTAGGATATTGGACTCCTCTTCCAATTTAGTCTTCAGAGATAGATTTTCTGATTCAAGCTTTGTGCATTCTGTAATTTTCTGTGATAACTCCTCTTCAAGATCTTCTAAAATCTTTCTTGATTCATCTGCTTGTTTTTTCAACTGAAGAACTAATTGCTCTTGTTCCCTAAGATTTTGTGAAACATGTTTAACCTTCTTTCTTTCTTTCTTGAGCTCTTTGAGAGCAGCTCTAAACTCTTCTTCAAAGTTCACTTCTCCTTCTTCTTCATTTTCAGAAGTTGTGCATGTTTTTGGTGATTCATCTTCTTTTTCTTCAAACACCATAAAAATGGCATGATGATCTACATCATCATCTGATTCATCTTCAGATTCTTCCTCAGATGTGTCATTACTCTTCTTAGAAATGAAGCTTCTTTTCTTGAATTGATTTTTCTTGGATGACTTGGAGAAAAATTTCTTCTTCTTTCCCTTGAAACTTGTTTTCTTTTCTTCTTCATCATCACTCTCCATTTGCCCCTTGTGGGGACATTTAGCTGCAAAGTGTCCAACTTTACCACAGTTGAAACACTTAAATGGAAGCTTATTTTTATACTTCTCTGTCCCCTTTTTTAGCTTTCTGGTGAAGTGGGCTATGATCTCATCATCATTATCACTGTCTTCTTCATCACTTTCAAGTTGCTCTTTTATTTTCAATTTCTTCATTGCCTTAAATGCTGCCTCTTTGTCAACTGACTTTCCTTTGCCTTTTCTCATCTCATAAGTTGTAAAGATCCCATGTAGCTCATCTAAGCTAAGTACTTCTAGATCCTTAGCTTTCTCAACAGCTGAAACCTTGGAGTCAAGTCTATCTGGTAGAGATCTAAGAATTTTCTTCACAACAATAGAGTCAGTTAGACTCTCGCCCAGTCCTCTGATGGAGTTTACAACCCCATTGACTCTAAGCATATAATCTTCAATATTTTCTTCATTCAACATCTTCAATCCTTCAAACTGAGCTCTATAAACTTGGAGCTTAGCTTCTTTGATTTTTGCATCTCCTTCGTGGATGCTTTTTAGCTTGTCCCAGAGTTATTTGGCAGACTTGCATTCCATCACTTTTACAAACTCACTGTCAATAAGAGCACATTTGATTGCATGCATGACTCTACTGTTGTTTTGATAGTTCTTCTTCTCTTAGTTGTTTGTAGGTGCAACACCAATCATGGTGTATTCATTCAACACTGAAGCCCAAACATCATATCCAAGAGACCCCAGATAGGTTTCCATTCTATTCTTCTAAAAAGCATAATTTGTTCCATCAAAGTGTGGTGCCTTTCCTGAAGACCCTTCTCCGGAAGCCATACTGACCCTGAATCACTCAGCTGCCTCTGAAGCTGTCACTGAGTCCCAAGCTCTGATACCAATTGTTGTTTGATGGCTATCACTGAGAGGGGGGTGAATCAGTGATGTAAATTTTTCAATTTCTTACCCACTGGCACTGGTAATTACTGGGCGGATCTGAAAATAAACCACAAGGTCGTGTACACACCCCAGCCAGATTCAAAGGCTCTACCAAGTGTGTACACCCATTCTGCAGCCCACACACTCCAAATGCAACAATAAAGATATAATGTAAAAATTCACACGCACAACAGAAGGTATACGTGGTTCGGCAAGTTGCCTACATCCATGGAGCAATGCCACTACGGGCTTCGTATTTGCTCAAACACTCAACTTCGCTGCACCTACAGCTGGGAGCTCCCACACCCAAATTTTCTCAACATAGAACTGAGAGGGAAATTAAGCCAGTACAAAAAGTACCCAATGCCTGAGAGCACCCACTCCTAGTATTTAGCACCTACTAAATACAAGACAAAAATCAATAGAGTTGGGTTTATATCAATACCCTATAAATAAGCTCATACTAGCTTAGGTTATCAACATGTATCACCTAACACTAGTAAAAATAGAGAACACAGACAATCACAAAGAAAAATGAAAGATTGGAAGCCTTACAATCATTTGTCTGTACCGATCTCAGATGTGATGGAGCCCACTGGAACTACTAACTCTTCCCTTGCAAGGAGAGACTTGGGTTTTCAAGTGCACACTGCCATAAGGGGATCACAGATAGCTCCTTTCTTCTTGTCTCTTCCTCTTCTTGTATTTCTTCAAGAACCAACCAAAAACCCCAATTTCTTCATAAATAAATCTTCAAAAAACCATTGAGAATAAGCTTGATGGAACCCCAAAACAGCCTTCTATTTCTTCAAAAATCAAAGCTATAGAGAGAGAGATCAGATTCCATCATCACCCATTTGGTTGCTCTATTTTTCAAGCAAAAACCCCTCTTTCTTCTTTTCTTTTCTTCTCTTCTTTTTCCCTCTTCTTTCTCCTTTTTTTTCTTCTCTCTTGACCTCTCCACGGTTCTGTAGCTTTTCCTTTTGAGAAGAAAGCAACTTCTCCTTTTTACAAAAAAAGACCTTTTGGAAAAGTACCAAAATGACCCTTTTAGATTAACTAATCTAAACTTCACAAAAGGAATCTTCAAGATGGGTATTGCTTAAAAAAGCTTTTTAGAGAAGTCAATGGCACATCTTTTGAGAACTTTTTGGAGAAATAATTTCAAATGTTCTCAAAAGCAACTTTACATCTCCAATTTCTTGCAAATTTCAAATGAACCCCTGTACCATCTATTTGTGTCATTGAAAGAAAATTTTATATTTATTTGCAAACAAACCCCTGAGACACAAATATAAAACTGTAGGCTGGCCGAGAGCAAGACTCAAAATCCAAACTTTCTAGATTTGCTTCCATTCGGGACACCCGTACGAGAAAATTCATAACTTCCTCATTTGACGTCGGATTGACGAACCGTTTGAACCGATAGAAAGAAGACTCGATGAACTAACTTTTTTTAGTTCAAAGCTCTTCCAAATTCTAAAGCGGAACCCACTAAAAGAATCTTTGAAGGTACCACAGCCGCGGTAACCTATGCATTAGGATACAAGAGTGAATCCAATGACCACCAAACACCTCCAAACACTTTGTAACACTACCAAACAAAGTTTCTTGAGCCACTGGACACTTCCATAACCTCAAGACTGCACTACTCTTGGTTGCCAACAATGACAACCCATATGCAACACTAAGCTGGCCTATATGAATCCCAACTAGAAGAATTTTAATGCTACTGTTCTCCCATAATACTCCAGTCCTATGTAACTCCTTTTAGAGTGATAAGCAAGCCCAAGCATTCTACTACAGCATGATAAGAAGTGCCTAGCATAATCGAAAGAATGGAAACCAATAAGATCAGCATTTAGGAGTGCACGGAGAAGCTCATCTCGAACAGGTAGTGTGCGATATATCTCAGATGATGAACAGGGGCTATGAAGGAAGAACCCCAGTTTCACAGTATTAAACCTCTTCCTAAGAAATGTTGGTAACACCATTAAGTGATAGTCATGAACCCACACAAAATCATCATCAAGGCTTATTACTTCCATCACCTTGTCTGCAAATATTTTGTTTACAGAGACATAAGCATTCAGAGGGACCAATCAAACCTTCCACCAAGATCAAGAGACAGAGGAAGCATGTAATGAAAGAGAGGCCATAGTTGTTGTTTACAGAACCTGTGGTAGAATTTACTAAAGAGTTCTGAACTCTTAGTGCTTCTAGCACGTTTGCTATGAGTTCCAAGAATGGCACTCCTGATGGACTTATGGGGCCATAGGCTCACCCAAGGGTACTTAGGACCAAAACTCAGAATCGTCTGGTGGCTCTCAAGGAAAGATCAAGATAACTATTGGGGTCGAACGATATAGGGAAGAATTTCCTCACAAAAATAAAACTACTCGACAAGGTCTTTGTGGAGTCTCCCCTCTGATGATGAGATAGCATAGAAAGGCAATTCTTACTAATGACAATGGACGACTAAATTGAATGATAACCCAAGGTTTGCCAATACATGCATGGTGATAAGTGAATATATGAGATACCCGATACATGAGGATTAAATTGATGCCATACAAGTTATGTAGGGAAAGAAAGCATACAAAAGCATTAGCAAGGTGGTTCAGGTACCTGTCACCATGCCCGAAGATGATCCTTCATCTTCAGTAGTCATGGGAAATACGCTCCCAAGGGGTTCACTACACGGCTGTGGCTGCATGGGGACGTTGGCTTGACTATACGGCATATATCTAGGCCAATGCGTACGATAGGTACAATTTCTGGATATATGCCCCCTCTTGTAGTTATAGCGTCGAACTCCCCAATTTGGGGTGTCGGTCTCAGATGGTGCAGCAAATGCTGAAGGATTCACCGGTACGGCTTGTGCCCGGTGTGTAAATTGGAACCGAGCATTCACATCAGCCATGAATTGCAGCTATTGTTGCTGTATTGAAGAGGTTGCATTGTTCAGGAACAGCCGTTGTTGTTCTTTGAAGTCTCACATCATGCTCTAGACGATAGCAGTGACATCCTGTGTAGTAAGCGCGGGTGGCGTGATAAGAATGGTGGAACCAGATGTCCTGATTGCTTCTCGACTTGGGGAGGTTGGGTTCCCAGTGACTTTCTTGCGAGCGTGAACCATGCTTGATTCCTAAGAGGAGAAATCAAGTCACACTCACAATTGAACTCCATCATGCATTTATCATTAAAGCGCTAAAAATCTACATGAGTGGGGTAGGATCATGTTTAGGCGAGTCAAAGTAATTAAATACACACACGCATATCAAAACTCAAGTGATTCCACCTTAGCAAGTAAATGAGTTGTGGTAAGCTATCTAGATGTGAGGAAGGTTGTTCCACAACAAACCCAAAAGTTTACTTCAATATTGGGACCTACACTCGACCAAAATTCAAATCTCTTCGAATCCCTTGTTCTACTGTATTTTCTCCCTTAAATGTTCAATATCCTTGCAGAACACTTCACACATGACACAAAGGTGGCTGCTTCATGTATGGTTTCTTAACCCGTGTCTTACATAATCACAAAATTGTTGTTTCACTTCCATGTGCCATTAATCGAAGAATGAAGAGGATCACATGTTGCCCTCAATGATAATACTACACTAACGGATATGAAAATGATGGAATTGGGAGGGTAGTCTAGAGCTTCCACCTAAAAGAGTACCAGTAGCAAGAGGGCTCAAGAGAAGACGAGGGAACAATCTGGAGATGATGGCAGTCATGATGGTGACCATGGAGGGGAGAGTTGGTGGAGGTGATGCAAAGTCGTTGCCCCACCCAGATGAGGTTATAAGACGCATCGCTTCTCTGCCATGGAACCAAGAATGGAAGAACACTACAAGGTCTTGAGGACTCATTTAAATGAGAACTTCGTTACCCTGCATTCGATGATTAATTTGGAATTTACTGAAATTGATGAGAGATTGGGCGACATAGAAGGTGGTCTTAATCATAGAAGATTCAGAGAGGGTCGAATAAATACCATGAAAAAGGGTAAGGGAGAGAAGAAACAAATAGATTAGACTTAAGATTTCTATTTTATTGTCTTAGTATGTTATGCTCTTTGTTAATTATTCAATTAGTTTTTTAGTTGTGGGGTAGCAAGGAGAAATGGAGAATTGAGATGTACTTTCTCTTTTCTACTTATTGACTGAAAGGATCTATTATTAATAACACTATCTTATCTATCACACATTCCTATCTGTCTCTATAATTATTATGTGTTGTTAAGGCTTTTATTAGGTGATACCTATTATCGAGTATACCATTATGGGTCAGATCGATCAGTGAACCTGGTAGAGCAAAATCGCTCTGATACCATGTTATCACACCTCGCTCCCTACACCTAGGGACATATGACAGGAATACCCCTAGTATTCCATACTAACCCTAAGGATCTACTCTTTGTAGTATCATGGTCACTAAACCCACATATCAAATCAAATCAGAGTGTGTGCGGAAGCTATACAACATTTATAATTATCAGAGTCCAGAAGCTAAACATGTGATATCATATAATAAGTGGCATCTAATTTCATCATCTTAAAGTTTGTAAAACATTAACTAGTAATATGTAAATACAAGTAAATAAAATTCCCTAAAGTTATATCGTATTTAAATACATCAATCTTCATTAAACATTCTAAAACTCATATGGGTCTTAAGCCTATACTAAGCCACGCCATGAGTATAGGTCTCATAAGCGCACTTCAAACCATGCTTCTCCTTGCTAGGAACATCCTAAGTGTCATAGTCATCAACGTAAAAATGCACCGAATCACCATCAGCCGACACCATCATACCTGCAACCATATCAAAAAGACAGTTCCCTCGAGGGATGAGCTTCCAACTAAGCCCAGTGAGCAATTAAATCATACAAGCATACGTAAATAATCATGAATGCACAATCCACTAGGATGCAAACAAAAAATGATAGATGAATCCCATAGCATCCCATACCACCAGGACGATTCGTACATCAGATTCAGTTTACAGTCATGCACATGAATGAATTCTAATTTTAGTATGCACCCACGTAACAATCAAAATGCCTACATCTATGAGGTAAAATGCTACTGTAATATCCCTTAGGTGACATCCTCGGCCCTAGAGCTCACACAAATACTGTCTGGCAATGACACCCGAGTTGCGGTTGGAAACTTGCGAGACCGGACCCCCTCACCAGGTTATTTGCAAGCCCTCGATATAACCTTAGCTCTCACCCAAATACCGGTGGTCCATTGAGAATGGCACCCCAACCCGTCGGAAGCTACCATCGGTTACTCAAGACCTTTTCTCCTGTTGGTAAGGTGTGTAGCACAAGGGAATATGTAATCCTAACCATGCATCTAATGGAAGGGTGCACGCTCATGTATAAGCCAGAGTTCGAGTCCATAGTACTAAAATCACGGTCGGCCGACTATCCTCTTGTCTCCTCTAGCTTACACACGCATATGCGGGAGTACGACAGATATGGTACCGAATAACGATTGGCCTGGTCACATACCCATACAAATCATCACATAAACATCGCATATCCAACACATAATCATTATTCACATCCACATCTCATCGCATAATCATCACAAAATCATATCTCATATTCATGTCTCATCGTAAATCCATTATTCACATTTGCGATAACAGTTCAAGCATAATTGTAAATTCCTCAGCATTTAGCATTCAACATGATAATCTTAGACCATTCTTACCATGATCCATCATTAGTAGCATGCATTGAAATTAGTATAGATCATCACATCATTTATCACATACATGCATGAATGGCATTCAACACAGGTCATCACAAAAATATTCCATAAATTAAGTCCAAGTTTCTAATGCACTCACAATCATCGTAACGTGTATCCTTGGCTCTCGTGCACATGTACGCTCCCACAACCACTGTAGGTTTACCCTAATAAATCATTCCATAGGTATACAATAGGTGAGATAGGGTCTGGAACCAAGTCCCAAAGCTAAATTCCCAATACAACACTGTTTTGGTCTCTACGGATGATAGCCTACGATTGATGCACATTGTCCGCAGACTCATTAGTTTCAGTCCTATTTTGGTTGTAGTGGATGATGCCAGCGGATGATACCTATCATCCGTAGGCTATTGACCGTAGACTTACAGAGACAGTTTTATAGTTTAGATTGAATCCAATTCTTGGTACAAGGCCATGGGACAACAGGGGGATCAGTTGTGGAGTATAATTAACCTTCTAAGATGTTAATAATCACAAGTATTTGATTCAATTACAATTCCCTAAGTGGGATTGGGTCCTAAACACCAAGAATCACTCAATTTAAGGTTTTACAATGGGGTTTCATGGTGGTTTAGCCATGGGGTTGGGAATCCATCAATTGGGGCCACTAATTAACATCAATAATACTAAATAGAAGGTTTAAGTACATTAGAACAAGAAGCCCTAAGATTTATGTAAAGGTTGAATAGATTCCATCATCAAGAATCTTCAAATTGGAGGTTCAAGAAGGGGTTTCCTGGAAACTAAGCCATGGGGCTGGGAATGGATGATCTAAGGTCCCTAGCTTAACCTCCTAGCATCCAATAGGAGGTCTAGGTATAGTAGGGCAAGAAGCCCTAATGTTTGGCTAAGGATTGGATAGGATTCCAATCAAACCCAAATGAAAATGATCTAGAACTAGCATAGTTTAGCTTACTTACAATAGGGTTAGCTTAGGACAGCAAAGGGGACAAACTTCAAGGTTGTAATGAGCTATAACTTTTCTTTCCCATGAGCTCCAAGTCCAAGGATAGAGGGCAGCCGACTGGGGGAGTGCTGTGAGCTCAAGTGTAGCTCAAATGGAGGATGGGATCCTCCCTTCTCCCTCCTCCTTCCTTTTCTTGCTTTCCATGTTTTGTCTCTTCTCTAGGGTTTGGGACTGAGAGAAATGAGGAAGAGATAGGGTTTTGATATTATTTGGCTAAGGATCTAAGGGCTTGTTTGGTTAGGGCTTAGTTTAAGGTTTAATTGGTGTTTAAAACCTCATAGAAACCAAATAGGTCTTAGGGTTTAGTTATGTCATTTAAGTCATAAGTGGTTCGAAGTAACCTGGGGTTAAGCCCCAAGCTTGGGCATGAGGGTTTCAAAAGTCAAAATCACATTTTTGGGCACTTTTTGGTCTATATGGATGATAGGCTGTGGTTGATGCACATCGTCCGCAGGCTACCCAAGTATGACCTGTAGGGGCAAAATACAGCAGACTGCTGCCCACTGTTTTGGCCATTACTCGGTCAATACATAACGAAATGATGCGATTCAAAATGCATTGTAAACTAGACTTAAAGGGATACACTTTTCATGAATGAAACCTTTGACTAAATCAAAATGGAAGGTCCTCTAAATTAGGTTCAAAGGTGGCTATAGAGCATTGACAGCAAACCAGAATTGAATTGACTCCGATGATCTTGCCTACTTCAAGGATATTTTGGTAGGGGTTGAGAGGGGTTTTTAATAGGGTTTGTTAGTACATGAAAGGATGGCATGAAAGATTATAATTAAAGTACATAAAAACTAAGACAACGGTTAAGAACCAATCATGCAAGATTTAGGTATAAGTCTAAAGCTTGCCTAGTCAAAGTCTTCCTCTGGGACTCTGAAGGGCTATCCAAGTTACACTACCACACACACGCAAGTATCATAAGTACAATTGAGTCACAGGTATAACATTTATAGATGGATAGTAAGGAGTGGATAATAAATATATTCTGTGCTGATCGGAAGATATTAATAGACTATTCCCAGTTTGGTGATGTTACATTTGATACGACATTTTGCACCAACAAAGAATATAGGCTATTCAGTGTTTGCCGGATTTATGATCACCATAGAGGTATATGTATTTTTGGGGTTGTCTTGTTATATGATGAGACTTTGAAATCTTTTAAATGATTATTTGAGGCTTTCTTGAAAGCCCATAGGCAAAAGAACCCATTAACCATTTTTACTGATTAAAATGTTGCAATTGGAAAGGTGTTATCAGATGTGTTACCCGATACATGGCATGGTTTGTGTACTTGGCACATAATTCAAAATGACATCAAGCATCTAAGAAATTTGATAAAGAATAGATCAAGTTTTTTGAAAGAGTTTAAAACTTGTATGTTTCATTACGAGGAAGTACTAGAGTTTGAAAATGCATGGAAGAAGTTGCGCACTGATTATCCAATTAAAGATTCTTTATGGTTAGATCATATCGATGGGCTGAAAGAGAAATCGGCTAAGTGTTTTATGAAGAAGACTTTTACCATAGGTATGCCAAGTACACAATTCAGTGAAAGTTTGAACGGGGTTTTGAAGGATTACTTGAATTCTAGTTTGGATATTGTGCGATTTTTTAAGCACTTTGAGATTGTGGTGAACGATAAGCGTTATAATGAGCTGAAGGCGGAGTTTGATGCAAGAAATAAAACTCTAAGAAATATCTTTGATAAGTCACCCGTTATGACCCAAGAGTTTGAAGTTTACACTCTTAGAATATTTGAAGAATTTCAAGCGGTGTTTAGCTGGATTGCTGCTTGCTACATAAAATATCAAAACTGGAGTCTAGCCATTTATGAATATATAGTTGTTGTTGTAAATAAAGAAGGAGATTTTAATGTTATGTGTAACCTAATTGATCCTACTATTGTTTATAGTTGTAGGAAGTTTGAGACATTCAGCATTCTATCCTGCCATGCTTTGGAAATCTTGGATGTGTTGGATATCAAGTTCATACCTACAACTTAAATGTTGAGGAGAAGGACATAGGGAGCAAGGAACATGATAGTGGAAGGTTGTGAAGGAATCCAAGTTGAACAAGATATTAACTTGGATTGTACACAACGTTATAGGCTTCTTTGACCTACACTAGTGACGATAGCCTCAGAAGCATCAAATTTGTCTAAGGGATATGCATTGGTTGATAGGACTGCCAATGACTTGTTTTCACAGCTTCAAAATATTTCAGTTGATGCTCCCATAGGTGTATCGAGTGAGTATCATGATGTGAACATAGTAAAAGGGTCGAAGAAGAAAGAGTCTTTCAAAGGTGGAAAGCGATTGAAGGTTGGGTGGAAAAGCTTCCAAAGAAAAACAAAACGGTGAAAACAAATGCTTCCCAATCTTCTCATCTAATTCAACCAAGTGCATCAACCCATTTAGGTAACTAAAATCCTTCGGGTGAATCACAAGATATGGATAGGAACAACATTACTTTTACTTCAGTATTTACAGTAAGAAGTCTTGAAATTTGTTTTTATTTCATTAAGTTGTGTGTATTATCAAGTTTATTAATGCATGTATGCTATTTGTGCAGGGATCTTTTGATTATTCCCAATGTTCCTTATTGTCTACCCAATCCTCAAACTTGTAACTGTCTCCTCTTACAGAATCTAAAGTTTGATTAGTTAACGTATGTGGGTTAAACTCTCTCTCTCATTTAATGAGTTAAACTTTACTTTTCCTAATATTGTGGGTTATTGAACAAACTTTTAAGTTATTTGTTTTTGCATAGTTTTACCCATTAAATTGGTCAATTATGGAGGTTCAAGGTATTTCTCTACTCTACTTTTCTTACTCTTCCTTGTATAGGGAATAGCATATGATTTTTGTTTCATTAATTTTACAATGGATTAAACTAACATGATTTATGGAGGTAGGTGAGTCTTCGTCTCAAAAAGAAAGAGCAACTGGGGTTACACCTAGTAGATGGTGGTTCGAATCCATCAAGATTTATAATCATTGAAATTTTTCCTTTTTAATGATAAATTCTTATTTTCATATTTTTTGCTTGTTAATGATAAAATTGCTTTGTGGGACCTTCACTTGCAGTTTGGATTACGAACCCATTTTTCTGTAGCTTCAGTTATGATCATCCATTTTTAGATTCTTTAAGCAATAGATATACTAGGTGTTGGTGGTGACATGCCAATTTTGAGGGAGGACAGTAGGAGAGCCTTTTCTTTCAAAATGTTTCACAACTTTTAAGTTATGCAAGGTCAAGTTTTTTACTCCAGCTGAATATATGAGGCAAACCCATTTGGCCTAGGGTTGAGGGGACTGAGAATTATGGATAAGCTATTGATTGCTGACAATTTGAAGAGCGGGGGATTTAGAATTGTGAATAGATGTGCCATTTGTGAAAGGGTTGGAGAATCAGCTAACACCTGTTTACTTGGAATCATGGAGGATGCATCAAGGTCAAGAGGTTTTAAGCAATGATTAGGACTAAAATAAATGGTAGGGAGATAACTTAAATTGATAGTTTCTTTTATTTAGACTCAATTGTAAATAACAAAGGAGAAATAAAAGAAGATCTAACTCTAGAATTGGAGCTGGCTGGGTGAAGTGGAGAGTTGCTTCCAAGAGAAATGAATCGTAAATTTTAAAAATAATGAGCATCAACTATGGAGTCTAAGGATGCTTATTCTTATTGTTGATCTAAGTTTGGGCCTGTCATAAACCCTATCGTTGCTGTTAAGTAAGGGTTTGGGCTGTCAACTCCTATTGTTGATCTAAGTATGGAGCTATTAACCTGTTGTACTACAGTCCCTATTGATTCTATTGCTAGGTTGGGTGTTTACTATGTGGATATGGTATTAATTCAGGAAACCAAACTAGAAAAATCAGACTTTTTAGCAGCTCCAGATCTTTGGGGTGCTCATAATATGAGTTAGCATTTGCCTCCCATGGGCACTTTGAATGGCAGTTTATTGAAATGGAATGGATGAGTTTCAGATAGTTGGAAAGTCTGGTGGAAGCAATTCATTGCAATAAAAAAAAGAGATTAATGAGAGGTCTTTGGTTCATAAAGAGCTTGAAAGCATTCAAAATTCTGATTTGTAGAGAATTGGTGGGGTTTTATTCTGCCATAGTGTTTTATGGTTGTTTCTAAAATCATACTCTGTTTTCTTTGTTGTATCTCTACAAGGTATATATTTGTGAAATACCATCCTAGAATTAACTTTTTCAAATAGTTTAAAGAGATTCTAAGAAAAATTACCTTGATTTCTGCTTAAAATGTAATTAATTTGACCATTTGGAAATAATGAGTCATAGCTTTGAATGGTTTATAAATTTTAACCTAAAGCTCTCTGTCTAAAGTAAAACAGTACAGGACTTAAGCCATTTCAATACCAAATAACCATAAAGATCCACATTCAATTACCTGTGTTGGGTTTCCAAGGTCAGTTCTCTACATCATTGGGACACCGTGTAGTTGTACCAATATCTTTCTTCTTCAACATAGAAACCCAAAAAAGGGCAGAATTGATAAGAATTTGTGAGAACTCAAATAGAAATCAAGTAATGATTCAAATGATAACTCAGCAGTCTTTCTTCTTCAACAAAGAAACCAAGTAATGATTCAAATTGTTTGGTCACATGCACCAAGATCCAATTGAACTAGGGTTTGGATCATACCTGGATGTGTACGGAAGCGCAACGGAAGAAGGATCAAAAGCCAAGCTTATGGTTACGAGCACATGAGCGAATCTCCACGATCACAACAGGTTTCTCCAAAGAGAACTCCATACCACAAATCCCTGGGAAGAGATGGAATCCCAAAGAGAACACAAAAGCACTAGAGAGAGGGAAAGTTTGGTTTCTCAGATCTTGTGGTCTTAGGGTTATAGGCTTTCTATTTAAAGCCAAAACCCTAAGACCCCTGTCCCTTTTAGACTCCCACTGGGAATCAATCTAAGATGGGGGAAGAGACCCAACCACTTAAGTGGCTGGTTCTTTCCATGTACACCAGGGTCAGGTCAGGTCAGACCTGCCCCTTGTGGGTGGCTTGGATCGGGCCTGGCCCATGTTCTATTTACATCTCCCATTCGCCCACATGGGGTGCAATAGTTTAATTATGCATCCAAGTCTCTCTCAATTGTGTAACTCTTCATATGGAAAATGGGGCATGCAACCTATCGAGATAAAACAGGGTACGAGTACTATTTCAAGCTTCCATCTAACCAACATAGTACATCACTCACAAACAATCTCGAAATACCCCAAATGATTCAATTACACTAGATCTAGCACTCTCGACCCCTTATAATGAGTAGTACTAACCCTTTATATGCAATGTACTCATGACTGCGTCGATCACTAATACGACAAGTCGCCCGGGCAATGAGTCACAAAACAAAGGTGTGATGTCAAGTGGTTTTTCCTGAGCCTCTCATGTCAATCCGATTCTCTCCAACAGCTTTCCCAATCGTTTCCTATTGGACTGCATCATCCATGATCCTAAGGAGAACGTCAAAGTAGCATCATTGGATATCCTTTTCGTGACATTGTCTGAGGTAATAAGGGTAATGTGGGGTTAAGATAATCCACGTGGCTCACATAATGACGAAACAGGGATCCATTCAGTCACTCTCACAATCGGTCGGTATAAGCACATGTAGTATGATATGCATGCTATGGGGTAACTCCCACTAGGGTGGGCATGTCACTCGCAGTAAATAAAAGCCATACGGATCTTAGTCTAGTTGCTACTTCAAGCGCCTAACCTAAGTTTCTAGCGCAGTTACCCTCACGGTTTCTACCTAGAACCTCACATCTGGCTTCTAACAGGCTACTTAGAAGTGTAGTATCTTCCAAGTTGGACCAGGTCAAGGTCTCATCATAGCTCTAACTAAGGTGCCATCAAGCACACATGCTCGTGGGCTCATCTAGCTCGCTACGCTCAAGCACCGAGGTGAATCACCCGTGTGAGTGGGTTGATTCAATGCCTGGTGACATCTTTACAAACAATGAATGTATACACACAAAATTGCTCAAACAAATATATACTCATTAATAAATGTAAGAGGAATACTAATAAATGTCCATCTATAAAAGATTTTTTGAAAAATACACATCATATCCGCTTGAGTCCCAGGTTCCTAACATGAACTAGGAAAACATCTCTAGCAATGGGCTTTGTTAATGGGTCAGCCAACATATTGCCAGTGGAGATGTGCTGCAGAACAGCTTCACCTTGCGCGACTATATCTTGAATGTAGTAATACCGTATATTAATGTGCTTGGCTCTACCATAAAACTTGGGGTCCTTCGCAAATGCAAGCGCTGCCATGCTGTCACAATGTATAAGCACAGCGTTGTGTGAGTGAGCAGAAACACTAAGTCTCTGCAAGAACCTTCTGAGCCAAACAGCCTCTTGAACTACTGTTGAACATGCGACATACTCTGACTCCATCGTGGATAGGGCGATGTAGGTCTGTTTCTTGCTTCTCCAAGTAACAGCTCCGCCTCCTAGGACAAACACATACCCCAAGGTGGACTTGCGCTCGTCTCTATCACTAGCCCAATCAGCATCACTATAGCCTCTCAGTCCCAAGTCTGAACCACTGAAGGTGAGCAAGAGGTCTGTAGTCCCACGTAGGTATCGAAGGATTCTCTTCACTGCCTGCCAATGAACTGGCCCTGGGTTGCCCTGGTAACGGCTTACTATACCAATGGTAAAACAAATATCTGGATGCATGCACATCATCATGTACATTAGACTACCTATCATCGTCGCATAGGGTATTTTGGACATTTGATTTCTCTCTTCATCATTCTCAGGGCACTGGTCTAGGCTCAAAGTGCATGCCTTATCCATTGGAGTGTCAATGGGTTTCGAGTTGCTCATATGGAACCACTCCAAGACTTTCTTTATGTAAGTCCCTTGAAACAAACTAAGAAGTCTCCTAGTACGATCCCTCACAATCTTCACGCCCAACACGAAGTTGGCCTCACCCATATCCTTCATCTAAAAAATAGAGGATAGCCACTCTTTAGTGGCGACAACATTTCAATGTCATTCCCAGTCAACAAGATGTCATCAACATATAAGGATAGGATAAGGAATCCTGCCTTAGACCATTTAACATACATACAGTGGTCCTCTTCAATCATGTCAAAACCCGCAGTGGTAATGGCATGGTGAAATCTAATGTACCACTGCCTGGACTATTGCTTAAGGCCATAGATGGAACGTTTGAGACGGCATACTTTGCGCTCATTTCCCTTCTTCTCAAAACCCACAGGCTGAGCCATAAAGATCTCCTTGTCCAGTTCTCCATTGAGAAAAGTAGTTTTAACGTCTATTTAGTAGAGTTCCAAATCCAACTTTACGACAATGGCTAGAATGAGGCGTATGGAGGCTATTCTCACCACAGGGGAGAACATCTCATCATAGTCCATACCCTCCTTTTGGGTATATCCCTTCGCCACAAGACAGGCCTTATACTTGTCAATTGATCCATCTACCTTTCGCTTGACCTTTAGGACCCACTTGTTTGCGATGACCTTGCACCCAGGTAGAAGATCAACTAACTCCTAGACTTGGTTCTTACGCATAGAACTCAACTCGTCTTCTATAGCAGCTTGTCACATTTCCTTAGCTGGAGAAGAGAGTGCCTCACTTATTAAAGCTGGCTCATCCTCATCCCTTGGAACACAAACGAGGGCAGCGTCCCCTCCAATCTCAAAACAACGTTGGGATCGTGTCCATGTGTGCTCCTCTACGCAGAGGGTTCTTGACCTTGTGGTTGTGCACTGTCACTGAGTGGCACACTCCCACTAGGCTGATGATCAGTCTCACCCTCTTTGGCGACCTCTTGATGAGTTATTAATTCCTCACTCTCGCCAAGAGTAGGTGAAACCTTTTCATCAGTCTCTATCCCAAAGAGATCAAGATCTCTACTAGCGTCACTAATGTTGGGTAATCGGTCTCAATAAAGTCCACATCATGGGACTCACTCTCTGTCATCCTTCCATCTTAATGTTCACCATACACTATATAGCCTTTCGAGGTATCAAAATACCTTATAAAGATATTCTTTTTAGCTCTAGGGCCAAGTTTTCCAAACTTATGGGAGGTACTATGAATATATCCTGCAAAACCCTATAGTCGCAGATGCCCCAAAGTGGACTTTGCACCTTTCCATAATTCATAGGGAGTGGAAAGAACTGACCGTGAAGGCACGATGTTAAGGACATAGGTAACAGTCAACATAGCATCCCCCCAGAAAGATATTGAGAGGTTGGCCTACGCCATCATCGATCTAATCATATCTAAAAGCGTTCTATTCCTCTACTCCGCTACACCATTTTGCTGCGGGGTGTGGGGAATAGTAAGCTGTCTGGTGATTCTTTTCTCCTCACACATCTCTTTAAATTGATCTGACAAATATTTGCATCCTCAGTCGGTGCGCAGAGTTTTTAAACTCTTACTTTGTTGATTCTTAACCTCTGCTACAAAGCGTTTGAAGCAATCTAGTGCTTTGTAGTGGTGAGCGATCACATAGACATAACCAAATCATGAGTAATCGTCGATAAAAGTGAGAAAATAGGAAGCACCATGACATGCCTTCATGTTCATTGGTCCACAGATGTCTGAATGGACAAGTTCTACGGTCTGGGTAGCCTTTTCAAAAGGCTTTTGGTGGGCCTTACCCGCTAAACTTGCCTCATATGTCGATAGGTTGACTTTAGCGAGTGGGCCAAGAAAGCCTTCTCTAGCTAGCCGTCCCATCTTATCTCGACCTATGCGTCCCAGTCTAGCATGCCATTTAATTGATCCGAGCTGATATCAGAATTAACCACAAAAGATGACAAGTAAATAGTAGGAATTATTAAATCTAATTTAACAAAACCACTCTCAAGTTTGCAATATCCAAAAAAGCTACCATCCAAATGTATCTTAAAAGAGTCACTATAAAAAACAAAGGAATAATCTAAAGTCAAAAGTGTAGTAACAGAAAGTAGATTATACTGGATTTCTGGTACGTATAGCACATCATGAAGTAGCTAGATGCACCCAGTGCGCAAAGTGAGCTGATAAGTACCAACTCCTCGAACTGCTTCACTCGTGCTATTCCCCATGTAGATGTTCTGGGCGCCATCCGAAATCTTTCTATAATCTACGAATCCCCCTCGATCACGAGCTATGTGTCTTGTTGCTCCTGTATCCACAATCCAGTCAGATTAGGCTTGGGCAACCAAAACATGTATACACACAAAAGTACAGGGAGAGAGGTGTAGAAATGGTACCTTCTTCACTTCAGTGCATTCACGAGCGAAGTGCCCCATCTTTTGGCAGTTATAGCACTTGACCTTGGTGATATCTCTCTTTCCACCTCGCTTGCCATGCCGGCGCTTGGTGGTTTTACACCCATTTGGTGCAGCGTTTTGAGCTTGGTCCTGATTCCCGGTGTTCCTCTTTCTTTTGTGCTTAGACCCATTCTTGCGCTGCCCTGCTTGGGCGACAAGGGCATGTGATTGGGTTGCATCTAGGCGCTCCGCCTCTAGTTTCACATGAGCGGCAATGTCATTAAATGTCTTGACAGTGTCGTTATATGTTAGAACTATCTTCATTTTCTCCCAGGAATCAGGCAATGTGCTGATGATGGCTTGTACTTGCTGCTCAACGATAAGGTATACCCCAGCATCATCTAATTTTCGGATCATGTCTTTCACAACCCTAAGGTGTTCAACTATAGTGTGCTTGGGGTCCTCACTATACATCTCAAACTTCAAGTTCATGGACCTAAGTCTGGTAGTGGATGTACCACCACAGTCGAGATTAACCTGGTCCCACATGGACTTGGTTGTCTCGCATTTCTCATACTAGCCAATGAGATCATCGTGCATCAAGCTTAACATAATAAAGCAAGCACTCCGATCTTTCTTAAGCCTATTGTCGTAAGCCTCTTTGTCTTGACGGTGTTAGGCGGTAGTACCCACTTCGGGTGGGGCCATCTTAGTGGTCAGGTGTTCTAGGTAATCTTGCTCATTAAGTAAGAACTTAATCTTACAGTGCCACATGTCATAGTTGGTGCCATCCAACTTATTGCCTTGGTTAAGGTCAGCAACAACTGTCTTGGTGGCCATCACTACAATGTGCAAGGGAGGACATTTAGCATACATTCATAAACAAATGTTCAAGAAACCCTAATTAAAATTAATGGTTCCTTTTCCTACACGGTGAGACCAAAAACTTCGCTAAGTTGGTAATCAAATCTCACATTGTGTGGGTCTGAGGACATATAACTTTAATTGATTTTGAACAAATATAGGAGGGAAAGGGCATCTCCTAATCACAATTTAATGTGCCATACATCGGGTGCGCAAGGGACTCACACAAGAGACCCAAATTAGTACTTGAAGTGTTATGCAGAATCGGTACGGGGTTGTGACACGCAGTGCAGTAGTTCCCATTACATGGCTTCTCAAAATAAAATATTAAAATTATAACTGACTCTTTACATTCAAGAATCCCACTACAAATTATTGGTGAGCACTGCACTTTGTATCGCTTCCAGGTACCAACTCTAACGCATATACTTCTCAAAAAAAACATATCACTATGTAAGCACCAAATCCATCCCATGAAAAATAAAAAATAATAAAAACACATGGTGTGCATGTCACACCCCAAACCACCCCTGGGAGAATTAGGTAGGTGACCCGAATTACGTAACGATAATCCATCAAATCCCACGGATCTAGAAGCAGTTATTACATTCGCGGTCCCACATTCATAACATTACTACAAGTAAGATCAGAATGCTACAAATAATCTATAATTATAACAAAGAAAGATAAAGCGTAGCGATACGAAAATGATGGTGATATATCTATGTATCCTATAAAAATACGCATTCAACTTTTTTTGTCAAATTTTTCAGTATCCAAAATTGCCCACCATAAAAACTCCTTTTTTTCGCAGCTACGTTTTTGGTCCACACTTCCAAAAATGGCAAAATGGTCAAACTCCCTCTTCAAAAGGCATAGACCTGTATTTCGCGTGCGCGAATAGTCGCATCCCCGCAAGAAAAACCCCTCTTCCCCCACCCCCTCTCCAAAATAACTCTCTCTCCTCGTCTCTCCGGATAAAACCCTCCTTCCAACTTCATCCATGCCTCTCTCCCTTCTAGATTTTGGTTTCGTAGAAGGAACATTGCAGAAGGACCATTACGACCTTTTTTTTTTTTTTTTTTTGGTAATAACCATTACGACCTTCCCCTTCTCTCTTACTCTTAATGAAAAGTCCCTTCAATCACTCCGCTGGGTGTGAACACGGTTATTGTACTCCTCACCATCCATTGCAAACACTCCTCTGCAATCTTCACACCCAATATTCAACAGATTTGCCAATTGTTGTTCTACTACTCGCCACTTTGATCCTCTTGTTTCCTTTTGGATTTTCTTCGGTTTCCTTGTTTTTTCTGTCGTTGCCCCTTTCTCATCTTCGGCAATGACCTCTATGGATGTCAAGTTCCTATAGACGAATGACGAAGCCCTTGCGAGAGTTTTAAGTCATTGCGGCGAGATTATTGTATCAAAGGTATGTTATTGCGAGCATCATCTTCGCAGATGCGAAGATCGGATCGATTCGGCCATATTGCTCTATTTAGTGTTCTTGAATATTGGATGGCTTTCTTGCTCTATTTTTTGTACTACCTGTCTCTCTATTTTCTAATTGATCACTGACAATGGTTTTTTTTTTTTTTTTTTTGCTTCGTCTTTCAGGAGTCGTGGATCTTTCGGTTTTGAGTTCAGAGCATGTTTTAATTTTTGTTTGCTATCTGCTTAGATCTTTTTATTATGTTTCTTTTTTTGTTTGGTTTGCTCAGATCATCAGTGATCGTTAGACTGGGAGATCCAGATGGTTTGGCTTCGTGACTTTTTTTTTAAAAGTTTTGTTTGTTATAAATATTTATTTCTGGAAAAAACAGAGAACATTCACTCTGCGTTGCTCGAATGGAAAGCAAGATCTTTCATTCATGGCATCCAATGCAAATGCCTCAAGCTTCTCACCTTTAATAATTAAGGGTCTCTCTTCTTAATCTTCATCTTCTTTGCCCATTGAAATATCCAAGAGAAGAGGCTCCAAGAAAGTTGTTGCAGTCATATTGCCGCTGCAGCCACAACGGCCCTCTTCACCGGTTCAGTTGGGTATTTTCCACTGTACAGCTCATTTGTCTTCAACATATCTGTGCTTTTGTTTTATGACCTACATCTTTCGGTTTCTGCTTGGAATTAAAGTGAAAACCTCTCTGATGATGACTGAAAAGATCTTTTCAAGGGTGTCTGAGAGGTCCCAATTGAACCCCGGAAAGAATGTTTAACAATTGGGATCTTCAAAAGAGAGTTTCTCAAGAATGCAAAGGTATAACTTAGTGTTAATTGATTATTGTTTAATTGAGTACATGGGTAAATGCTCAAAGCAATGTGCTTAAAGACCTCCTTTCTCTTGCGTTATTTTATTTTCTTTTTGGAAAAAGATGATAGTTTCCAATTCATTTGCAGTCAAGTTGATTATATAAATCATGCTATGTAACAATTGGCCCTTTTTTTAAAAAAAATATTGAAGGTTTGGGACCGAGATTGTAATTATTCCTGATCATTATTCGCAAGTGAAGAACGTGCTAATTGTAATGCAGATATCTTGAGGTATTATATTTCTGCATGGATCAAAACATCGAGTACTTCCATAATGTCAATATCTTTGTAATTTCAAGATGTTTTTTTGCCTTTTGATTTGATTTGTTACCAATCGTTCCCACTAAAAGGGCTTATAATTCTCTACACAATTCTGCACATTACTTACTATTGCTTTAAATTTACGATCAAACTTGCTGGCTAACCAAGATTTTAAAGGTGTTTGCCATGTTTCCCTTTCCCAAAGAGGTCATTGCAGGCCTGAAGAGATACCTTTCCCACAAACCAATGCATTAAAATATTTTAAAATGCATTTATTGTGATTTTTCATTTTTCTATAGTAGGCCTTGTTTTCAAACTTCTACACCTTCCTTCAGGTCCTGTTGAGTACAGATTCCCACACTTACAATGCTAGAGAATTTGACCAGTTTGCTACTAGAATTTGAATTGGATTTGTGATCTGATCGGTTTATGTTTGTAATGTATTGTATATTTTGTATGCCAAGCTGCAACCTATAACAATCTGTAATTATAAGCCCTCCCATCCCCCCCCCCCCCTTCTTTTGGCAAAATTAGGTTAAGGGAAGTGGGGTAGTACACTTTAATGATAATATCTCAAAAGAGCACTGAAGACCCACATTAGATACAGGACTATGTTTTCTTTTTAAAATTAGCTAGAGGGAAGTAGATAAAACACCGTTGGTGATATGTCTCAAAAGAGTACTGCAGACACGTATTCTTGTAAATGTAAGCCTTTGATACATAAATCAAATTTTCTATCTTAAACTAGAAGGAAAAAAAAAAATTTAAATTTTCTATCTTAACCTAGGAGGGGGAAAAAAAAAAAAAAAAAAAAAAGACGAGTAAGGGAGCAAGAAAGGAACACTCATCTGTAGGACATCCAATAACTTCTTTCTTCATGTTGTTGTCCTAGTAGCCATGTGGTCTCCACATCCTCTTATTTAAAATCACAATCGGTTTTTGGAAAATGTTTTTATATATGTTTCGCTGTGTGTGTATCCCCATCTCTGGAGGACTATTTTCATTTTTCAGTTTGTCACTTTTCATATTGGTGAGACTTTCAAGTAATTTTTCTTTTGAGGTTAACTATCTTGAATTCTGGTTTTATTACCTCTAGATTCCTATACCTTCTATCTTAATAAGTACTTCTATTAAACATTCTCTAGAGGACTGCTATTGGGAAGCCTGGGTATGCCTTTGTTCATCTACTCACTAAAGAGTATGTCACTGTCTCAAACTATCTAAAGTTGATGCTTCATGAAGATATTGCTTTTGTATTGCTAAAGAAATGGTGGGATAATGATGCAATTCACAATTCCAAAACCATCCTCATGTCACACTGCAGTAAATAACATGTGTTGTCCTCGTGTCCTAATGAGTCATTATAACATCTGAACAAAGTAATATGCAGAAAAAGATCACAGAAGGAGAACATGTACTAGTTATGGAGACTGATCATATTATCATTTGTGAAGTAAAAAGCAATCTGAGCTTTAAACTGAAGCAGTTGAACAAGTATCAAGACGTTGCAGTCCACCATGGTACTACAGATTGGTATGAACAAAATATTGGGCATGTTTTGAATGCTGGCCATTTAATTGTGGCATTTCGTACTATTTTTGGCAAATTCTGGTTGGATTTGGTATTTGCTGATGATTTTGATTGGGTACCTCTTCTAATAATGGAATTTGTTTAGAAATTTCACCTTCTCCAAGTTTGTTGTTTGGTGATTGTTCTCTTTTGAGTTTGATTGTGAATCAAACAGTATACAGACCAGTTACTATGATATTCAGATTTTAATTGATGCATACCTAATTTTATTCATTTGAATTTAGCATTTTCTGCACTTTCCTTGCCTTTTACACACAAAAGTTCCTGTTTTCTCTATCAACTTTGTATGGGTTTTGGAATGGATTACATACTTCACCTTGTGGACCTAGCCACAGGAAAAGAGAGATAAGGGGTGAGGAGGGATCTAGAGAAATAACAGTAACAAGAAATAGAATTAGAGAGAATTAGACTATAAGACGTTGATAAGAGTCATGGGTGGTGTAACCTTAAGTCAGAAATTTCATCAAAAAAAAAACCTTAAGTCAGAAACCTGCCACCAAGTTCCCAACCCAGGTAAACGTTTTAGTTTGTGTAGAAAGAGTAGAGCTTAGAGTTGGAAGTTGGAATACCTTGGTTTGCTTCCACTACACTGTATGTATAGTTTCTTTTATTGGAAATAGGATCAAGGGATCTCTACCAATCTACTAAGATAATGGACTTGTACAAGGTGATGATGGAGAATATCATGAGAGTCGTTGGTCTGACTATCAATGACTATCAATCCCAGTTGTGCATCCTTCCAAGATAATGAGAACACTGAATCAAGGATGAAGATTGTGAATCATGAATTTAAAGAGGCAGAAGGATTGGATTCAATTCTCTCTCACATACCTCCTCTACTCTCCCTCTCACGTGTCTTCCTCCCCTATCCTTCCCCTCTCTCCCAATTTTAGATTTGTGTACCTGAATACTACTGTCATACTATGCTTATCCTCTAGAGTAGGATCACTATGAATTAGACATTTATTTTCTCTTAAGGTTTGTAATCGTGAAGCTTGATATGAGTGGATTTGAATCAGCTACCTCACTATTCTGGGTTAATGATGAGCTTTGCAGTGGGTTCTCAAGAGATATCTATCATTTGAACTTCTCAGTATAACTGACATGAGTTATGAGATGCTAGCTGGGGATTCTCTATCTAGCATGGGAGGATATATCTGTACCATTTTATTTTATCCACTTGTACTTCAGTATTGGGATATTGGGAATTTTGTTGAAGGGGTTGTTCTATGATATCATTTGGCATTCTTACATTTGTATTAGTATCATACATAAAGGACTGAATACTAATGACTCGTTCCATTTATGTATTACAATAAAAAGCATAAAATAGTCTTTTGTTGAAGAGTACTTTGGGTGGCTTTTTGCAAGATTTGAAATATAAAAGTGCTTCTACCAAAATATATATAGAGAGAGAGATAGATAGAAGTGCTACATTGTGAAAAATACTTCTATAATAAAAAGAGGGGCTTGATTTCTTGTATTTGATGCTTTCATTGTTTTTGGAGGCTCTAGATTGGAGGCTCTAGATTTGTGTGTTGTAACTTGATTTATTTTTGGAATATTTTAACCTGTCTATACACACTATGTGGTAAGCATTCAACATGGGTTAATCAAAGTCTAAAAATATGTGCAAAATGCATGGATAAAATCTTTTCAAAGGTGCCCAAAAGATGTATCACCTACATGTTGCACTTTAGTGGGTGTGCCTCCTTTTCTCTTCGTTTGATGTATCAGATTATTGTGGAATCAAGTATTTGTGCATACACGCACACGTGCATTCAAAGTGCTCCTTTTCACCTCTTATTTAGATGCAATTAAAGCTAATTCTACAGCGATACATTCTAAATATTCCCTATTCCCTTGGATGGCTATAAGAGAAATCTCTTAATATACAATATTGAGGCCGAAAAGGAGAATTAAACTCAGATTTCAACTTTATAATTGAACTCCATTCTTTAAATTAGGTGTTTTGTTAGCCTAATTGCATAGAGAAAATCCCTCTATCCAAGTGATAATCATGTGGTTTTGATTGCGAACACGGGTTAAATGATGCCTTTATGCATCTTTTCAACAAAGATTTAGATGATATCTCATGTACCTTAGGAGGAGCTCTTGATGGTTGTGCAACAAGAGATGTCATACATATTGAAATTCCTATATTTGAGTATGTTCTGAGGCAAGCGGTTGGTATTTACCTTTGCCATTTAACAAATGTCCACGTGTGCATGTTTAAAATAATATTTCTTTTTTGATAGAAGAATAAGATATTATCAAATGTGTCTAAAGGATTTAATGTAAATTTGTCAACTGATGTTATGGCCCTTAATCTTTTGATGGAATTTATTTCAAAAAATACTAATAATAAGAGCCTAGATAACATGCCTCTTTGGATGAATATAATTCTTTCATCAAATGTTACAGGTTCTGCTTCTGTTTCAATTAAATTAAAATAGAAAAAAGTCACTATTTTTAAAAAAAATAATTTAACTTCTATTTGAATAGCTTGAGTTTTTGGTTCAAAGAAAGATGAAGATGTAAACAGGATTATTTTTAGATATGCAAGGATGAAACAAGTTAACTACTTAAAATTAAAGATTCGTTCATGTACATAAGCCAAAAAAAATAATATAGAATAAATTAATACTTCCTTTTAAATAGAAGAATAAGATATTATCTAATGTATCTAAAGGATTTAATGTAAACTTCTAATTTGAGGTTTTGCCACTTCCTTAATAATCTGATGGAATTTATTTCAAATCACACATGCCTCTCTCTCTCTCTTTCTCTCTCTCACCAACATATGGCTACACATGCAAACATGCCTCTCTCTCTGACCAACATATGGCTATACGTGCATTTGCACGTGTGAGTTTACTAGTATATATATATATATGTAAGTTTGATACCTTCCCCATTACACCCACAAACTGAAAGGAAAAACTGACATATACATAAGCCAAAAGGAAATACATATATATACAGAGCGAGATAACTCAATCCTAAAAGAAGAAAAGACTACAACTAAACAAAAGCAGGAACGTGGATAAACTCCTATCAAAAGCAAAAAGGAGTCCCTAAGACAAAAAGCATCAAGTGCGCCCCTCACTGGTCTTCATCAACAACCACTGAGAATGCACGCAACATCGGCACGACCTCCGTCGGGGTCCATACCAATAGCATCATAATCACGAGGGTTCTCCTCCTCGTAACGAGCCTCCATGCCACAGTGGCATCTATCTGCACAATCATCTAGAAAGAAAAACATATATAACAGAGTGTGAACCCCACTGAACCCGTGAGTAAAACATATCATCATGTATACATATGCAACCACAATCCACATGTTCCTACATGATATGCAAGTTCAGATTATTTAATTAGCCACCTAACAATACAGCTAAGGCAGGTTAGTGCTACTACAATCCCCAATACATGTATCCCTGGTGTGGGCTTGGTTACCCCTTCCCGAGATACACCCATTGAGTTGTCGGAGAGAACCAGCCGGCTCCAGCATCTCCCTATCCAGGACAGCCCGACCGGCCCTCGGGATTGAACTAGTGAGGTAACCGACTCAATATAATTCCACCTTTCGGTGCTTCCCGATATGTAATTCGAGGATAAACTTTATTGGGCATATAGCCATGATTTACCTAGTGGTGCTTCCCAAGCTTGTAGCCCGAGGCTTCCCGACATATTTTCCCTGGGGCATCCCAGTTGTGCTGAGACTTCCCGGCGTAAACGCCCGAGGTTTTACGGTAGCCCTCACAATCATCCAACACATTAACCCCTGTTGGCAAGGGTACGTAGCACTGGTGATGAAATTCTAACCCCATGTCTAAATGGCATCGTATGAGTCAGGCGGTGTCAACCGAATCCCATAATACGGGCTACCACAAGCCTCATTTCCAAGCCGACTATGACATCTAGTCTATCATTCACAATCATCATGATATATCCACAGAATTGATCAACAGTCATACAATGTGTAATAATTTATAAAATTGAATTGAATGAAATAACACAGCATTATAATTTAAGAATTTAATTGCCGGCATAATAATACTGTTACACGTACATACACGATAATATTTCTCTCACCTGGGTTTGGTTCTATGAACTCAATTGTAAATTCAGTTCCGGCTGCAGTTTGGCTGTAGGCCTCGAGCGCGGGATCAAATCCTAGTTATAAATAAAAAATTTGTCATTTAATAGTCCAAACTATTTTTGGATGTCCTAGGGTTGATCTAAGCTTACTGGGTTGACTCGGTGTACAGTTGTCATCACTTGGAATTCTCTGGGCCTTGCACTGGGCCTTAGGTCTATGTCCCAGTGCATCATCCAGAGATTGTGGTCTAGGAGTAGAATGGTCATTTATCATAGTGGTACATGTTTTTAGGTTATTTAAGCTTTATAGTACAGTCCCCAACTTGACAGTGCTGCAGGACCATGACAGACAGGGTTTTCAAGCCCTACGGGGCCCACTTGGGTACCCAAGGCATTCATTTATGTGGACAGATCTGGGGAGGGGTGTTTTGGTCATTTATCACCTTCCTACACAAATTTATGGCCCATGGGTGAAGATCCCCAAGTCAGATCAGCATTTCTGCAAGTTTTCATTCACTGGGCGATGTCTACATCGCGCAGTGCATCACCCAGAGATTGCAAAACCAGGAACAGGCTGAGATTCCAAGGTTTTTGATCATGGGCAGTGCATGGATCTTCTCCCCATGCATGTTAGGTCATCATGGACCCCCAGGGGTATACTTTGCACTGGTCTTTGTGGATTTTCACTTGGGCCCACCACTTGGTTGCCAGGAGCTGCCCAGACAGCCCAGTGAATAGTAACCCAGCATATCTTCAGTAGCAAATCAAGGTTTTGGCTGCATGCAAGGCTGGTTTCATGTGTAAAACAGTAATCTAAGGCTATTACAACCCAAGGCTAGGTTGCATGCAGCCAAGGCACACAAATCTGAGCCCAGACTGCCTGTTCTTGGTGTAACAGGGCAGTGCAGCCTGGCACAGCCTAGGTTTTGATCTCAGGTGAAGAACAGATATGAATATCACCATAAAATGCTCAGATCCTTCATGCATCATATTTGCATATTGGATCTGAGATGGTTCATGGCAACCCCCAACTGTTCTGGGCTGCCAATGGCCAGAATAACCGCAAAAACACACAGAAATCATGGAGGAGAATCAGTAGCAGCATCACAGCAGTGGTATAAGTTCAGTTTTATACCTGAATCAACCTGGGAATGGATGTAGATGCAAGCTGAGGTCTCCTCCTTCTTCTCCTTCTCTTTCCTTCTTCTTCTCTGTCTCTTTTCTCTCTTTCTTTCTTCTCCTTCTCTCCATGATTCCAACAGTACCAAGAGCTCTAAAGGAGCTAAGGTACACCTATTTATAGGCTAGCCCATAACTAGGGTCTGTTTGGCTATCAAGGCCTCTTTTGAAAATGCATTTTTGACTAAATTCTCAATCATTCTGGACACTCAGGTGGGGTCCATAGTGATCCAAGGGTATGAGGTGGTCCTTCAGACTCCCCTCAACCTATGGAGGGTGCCCATGTCCAATATGGGTGGTCCCCATAGATCAAACCATTAAATTATTCAGTTTTCCACTCTGGGCAATGTCTCTGGGTGATGTCTGCATCGCCCAGTGCATCACCCAGAGATTTCAGCAAGGCTGATTCTCTGTGGGCTTGCACAGGGGTTTGACCCAGGCTTAGGGTCTTGCACCCACATGTCACTCAGGGCCTTTTGCACTTATTTCCAGGGGTGGGACCCACATTTATGGAGAGGAGAGAGATTACCCGGAGTCTAGGCAGTACATTATGATGTGAGCTGTGCAATTGTAGGGGTCAGTGATCCCTCTTCTGACAGGTATGTAGGAGGTCATCCTTAGGGATTCTTCATCAATTTCAATCACTGGAGTGATACTCCACAGTGTACTTGGACGCCTTGTCAGGGGTTCCTATCCTTCAATCAAAATCCTAGTCAGTCAAGGGTAGGGTTTGACAGTGCATGGGATGGGGTGTTTGACAGCATTACCCCAATGGTAGCGTCAAACCGGTCTAGACCACAATGGGGGATTTATAATTGCAAATTTAAATTTGCAAACACATAATAGCAAAAATAAATATAAAGCAACAATTAAGACCCTAAAAAAAACTGGCCCATAAATGTAAATATAAGCCCATTAGGGAAAAAGGTAAGGGGTGGGTGAAGGGATTCCTACTTCACCCATCTCCTTCCCCTAAAAAACCCTTAAAAAAAAACAAATCCTTAAAATATTTCTGCCCGACCCCCCCTTTTTTTCTTTTTTCTTTTTTTTATAACTTAGTATGGCTGCAGTAGCCATATGCATACAGCCCAGCGGCGCACAGCCGCGGTAGCCACAAGCCACAACCTATTGTTGCCGTTGCTGTGCCCGCAAGGCACAAGCTGTAGGTTGATCCTACGGTCCATGGGATCATAATGGTTCACCATGGTAAACAAATAGTAATATAAATTCAAGTTCCCTATTTTAGGGAACTCCAGGGTTGTCCCTAGGGAACCCTAGGGTTGCCCTAGGGCACCCTAACCTGGCTTGGGCATCCTATTTTCAATTTTAGGGTTATCCATGGTCATCCATGGTGCCCTACAGGAACCCTACTAGGGTTTGGTATGACAAACCAATGCCCAGTCCATCTCATTGACGTCCCATAAAATTATTAGGATCCATGTCATAGAGAATAATCATCCCTATTCCATCTTATGGATAGAGGGATCCATCCCATACCCGAATGCGCAACGAAAAATAATCGATTTGGGTTACTTTCACATCCCATGAATAATCAATATAATTAAATTAACAAGAATTAACATAGAATTGCTAATCTGATGAGCCTCAAGTGTTGCTCCTCCAATAGACAATGGTTCTTCCCCCAATGAGCACTTCAAGCAAACAGATCTGAACCTTCAATGGTGCAACCAAGCTTCTTCAAGCCAATCCTAGATGCTCTTCAATTCTTCAAGCATAAGTCTGGGTTTCCAAAACCTTAACTCTCCAACAAAGTATAGAGCAAGAAGAAAGAGAAGAAGAGATCACAAGAGAGAGAGGGGAACCAAAAACCATCCAAGAGGGGGGGGCAGCCAAAAACGTGGAGCATTGCCCCCTCCTGGTTTTTTTGGTTATTATATAATACTAGGGTTTAAAAAAAACCTTAGATGGGAAAACGAATCCCAATGAGAGTCAGACTCTCTCTCTCCTTGTTTGGCTGTCCTGTTTAAACTCAAAGTGCTTCTAATTGGTGAAGAAGTAGAATCTAATAGAGAATGTTATAATTAATTAATTATTTTAATTTGAGTATAATTGTAATTAGCATCATATCCATTAATTAAATAAAGAACTAATTATTTTAGCAAATTTCAAATAACTCCCTACATGATAATAAATTATCGTGTACAACCGCTCCCATTAATCAACACAATCATTATGGAATCTAGGGCATGTACACTTGTACTGCCAAACCCCATTCCATAGTACATGTCCATATAAGAGTGTTTGTGTATCTAATCGGGTCCCGCAAAACTCGATAAAACACTTTATTAAAATATGTACTTATAATGTTATATCCGCGCCCAGATTTGCTTTATAATTTCTCTCTTGTGACGTGTAGATTCTGCTGCCGTGTACGTTGGTGAGCTGTTTTCACTTGTGGTCAAACCCAGCCACAATATTGTTGACCAGTACACGGGCCTGCCTGTGGAAGAGAGGTTTCTTAACCGGCAGTGGGGGAGATTTATTGACAGTGATTTCGTCGACCATCCTCCTAGTACGAGTCCCCGGAGTGAAGAGTACCAGAAGGCGTTTCCTGTGTCCCCCTACTTAGACACCTCTTCCGACGATGAGCTTAGCATCGCGGTCAGGAAACTCTTCGGAATCACGAAGGACATGTTGTGATGGTCGAGGGGTAAGATACTGCTCTTATGAATGTTAGTATACCCTCCCCTTGTTGGCCTTAAAGTGTGGGCCAAAGCTCAATCAATTTCTTTAGGGTTCTGCCCTTTACAGCAGCAACGGATGCACAAACGGACTCATAAGATAGCTTCCATCCGTTAGTTCGTCTGTACTATTTTAGGCTTTTGGGTGTTTTCCTCATGTGGGACCCATACCCCGTGTCCCGGACATCCTACCTAAGCACCTAGACAAAATGGACCCCACCCTTGGTCTCCTTGGCTCGTGTATGTGCTATCTAGGTGGACCCACTTGCTTAAGTGGCATTTAAATGGGTTTTAATTCTTAAAGCCCCAAACCAAACAGGCCCTAAGTGGGGGCCAACTATAAAAGCACAGCTTAGCCATTATGGCTTATTTACTTCTCCTACCTACCCAAAACGTTGGAAGCTTGGAGAGCATTGAAGGCTTTGGAGAAGGGTAGATTGGAGGGAGCTGTGGAGGTGGAAGCCTTCTATTGGTTCATCCTTGAGGTGAATGTTCTCACCCTTCTCCCTCTCTTTTCCATTTTCAAGTTTGGGGATCCCCTTGGGATCGATCCCCAGCTTAGGGTTTCTCTTGGGAACCCAGTAATCTCTAGTGAATCCTAAATTTGAGACTCACTTCTCCTTCCTTGCTGTCTTCATGGTTTGATGACCTGAATTTTTGTTCAAAGCATTAAAGACCTAGAACTAAGTTTGGGAAAAACCTTGGAGATGGATCCAATCCCATGAATCCTCTAAGTCCTACGAAGGGCTAGGTGTTTAGGACCCCCAACGAAAGAATGGACTCACCTCCCTAACCCTAAGGACCCTATGGTCTCAAGAATGAAAGGTTGGAGATGGAAATCTTTCCAGCTTTCAAAGAAAGTTTCAGCGGATCCACAAATGGATCCACTGTCGTGATTTTGTCCGTTGATCTGTCCGGCATAACCTGGCCGATTGGTTTGGGCGGAGCCACAAGCGGATTCACTTGGTAACTCTGCCCATAGCTTAGTTTGCTCTCAAGAATGTCTTAGGGTTTGGATGGATGCATGAACGGATTCATTTGGTAGTTACGGCCATGAATCCGTTCCATCTATTCTCATTCATTGGCTTGGACGAATCTAGGAACGGACTCACCTGGTTGCCTCCATCCCTGCATCCGCCCTTGCTGTCTTGACCTAAACCTCAAATAAATTGTTGGGACCCATCATAGGACCCACCTATACACTTCTAACTATATTCTCACACATTCTCAGACTTTATAATCTACACGGGGGTGCGTGTGCCAAGGTAAATCTTACCAAACACACTGAACAACAAGCAAGCAAATGGTGAGTGGATTTTGAGTAATGTTTGGGCTTGTTATATATATTTATATGTAATTTATATAGGTCACATAATCTTGCCTATGCTTACAATCATTGTTATCATGATGCATCTTCGCATATAAAACCATGTTGGATACGAATAGATGAAATGTGGTTATATTTATTTTACTTTATTGTATCGGGTTACGGTGCTGGGTATGCCGGTATCGGAACCCCAGAAAAGCTTATGATATTATTGATTGCCATCCTAGTCTGTATGCACCGTGCCGTGCTAGTACCCAGGTACTAGATGGAATGGGACGTTGATGCACCCAGAATACCTCTCGGGACGATAGGACTTGCATGCAGTATATCTGTGGCTAGGATTCTTATTCCCTTATGCTACGACCCTTGCCAATAGGGGTTTATGTGTTTGATAGTCTGAGCACCTGTTGCATGTGGAGGGGAGAGAGGCCAGGTCAAGGGTAGTGATAGCTATCGGGGTCTGTCACTGGGTGGTCTGATGGCATCTACCGGCGTAGACTCCCTGGTGATAATTGAGGTTTCATTATGGCGATAAGTTAAGTGATCCATAGTGTCTCCCGATTTATCATAGTAGCATATACCATGACTTAGATTGTTTGTTAGGTGGAAAATCAATTTAACATTACATGCATCATAGACTGTGTAATTGGGTGTTTGTGCATTCCCCTTTCCCCTCACTGGGTCAATGTAGTTAACTCCCTATATCACGCCCCTATCCCGATGTAATATATATTTCCACATAGGGGTATGACTGGGACAATCACACATCATCCCAACACCTACCAGGATTGCAGATACATTGTCCTGAGTCACAGTCCATCCTGTCATCACATCTTGATAACAGAAAGGAACGTACAATAAGAAATAAACCGTTCCAGTTACAGAGTTAGTGGAAGTGAAATTTAAAATAAATCATGTGAAATTATAGAGCATCGATTCTCTAATGATAACACATATTACAAATTCTACATAAGTTACCAATCATTACTCTCCCTATAAATAACATACAGTTTATACATGGAAGTGGAAAGGAATACAGAAATTAAATAAATAAACAATTGCCTCAAGGGCACAAAACCTTGGGTGTACATCTATATCCAACCCACGTCATCAACTCCACTTGATTCGCATCCAACGGTGCCCATCAAGAGGCTATCTGCATATAAACTAAAAAGTGGTTGTACAACGGGGTTAGCTACACTAGCTAGTGAGGGAGCAAAGGGGAATGCGCACACATCACACAGTCAATATCAAATAGAATGATGCATGCTAATGTTAGATTTACTTTCCACCTAACACACAATTATATCAGTCAAGTATATGCTACTGTGATAGCTCAGGAGACATTGAGGGTCACTTATCCTATCGCCCCAATGAATCCTCAACTATCACCTGGGGACCTGCGCCGGTAGAAGCCATCATGACCACCCAGTGGCAAACCCCGATAGCCATCACTACCCCTGCCCTGACCTCTCCCACCTCCACAGACCGTAGGTGCTCAGACTATCCAACATGTAAACCCCTGTTGGTAAGGGTTGTAGCATAAGCGAACAAGCATCCTAGCCAGAGATATACTATATGCAAGTCCTATCGTCCCGAGAGGTATTCAGGGGGCATTAACGTCCCATTCCATCTAGTCCCCGGGTACCAGCACGACACAACACATACAGATCAGGATGCAATACAACAGTTTTCATAATTAAATAAATTGGGACTTCGGTACCGGTACACCTGACACCGTAACCCAATACAATGGTGAGCATTATACTATCACATTCCCAATAATTCACGATTGAATAAAATATAATGCGCACCATGCTTACAAATATACATATGATGCTTAATAATAACAATTATATAATATTCAAACCCAACAAAGTCACCCAGAACCCACTCACCCGGTATAGGTGTCACCGGGCGTGATTGGCATGAATCTCCCCGGGCATCGAGTATCATCCCGCGTGATTCACATGAATCTCGTCGGTGCATCGACCTATCATACAAAAGAAAGCATTAAAATGGGTATAGAAGGGTTCCATGCTAGGCCCTAATGGTTAAAACCAAGTTTTGACCAAACTAGCATAAGCGGACTCACGAGCGGAGGAAAACAAGGTGGCTCCGCCCCTGACTCCGTTCAGGCCAAAAGGTGAAAATAGAGCGAGCGGACTCACGAGTAGAACTTCTTACTTGAGTCCGGTGGTTGATCCATTCGACACCTAAGACACACTTAAAAGGGAGCGGATCCATGGGCAGATGTGCATCTGGGGTCCGCCCCTACATCCGTTTAATTTCCTAAGACAGGACCCAAGAGCACAGGCTTCGGGCAGAGGCAAACAGAGTGAATCTGTGCCTTCGTCCGCTCAGGCCAACACACAGGGTATACACTGGGAGGACTGACGGACGGTACCACGATAGATGGATCCGGTCGTTCGTTCGCTGGCAGTCTCTTTCGAGATTTACAGGAGTTTCAGCTCCAGCTTGAAGCTTAGAGCTCCTTAGCATCTCAGGAATAGGGTAGGGGTGTCTAAGCATTCCTAGGGTCACTAGATCTTAGGCTTGAGCTCATGGATCCAAGATCCATAAGATTAGGTCTCAATTCGGTCCACAGAGATGGGTTTCAAGGTTTAAAACCCAGGTTCTCTAATAATGGCTATCATTGCAACAACAAGGGGGTCCAAACCAATCCTTGGTCAACTCCATTAGAGCTCCAACTAGGGACCTAGCTCTACCTTGAGTCCCAAATGGAACTCTAGGTCACCCAAGCTCAAGGGAAAACACCAAAATCAAAAGGGAAAAAGGGGAGGAGACTAGGTTCAGGGAGCTTACCTTGGGGAGGAGCTCCAATGGGGAGGTGGGATCCAAGGCTAAGTGAGCCCTCTTCCTATTCTCCCTTCCTTTCCATCTCTTCTCCTTCACCTTCTTCTTCCTTCTTGGTCCAGTCAGCAAGAGGAGGAGATGTGGGGCAGCCAGCCATTTTGGCATAGCTCCCATTTTCTTCCCTTCCCCTCTCATTCCTCTTCCACTCCTACTTCTTCCCTCTTTCTTCCTCCTCCTTCTCTTTCTCTTGTCTCTTCTCTTCCATGGTTTTGGGCGGGGGGGGGGGGGAAGAAATGAGAGAAATAAAAGGGGGTTCTCTTAACTTAAGGGGTAGAAGGGACCTTAGGGAGTGTTTGGTTAGGGGTCTTAGAATGGGTTTAGGTCCTTAGGACTTAAAATGGGTTTTGGTTTGGTCTTAAGCCATGTTTGGCTCAAGCCATAGACCATTAGGTCCACATAACCAATTAGGATCCGTTTGGGGTTCACCCTAAGTCCATAGGACTCATTTGTCCACTAGGGTCTGTTTGGTTTGAGGTTAAGTCATTAAAACCCATTATTCACCCAATTTGGGCTTTGTGGGTCCCACTTTCAAGGTCCACTCAACCAACCATGGGTAAGGGTAGGGGTCCACATGATCTAAGGGTTCAACTAGGGTGTCTGGGACACAAGGATGTGGGTCCCATAGGAAAATAACCCAAAAAGGCTGATGACAGCACGAGCGGATTATCGATCGAACTCACCAGTACTGGATCCGATCGTGACTCCGGTGCTGCTGTCATGGCCCAAACTTCAAGGAAATTGGCGGGGCTTTGGTCCACACTTCCAAAACTTCGAGGGGGTCCTTCCTATGGTATTTCTAGCTCAAAGCCATCAGGGTTGGCTAGTGCCACCATGGCATTGCCTCTCAGGTAAAGGTCCAGACTGCCCTGGGGTAGAAGGGGATATCTGGGGTACGGGTGTAACATCTCCCCAACCGTATTAAAAATTTCTTCCTCAAAATTTGAGGCAACCCAAGTCTCAAGGGTGAAGGCTTGTTGGACAACAATACCTCCAAATGCCCACTATTTGGACTAAGTCAAGGTCGGGTCAAAGTAAGGCAGTGTCTAGTTGACACAACAGGTTAGGTCCTCAATTCTCTTCTTCCTAGGGTTTCATCACCATAAGATGTGGTTCATAGTAACCCTAAGCTCCATTGGGTTAAGATTCGGTAGTTACCACATTCCAGAGGCAACCACACTATCTTCTACACTAAACTGTGTCAGGACGAACAAGGAGTCGTCTAGATCCCCCAGGTCAAACAATACCACCTAGGCCTTCACTATCCAGTTATCTTTAGGTTACGGGATTCAACCAATCCAGTCCCATAATAGGGTCCACACTCTGAATACTATGACTTCTGGCTATCTCATTACCTCACCCAAATTTAGAATGATTTGGAATATTGATGGAATCTCCTATTGTTCACTCTCAGTACAGAGGGAAAGCATTTGGTGACCCATTACTCCATTCATATCTGTCGTTGGAGAAGGTCTTGTTACCTCCTTCAGTTTCAGCTTTCAAAATATCTAAACCCATTTCATGGTGACATTACAGGGAAAAGTCCTTTATGGTTTTCCTTCGAGAGCCAAACAACTTCCTATGGTCTCGGTCTAAGTCAACCATGCTAATTAATCTACCCAGTCATTGATAAGGTCATTGACTATTAACCCGTGATCAACATGACCAAGGGTCAGGGCTCAAACTAGGCGATCACAATAAAGCCTAGGTAAGGTCATGCTTGTAGTACCAGAGAATCACTCTAGCCACACAAGTTCAAAGTTTTAAGGGATGTATCTATATATACATACATATATATACATATACCACACCAATCCATAGGCAAAAATTCAAGAATTACATTCATATCCCTATGGACATATCTGTCAGCTAAGTCAGATCACAAGAACCAAAGTTCTCGAGTATAGTTTGCTAAGTCTTTTTGGAGATTCAGCTCACGGTGTAGGACTTCCTCTATGAGTCTAAACATGGTTTGGAAGAACCAAGTAAAGTACAAATAGAGTCGTCACTAACTAATGTGTCATAGATGGCCTCCAGTTATACATGGCCTCTGTGGCTCATTTCAAATGAACTAGTCTAAGCTAGCCCATTACCTCCTTACTTAATATCTACCCACAGGGTTAGGTTTCTTATCCATTAGGTTTGAATCCACAAGTTCACAGGGTATAGAGGTCTTTCTCCTCAAAAGGAACTCTCCTCCCTTCCAGGTAAGAGGGGAGTCACAACAGTCATCAATGCCTGTCATTTCTCATTGGTTGGCATGGTTGGGTACAAGTCCTAATCTCCTTCAATTCAAGGTATTGGCTAAACTTAGGTGGTCCCCACAATTGGGCCACACAACAAGGGTGTCCAACCTAGGGTGTAAGCATCAAATCATCATACAAAAGGTTGGTCAAGAGGTCTCTAGAGTCTAGGGGCTAAATTTTAAAAGAACAGCGAGCGGACTCACGAGCAGTTTTAGTGCTCTGGTTCCGTTCGTGTTTCCCTCGCAAGATAGGGAGATCGGACTAACGGGCGGATGTGGAATGTGAATCCGTTCGTTTGTCCGTTCTCAGAGGACCAAAAGTCTAAGAGAATATGAATCGATCGGATCTACGGGCGGACTCATGGAGGTGGATCCGTTCGTTGATCCGCTCAGTTATAAGGACACGACTTTTCAAATTCTAGGCAGGAGGGATTGACGAGCGGAGTCACGATAATTGATTCCATTCGTTCATCCGTTCGAGAAATCTCAGCAAAACAGAAACCGTGAGTTTCAAAACTCACTTTGGCTCCAAGAAAAACACAACCATAGGGAGAGGGAAAAGGCTCTAAAGGCTTCTTGAGGAGATTCTTTGCAACTTCAAGTCTCCAAGATCATTTCTCAATCAATCAAGGTAAATTTCTCTCTTCCATTTCCCTTTTTCAATTCTCTATTCTTCCATTTGAGAGATTTGCTTGTGTCTTTCCATCTTCTCCTTTATTTCTCCTTGGCTTTGTGATAATTCATTCTATGTATGATCATGTCTTGGCTTTGTTTGCACTCTTATGGCCATATACACCATGTTCATGCCAAAACCGATTTAGACTTGAGTCCTTGGGTTGGGAATCATGCTCTAACTATCAATGCCACTATAGGAACGGCTTTCTACTTGGTTATTGCATTCCTTTGAGCATTTTAGAGATTGTTTAACTTGCTTAGTTAGTTATTTTGGATCGGTTCTAGGCTTGGATGAATAAACTCTTCAACTCCTTCATGCTTGAGAAATCCTTAAAGATCCTATTTAGTCCATTACATGCTTCTAGGCCTTGTCAAATCATTCCATTGATATATCAACTAATACATTTCCTATACTTTGCATATTGATAGATAAATTCCCTGGAGTCTATCTTCTTTTCTCAATATTTCTCCTTCTTAATAAATGTTCCCAAATGCATTATATATCCTTGAGATTACTTGCATAATCTTTAGTATTCATTTTCCTTTTCTCGACAATGGTTCTTGCCTCAATTGGTGTATTCCATTCCACAACTTGTTTGTTTGGCATTGTTGGGGTGTAAAGTAGTCAATTACATATATCATTCACATTGTTCTCATCCCTTTACAGCTAAGCATTAGGGGTTTCAGATGAATTTCATTTGTATATCTATCTTGTCTCCTTTCCTTTGCTTCAAACACATCTCTCATGGTATCCATGTTCTATTTCTCATTAATCACTCTCTTCCTCCAATGATTTCCACATCATCTAGGCATTTTATTCCCCCAACTTATTTACCAATCACATACATCATTTCCCCATTTTGGCTTACCTTCTTGCTACTCTACTTGGTATTGATTCGTATGGGCAGCTAACATTCATGGCTCCAAAAAGAGAGAGAGACACTGCCATCGTGCCTGCCATTCCTGCCACACACCGGGTGTCTCGGCTGACCACTGGAGGAACAGAGGGTTACTCCCGGGGACGTCTTTTTAGCCGGAGGATTCTTGTAGAAATGAACATAACTGTTGAGGAGATGATGGCATATAAAGTGGAGACTAGATTCGAGAAGTTGGAGTGGTCCAACTTGCTATTTCTACATGAGTTCTATTACCCCGCGTTGATCAGAGAATTCTACTCAAAATTACTATTTTCAGAGGGAGATGATGGTGATCTCAGACTGTCCACAGTTGTGAAGGGGGTCTCCATCAGTTTTACCACTGAAGAATTAGGAATCATTCTTGATATTCCGATAGTGGGAAGAAAGATTTATTGTTCTTCAGACTGCCGTCCAGATCAAAGCCTGCCTCCAGAAGAGAGCAAAGAGATGTTTCAAGTGCTCACAAACAACAGGTACAAGAAGAATAAGGATCTCTCCAAGTTTCCTCCTTGCCAGCGAGTCCTTACATTCATTGCCAAAACCAATCTGATTCCTTCCAAGGCAAGTAGCACACATCCTTCTCTGATGTCTGTGGTATTAGCTCACTCCCTCTACACTGGCCAACCTGTTTGTCTCCCTTACATAATCATGAAACATATGGCTTGCACTGTTATGGATTCCACCCGAAGGCACGCACTGCCCTACAGTTGTTTACTCACTTGGGTCTTCCTTTGTTTCAAAGTTGACCTTGATCAAGAACTCAGGGAATCAAGCACCAAGGAGCCTATCGGATTCGACACCCTGCGAGAGATGAACCTGTATCCCATTTATGTAGTGCAGGGGCACCGGTTCAACATGATAAAGGAAAAGGAATCAATGGTGATGAGGAAGACAATAGTGAAGCAGATTCTGAGCTCAAGAGTCCTACACCAATTGCAGCAGGTACCTCAAAGGTCACAGGGGGAGGTGACAACTTATCCATGACCATCAAGCGGCTAGGTGTGCGGTTGGCTGACAGTTTCAACAAGATCAGGAAGCAACTAAATGCCCAGGCTTGGCGCATGGCGGACATGAAGCGTGGAATAGATGACATCAATTTCTTCCTTGGCCGTGGTTAGGCCAGTGCCAGTGACTAGTTCCGATCCTCCTCCAAAATCTTCAGAAATCATCCTATCAGATCAGCTCCTTCAGTCTCTTGCCCTTGAGGGGCAAATTATGGAACTATTTCATTTTACTTTTCTTTTAGCTCTTTACATTTCTACCTTTTCTTTTCTTCCCTTCATCAGTTGGATTGGTAACTTTTGAGAACATTGCAACTATGGTGGATTTATGCGCACTTTTTAAATGAATAGAGTAGATCAGGCGTTCTGCGTTAGATTCATAAACTCATATGGTTGAGATTGAAAGGGGTACAGCTATGTCCAAACGGAGATCTAGAACAAATTGATGATTAAATTTGCACACTTGACTGGACAGGGTAAAATCACATGCTCAGATTAGAATGAATAAAATCACGGGTTTGAAGTTAGGAAAGCTTGACTGACTTCACGAAAGAGTTGGGGCAGATTAGAATCACAGGTGTCAAATGGTAAAGAACACTAATTATATCTAGGAACATTAAATTCTTTGGAAAAGTTACAGTTAGCATTTACATATATACATATATAAGTTATTCCCGCTTTTAAATCATTGAAGATTATTATGGTTGGTGAAATTAATATAATACTGAGCATAAATTATAACATATACATAATCGCCCAGTATCTATTTAAGACTCAACCAATCAATTATACAATTATAGCTTAGCAACCTATGTTTCAAATCCTAATTCCATGTTGCCTATTATTCCTCTAGGTTCCAGTTTCCACTCCAATCAGTCATCTTTCTGAGTCTGCATACAACAGTTTATGTTCTTGAGATTTTTACTTAGAACCTAATTGTGGAGAGTAAATCAAGAGGTTACACTGGACTGTGGTCGGTGCAGAGCATCACGCTCTGATACCACTCTGTCACACCCCTATCCTGATGTAATATATATTACCACATAGGGGTATGACTGGGACAATCACACATCATCCCAATACCTACCAGGATCGCAGATACAGTGTCCCGAGTCACAGTCCACCCTATCATCACATCTTGATAACTGAAAGAAACGTACAATAAGAAATAAACCGTTCCAGTTACAAAGTTAGCGGAAGCGGAATTTAAAATAAATCATGTGAAATTATAGAGCATCGGTTCTCTAATGATAACACATATTACAAATTCTACATAAGTAACCAATCATTACTCTCCCTATAAATAATATACAGTTTATACATGGAAGTGGAAAGGAATACAAAAATTAAATATATAAACAATTGCCCCAAGGGCACAAACCCTTGGGTGTACATCTACATCCAAGCCATGTCATCAACTCCACTTGATTCGCATCCAACGGTGCTCGTCAAGAGGCTATCTGCATATAAACAAAAAAGTGGTTGTACAATGGGGTTAGCTACACTAACTAGTGAGGGAGTAAAGGGGAACGCGCACACATCACATAGTCAATATCAAATAGAATGATGCATGCTAATGTTAGATTTATTTTTCACCTAACACACAATTCTTTCGGTCAAGTATATGCTACTGTGATAGCTCGGAAGACATTGAGGGTCACTTATCCTATCGCCCCAATGAATCCTCAACTATCACCTGGGGACCTACGTCGGTAGAAGCCATCATGACCACCCAGTGGTAAACCCCGATAGCCATCACTACCCCTGCCCTAGCCTCTCCCACCTCCACAGACCGCAGGTGCTCAGACTATCCAACACGTAAACCCATGTTGGCAAGGGTCGTAGCATAAGGGAACAAGCATCCTAGCCACAGATATACTAAATACAAGTTCTATCGTCTCGAGAGGTATTCCGGGGGCATTAACGTCCCATTCCATCTAGTCCCCGGGTACCAGTACGACACGGCACATACAGATCAGGATGCAATACAGCAGTTTTCATAATTTAAATAAATTGGGACTCTGGTACCGACACACCCGACACCGCAGCCCGATACAATGGTGAGCATTATACTATCACATTCCCAACAATTCACAATTGAATAAAATACAATGCGCGCCATGCTTACAAATATACATAGCATGCTTAATAATAGCAATTATATAATATTCAAACCCAACAAAGTCACCCAGAACCCACTCACCAGGCATAGGTGTCACCGGACGTGATTGGCATGAGTCTCCCCGGGCATCGGGTGTCATCCCGTGTGATTCACATGAATCTCGCTGGTGCACCGACCTATCATACAAAAGAAAGCATTAAAACGGGTATAGAAGGGTTCCATGCTAGGCCCCAATGGTTAAAACCAAGTTTCGACTAAAACAACACGAGTGGACTCACGGGCGAAGGAAAACAGGGTGGCTCAGCCCCTGACTCCATTCAGGCCAAAAGGTGAAAACAGCGCGAGCGGACCCATGAGCGGAACTTCTTACTTAAGTCCGTTGGTTGATCCGTTCTACACTTGAGACACACTTAAAAGGGAGCGGATCCACGGGCAGATGTGCATCTTAGGTCCGCCCCTGCATCCGTTCAATGTCCTGAGATAGGACCCGAGAGCATAGGCTTCGGGCAGAGGCAAATAGAGTGAATCCGTGCCTTCGTCCACTCAGGCCAACACACAAGGCATACACTTGGAGGACTGACGGATGGAACCACGATAGATGGATTCGGTCGTTCATCCGTCGACACTGTCTTTCGAGATTTGCAGGAGTTTCAGCTCCAGCTTGAAGCTTAGAGCTCCTTAGCATCTCAAGAATAGGGGAGGGATGTCTAAGCATTCCTAGGGTCACTAGATCCTAGGCTTGAGCTCATGGATCCAAGATCCACAAGGTTAGGTCTCAATTTGGTCCACAGAGATGGGTTTCAAGGTTCAAAAACCCAGGTTCTCCAACAATGGCTGTCATTGCAACAACAAGGGGGTCCAAACCAGTCCTAGGTCAACTCCATTAGAACTCCAACTAGGGACCGAGCTCTACCTTGAGTCCCAAATGGAACTCTAGGTTACCCAAGCTCAAGGGAAAACACCAAAATCAAAGGGAAAAAGGGGAGGAGACTAAGTTCAGGGAGCTTGCCTTGGGGAGGAGCTCCAATGGGGAGGTGGGATCCAAGGCTAGGTGAGCCCCTCTTCCTCTTCTCCCTTCCTTTCCATCTCTTCTCCTTCACCTTCTTCTTCCTTCATGGTCCGGTCAGCAAGAGGAGGAGATGTGGGGCAGCCAGCCTTTTTGGCATAGCTCCCATCTTCTTCCCTTCCGCTCTCATTCCTCTTCCACTCCTACTTCTTCCTTCTTTCTTCCTCCTCCTTCTCTTTCTCTTGTCTCTTCTCCTCCATGGTTTTGGCCGGGGGAGGGAAGAAATGAGAGAAATAAAAGGGGGTTCTCTTAACTTAAGGGGTAGAAGGGACCTTAGGGAGTGTTTGGTTAGGGGTCTTAGAATGGGTTTAGGTCCTTAGGACTTAAAATGGGTTTTGGGTTGGTCTTAAGCCATGTTTGGCTCAAGCCATAGACCATTAGGTCCACATAACCAATTAGGATCCGTTTGGGGCTCACCCTAAGTCCATAGGACTCATTTGTCCACTAGGGTCTGTTTGGTTTGAGGTTAAGTCATTGAAACCCATTATTCACCCAATTTAGGCTTTGTGGGTCCCACTTTCAAGGTCCACTCAACCAACCATGGGTAAGGGTAGGGGTCCACATGGTCCAAGGGTTCAACTAGGGTGTCTGGGACACAAGGATGTGGGTCCCACAAGAAAATAACCCAAAAAGGCTGATGACAGCACGAGCGGATTAGCATTCGGACTCACCAATAGTGGATCCGGTCGTGACTCTGGAGCTGCTATCATGGCCCAAACTTCAAGGAAATTGGTGGGGCTTTGGCCCACACTTCTAAAACTTTGAGGGGGTCCTTCCTATGGTATTTCCAGCTCAAAGCCATCAGGGTTTGCTAGCGCCACCATAGCATTGCCTCTGAGGTAAAGGTCCAGACTGCCCCAGGGTACAAGGAGATATCTGGGGTACGGGTGTAACACCCTGTGTACACACTTTTTTAGATTTTAATGCAGATGGTGGCTATCTAGCTGGCCTAGAAGCCCAGCCAGCAGATTATGACAGTATTGGAGCAGAGGAACCTGAGGCAGTGTCAGAAGAACACGGCGACGGCTGCCCCTGTGATGACTGTGCCTTGATGTTGGGGATTGTCCCCAATTTTGATTCTTTTGGGGCGTTGTGCCCATTATGAACATTTTTTGCAATAACTTATTATTCTTTTGAGTAGTTACATCATGGTCAGTTGGTAACCAGTTTTAAACTATTATTGTATCACCTTGCCAGCTGAATATATTGTAACTGCTATATATATATACATTACTTTCGCTTGTTTTAACTCTGATATTAAATGGATTATTCCTTCCTTTTTCACATTGTAATTATTTTGATGGGTCCTTTGGTTGATGACTGTGGATTGGGACATTGTGTCACTGATCCTGGTAGAAAATTGGGTGACGTATGTCATCCTAATCACCCTCTTGACTATGCTTATTCCTAAGCTTGGGATAGGGGCATGACAGCGTGGTATCAGAGCGCGATGCTCTGCACCCAACATGATATACCAAGGGCTCTTGATTTACTCTACATAATAGGGTTTAAATTAAAAGCTTTCAACTAACCTAATTGGAATGTGTGCAAAACATAGGGAGAAGACTAGCTAGGGTGGAATCCGGGAACAATAGCAAATAATAGGGACAACATTAGAATTAAAGAGCTAATATATATTTATATATGTTCCACGTACATCCAGCTATCTGTTTACTCAACCTCCCTTGGAGGCGACCAAACCACATACAATCCAAAAAAGAGAATTTCCAAAATTACAACTGGAAAACCATAATTACATGCTTGAACAAAAGAAAAAGAGATAAAAGACAAAGGAAAAGCCAAATAAAAATATTGTTTAGAAAATATCTATCCAAAACCATGAAAACACCAAACAGAGAAGATCATAAAGTAACTCCAATAGCCCCGGGGTCTAGTCCCTCATCTCATCATCGCTGTGCTCATCCTCTTCATCGCTGCCTTCATAGTACAGATAGGCATTGATGTCATGGATGTCTTTCTCTACCCTCTCGAAGCAACGACCTTATGAAGCAAACTGTCCATGTATGCCTGCAAATCCCTACACCATGTCTGAGTTAAGCTTGGCCATGTTAGTGTTCAACTGACCAAGGGCATCTAGGACAGCGCCCATATTAGAAGTCCTAGAACTGGAGGCTCCAGCAGAAAACTGCACTGGTGCTCCTCCCTCCTCATCATCATCGCTCCCCTCTCCACCCTCCTCACCCTCACCACCCTCTAGGTCCACTGGCTTCCCATCACTGAATTTATCGCATTTGATCTGCATCTGGGCCAGGGAATTTTGCCCAAAAGGTTCCTTGAAGCTCTCTGAGGGTAGCTCATCCTCCAGGTTGACCTGGAAGTACTCGAAGATGCGGGTGAGAAGCCTTCCATAGGGCAGAGTTTTCTTCATCCTTGATTTGAACATAACCTGCTCCATGTGTTTAACGATGATGTAGGGCAGACACACCTGGACACCTTGATGCAGACAGTAACCTAGGGTTACAGCCATGAGTGATAGCTCAGTGTTGTGCCCTTTGACAAGAACAAGGTTAGTCTTGACCAGCATGGTCAAAATCCGTTGTGACTTGCCAAACACAGTCAAATTCACCCAATACTTGTACTTGTCATTAGTCAAGACGGAATACAAATGTTGGTACTCTATCTTGGACACACAAGTTAGAGGATCCGTCTTTGGTGGATGGTAAACACGGTCTCCAGTGAAGTTGATCCCAAGAATAACCCCCAGCTCCACTTTATTGAAGGAAATCCTTACTCCCTTCACAAAAGAATTAATCCGGAGCCTCCCTGCATCCTCCTGAATGACTGCATCCTCCTGAATGACTATTAGGTTGGAGTAATAGTGCCCTATCAACTTGGGGTAATAGTACTTGGGCAGAGACAACATGTTGAACCACCCCAAATTATCAAACCTTTGCCCCACTTTGAAGGCAATTAATTCTTCTGTGACAACATCCCTTCCCACCTCAATTTTCCTATCATGGAGTTTTTGAGTGTATAGTCTTTCTGCCGCTGCTGACATAAATAAATTAGTGTCATAACGTATTGGTGCTGCTACTGCTGTAAGAGCCTTGCTTCCCCTTGTTTTGGGAGGCATTTCCCACTTTAGTTATCTATACACAAGCAATGAAACAAAAAGAGGGCAATGTGAGTGCTTGGTCACTCCAACTTTGACATGAATATAGAGATTTAAAAGTAAAACACAGCAAACAAATGATCCATATTCATTGGGACTTAGAAAGGAATCATTAGGAAGATAACTCCCTTGAACTTCGGTTCAAGGAATGGAATCCCAATAAACCTTCCATAAAATCAATTATAACAATAAAGATCAAACACCAATCGGACAAATAATATGCTTGTAAGGGAAATTAAAAAGGGTGAACATCCAAAACATAAAATAAATCCCCTCTCAAAATGGTAAGAATTTGGGATTTTTCCTCTAACTCCCATTTAGGAATTTACAATGATACTAGACAAGTAAGAGTACATCGAAAATTACAACACATTCATGGAATGTAGGAGGAATTAAAATGCATTTCCTAGTACAAAACCAATTACCCAAAAACAGTGGGGGAAATTTCGGTTTTGGCAAGGGTTTAACCAACCCTAGCCCTAATCGATGGGTGTAGACATGGTAAGACATGTTCACAAATAGATTGGAAGTTAAGGAAACAAAGAAAAGCAATATTCCAACATCTTTCAAGCAATTTCACACCATACAATGGAAAAGAGAAAAAAAATCTAACCAAAAACCCTAGAAAAAGGCTAAGAACAAACCTAAGAAGCCAAAATGGGGAGAGGATCTCTTACCTTGAAAAATAAAGCTTAAATTTTAGGGTGAAGGAATCCAAATCCACCAATCTAGGGATAGAAACTTCGAACAGACAAAGTGTAGGTCTCCCCTACACTTTGCCTTCGCCTCCTCCAAACAAGCCAAAGTGAATATGAAACGCGCGGTTTGTACTCTTAGCAAAAATTTTTGAACAGACGAACGATCGGACTTATTATCGTGATTCCACCCGTGAATCCGTTGAGTATAAAAACCTAACTTTTCATTTGTTGAACTGCACGGACGCACGAACGGAACCACGATCCAAGGATCCGTCCGTAGTTCCGTTGGACTCAATCTTTTAGGCCAAAATGGACACCCTAAGAACGGACGAACAAACAGATTCACGTTCCACATCCATCTATTAGTCCGTGCAGCCTAATTTGGCGATGGAGTCACGAATAGACTCAGAGGACTAGTTTCGTCCGTGAATCTGCCCGTTCTAAAGGGCTATTGGCCTATGTTTTTGGCTTAGCCTCGCTGTTAGGGCCTTAGTTTCTCTTGTGTGGTTACACACACACTTTGTATAAAGTTTTGTACTTGTTCCCTTGAGGCCCCTTACCTTGCATTTATTACCCTTTGCCCTTGTGCTAACACATAAAGCATCTTATCTATATCAGGTGCTAAATCATGGTCAATAACCGCAACTGGAATCGTTCCCCTCCTAGGGATGACGCCGGTGACTTCTCTGAGGAAGGTTTGCCTGTACCACCCCAGTTAACACTAATGCAGATGTTGCCGTACTCTTGGGGAACATTCTATGTGATATGCAAAGGGAACATCGGGAATCCCAAGATGAGCAGCGCACTTTCATGTCGAATGTGACTGCCCAGCTCTAGACTGTTGGACGGGAAGGACCAAGAATGCTACCCCCGGTACACGTAGTCCCTAATCCCACAGCTAATACCACTCCTATCATTTCCCCCTGCGCCAGCTGCAATTGAAGTCCCTGTAGTGCAAGTATTTCAGAATCCACCTCCTCCTGCTCCGACTGCCCTACTAGTCCGAAATGTGGCGCCAGAGTGGGCTGATGCCTCTAAACTGTCGGAGAAGTTCCAAAAGCATCGTCCTCCTACTTTCTACAAGTTGATTCACGAATCTATGTTTCCGGCTACCTGGATAAGGGATCTGGAAAGGATCTTTGAGGTGTTACCGTGTAGTGACATTGAGAAGATTTGATGTGCCACTTTCTAACTTCGAGGTGACGTTGATGCATGGTGGCGTTTCTCAAAGGAGCACTTCTGGGCCAAATACCCAAATGCAACCTGGGCTTAGTTTACAGAAGCTTTTCTCAAGAATTACTTCTCAAGGAACTTTCGAGAGAAGAAGGAAATCGAATTCATGAGCCTCAGCCAGGGATCCAAGTCGGTCCTTGAATACCAACAAGTCTTTGAGGAGTATTTCTATTTTGCTCTAGCACACTTGAAGACTAAAGAAGTGAAAGCAAGAAGATTTGAAAGAGGGCTGAGAGCCAACTTGAGTACTTCTGTGGTACTACACAAGTACCCTACCTATGCGAAAGTGGTTCAAGCCGCTAAGTTGATAGAAGATCAGCAGAGAGAGAACTGCAGGGCCATACAAGCTGGCAAGAGGCCAATGTCATCTCATGACTCTAGGGGACCTAATAAGTTCCAGAGGAGAGGGGCCTACATGAATGTAGCTCCAATTCAGTCCCGTAGACCTGATGTGGCCCAGGTACCTAAAGCCACATCTGCTCCTTATTATGGGACCCAGACTCTAGTATGTTACAATTGCAAGGAGTCCGGTCATATTGTAATACCCCGACCCAAGAATTTTATTATAATATTGGTTTATTGTCTTACTTTTTATATGACTAGATTGGATGGTAGAGAATCGATTTCATGTTGATATTGTTAATTTATGGTAAGATTTCATATAATTATGATTTTTGCATGTTTTATAATGAATTATAAGCATGAGTATGATTGTTAGTGATTTATAGCCATGTAAGGGTATTTCTATAATTTTACAATCCTTGATCTATGTATATAGACTACGTATTGATTTTATACACTATGGTACATTTTTATATACTATGGTACATTTTTATATACTATGATTTATAATTTAAAGTGTATGAAAGATATGTTTGGTTCACCATTTGATTCATAGTTTACTATTTGGTTCATGTTGGTTCTTTGTGAGTTACTTTTTGGTTCAATGAAATAGGGAAACAAGGACATTATAGGAAACTCTCTAGAAAGATTCCAAATACTAATTCACTATAGGTTGTGAACAAAAGAAAAAGAAAAGTTTAAGTGAGGGTTTAATGGGAAAGTTATAAAAGAAAAAGAAGAGTTACGTGAAGGCAAAAAGGAGATTTCAAATAAAATATATATTAATGAGGGGATATAATAAGAAAGAAGAAGATACTGGAAGGGCATAAAGGAGATTTCAAGATAAATTAATGAAGGGATATAATAGAAAAGAAGAAGATAATGGAAGGGCATAAAAGAGACTTCAAGTAAGATGTGAATTAATGAGGTGATAAAATAGGAAAGAAGAAGATAATGGAGGGGCATAATGGAGATTTCAAGTGGGATAAATCTAAGAAAGAGAGAGTCATTTTAAGAAAGAGGGAGAGTTATCCTAAGTAAGAGAGGAGAAAAAAAAATAAGAAAAACAAGAAAAGAGAGGGAAGGAAAATCGTGGAAGGGGGGAGTGAGTCCTTTTGGGATTTGAGAGTTCAAATTCTAGGGTTTTGTGAGAAGAGTCCCAAGGCTGAGTTAAAGATTGGAGCTTGGAAGATGGTGGAGTGAAGGGCCAAAGCTAGGATCAAAGACTTTGTTCTTCAACAAGGTAGGTTCCCCATCCTTGAATTCTGAATTTTTGTCCCTTGAGAGAAGATTTCCTAAATGGGAGGGAAGAGTAGGGCTTTGATGCTTGAGGATGCATTATGAATTTTATATAGATTAAGGCATACATTATTCATGTTATATGGATGTTTTTCTAAATTTAAATCATGGTAGTGAAACATGGAAAATTCGGGTACAAGAGGTTATGAGAGAAAAAGTAACTAGTTTTTCTTGTTTCAGAAATTTCTGGGTTGGACAGAACAGTAGCCCAAGATTATTCATGTTCTTAACCATAGTTAGGGATCGATTCATGGTCTTAAATAATTATTGGGAGTATATATATGTGTTAATATGATCTCCTGAAAATTTCATTAAGAAATAAGTTCATTTGATGTGTTTATAAATTCGTGCTCACAGACAGGTCACTATTAGGGTAGTTTTCTGTACCCGAGATTGAGAGATGTGTTTGAGGTATTTTTACTCTGAATTTTGATCTAATTTTTGGATTGAATGAACTTTAATCAGTATTATAAATCCTCCAAAACGATTGAGGACATTTGAGTTCAGGAGAATGGATTTATGATTTTTACAAGTTGATGACTCCAAATCTGCCTTAGTAAGAAGGGTGTTTTTGAAATATTTTGGACCCTATCTTAGGAGGCGTTTCAAGATGTAAGGTCTGATTATGAAATAAATATATGGATGTTAGCTTTCAGTAGCCACTGACCCTGTTCAATATGAAGCATATTAAGTATTTATTTTGTATTTTTATATCACTGTAGGTAAAACAGTGACATAGCTGAATTTTACAATTGATGATTTCCACTAGAATCTATCTTGGATTGAAGAGATTTTGATCTTGTTTGAGGATCTGAGATAAGGACCTTAAGTTTTGGGGCTTTTATTTGAAGAACAAGGACCCTCGAAAGGCCGACCTTAATTGGACGTTCGGAACGCGAAAGTGTCGGTAAGGAAGCATTGTTAATCGATGGTTAATATTGTAGATTGAATACATATATGTTTATGCAATGTTTATGGTGATATGAATATATATATATATATATATATATATATATGTTTATGCAATGTTTATGGTGATATGAATATATATATATATATATATATATATATGTTTATGCAATGTTTATGGTGATATGTAATAAGGATTTATTGATATGACTATGATAGGTCTCTATATGCTTGAATGTTGAATGATCTTATGGTTATTAATGGGAATGTAAATGGTAACACGATTCTATGAATGATGACTAAAAATGATTAACAAAGAAAGAAAATGAAAATAAAGTTATGTGCCAACGGCATACGACCCGGTACTCATGAAGTGCCTATGAAGATGGGTGCTGAGGCCATCACTGAACCCATTCCAGTGGTTTGTAACTGAAGCCATTTCGATGGTATGACTGAACCCATTCTAATGGTTTGTAACTAGAGCTACTTCGGTAGTACGATGGAGATATACTAGATGAAGATTTAAGACTGAAATGAAATGAAAAATGATAAAATAAATGAAACATTACCGATAGACAAATGATTGAAAAATTTATGGAAATTGACTTATTGAATGATTATTATTCAAATGATAAGAAATGATACCATGCTTATGGATACAAAAACAAAATTTTAATAGCATGTTATATTGTGAGCATGATTGGCAATGTCATTTCTTACTGGGCGATAGCTCATTCCTCGAATGATAATCTTTTTACAGATAAGACAGACATGAATAAGGGCAAGGGCATTGCTATTGTCGAGCAAGATGAAAACTGATGATCTAAGGATCATTTTGGAGTCTATTACTTTGAAATTGATAGAACTCTTCTATCGTAAGGATATTTATGTTGAAGGAAAATCTTGAACCTGGATGACTGTAAATATTTTTAAAGTTCTGTTCCTCTCCTTGGAGAGTATGGACTGTAGACATTAGAGCCATCAGTACCATGTTTTAAGTTTTAAATCGTTATCTTCCGCTTACTATTATGTCTTTAATTTTATGCATTTTGATTATATTGAATGCTTGACCGAATGTTTTTCTGTGCGGTCCCAACCGGACTCTGGTGTCATGGGCTCCACCTGGTCCTTGGATTGGGGTCGTTCCACATATGGTCAAGGATTGCCCACATCTTCGACAACCAGGTTCATGGCCAGCTGTGACTTCCAAGGCGCCCCAAGCAAAGGCTACTATTCGCCCACTTATTTCTCCTCTAGCAAGCAAGACTCAGGGGCGAGTTTATTCTTTCAATCATGAAGAAGCCCAGTCTGACCCTGGTGTCATCACAGGTATTCTACTCAACTACCCTAGTAAAATTCCTATTGTTGAGTTTATCATGTTTGGCTTTCGGTGTTATCAAGCATGATTTCTCTGTGCTCTTTACCTGCATATGTGTTATTTGACTCTGGAGCGTCGCACTCCTTTATATCACCTTTATTTGCCGAGAAATTACCGATTAGATCGGCCAGTATGGAACTAAAGTTGATAGTTTGTACCCCGACTGGAAGCAAGGTCGAGCTTGACCAAGCCTTCAACTCTTGCCCTGTTTGAGTGAGCGACCATGGGCTTGAGGCGAGTTTGATAATACTAGATATGAGAGACTTTAATATCATTCTGGGAATGGATTGGTTATCTACTCACGGAGCCAGTCTGATCTGCGTATAGAGGAAGACACTCTTCAAGTCAGAGGAAGGCAATGAATTTGTGTTCAAGGGCAACAAAAGTAAAAAACCTAGAAAGACAATCATTTCGGTTCTCCAAGTTCAAAAGCTCTTAGCGCAAGGTTTTCAATGCTACTTAGCCTCCGTGTTGGACATTGAAGCTAGGATTACACCTATGGAAGAAATAAGTGTAGTAAGAGATTTTCCTGACGTCTTTCTGGAAGACCTTACATGGGTACCACCTGGCCGGGAGACAGAGTTTATGATTGACCTGGTGCCCGGTGCTACTCCAGTGTTTAAGGCCCCATACAGAATGGCCCCACCAGAATTGAAAGAATTTCAAGAGCAACTCAATGACCTATTGAAGAAGGGCTTCATTAGGCCAAGTGTTTCCCCGTGGGGTGCACCTGTATTGTTTGTAAAGAAGAAGGACGGTAGTATGCGTATGTGCATTGATTACCATGAACTCAACAAGCTTACGATCAAGAATCGGTACCCGCTGCCTAGGATCGATGATTTATTGGACCAATTGCAAGGCGCAAGGGTATTCTCCAAGATTGATCTCCATTCGGGGTATCATCAATTGAAGATCAGAGGTAGTGACATCAGCAAGACAACGTTTAGATCGCGATATGGACACTACGAGTTTCTGGTTATGTCCTTCGAACTGACCAATGCCTCGACAGCCTTTATGGAATTAATGAACAGGGTGTTTCACGACGTGCTGGATAAGTATGTCATCGTGTTTATTGACGACATCCTGGTCTACTCCAAGAGCGAAGAAGAGCATGCTAACCACCTTCCCTTTGTGCTGCAACGCGTGAGAGAAAAGCAACTGTATGCTAAGTTCAGCAAGTGCGAATTCTGGTTACAGCAAGTGGCTTTCTTAGGCCATCTGGTTTCTGCTAAGGGTATTGAAGTTGACCCTAGCAAGGTACAGTCCGTAGTTGACTGGGAGACACCCAAGAATGTAGCAGATATTTGCAATTTTCTTGGTCTAGCCGGCTATTATAGAAGATTTATCGAGAATTTTTCAAAGATCTCCGCTCCTATGACTCGACTGACCCAGAAGGGAGTGAAGTTCGAGTGGTCAGACGACTGCGAGAGGAACTTCCAGGAATTGAAGCAGCGACTGATTTCGGCTCCGGTACTTACCATTCCAAATGGTACCGGAGGGATGGTAGTTTATTGTGATGCTTCCAAGATGGGCCTCGGCTGTGTTTTGATGCAGACTGAAAAAGTGGTAGCCTATGCTTCTCGTCAGCTGAAGGATTATGAAAGAAATTACCCAACTCATGACTTAGAGTTGGCGGCTGTGGTTTTTACCCTGAAGATCTGGAGACACTACCTGTATGGAGAGAAGAGTGAGATCTATAGTGACTATAAAAGCTTCAAATATTTCTTTACTCAGAAGGAACTCAACATGAGACAGAGGCGTTGGTTGGAACTCATGAAGGACTATGATTGCACCATCCATTACCATCCTGGTAAGGCAAACGTTGTGGCGGATGCTCGTAGTCGGAAGTCTCAGACCTTATCCATTGCATCCTTGACTGTTAAAGAACTTGTTGAAGAAGCTAGAAGGATGGATTTAGAGTTACTGGCTGAGGGTGTTACTCTATCTCTAGCAGCCTTATCTGTGCAATCAACCTTGGTGGAAAGGATTCAGTCAGTTCAGGCCTCAAATAAGCGCTTTTAAGAGATCATTGAAGCTATCCAGAGTGACATAGAGCGAGATCTGGATTTCACATTGATAGAGAGTGGCGTTCTCATGTTTAGAGATCGGCTATGTGTTCCTAAGGACGATCAGCTGAGGAAGGAAGTGTTGTCAGAAGCACATAATTTTCCCTACTCGATTCACCCAGGTAGTACTAAAATGTACAAGGACCTGAAAGGATACTGGTGGAGTGGAATGAAGAGGGACGTAGCTAAATTTGTGGCCCGGTGCCTACTTGTCAGCACGTTAAAGCAGATAGGCAACGGCCCCATGGCCTCCTATAGTCATTGCCCGTGCCAGAATGGAAGTGGGAATATGTTACCATGGACTTTGTCACTGGACTGCCTCGTACATCCAGAGGTGTTGATGCTCTATGGGTTATTGTGGACAGATTGACGAAGACAGCTCATTTCATCCCAATCAAGGTCACCTATTCTATGGATAAGCTGGCCTGCTTGTACATTGATAACGTGGTTCGCCTGCACGGAGTTCCAGTTAGCATTATCTCAGATCGGGTCCCCAGGTTCACATCCAAGTTTTGGGGCGGATTCCAAAAAGCTATGGGCACCTTATTGAGTTTTAGCACTACCTTCCTCCCGTAGACTAACGGACAGTTGGAGAGGACTATACCGAGATTGGAAGACATGCTCCGAGCCTGTGCCATTGATATACAAGGCAATTGGGATGAGCACATCTCGTTTATCGAATTCGCCTACAATAACAGTTATCAAGCTACTATTGGGACGGCACCATTTGAAGCTCAGTATGGGAAGAAGTGTCGGACTCCATTGTACTGGGATGAAGTAGGTGAGCGACGTATCCTTGGACCGAAATTGATCCAAGCAATCTGTGAGAAAATGGATGTTACACCCGCACCCGAAATATACCCTAATACCCTGGGGCAAATTAGACCTTACCAAAAGGTAATGCCATGGTCACTGTGATCAACACTGATGACCTTGAACCTAGTATTTTATTATAAGTGCCCCCTTGAAACCCTGGAAGTACGGGTCAAAGCCCAACAGCTTTCCTTGAAGTTTGGGCCTTAACAACAGTAACGGAGTCACGCAACAGACTCACTCGACTGATTTCGCTTGTGGATCCACCCGTGCTGTTACTTGTCCTTTTAGTTTATTTTTCTATGGGACCCACATCCCCATGTCCCGGACACCATGATTAGATCCCCGAACCATATGGACTCCCACCCTTACCATTAATTGACAATTTGGGCCATGAAAGTGGGCCACAAGACTTGACTTAAATAAAATAATGAATTTTATAATCTAGCTTAAACTAAATGAATCTTAGGGACAAATAGGTCCTATGAGACTTAGGGCTAACCCAAACATGTCCTAATTAACTAACTAAACCTAATGGATTATGACATGGGCCAAACAAGACCTACAAACATTAAGCCTTCATATCTGCATCACATGTTTTACTACCATATTGTCCCAACCACCCCTCTCCCCCACCCCAACCCCAACCCCAACCCCAACCCCAAAATAATCAAATGAATTTGTTTTTAGTCATAAGAACCAAAGATCCATGAGCAAGTCTTCCCAAGGTTAGTCAAGTCCAAGTCGAAACCCAAACAACCAAGAATTCCCACATCTTCCAGTTGGACTAGATGAAACGATACAAGTAGGAGTTTCATATCTCATATGACAATCACAATCCCCTTCAAGGCTTCGACCATGAGAATTAAAACACACCACCAAAGTAGCTGGGAGTTTGAACTCTAAAGAATCTTAGAAATTGCCTCTTCTGCAGCTCCATTCTATAAAACATACAATCCACATTCAAAAATCCAATTTTGCAGTCAACTGAGGAAAGTTGTAGAAGGCTTTTTGTCAATTAGGTTTGGCAATTAGCTTCTAATGTGAATTTCAATCTTCAATTCCACATATTTCCAGTGGGTACGTAAAGACGATTATGAGAAAATATCAGGAGTTTCAATCTCCAATTCTACAAATTTCAACTACTTAACACTAGACAGAATAATACACAGAATTTGGAACAATTTATTTGGGTGAGACTGGAAGGACCTTCTTGACGATCTCATCACTGAGAGCAGCGATCTGAGAGTCAAGAGCTTTAATTGTCTCCTCCTTCTGCTTCTCTAAATTTCCAAGCGCCTCCGCAAGCTCTGCCTCCACCTTCTTTCTACCCTCGGCCAGCTTCTCCTCCACCTCAATCGTCGTCTCCTTCTTCATCTTGTTCAGCGCCGCCGATATCTCTGCCCTCGCCGCCTTCATCACCGCCGCAGCCTGCTCTTCCAACTGCTTCACCTCCGTCGAGGTGTCCTTCACGCTGCTCAGCTTCTCCTTAATCGCCGCATCCCTCTCATCCATGAATTTACCTAGCGGGGTAAAATAGATCTTGTCAAGCGCCACCATAAGTACCAAGAACTCGGTCATTATAATCGGTAACGTCAAGTTGAAGTCGAAGAGTGCTGCTTTCTCCATCTCCACGGCCATCGATGGAGGAGGCATCGCTAGGACCGCAGCGGCGATTGCAGCAGAGGATTTGAGGGAAGAAGCCAGAATCTGGTGACATTGGTGCTTTGTGATTTTGATTTTGTGGGGAAGTGAGATCTGTGGGAGTTGCAATCTAGGTTTAGATGTGGAGGCGCAGGTGATGCTTGTGGTTGGAAGGGAAGAAGCCACGATCATGTTGGCCATCGCAACCTTCGTCGCTGTGTTGAGTGAGTTCTGTCTCTCAATCTGTTATCCGTTTTTCCTTTGCTTTGTTTCAATTATATTCTATTTCTATTTCTTCTCATTTTTCTAGTCCCTTTCTTTTGAGAAGTTTTGGTTTTGGGGTTTGTGTGGACTGTGGGGAGAGAGGGCAGGCAGAGAGGAGAAAAAGGAAAATCTGAAAAATCCTATCTCATTCTATTCCATGCCACACAAATTGATGAGGTTACCATTGTCCTGGTCCGACCAAAGAGGCTGGTTCAATAGATGGTTTTTGAAGAATTATGTCAAATCAGTAGGTGGGGTTGTGGATTAATCTCCCCTTCTAGCAATGTTTTCAAACCCAAAATCAAATTAGAATCAGGAAGATGTTTCCACAAATCTTTGATTCTTCAGAGTTTTTTTTATTATTTAAATTTCTTTTAGATTTTATTAATAATTTTTATTAATTTTATATTAAACAAATGATTAAAAAAAAAAAAATAGAGATCTAAATGCATTATGAACAACTCTAAAATAGGTTTTGGGAATTAACAATAATCGATATCATGATTGATTGATTCCAAACAATCAAGGGACTTGGAGGGGATCAGATGGTGTGTAGAAGTATCAGAGAACAATGGAAGTTATTATTGACTTCATAACAATAATTCTGACCTTAGAAATATGTGTTTCTTGGATCGGACTCCTCTCCTGTGAGCCCAATGCCCAGGGAGTATCCAATGAGGCATCCAATGGCGATGGGCTGCTTGGCACACAAGGATGTGTGCGTGCATGGGACCCGACATGCAAACCGTTGCACCCAGCAGCCCAACACCGTTGGATGCCACACTGGACACTCCCTGGGCGCTGGGCTCGCAGGAGAGGAGCTGAATTCATGTTTCCTCAACCCATGGAAGAAAACTTTTGCCTTGTATATTTATTCTGACAGGGTAGATGCACAAGAGATTTCGTGCATTGACGAGTATTTGTCATTTCGATGGGGAAAGTTGTCATGTCCAAGGTCTTGTGCGCGACCGTGCATCATCTTGCATGGTCATGCAGAAGACCTTTTGCCTTAATTTATTATTATTTTTTTTTGCAAACCGAAAACTTTACTGGTCAAAATAAGACGAACAAGTCAAAACTGGTCAGGGATGGGATGACCACATGATCCAGGGGTTTTAAGGGTTGGTTGCAACAATATGGCTGAGTAAGGACTTGTTTCTTACATCCTATCAATCATCCATTTTCAAGTTCATCAGATTCTGGAGGACCAATCCATAAGAATTTGGATTCACTGAATGCGATTCAAAAATTCTGTGAGACCTTTCTTCGAACATTTATTAATATTACCAAAAGGGAAATTAACTTTGCTGTTGAACTGTTCTACAAGTGATTAACAAATAGCATTGGTGATCCAATACAGTCGGATGGTTTAAAAATTGAAACATTTAAACTCATAGAAAAATTACTGATTCTTCGTTCAAGGCAAAAGGAGTGTGTGCCCATCAGAACCACTGTAATTCTCTTCTGCATTTCAATGGCAGCAAGTTTTGGCACATAAAAATAAACTTTATCATTGATTTGTTATCAGAATCTCTGCATCAGCAATTGAACTTTTTCAAAGTGATGTCGGGATCACATTGCAGCTCGAACAACAGACCTGGGCATGAAAGGTTCATGTTTGTGCATCTTTTATGGATGACCAACATAGAGATGATGCAGAACTTTTCCCTTCTGAGGTCTCCTATTTACAGGGTTATAATTATTTCCTTCAAAGCAGAGTAGACTCTGTCCCTACTTTTGTGTAATCCCCTGCAAACCTTGACGGGTGAGATTTGCTACGTGATCTCAGCTTTCCCCTACTCCACAACCTTGAGTATGAGAGCCAACCTCTAAGGAAGTGAGCTAATTTGAATTCCATTTGGCAAATAAAATCTCGGGTCTCACCATCTTCATTACGTGAGTACTTATCCTTTTCTTCCTGATCACCACAACAACCATCATAATCCTCATTATCTTCTCGGTGCAGTTCCTTCTCTTCAAGAGAATCCGATCTTGATGAGAAACTGTAGACAACCCACCTCAGTCCATTTTTAATTATCCAAATCTCAAAACATGTTAGAAACATAACAAGATACAACCTCACAGTGCTGAATGAGTTGGGATAGGAAAATTATAAAAAATAACAAACAGGCCATAAATTTGGAGACCACCACACACCTAAGCAAAATTATGAGATTGATTCCTGACAGACAACGAATGCATTTTTTCATCAGATCTTCTGATTTTGGATATGGGAAATCTGCTATTTGAAGTTTGTTACTCAATTGCAGAGGTTAATGCATACAACATAATTGTATCCAGCTTTGATATGTCTAAAACAATGGGACTCTTATGGTGCTAGGCTAGCAGACAAGCTTCAGGGTCCAGGTCATGCAAGACTAGACCTTAATTTTCACAACATAATTAACAGAGGGCCAATTGTGATCTGCATAGTCCACTGAGAAAATATACTATAACTGCTACTGGAAATAGCAATACAGAACATGAAAAAACTTACCTTGTTTCTCGTTCGTAATCGGTACTACTTTTAGAATTCTTCATTGGGTTGTAGTCGATTGAAAGATGCCGAATAAAACAAAGCTGCATGAAAACAACAGTTAGCAAATGAAAAACAAATGGGCTAGACTGCTTAGCATATGTAAATAAAAATGAAAATATGAGAAAGGCCTTGGTCTGAAATTCAAGGTCAACAGAGCTGACATTCACGAGACCACTAAATGAAGTTGAGTGTAGGAGAGAAGATTTAAAACAGCAAATAGCCAAGATTATATTCACATGCTGGGAAGGAAAGAGTGCAGTACATATCAAAAATCCTTCAACACAAGGTTTAAAACTCAGGATCGGGTGCGGGACTGGCTTCCATCGTTTCCGATCTGAATTCGCCTGATTCCGTTGGATTTGGCCAAACTCGAGTGGACTGAGTAGGCAAAGAATCTGGGTTAATCGGAATCAGCATCAGTCAATTCCGAGTCATATTGGCTGATTCTGATCCAATTTTTAAAACCATGCTTCAACATGATCATATGCACAAGCCCGACATTTACAAGTATAATATAACAGGATATCGTTCAATTCACTAATCTCACTTACCTATGAACATAAAGCTATAAAAAGGCTCTGATACAGACAAATCTATGAGATTGTTACATTGAAATAGTCGCTTGTATTTTTAGTGTCATGTATTTGTCAAAGAGATGATTTCAGGGCAGACCCAATTTAAGAAGTAGGGAATATCAATTGAGTGGGACAAAAAAAGGTATGGTGATAAGTTGATGGATGATGGTAGGTTGAAAAATAAAGGTTGTAGGTGGTTGGAATAGGTCTCAAGATGAGGCTTTAATGGCCTATAATTTCTGGAAGAAAATCTTATTTCTAAATCTGAGCCAGAGCCAACCTAATGGCTCTAGCAATAGCTCTTTATCCACCGAGAAAGATGCTGGAAAATTATTCCATATAAAAAAAAAAAAATCAACCTTGACACATGTTCTCATCTCCTTACCAATTTTAATCCTAGACAACTTGCTACTATCTAGAAATCCACAAAGAAGCTTTCTCAGCTCTCATGAGAGGAATTGACTGTAGGTTTTGGGCTGATGTAAGCCCATTAGAGGCTCAACCACAGGCCCATCAGTAAAACCATATCAAGGCTCACAAATATGGACTGGAAAACAGCGATTTTCGATGCATCTCATCCAGGAATTTATTTGTGCATTTTGCGACCATGTCAGGCAAATTCATTTACAGAAGTTACCCATAGATAGACTAATAATAATGGGAGGAACCTCTGTTCCACCAAAAAATCTACTTCAACCCTTGGAAGTCTATCTACTTGCACAGATAGAGACAGCCAGAATTAGAACTTGGAACTTGAATGAGCCTAATTTCCTTTTGCTACCAGATGTTCTTGGCACAAATATAGCTGTACATACAAGAACAATTGTATACAAATTCTACTTTGATAGGTTTTCTTTCATGAATTAATATCACCCGTCTTCATTCCTATTATATTGCAGATTCAGCCTAATTCTATCTGCAACATTTCATAGTTACACAATCATAACTACTTCCATTTAGTGCCAAATCTCCACTGCATTCCCTAAGATAGGCAAAAAGTCAATGCCAGAAGTGCTCATTAAAATCAAAATTCCCTTACTCCAGCAGACAGGTTAGACATCTGAAATCTTCTCTATCCTATTTGCACCAGCAATGCCAGTAAGATTTTTCACAAATATATAGCCAACCAGCTATTGCGGAAAGACTTATAGCAGTCAAACGAGAAGCATTTGGGGAAGCTTTGTTAAATGACAATGGTATGGTTTTTAGACTATCCCATAAACATAATTGTGTTTTTCTACAACCATCCAATGATTCAAATCCCATGAATCCAGTCTTCCCCAGCTGCATCAATTATCTATGTTTTAACAGTTAATTCCTCAGGAAACAAAGTATCTATTTAAGTAGTTTGTACCCTTGAAAAAAACCAAAGATTGTATTATCAAATGTTCAACAAAATACTTGCGTATCAATGAGAGCAGAACAAAATAAGCAACTTGCAGTTGTTAGTGCCTTTGCGATAGTTAGGGAAGTAATACCTCAAGAACAAGTTTGCATGTGTATGAAGGAGACATAAAAATATCATGTACACTTCAGTTTCCACCCCTTCCCCCCCCCCCCCCAACCCAATTTTTTGAGATGGAGAGATATTCACTATAAAGAAAGAGAGAAGGAAAAGAGGGAATGACCACGCTATGATTAGACACGAGACACTGAAAAGGCTCTGGGGCTAAGTCTCCAATAAGCAAGAAAAAACATTTAACACATTAAATCTTGCGAAGAACAGTATGGATGCCTGCACGATGTAAGTATATATGTAACAAGTAATAAGCATAATTTCTTTTCAGCTACTTCTACGGATGACCCTGTTACCTTGCTGATTTGCAGTTCAGAAGATTTCAAATTGAAATACAAATATAATGAAAACTAACCGAAACTCAGATTTTAGAGAGATATAGAAGAGAAGCTATTAGTATAATAATTGAAATCCACAAACACCTGATCACCATCCTTGATCCCAAAACTTTTGATATAAGCCTTGTCGTTAACTAGTTTCTGATTTTCAAAGCATAAGCAGAAATGACCCCATACGTGTGACCTGCATACAAGGGATTGGAGTAAAATAATCAACCTTAATTGCGTGAAATTTCAAAAACAAAATAAAAAATCCCATCCAAATTCATGGGAAAAGAAGTAGAACGATGGTTTTCAACCATAGTAGACTCACTAAAGTAGACAATTTTAAGGGGACATTACATAGGCATCAGGTAATTCTAATGAATCATCAGTTATTAACTCCTGCCCAGTTTTCTGCTTAGGCAAGAAGGATTATTGTATTAAACTGATGAATTAATTCAAAATTGTTTGAAAGGCCAATCGAACTTACCAGGAAATTTTGTCTTGATCTTCCTTCGGAGAGAAATTAAAGAAATCCTCTATCGCCTGCTTGAGTTCGTCGACTGAAGCCGTCCTCGAAACTTGAATATCTGCAGAAACCAAAATCCAAATCCAAATCAATCCATGTAATTCCCTGCAATGCAAAATATATATGGAGAGAGAGAGAGAGAGAGAGAGAGAGATGAAGCTACCAAAGGAGGAACCATCCAATTTGAGAATAGTGAGTTTGATGAACTGTTGAGGAAGCTTTTGGTAGGAGAAGCTCCGGAGAGGGCCAATATCGCTACACAAGGGGGGAGTGAAAGTGGGTGAACCACCTTGAAAACCATCAATGGAAAACCTAGAACTGTCTTCTTGCCCAATGCTTGGCATTTCCTCTCTCCTGCCCTCTTTATCAATCCTCAATAAAACCTTTAAAATTCGGAAAACCGCTTCGACGAACCTCTTCTTCTTGTTGTTCGTCTAGTTTTACGAATTAAGTTTGGTTGAGAATCCTGAGCTACCTAACCTCACCTCACTGGCCTGTGATGAGATTCCTGAGATAAACCAACACGAATTCCTTGTGAAAGTCTAGGGTTTGTTTGTATTTCTGCTTTTCTTCTGTATTGAGAGGTTTTGTGACGAAGAAGAAAGAAAGAGTTGCAGAGGCGAAGGAAAAGGAAGAAAATGGTATGAGGAGAGAGAATCCTACTGATTTTGCGTTTGCCACTCAAGGACACAACGTGTCTTTCCGAATTCAGGTCGTTTGTTTGGCTCGGAAGGCGGAGACGGTTGTTGACTTGAGAATCTGTGAGAGATTCTGCATCTGCTCTGTATACCTGGAACGTGATGGGCCCAACGGCTTCATGACCTTTTATCTATTATGGGCCTTGATTTGTGGGCTTGTTAACTAGCTAAGCCCAGCCCTTTTATCTATTATGGGCCTTGATGTGTGGGCTTGTAACTAGCTAAGCCCAGCCCATTAATCGTCTCTCTCTCTCTCTCTCTCTCTCTCTCTCTCTCTCTCTCTCTCTCTCTCTCTCTCTCGGTAGCGATGGAGGAAGGTGTTTTATAGGTTCAAATGGAATCGGACAGTGCAACTCTTATTCACTGGATTACAAATCAGGGTCGTCCTTGTACCCTTGAGATCAATCTATTGGTTAAAAACATTAGTTAGATATCTTTCTTCCCTCTTTAACGAGTGTAATTTCTATTTTTCTTCCAAGTACAGCAAATGGCATAGCTCAATGCACAACTGACAGTTATGCGTATGACAGTTTGGCCTAATTCCATTCATTGGCTTCATGAATTCTGTGTAATGATATTGGATTGGGATCAATAGTTAAAAGTTCTGGTTCGATAAAAATTATCAAACCAATCTCTTTCTTTCGTCACATGAAGAAAGGAAACCAATTCAAACCCAAATGCACAGCGGAAAGATCGATTTAGGTTCTTTTGCATCCCATGATTACTAAACCATATAAATTTAACCATAAAAGAGTTATTTAGATTTCATAACCTAAAGACCCTCAAGTGTTGCTCCTCTAGATTGTGGTTCTTCCTCCAATGAACACACAAGGGAAGATGTTCTTGAACCTTCAAAACAAGGTTCCTCAAGACAATGCAACAATCTACTCCAAGGATGTAAATCCAAGCCTTCAAAAGAACGTAGGGTTTCACCAAACCCTATTTCTCAAAACTCAAAAAGTGGGCAAGAGAACAAAGAGAGAGAGAGAGAATGAAATTCAACTAATGAGAGGGGAGACTAGAAAACCACACCAAGCATTGCCCCCCCCCCCCTTTGTGTTTATATAGGTCGAGCTCTAAAGACCCCTTCTTGCAGTCCTTGTGAGAGTCGAACTCTCTCTCTCTCTCTCCACCAAGTTGGCTTGAATTCCAACATCCATTCCCAGTATGCTTCTAATTAGGGAAGAAGTAGAATCTAAAAGGAAAAGTAAATAATTATTTATTTTAATTTTAATGGATAATAAAATAATTGCACCAAATCCATTAAATTAAATAAATCAATTATTTGATTAGCAAATCCCAAAAATACCCTAACATAATAACACTTTATTATGTACCAACCCTCTACCAATCAACATCGTCGTTATAAAATCTAGGGCATGTATTTAAATACTGTCAAACCCCATTCCATAGTACATGTCCATATCAGAGTGTCTGTATATGTGATCGGAATCCAAAAAACACGATCAAATATTTTTAATTAAAAAATTCATAATCTATCATTTTATGTGAAATAAGTTTTACAAACCATTTCTAAAAACGGTACAGGACCCTCTGTCTCATTTGACCATACAGTCTCTCTCTTGATGTTTCCCAATCAGTCAGTGGAGACCTTGTTGAGTGACTCTTTCTATTATACCCATGCCCAAAAAAAACTGGGCTACTTTGAATTTTTGGTTATAAGTCCGGAACCCGAGGTCATAGCTACCTCGTGGAGCATTGACTAGATGGCCGGGATAAATGACGTAACCCCATTAGTGAGATCCTACATACCGACAAGAAGGCAAACACCAACTCCTTGCAACTGTATAGTTCACCACTGGATGTACAGACTTCGGTAGGTACCATCCCTTGATTTTAAGGTTTTACCCAAACACATGATACATTAGGCCTAAGAAACATGTAGGGAGGATTGACACGCGAAGGCATTGACCTTCGAAGTGTTTTGACACAAAAACAGCAGCGTGCTGCCAGCCTGTTTTAGGTTTGAGGCCTGAATAGGGTTATGAATAAGTTTTACCTTAGGTTTAGATTGGGTCATCTAAACCCTTTCATGTCTAATATGTCATGATAAAAACCTGGTCCCATGCATACATGATCCCAACTCAAACTGATATTTTTTTTTTTGTGAAATCTTTTATTTTGGCAGATTGACCCCTGCTTAGTTAAAATAACATAACTTCATCATCCGAATTTCAAATGCATTCATTCTTTTTTTTTTAGAAAATAGACTCATAGGGATTTCATTTGTAAAGAAATAGAATATGTCCAATTCTGTCTCTAAGTGAGCTAAAATTTCACTTCAAGTTGCTATAAAAAATCAAATTCTTCTATTCTGGCAGATTGACTGTTGTCTAATAAAAATTATATAACCCCATCATCCGTACCTCATTTTCTCTGATTCCAATTTTGTTAGAAACTAGACTCATAGAGCTTCATTTTGTTAGAATAAACCATTATCCAATTCTTCCTCTAAGTGAGCTGAAATTTCACCTCAATCCAAACAAAAACCTCTACTTTACCATTTAAATTTCTGTTGTTGCTGTCTCTGGTCAAACCACTCTGGTCGACCTAGATGGGCCAGAGACATCAATCGGAGTTTTTGTACTATGTAATTTGCATCTTAGAAGTGTGGGGCCCAGTGTTTCGTATCGGGTATCCCCTCATCGTGTCCCCAATGCTTAGTAGAAATAATTTCCCGATAATGGGACCAAGTGGGCCCCGCATATCATCCCGTGTACGCAAAAAACTAAGAGAAACATGTATTTTCCATAGGGCTGTCCCTAGCCAAACTGACCCTAGGACCTTTTCACTATTTAAACCCAACCCATTTTAGAAAAGAAGAGGAAGAAGCTTGCTTCACCCTCTACTATTCAAACGTAGAGCGGGTTGAAGAGAGAAAAGAAGAGGAAGAAGCTTGCTTCACCCCCTTACTCTCAAACTCTAAGGTAAGCCTCTGCCAGAATCGGCCTTCTCATCTCCTAGATCTTCTTAGTAAAATTCTGATTTGGAAAACTACTCCAGAATTGAACATAAATTCTTTTCCTAGCATGATACCATGTAGAATTGCTTGATATGGATGCTTAGGAACTAAATTCCTTACATGCATATCTAAATCCTTCCTTTAAGTTTTTCAATTGATCTTCCTGAACCCAGGTATACTATGAATGTCAATTCCAGCCATGAAATGGCTATCTATCATGCCAAAACAATGAATATAGATTTTGTTTTGTAGGATAGAACTTGAAATCCTTGCTTGCATGTTCAATTCCTAAACCAATCAAGCATGGTTGCTTTGATAGAATATGAATCCAGGCTACAGCCATGCATGGTTGCTTTGATAGAATATGAATCCAACCCACCATGTATAGTGAATTCCATCAAGTAGATCTAATTGGGATGTGTTCTTGCTTGTTGAGCATCACCTCCATCTAATTTGGGAAGAATTCTGCAGAAAATCCCCTGAGAACATTCGAATTTTCATGTTGTACAAGCATTGGCCGATCCACTTTGGACAATCTGGAAGGGCCAGTGCAATCATCCAGAGTTGGTCTTTGAAACTAGATTTTGGTCCAAACACCCTGTAACCTTAAGCAATGTCCCCAAGGCCCATTGGGGCGAAGCCACATGGGATTTCCTTGGTTCTTCTAGACTTGGTATCATCTCTATGATTGGATGATCCACTCTGGCCCATCTGGAAGGACTAGTCCAAAGGACCAGAGTTGGACCTTAGAGCCAAATTAGGAATTTATTAATTAAAGACCCCCATACCTATTCCCTAAGACCATTGCAGTAGAATCACATGAAAATCCCTAAAAATCCCTCACTTTTGCTGCAACTATCATCTCTGGCTGATCCACTATGGCCCATCTAGAAGGGCCAGTCCAATTGGCCAATATTGTTGTCTGCCTTGTTTTGGGTATGGACTTGATTCAAACTTAAAGCTAAGGGTACCCTTAGGACTCTAACCTCATTTAAACCCTAATTAACACCTACTAATGAATTAATTAACTTACGTCTTAACCAAGTGTGCGACGAAGCGAATCGAAGCCCAACTGGGACCTGACAAGCTAGTGAACAAGCAAGACTTAGCCAAGGTGAGTGGGAATATGCCATTCATATAGGTGTAACACTACTATTGTGTTATGATGTGGTGATTAATTATGTTGCAATTTCTTTCTTTTATTCTTGATTGTTGTATGGAACTTTAATGAGAACTATTGAGATACTATATTTGTTGGACTATACGTATATGAATTGATAGATTAGACGTCGTAGTCGGCCTGGAAATGAAGGGTATGGTGCATTGTAGTATAGGATGCGGGAGCACTGTACACTTCATACTATGCTATATAGTATTGCATGTGGCTAGGGAATAATACAACCCGTACTACGAACGCTTGCCAACAGGGGTTAAGGTGTTGGATACAACAAATGTGTGAGGTCAACGTCCTGGAGGGGCATTGGTCGGTCAGTAGACTCATCGGGTCATTAGGACAGGTGGTGTCGATTGTCCCATCAGTCAATAGGGCTGGTGGTAGCACAACGGTAACATAGAAGACTAGTCGGGCTGACCTTGGGAAGGGATGCCAGAGTTGACTGGTTTTCCCAATAACTCAATGGGTGTATCGTGGGAAGGGGTTAGAAGCCTGCACCAGGGATACATGTATTGGGGAATGTAGTATTACTTACTTACCTAGTGATTTAGTTTTATTGTTAGGTGAACTAGAGAATAAAATCTAATCTCATGCATATAGGATCATTGTGTTGCATCTACATGCATGACTTATTATTCATTAATTGGGCTCTGGAATCTTTCTTTTTAGATGATCTTGCAGGTAAAGAAATCCCTATGCGGGAGGATGATGTTGTACCAGAAGGTGATACTAACGGTGCCTATGCGGAGATGGAGCCCGAGGGGCATGATCCCTCTTATGGATGTGATTACTATGCCTCTTGTGATTGACCTGACGGATTGAACATTTTCTCTTCCTTTTGGTATTTTGGATACTTACCTTCAAATAGATAGGTTTTCTATTGTGTATGATATGTAAAGCTTTAGAGAGGTTATGTAAACAAAATACAGTATGAGACGAATTGTAGAAATAAAGACTAAAATATACAAATATTTGATTTCCATGTGAATAATCTTTTAGCTTCCCGCTGCACTTTGTAACTTTAATCATTTTCTATTATAGATGTGTGGTTTGTGAGTTGTATTACTGCTTTTGAGATCCTGGAGGTGGTTAGATACCATGGGTATCCGGGTCACTTGTCGGATTCTCTCAGGGGGTGGATTCAAGGTGTGACACTTTCACTCACAAAATATTCACATGTTTCCAGCACATCCGCTTTGGTTCATAGAACCTCAGTCATTGATGAACCATAGTACTAGTTCACATTTTGCAGTGACAAGATCCTCTCAGGTATTGAGTCTTGGTGACACATATCTATCCCAAACCTACATTTGGTAGTAATACATGAAGGAATCAACATAAATAGATTCTTCACCAACATATATACTTATGTGTGCTTTCGTATTCGTACCCTGACATCAACATGCCTAAGCGTACCCTATTCGATGACCATATGATAAGGGTGCCCAACCCAAACCCTAGTCGTGACTCCAACTTAAAGTATGAACTTAGGGATAAAAATGTTCAAAAAATTTTATACCGCATGTGATAAAATTAAATCAAAACAAATAAATAGTTCAATTTAAAGTAATCCGGGTTTGATGGACATATAAATCCAACAATTGAATCTTAACTGTTGGATCCACATAAGCCACGTGTCATCCAATGGGCTATGCACTGGTACTGCACTTGTGATGATAAAAATCCAATTAAGTCCCAAACTTTAATATAGTTTTAGGTTGAGGGTTCTACTATGTAGTCACAGAATTGTTGGGTACCTCCTCCTGTGGAGAGAGGGACCCACATGGTTTTGGGCGGTAAAACACTAACCACCTTTAAGGTGGTGTCTCTTTCTCTCAAACCCAATATAAAAAGCCATCATGAGCCGGTGAGTGGACTCCACCTCTCATTCTTTTATGGTCTTTTTTGTATCATTTTTCATTTTTTCATGTGTTTGGTATTATTTTTGAAACTTGATTTTGTTTCAAATAAATGAAAACACCCCCAAAATCATATCAAGAATCTATTATGGATTATGGCCCAAAACATTTTTCCTTCATTTTTTAGCTAGTTCAATGAGCACATGCTCTTAAGCCCTCAAAGTCAAGGGTAAAAGTATCATTTGCATTTTTTATTAGAAAGGCATTCTCCTGTGATTGGGCTGTAATCTTCGATAGAAATCACTATTTACTTGCTGTTTTTATTGAATATTTATGAAGAACTTGATACTGCTATGTGATTTCTATGACTGCAGGCCTGGAAGGAGAAAAGCATGAATCAATGATAGAATCAGCCCCCTTAGCCGATTTTTTATGTTCAATACCAGCTGGGCCGGTCCGTATGTGTGCAAATCGTCATCTGAAGGGCATTATCATAATTTGACAAAGAGGAGATTTCTCAAGAAAAGTCAATATTGGACTCATTGCATCAGTAAAATTAAATGGTTAACATTTAATTCTTGGGTCGAGTCAATTCGGTTCAACGAAGGAGGGATTATGGCCAAAAAATGGATTATGGCAAAATTGGAAAGTGTGAAGAAGGAAAAAAAAAAAAAAAAAAAAAAAAAGAAGAAGAATAAGAAAGATATCTCTCATTTACCAAAAAAAAAAAAAAAGATTTCTCTCCCTAATTTCTCTCTTCTCCTACGTAAACCCTCTCTCACACATATCTCTCTCCACATTCCCACCTCTCGGTCCCGCATATTTCTCTCTCCCATATTTGCCTCTCCTCTTGATTTAATTCCTAATTTCCTTCCTTCCATATCTCTCCATAGATTTTATCTTTCTTCTCTACGATTGAAAACAGATTTTTCTCTCATTCTTTATGTGGAAACTATCAAAAGGAAAGGAGGAAAAAAAGGGGTATTGGAAAGGGAGATAGTAAGCAATAAGGAGAGGGGATTTTGGTAGAGAAGGAGTTCGTTCTTGGCTGTGTGGGTTTTGCTGGTTCTCGGTTTGGGGAGAAGAAGGCTTGAAGAAGAAGAAGAAGAAGAAGAAGAAGAAGAGGAAGAGCATCTACCATTGCCACCATCCAGCACCTTCACACACTTGAATCGCCATTGTTGCCATTGCGTCTACTCTCTTCTTCCCTCTCATTCTCTTGGCTTGTATCCCTAACTTCTCTTTAGTAATTCCTGTTAAATGAGTAACTATACTTGCTGCTATTTTTGGGAAGATGATACTTTAAAGATGATTTAATTATTCATTCTCTTTTCTTATTGATTGCTTGGAAAAGACTTAGGCATCCCATTATAATTTTTGTGTAATCATGTTTACATCTAGTTAGGATAATTTATTTCTATGATTCAAGTTAACCTAGCAAGCAATAGTATTGAATTGATTCATGTGGTCATATCGATGATACGGTATACCTGAGTGGATTGTGCGTACCCGAGTTCTTTGAACTTTCGATTCATTGTAGCAATCGAACGAAAATCTTGCCAAGATACATTATACCTAAAAGGGACCCTATTTTCTGTGGTTGTCATGGGGTTTGTAGTCTCCATGAGCCGAATATGAGAGAGATTGAATGATGAATCTAAATTAAAGTTGATTCAACCTAAAAACAGTATTTTCTCACCATCTTTTATCCGCTTTAATTGGTTGCTAGTGTTGGTTTCAAATTAATTAATTTGCATTTTTAGTTTCAACTTAGACTTGATTTAATTTCGTGCAACCTAGCCTCTGTTCCCCATAGTTCGATACCCATACTTTCCACTGTACTAGTGTTTAGTTAGGTTTATTTTTGATTGGTTCAACGACTCGATCAAATTTTGGCGCCATTGCCAGGGAACTAGAGCACGATTGCTAGAGTTTTATCAAGTCATTTAATTTTCTTTCAATAGCTTGCATTAATCTTTATTTCTGAATTTCATTTAAGGTATTTCAGATTTTAGCATCTCTTAGTTAACAGCCTACAGTAGCGTTAATTTTGATTTCTTTTTGGTGTTAACATAGCTTACTTTATTATTCATTCTAAATTTGTCTATTAGTATTAGTGATGGACTCACAGTTTTATTTTCTACTGTAGGTATTGGATCGTTGGAGGTTGTTTGAGAGGGGATACGGTTCAGGTGGATTTGGTTATTTCAAAAAGACACTGATGCAGTCCGGATAGCCTCTGTGATATTCTCTAACTTTTCTCTTTATTTTTCTTTTAGTAGCTAATTTCAGCCTTGTATTATTCGGTCCCACGCTGGCCTAGTTACCCTTGTATGCTTTGGTCCCATACCACTTTAGGATTGACCTTGGTACGATTGGATCTGTGCTAGTTTAGGATTTCATTTTATTTAGCGTAGTTTAAACTTTTCATTTTTTTTGGATAGGTTTAATTTTAGTTTTAATTTACATGTGTAATTTTTATTGTAATTTTATTCTGTAATTTTTCTTTACTAATTTTGTAATTTTCTTTTTCTTTTAGTATAGGTTACCCTTGTATGTGTGGTCCTGTGAGCTTAGTTGCCCTATTTTGATCAGTCCCACATTAGGACATTCGACCCTACACTTACTACGTTTGGACCCCAATAGCTAGGTTGATACACTTGTATGCTCGGTCCCAGCCTAGTTTAGTTTGGTCATTGTATGTTTGGTACGTGCTCAACCCGACCTAACCTATTAGATTTTGACCCCAAAATTGAACGTACCCGTAGGAGGATTAGACACCGTATCAGGATGGGTAACGTGGCAAACCGACAGGCCAGGCCACTGAGTGATCATTTCACTCCAACTGCATACCAACCCCAAACCGGCATTAGGCTATCTACAATTGAGGCTGCTCATTATGAAATAAAATCAAGCATTATCTAGATGCTGCCATCGTTCTATGGACATCATAATGAAGAGCCCTATAAGCACCTGGATGAGTTTTTGGAGATTTGCTCTACAGTAAAAATCCAAAACCTCTCAGAGGATGCCCTAAAACTGTTGCTATTTCCATTTTCCCTCAAGGATAAAGCCAAGCATTGGCTGCATTCCTTGGATTCTGCACAAGTAACCACATGGGCGGAAATGCAACAATAGTTTCTGAAGAAGTTTTTCCCAATAGGCCAGACCAATACCATTAGAAGGGCCGTCACCACCTTCTCCCAGAATAGTGGTGAAGAATTTCATGAGTATTGGGAAAGACTGAAGGAACTACTTCAAAAATGCCCCCACCATGCTGTACCAAAATGGCAATTGGTACAGTGCTTCTATGATGGTCTTAGTGACCTGTATCGTCAGATGGTGGATGCCTCTTGTGGAGGAACGTTTATGCACAAGAGCGAGAATGAAGCATGGGATCTTTTTGAGATCCTGAGTGAAAACTCCCAACACAAAGCTTCAGCCTCAAGGACTGAAGTCCCCACGCTTGGGCAACCAAAAAAAGGTGGATTCTATGAGATCAACCAGAGTGCTAACATAAAGGCATAGGTTGACTTGTTGTAAAAAAAATGGACTACTTGCTGTCCGAAGGACCTGCCCAACCCCCATCAATCTCAAGGGGATTTTCTCCATCTAAGCAAGCTGAAGCTTGTGCCCTCTGTGCTGACTCGAATCACTATGTGACCAATTGTTATTTAGCAGCACAATATCTTGAATTTATCCAGGAAAAGGTACAAGCCGCTCAGGGTTTTGCCAATCCAGGTAACGACCCATTTTCCAACACCTATAACCTGGGATGGCAAAATCACCCCAATTTTTCATGGAAAAACCCTCCTAATCCACCCTTTAGGCCACCGTTCAATACCCAACCTAATGCCTATGGGGGTGGACAACAACAACCTTACTCTCAACCTCAACATACCCCATCCTTTGAGAGTGAGGTAATGAAGGTGCTGAAAGGTATTGAGCAGAAAGTGGGAATCAACGACCAATTATTGCACTCCCACACTCAATCTATCGACAAGCTAGAGACCCAGATTGGTCAACTTGCTGAAGCCTTCAATAGGAGAGAGACTGGCCAACTACTAAGCCAACCTATTGGGAACCCCAATAATACTCAAATAGGGAGGAGTAAGGAACAAGTCTAGTCGGTTAGAGTGTTGAGGAATGGTAAGAGGGTGGAAATACATAACACACCACCTACCTATGAGGACTTCCGCTCTAATACCCCTCAATAGACCACACCAGCAGAGTCAACCCCAACCCAGGCAGAAGTTGAATTAGAGGCACTGAGGCCTCTCATTGATGGGAATAGAATCATTACACCTTCTTTGGTCCATTCCCAGGAAAATATTGAGAAGGAGAATGAGCAACCAGTTGGGGAGGGACCTCAACCGGATAAGTATACACCCCGAGTCCCTTTCCCTAATGCTCTCAAAACTCCATTGTCTCCCCCATTTGGGAAGCAAGGAGAGAAGATGAAGGAGATGTTGGATTTGTTTCAACAAGTCCACATCAACCTTCCATTATTGGATGCAATCAAGCAGGTTCCAGCTTATGCTAAGTTTCTGAAAGACCTATGCACTTAGAAGCGTAAGCTGAGGAATCAAACTCCCAAAACCATATACCTTATAGAACAGGTAAGTGCAATTATCACTGACCTACCCCCCAAGCTGAAGGATCTTGGTGCACCACTCATCTCTTGTGTCATTGGAGACCTCTCCATTAACAAAGCATTGTTGGATCTGGGGGCTAGTGTGAATATCTTACCTGGTTTGGTTTTTGAGAAGTTTGGATTAGGAGAGTTGAAGTCCACTGAAGTCATACTTCAGTTAGCCGATCGTTCTATGAAAAGACCTCGTGGACTTCTAGAGGATGTTCTTGTGAAGGTTGATGATTTATACTTCCTAGTAGACTTCCTAGTCCTTGATATGGAATCTACCTCAGCCAAGCTTCTCCCTATCATACTAGGGCGTCCATTCTTGGCGACCGCCAATGCTTGCATCAACTGCAGGTCAGGTGCCATGGACATATCGTTTGGGAACAAGAAGCTTCGGCTAAACATCTTCAATGCATCCCTAGGACCCTACAGAGAAGATGAGTGCTTTGCTCTGGATATGATTGATGAAGCTGTATCTCAGTACACTCCCCAGATCCTTACTAATGATCCTCTGCAGCTTGTGATGTCCTTTGGGGCAGAAGACTTTGATGAAGAGGCCTATACTGAAGAGGTGAACGTCCTGTTAGATCTTAACCCCTCTTTCGGGCAGCCTCCCTGGACCTATAGTTATGAGCCTCTGCCACCCTTGGCTACTTCCCCTAAGCCCTCTCTCTGGAGTCCCCTCTACAACTGGAACTCAAGCCTCTTCCCCATACCTTAAAATATGCATTCTTGGGCAAGGAAGAGACTCTGCCAGTTATCATATCCTCTGAGCTTACTGAAAGGCAAGAGTCCCTCCTGTTGGAGGTTTTATCAGCTCACAAAGCTGTAATTGGCTGGTCTTTAGTTGATCTGAAGGGTATTAACCCTTCTGTTTATATGCACCGTATCTATTGTGAAGACGGAGCTAAATCCGTGCGAGATCCATAGAGGCGCCTTAACCCTAATATGAGGGAAGTAGTGAAAAATGAAGTAGTAAAGTGGCTTGACACGGGTATTATACCTATTTCGGATAGTTAGTGGGTCAGTCCAACTCAAGTTGTCCCCAAGAAATCTGGAATCACAGTCGTCCCTAATGACCAAGGTGACCTTGTCCCAACTCGTACCACTACGGGTTGGCATGTTTGTATCGACTACAGAAAGTTGAACAAGGTCAAGCATAAAGACGACTTCCCTCTGCCCTTTATTGATCAGATTCTTGAAAAATTGGCTGGGCAGAGCTACTACTATTTTCTTGATGGTTATTCGGGATACAACCAAGTCCCCATCTTTCCCAGTGACCAAGAGAAAACCACTTTCACTTGCCCATTCGATACATTTGCCTTTCGGAGGATGCCGTTTGGGTTGTGTAATGCTTCGACCACCTTTCAAAGGTGCATGATGGCCATATTTTTTGACATGGTCGGCCATTCGCTTGAGGTTTTCATAGATGACTTCTCCATCTTTGGGTCATCTTTTGATGAATGTCTCCACCGTCTATCTCTTGTTCTTCAGTAGTGTGTGGAGAATAACCTTGTTCTGAGTTGGGAGAAGAGCCACTTTATGGTTCGTAAGGGTAATGTACTTGGTCATGTAGTGTCTTCTTAGGGCATTGAGGTAGACAAGGCTAAAGTGGATCTGATTGCCAAACTACCCCTTCCCACGACTGTTAAGTAGGTTCGTTCCTTTTGGGCCATGCCGGGTTTTATAGGCGTTTCATCAAGGACTTTAGTCTCATCTCCAGGCCCTTGTGCAATCTCCTCGCCAAGGATGCCCCATTTATCTTTGATGAAAAGTGCCTGACTGCTTTTCATACCCTTCGGACTGCATTGTTTGAAGCACCTATTATCCGGTTACCAGACTGGTCTCTACCATTTGAGATCATGTGTGACGCCTCTGACTATGCCATGGGTGCTGTACTTGGTCAAAGGGTGGATGGGAAGCCATCTGTTGTTTACTACGCTAGTAGATCCTTGTCTGATGCTCAGTTGAACTACACCACTACTGAGAAGGAGCTCCTAGCTGTGGTCTTTGCCCTGGATAAATTTCGCTCCTATCTTTTGGGCTCGAAGGTGATAGTCTTCTCGGATCATGTAGCCCTTAGGCACCTTCTTTCAAAGCATGACACCAAGCCAAGGCTGATCCGATGGATTCTTCTCCTTCAGGAGTTCGACTTGGAGATCAGGGATAAGAAGGGGTCAGAAAATGTTGTAGCAGACCATTTATCTCAGATTCTTTTAGATTCCTCTCCCATACCGGAGTTGGTTCGGGAAACTGTCCCTGATGAGCAATTATTTTTCATTTCGTCAAAATCGACTCCATGGTACGCAATTATAGTGAACTATCTCACTATTGGACAATTACCTCCTGATTGGGATAAAGCAACTCGAGATAGGTTTCTCTCTACTGTGCGATACTACTATTGGGAGGATCCAGAGCTGTTCCGATACTGTTCGGACCAGGTCGTTTGTCGTTGTGTCCTTGAGAGTGAGTTTCAAAGCATATTATCATTTTGTCATACTCTCGCCTATGGGGGCCACTATAGTGGCAAGAAAATTGCTGCCAAGGTATTACAGTCTGGTTTCTATTGGCCCACGTTATTTCAAGATGCACACACCTTTTGCAAGACATGTGTGAGATGCCAACAAGTTGGCAATCTGTCCCGACGTGATGAGATACCCCTAAGCCCTATCATAGTGGTTGAGATTTTTTATGTTTGGGGTATTGATTTTATGGGCCCTTTTCCTGCCTCATTCGGTAATGAGTATATCCTTGTGGCAATTGACTATGTTTCGAAATGGGTAGAAGCCAAGGCTATGAAGACCAATGACCACATGGTGGTTCTCTCTTTTATTCAGGAGTACATTTTTAGCCATTTTGGATTTCCCAGGGCCATCATTAGTGATGGTGGCTCTCATTTTAGACATTGGAGGGTAGGGGCTTTACTGAAGAAGTACTCTATTAACTACAAAGTGGCCACCCCTTATCATCCCTAGACATCTGGTCAGGTGGAGGTATCGAACCGAGAGATAAAATGGATATTGGAGAAGACAGTTAGATCGGACTGTAAGGATTGGTCTACTCGGCTGACTAATGCTTTGTGGGCTTACCGAATTGCATATAAAACTCCTATAGGTATGTCTCCATACCGATTAGTTTTTGGTAAGGTCTGTCATCTTCCGGTTGAGTTGGAACACCGAGCATATTGGGCCATAAAGACATTTAATTTTGATATGACTCAAGCTGGCTCCACTCGCCGTCTCCAGCTATTTGAATTGGAGGAGTTGCGCAATGATGCCTATGAGAGCTCACGCATCTATTGTCACGCCCCCATCCCAACAAGGGATAAAATACATTATAAGGGGTGACTAGGACGACGCTTGTCATCCTACTAAGCTGCCAGGATCACTGACACAGTGTCCCAACGCACAGTCATAACTAATATTAAAACAATATAATATCAGAGTGCGGAAAGGGAAATATTACATTCCAAATGATCACTAGTTTTGCGGAAGCGTATAAAATTAATAGTTACAAGATGATCAAAGCCTAGATGATAAATACTGTAGTTAATCCATTTTTCATTACCATCTAATAATGATCAACAAGGGTATAACAGTAAATATTTATACATGGGCCTACGCCCTAAAATAAACAAAAGGGGAACAAGTCCCTAGAATTCTCACGGCCCGTAGGCACAATTGTCACAAGGACACCCGTTGCCATGTTCCTCTAACACAGCTTCCGGCTCCTCCGTACCTGCATCATAATCTAAAAATTGTGTACACGAGGGGGTTAGCTCTCCACTGAGCCAGTGAGGGGATGGGGATGCACAAACACACAATTCACATAGTCCAATGATGCATGCATATGTTAAGTAAATTTTCCACCTAACATCACAACTAAGTCAATGGCATATGCTACTGTGACAACTCGGGAGACACTGTGGGTCACTTAACTTATCGCCACAATGAAACCTCAATTGTCACCTGGGACCTACGCCGATCGAAGCCTCCAAGACCACTCAGTGGCAGACCCCTGATAACCAATACTACCATGACTGGCCTCTCCCACCTCCACAAATCTGGTGTACTGATTACCCAACACCTAAACCCCTGTTGGTAAGGGTCGTAGCATAAGGGTGTAAAATCCTAGCCACAGCTACATGCAAGTCCTATCGTCCCGAGAGGTAATCCGGGCGCATCAACTTTTCATCTGGTTTAGTGCCCGGTTACCAGCACGGCACGGCGCATACAGTTCAACATGACATTCAACATAATTTCTTCATAAATATATATATTATCCGGGGTTTCGGCACCGGCACCCACCGGCACCGAGACCCATCAAAGTAAAGCATCTCCAATTAACATCATAACATTCATATATAAAAGTATGCAATATGCGCAAGCATGCTTAATAATTTATAATGATGACATAATATACAATGCAATAATAATATCAAGCCCAAACAACCAAACCCACTCACTATATGTGTTATGCCCCGATGTTATGAGTTGTCGCCGAAATCAAGTAACACGTCACAAGATGAAAACTTTAAACCTAAATAAAGAGTGAAAATAGGGTTAATTAAGTAAAGGGACGGATCCCCAAAAGGTCTCCCATAAATCATTTAAGTATAAGGTTTCAGAAGTAGAGTGGTTGCAGGAGTGGTTTCATGCCCAAATTCTGCAACCACATGTAAATCCTAGGAAACCAGGGGCTCAGGACAGTTTCAGTCAAGGTCGGTTGCAGATGTGGTTTCAGAAAACTGAAACCGAGTGTAAATCCGACCTTCACAGGGGCTCAGGACAATTTTAGTCAAGGTCGGATGCAGATGTGGTTTCAGAAAACTGAAACCGAGTGTAAATCCGACCTTCACAGGGGCCTTCTCGGGAAGGTAATTTCAGGGTGGTTTCTTGCAGGTCTAAAACCACATGTAAGTCCTAGCTAACCAGGGGCTTAGGAAGGTCTCTGCCAAGGGTGGTTGCAGGTGTGGTTTCTCAGGTCTGAAACCACATGTAAAACCACATACCTGCAGAATCGAAAATTGAAGGGTTTCTTGCTAGGGATTCATTTTCCAAGGGGTTTAAAGGTAGGGAGGCTTCAAGAAAGCTTCCTCCTAGGTACATTAGGGTTCTAAGACCTCATTAGGTCCATGTAATCCCATGGATTTAAGAGGGAAAACAAAGAGAACCTAAATTAGGACATAATAGGGTAGAAACCTTAAATTTCTTAAATGGAAAGAGATTACTTAGGCTTAGGGCTTGTAATGGAGTGAAATAACTCCACCATAGTCTAGGTTTAGAGGTTCCAAGAGAACCCTAGGTCGAATCTCTCCCATTTCCCAAACCTCAAAACTCAAAATAGATGAAGAGATGTGGGTTTCAATGGCTTACCTTCCCCAATGTAGAAAAACTCCACGTAGAGGGCTCCACAAGGTGAGGTTCCAAGCCTTCAACCAAGCTTTTCCATTCCTCCTTCTCCTTTTCTCCTTCCTTCTTTCTTCTTTCCTTCTTTCTTCTTTCTTCTTTCTCCTTTCTCTCCTCTTTCTCTCCTCCATGATTTAGGTTAGATGGGAGAAGAAATGAAAATGAATGCTTCTCCCCCCCCTTTGTCTTATTTATAGAAAATGGGCTTGGGTCCTTTAAGTTAAATGGGTCAAATAGCTAAATGGGTACTTTAAGTTAAATGGGTCAAATAGCTAAATGGGTGGATCCAAGATAAATGGGTCATTAGGCCAAATGGATAGTTTAAGTTAAATGGGTCAAGAGGGCTTAATGGGTTGACCCATGGTCTTATTTAGGGTAAAGGAATGGGTTAACCCATCTTTGGGTCAAATAGAGTCAAATGGGCCCTCAAGTTGAATGGGCCTCTTAACTAAATGGGTTTGCCCACAGGTTTCAAATAGAAAAGAACCCACTTGGGGATGGGTCCATCCACCATGGGATTATAAGCCCATCACACGCTCCCTTAAATAAGTGGGACCCACAAATAGAATATTCCCAACTCAACTAAAATAGTCCGGGCGGTCTAAATCTTGACCCGCACTTCGAGGGCATCGAGGAAAAGGGTAAATAAATAAAATTAAGGGCTAGAACTTACTATTTCCTTTGCCATGGGGTGTCAATGGTAAGCCCGTATCATGGTCAATAATTTGTAACTGGGTTTGACCACCAGTGAGAACAGCTCACCAGCACGTGGCAGTGATAACCACACGTCACGGGGAAAAATAAAAATTAATTATGATCCGGGGTGCGGGTATAACATCCTCCCCACCTTACAAGAAATTTCGTCCCCGAAATTTGAGGCAGCTAGGGTCTCAAGTGATAAGGACTGTTGGATAACAACATCCCAAGTCACCCACATCTTGAACTAAGTCAAAGGTCGAGTCAAGATGAGGCAGTGCCTACATGGCACAGCAAGTCAGGTTTCATAATTCTCTTTTCTTTACAGGGTCACATTACCACAGGGGTGTGGTTCACAATAACCCTATGAAAGCAAGGTTCCAACTACTAAGTTAAGTTTCAAGGAACAGAGTTCCCTAAATCTTCCAGATCAGGTGATACCATTCTAGCCTTCACTACTCTGGTCATTCTTGGGTTAGAGGATTTAACCTGTCCATGTCCCAACATAGGGTTCATATTCTGAAGGCTTTCACATCTGGTTGTCTCATTACCTAACCCAACTTTAGAATGATTTGGAATATTGATGGAATCTCCTATTGTTCACTCCCAGTACGGAGGGAACGCATTTGGTGATCCATTACCCCATTCATATCTGTCGTTGGAGAAGGTCTTGTTACATCCTTCAGTTTTAGCTTTCACAAGCTTTAAACCTACAACACAGTTATCCCACAGGGAAGAGTCCACATCAGTCCTCTTTCGAGAACCAATAACCTTTTAATAGTTTTGGTCCAAGTCAACTCTTCAAGCATGTCTCAATAATTTAACCTACTCGATCATTAAATTCATTATTCATTTCCCTAAGGTTTGGTCAACCAAGGTCAGGGCTCCAACTAGTTTCACAGCAAAGTCGAGGTAAGTCATACTTGTAGTACCAGAGAATCACTCTAGTCACACAAGTCCAGGGTTCTAAGGGATATCTATATATATTTATCACACCAATATGTAGGCATAGATTCAATAATTACATTCAAATCCCTATGGACATATCTGTCATCTAGGTCAATCCACCAGAACAAGAAGTTCTCAGGTACGGTTCACTAAGTCTTTTTTTTTTTTTTTTTTTTTTTTTTTTTTTTGGTAAGTCAAATCACGGTGTAGGACTTTCTCTATGAGTCTAAACAAGGTTTGGATGGACCAAGTAAAGTTCAAATAGAGTCGTCACTAGCTTGAGGTGTTATGAATGACTTCCAAATACACGTGACCTTCATGGCTTACTCAAATAAACCAGTCTATTACTTTCCTTTCCTACGCACCCCATTGAGGGTCTCTACCCGTATAGGTTTAGGTTTCTCTATCCATAAGGTTCGGGTCTTTAAATTCATAGGATCGAAGGTCTTTATCCTCAAAGGTAACTCTTCTTCCTTTATGTAAGAGAGGAGTCACAGCGGTTACCAATGCCTGCTACTTTTTATTAGCTGGCCCAATCGGATACAAGTCCTAACCTCTTTCAATTCAAGGTATTGACTAGACTTAGGTGGTTCCCACAAATGGGTCACACAACGGGGTGTCCGATCTAGGGTATAGGCACATAATCATCACATATAAGTGTAGTCAAAGGTCTCCAAAATAAGCTAAAAATCCTAAAAGAAATCGGGTGGACTCACGAGCGGTGTCAGTACTCTGGGTCCGTTCGTGGCTCCTCCGTAAAAATAGGTAGAGCGGACTAATGGGCGGATGTGGAATGCGAATCCGTTCGTTTGTCCGATCTCAAAAGTCTCAATGGCTGAGAGGGTTTAAGTCAAACGGATTTACGGACGGATGCATGAGTGTGGATCCGTTCGTTGATCCGCACAGATTTATAATGATAATTTCAAGTTTTACGCGGAGCGGATTCACGATAAGTGGATTCGCTCGTTCGTTCATTTGCAGAAATTTAACATAACAGAGCCGCGAGTTTTAAAACTCACTTTTGGCTCCAAAGAAAGGAACATAACCGCAGGGAGAAAAAGCTCTACAGGGACTTCCTTTCAAGCTTCCCTTGGGTGGTTTTTCTTGTAATCTCAAGGTTCAACTCTCAGTTGTTCAAGATATGGCTTTCTTCCCATTTCTACTTTCTCTTTTCTTAGATTTGGGATGAATCATCTCAAGTTGTGATCATGTCTTGATTTTGCTTGTAATCCCATAGCCATGTACACCAAATCCATACCAAAATTGATTGGCCGAAACTAGGGTTTTTGGGTGTAATCAAGTCCTATTTGATCGATGGCACTAAGTTGTTGGATCCTTGTTTGATTATTGCATCTTTTATAAATTTCAAGTCTTTGCAAGCATTTTAGAGATTGTTGCTAGGTTTATCATATATAGTTGAATTTTACTTGGATTATGTTCAGGTTTTAGTTATAGTAAAATCCTCAATTCACAATATTTTGGGAAAACTCTCCAAGTTCAAATCTAATTCTTTTACATGCCATAAAATCTCATAGAAAATTATCACATTGTCTTATCTTCAAGCATATTCTCTTGTATACATGATCGTTAATAAAAATCCTTAGAATCTTTCATCTTTTCCTCAAATAAATAATTCTTATCTTTTGTTGGGGTATTTTCATCCAATAACTTGCTTGTTTGATATTGGTTGGGATGTAAAGTCGCCAAAAGTATATGTTGTTCACATTGATCTCATTATTCACATCCACGCATTAGGAATCTCACATGGATTTTACATGTGCATTGATCTTATTCATTTCTCTTCACTCCAAACATCTTCCTATGGTTATCATGTCTCATTTCCCTTACATGCTCTTGTCACAATACAATTTTCACATCTTATAGGCATTTCACTTCTATACTTTTATTTGTCAAGCATAAAGCTTAAATTACCAGGGTAAGATATGCCACAAGAGGGGCGAGGGAAACATCAAATGGAGGTAATAAAAGCCTAACATAGGTTGGTTCATCAAGACAGGGCAAGAAAACCCTTTCTGGCTTGGGCGGTTTTAGGTGTGGTTTCAGTAAGTTGCAACCACAGGTAAATCCGAGCTTTCACAGAACCAATTTTGTTATTAGAAATTCACGGATTCTCAGTCGGTTTCACAAAATTGAATCCACGGATGAAACCGCATGGCCCAAAAATTAAAATTTTAAAACCCACGACTTAGAGGTTTATTTCCCTCCTTCAAAACACAACTCTAATACATTTGAAGAACCAAAAGCCGCGATCGTTCTTGCTCTCACTTCCCTCCTCGGTGAATTTTAGTGCTCCAAATTACTCCTCAACAACATCCAATCGCATTCGGGTAAGATCTCTCTCTCTCTCCCATTGATTTCTCTCAAGGAGAAACCCCAAAATCGATTTCAGGTTTATAAAACTTGGGGTTTTTGTTTCCTTTTGCTTGGTAGGTTACACACAACCTAATCTTAACCATTTTCTCATCATAAGCAACCTATACAAGGGCTTGCATACAATCTTGGCATCTAACTCAAGGATTTAGGTTGGATTTTGGAAAAACCAAAACCTACTCGAATTTTCCTCTTCTCTTTTGCCATGTATGAATCGGTCTTACTAGATAGGGCTTAGTTTACATCCTTTGAGTTGTCACAAGCCAACTTTACTTGTTTCTCAAGATTCAAACTTCCAATCACAAAATCTGAAATTTTTTTTTTGAAGCTCAAGGCATGCTCCATGATCGAACAAGTCTACTTCTTGTTTGAACTTACTACTTTGTATAAAATATCATGTCCTAGGCATAATATGACCATGAATCTTCATTATATATCATGTCATTCACATAATGGCCATGCCTTTCCTTTTTCCCTAACTTCTTAGATCACAATTGGATAAAATCAAAATTTTCTAGCCTAAGAATCCTGCTGAAATTTAATTTGCTTTGGAAGGAAAATCAAGGACTAGGTTTTGAACTTCACAACCTTACATTGATCATCTACTTAGGCCTTAGCATTCAAGGTACAAATTTGCTATCAATCTTGGCTTTTAGCTGCAGGTTAAAACAATCAATGGCTCCAAGAACACAACGTGCATGCGTTGAACAAGTTGCACCAACTGTCCTAGATCCACTATGGTTTCAAAAGATAGAGGACCCAGAGCTTTACCCAGACTACTTCCGCTTTAAAAAAATATAGTGGAAGGGCGGGATGTAGTGTTGGATGATCTCAAAGCTTCCATGGTGGGGCAGAGATTCGAGGCATTGGGGTGGACCAACATTCTCAACCTTCCTGAACCATACTACCTACAACTCATTTACCATTCTATACAAATCTGGACACCGAGAACCCAGGCATACAGAATTATCGGGTTGTTTCATGTGTCAAGGGGGTTCCTATAGCCTTCATTGCAGCACAGTTGGCCGGCGTTATCAACGTGTCCATTGGAGGAGCAAGGACCTATTGTTCACTTAGAAGGAATCCCTATACCTTAATCAAGTGGGAGGTATTGACATTCTGATGGCCATCAGGCGGCTGAACCTGCGAGTGGTGGATGGCTTCGATGAGGTCACGAAGCAACTCTCCAATCAGACTTGGCGCCTAGAGGGTATCGAGAGAGGGGTAGATGACATCGACAGCTTTCTTGGTCGCGATGGTGGCGGTGGTGCAATGTCTAGCTCAGCTTTCTCTCAACAATTAAAGTTATCCCGGATCAGTTCTTATAGTTCTTGTCTTAGGATGAACAACTGGGAACTTTTAGAAATGGTAGACTTGTATATTTAATCTGAGATGAACAGAATCAAATGTTTTGAGTTGGAACAGATGAGATCTTGCATTTCGAGTTGAGAAAGACACAGTTATGCCGAAGCAGAGAATCTGGAACAATCATGGTGTTTAGATAAGTATCTTTTGATTGAGCAGGATAGAATCATATGTCTTTGTTGGAATAGATGAAATCATGAATGTTGAAATGGGAAGGATATGATTGCCTCCCAAGAAGATTTGGAATAATTGAATATTTATAATTAATCTTATATGTATCTCTATGTATTTGCTTAATTCTCTCTTATTTAAATCATTGTTGATAATTGTGCTTGGTTATGATTGATTCATTATTGTTTATGAATTATAACATATAGTTGCCCATTTATGACCTACTTAAGGCTCAACCAAGCAATTATATAGTTGTAGCTTTACAGCCTATGGTTCAAGTCCTAAGTTCCATGTTACCTATTATCTTCTAAGTTCTTGTTTCACCACAATCAGTCTTCTCCTATGTCTGCACACCATCATTTATGTTCTTGAAGATTTTTAGTTTAGAACCTAATTGTGGAGAGTAATTCAAGAGTCCGCGAGACTGTGGTCGGTGCAGAGCATCATTCTCTGATACCACTCTGTCACGCCCCCATCCCAACAAGGGATAAAATACATTATAAGGGGTGACTAGGACGACGCTTGTCATCCTACTAAGCTGCCAGGATCACTGACACAGTGTCCCAACGCACAGTCATAACTAATATTAAAACAATATAATATCAGAGTGCGGAAAGGGAAATATTACATTCCAAATGATCACTAGTTTTGCGGAAGCGTATAAAATTAATAGTTACAAGATGATCAAAGCCTAGATGATAAATACTGTAGTTAATCCATTTTTCATTACCATCTAATAATGATCAACAAGGGTATAACAGTAAATGTTTATACATGGGCCTACGCCCTAAAATAAACAAAAGGGGAACAAGTCCCTAGAATTCTCACGGCCCGTAGGCACAATTGTCACAAGGACACCCGTTGCCATGTTCCTCTAACACAGCTTCCGGCTCCTCCGTACCTGCATCATAATCTAAAAATTGTGTACACGAGGGGTTAGCTCTCCACTGAGCCAGTGAGGGGATGGGGATGCACAAACACACAATTCACATAGTCCAATGATGCATGCATATGTTAAGTAAATTTTCCACCTAACATCACAACTAAGTCAATGGCATATGCTACTGTGACAACTCGGGAGACACTGTGGGTCACTTAACTTATCGCCACAATGAAACCTCAATTGTCACCTGGGACCTACGCCGATCGAAGCCTCCAAGACCACTCAGTGGCAGACCCCTGATAACCAATACTACCATGACTGGCCTCTCCCACCTCCACAGAATCCGGTGTACTGATTACCCAACACCTAAACCCCTGTTGGTAAGGGTCGTAGCATAAGGGTGTAAAATCCTAGCCACAGCTACATGCAAGTCCTATCGTCCCGAGAGGTAACCGGGCACTAAACCAGATGAAAAGTTGATGCGCCCGGATTACCTCTCGGGACGATAGGACTTGCATGTAGCTGTGGCTAGGATTTTACACCCTTATGCTACGACCCTTACCAACAGGGGTTTAGGTGTTGGGTAATCGACACCGGATTCTCGTGGAGGTGGGAGAGGCCACCATGGTAGTATTGGTTATCGTGGGTCTGCCACCGAGTGGTCTTGGAGGCTTCGATCGGCGTAGGTCCCAGGTGACAATTGAGGTTTCATTGTGGCGATAAGTTAAGTGACCCACGTTGTCTCCCGAGTTGTCACAAAGAGCATATGCCATTGACTTAGTTGTGATGTTAGGTGGAAAATTTACTTAACATATGCATGCATCATTGGACTATGTGAATTGTGTGTTTGTGCATCCCCATCCCCTCACCGCCTGGAGAGCTAACCCCTTGTGTACACAATTTTTAGATTATGATGCAGTACTGAGGAGCCGAAAGTCGTGTTAGAGGAACATGGCAACGGGTGTCCTTGTGACAATTGTGCCTACGGGCCGTGAGAATTCTAGGGACTTGTTCCCCTTTTGTTTATTTTAGGGCGTAGGCCCATGTATAAACATTTACTGTTATACCCTTGTTGATCATTATTAGATGGTAATGAAAAATGGATTAACTACAGTATTTATCATCTAGGCTTTGATCATCTTGTAACTATTAATTTTATACGCTTCCGCAAAACTAGTGATCATTTGGAATGTAATATTTCCCTTTCCGCACTCTGATATTATATTATTTTAATATTAGTTATGACTGTGCGTTGGGACACTGTGTCAGTGATCCTGGCAGCTTAGTAGGATGACAAGCGTCGTCCTAGTCACCTCTTATAATGTATTTTATCCCTTGTTGGGATGGGGGCGTGACATCTATAAGGATCGAACTAAGGCGTTTCATGATAAATACATAGTTCAAAAGTCCTTTATGCCTAATCAGCGTGTTTGGCTCTTTAATTCTAAATTGCGTTTATTCCCAGGAAAATTGAGATCTCGGTGGGATGGGCCTTTTGTGGTTGTTTCTGTTGTCCCGCATGGTGCTATTGAGATCAGGAATCCACAGAAATGAAAAACTTTCGAGGTCAACGGTCAAAGACCGAAACCCTATGTTGACGGCCTTGCTGATGGCCAATTAATTGAGTCTTTAGACCTAGTGGATGTGGACTATGATCATACTTCTGATGGACCCTGAGCTTTACTGTCGTCTGGCTGAAGACGTAAAACTTAGCGCTCTTGGGAGGCAGCCCACGTTACCTTTTTATAGCATTTGTTATTTTTCTTTTACGTTGTTTGGTGTTTTTTGATTTATTTTGTAGAGCCATCTCCCGTAGCAGAGTCAAATTCTCATTGTGCTGTTATCTCCAGTGATTTCACTCGTTGCCGTACACCCATACCCCAGGTGGTTTCTTTCCTCATCCTTTGTTTCTCATATTTTTCTCTATCTGTTATTTCTAGTCGTCATTGGGGACAATGCCGTTTAAGCTGGGGAGGGAGGATTTTGAAAATTTTTCTGCATATGACTCTCTGATTCATGTACATTCTTGAAAAATTTTCATGCACTCATTTTTATAATGATACTTTTACTTTACAGTGCATTTGACTCTAGGTTGTGAGAAAATTAATTCAACACAATGTTAAGTATTGAACCTTTATTTCTCCAACTGTCATTTGTGAGCTTGTTTAATGCTTCTAAACACATAGGTCTACCCAGTTTGTGACATTTTGAATGTTTAGGCAGAGCACTACTTAATTGTGTTACCAACCTCTTTCTGTGAAAAAAAATAAAATTCATGAGAGTTTAGTTTTGTTGCTTCAACTTAGTAACCAGGGCATCTAGGCCACAAGCTCGGAGTCTCACGTAAAACGGTTGGAGTGACCAGTTAGGTTATTATTACTAGTATTCTTGAATCCAGTTCGGGCTTGTAGCCTTTTTGGTTTGAGTGAGTAAGCCCGAGGAGTGTTTCACACTCAATCCCCTAAAGTCATCTGGCTTGGGAGTGGTTGGCTTAAAGCTCGTTACATGAGCCTTCTAGAAAGCTTAAAAGGCCAGAACATTGCACAGATCTGAGAATCACGTAATTAAAAAAAAAAAAAAAAAGAAAAAGAAAAAAGAAAAATGAAGAAAAATGTTTTGAAAGAAAAATAAGTAAGCCACATTGATTATGAGGTGTTACACGAGCTAGCATGTGCATTTGTAAAAGGTTTAGATGTCACAATTCATGGTGAACCAGTGGGTTGAAAAAGCAGAAAGTGAGCGCTTGATGGCTTAGGAGAAGTCCTCGTTCATATCTTAGCTTTTGTGTTTCCATGAGCCAAGCATCCTATGAGTGATGTGCAATAGTGAACTATCATTATCTCTTTGAATGTATCATCTGTAGATAGACTGTTTATGAACCACAGAGTCAAGTCAGTTATTTTCTTTATTCTCTTTCACTCGAGGACGAGCAAAAGGCTAAGTTGGGGAGTGTGATTGGGCTATAATCTTCGATTGAAATCACTATTTACTTACTGTTTTTATTGAATATTTATGAAGAATTTGATACTGCTATGTGATTTCTATGATTGCAGGCCTGGAAGGAGAAAAGCATGAATCAGTGATAGAATCAGCCCCCTTAGCCGATTTTGGATGTTCAATACCAGCTGGGCCGGTCCACATGTGTGCAATCGTCATCTGAAGGGCATTATCGTAATTTCACAAAGAGGAGATTTCTCAAGAAAAGTCGATATTGGACTCATTGCATCAGTAAAATTAAATGGTTAACATTTAATTCTTGGGTCAAGTCAATTCGGTTTAAGGAAGGAGGGCTTATGGCCAAAAAATGGATTATGGCAAAGTTGGAAAGTGTGAAGAAGGAAAAAAAAAATCCAAAAAAAAAAAAAAGGAGAAGAAAGATATCTCTCATTTACCAAAGAAAAAAAAAGATATCTCTCCCTAATTTCTCTCTTCTCTTACGTAAACCCTCTCTCACACATATCTCTCTCCACATTCCCACCTCTCGGTCCCACATATTTCTCTCTCCCATATTTGCCTCTCCTCCTGATTTAATTCCTAATTTCCTTCCTTCGATATCCCTCCACAGATTTTATCTTTCTTTTCTGCAATTGGAAAACAGATTTTTCTCTCATTCTTTATGTGGAAACTATCAAAAGGAAAGGAGGAAAAAAAGGGGTATTGGAAAAGGAGATAGCAAGCAATAAGGAGAGGGGATTTTGGGAGAGAAGGAGTTCGTTCTTGGCTGTGTGGGTTTTGCTGGTTCTCGGTTTGGGGAGAAGAAGGGTTGAAGAAGAAGAAGAAGAAGAAGAGGAAGAGCATCCGCCATTGCCACCATCCAGCACCTTCACACACCTGAATCGCCATTGCTACCATTGCTTCTACTCTCTTCTTTCCTCTCATTCTCTTGGCTTGTATCCCTAACTTCTCTTTAGTAATTCATGTTAAATGAGTAACTAAACTTGCTGCTGTTTTTGGGAAGATGATACTTTAAAGATGATTTAATTATTCATTCTCGTTTCTTATTGATTGCTTGAAAAAGACTTAGGCATCCCATTATAAATTTTGTGTAATCATGTTTACATTTAGTTAGGATAATTTGTTTCTGTGATTCAAGTTAACCTACCAAGCAATGATATTGAATTGATTCATGTGGTCGTATTGATGATACGGTATACCTGAGTGGGTGCGTACCCGAGTTCTTTGAACTTTTGATTCATTGTAGCGATCGAACGACAATTTTGCCAAGATACTTTATACCTAGAAGGGACCCTATTTTTTGTGGTTGTCATGGGGCTTGTAGTCGCCATGAGCCGAATATGAGAGAGATTGAATGATGAATCTAAATTAAAGTTGATTCAACCTAAAAACAGTATTTTCTCACCATCTTTTATCCGCTTTAATTAGTTGCTAGTGTTAGTTTCAAATTAATTAATTTGCTTGTTTAGTTCCACCTTAGACTTGATTTAATTTGGTGCAACTTAGCCTCTGTTCCCCGTAGTTCATACCCGTACTTTCCACTGTAGTAGTGTTTAGTTAGGTTTATTTTTGATTGGTTCAACGACTCGATCATCCTGCCCCCTCTTTTTTTCTTTTTCTATCTGCAAAAGCCCTGTGACCTCCCTCTTTCATCTTCGTTGTTCTCCATCTCCTCTCCTACTATCCTGAGCGGCCAGTCCCCATCTGCAAAACATATCCCTCTATCCCATTTTCTTTTCTCCCCGAAAAGCCCCAGTCCATTGCCGCTTCATCAATCCTCCATTTTGACCGCCATTTCCTATCCTCCATGGCCCTATTCCAACTCCCAATCTCATAGAGGTCTTCATGCATACCCTCTTTCTCTCCTCCCAGTCCATTAATGGCTGCTGCCTCTCCCAATCTCACTAACCAACCTTTCTTTTGCCGCTCCAACTTCACCTTTCACGCTTATCAAAAGTTCTTCTCTGGTTGGTTTCAGAAACCTTTCAACGGCTATTCGTTCTACCACGAAACACTTGCTATTGGCAATAACTGATGCATTTGTATCTGGGAGTTCGTTTACTTTTGTTCAATTAATGTGTTTGACTTTCCTATTTCGTTGTGATTTGAAATGTTTATTGAATGTAGTTATCAGCAAGTAAATTGTATCCATTTGATTTGGTTCTGAACTTCCTGTTCATGGGTTTGTATTAGCAAGCATATTTGACTAGGGAGAAATTTATAATTTTGTGATAAAGTTTTTCTTTTGGGTTTTCTTATCATTGGATTTTGTGTTTGGCGATGTGCAGGTTTGATATAAGATAGATGGGCTTAATTAAAAGACCTCCTAGTGAAATTCTAGATTGATTGTTGATAAACCAAAAATCCCGAGATGCCACATGTCCTAACCTGAAGGGGACGCTAACTCAAGCCTGGCCGCGATAGAACCAGTTCGGTAACCCAAGAGGAATAGGACCCAAGAGGTCACCCCAAAGGCCAAGTCTACCATGCAAGCCTACGGGGTCCAACCATGATGTCATCGACAAGATCTACGTTATTCTATTACTAAAAGGTCACAACTGGATGTATACCAAAGGGAGGACTATCCTAAAGAGGTATAACTCTAACCGAACTCAATACGTGAAGAAGACGCTTAGGGAACCTCTTCCCTACTAGGACTCTACATTTCACGAGGAACCATTCCAAGTACAACTCTACTAGGAGATGATCTACCCTGCGTAGCACATTCATCACCGATGAGGACTCTCCACACCACCATACTCAACTATAAATACTCAGGTATTTCAACCCATTATTCATCTTAAATTCCAGTAATTCATCTGTTGCTAAGAGAGATCTAACTTAGGCATCAGAGAGTCCTAGGCTGGGACCACACTGGTTCTCCCTTGTCCCTGACATCCTTTTGCAAGTTGCGGCACCCGAAGGACCTACTGGAGATTTCCTAACACAACAGATTGGTGTTTTCTATGGTAACGATGCTAGCCAATGTTTTTACTAGCTCGTTTCCTCAAGTACTCAATGGCACCGCGTAAGAAGGCCGCTCCGCCTACCAATGCTCTGAGGGAGAGGAATGAGATGCCACCACCAGAGAGCTCTCGTCGGAGAGCCAATAATCATGAACTTCAAGAGACAGAGAACTCGGAGAACGAGCAGGTCGATGTAGGAGAGGTAAATCTCAATAACGAAGTAGCCATGGAGGCTGTACCTGACCCAAACACGCCGACAACTGTGGATCAAATCAATGACTTACAGAGACAAATTCTATATGACCAAGACCTCTTTTATGACTTTCTAAGGTAGCAGGCGACTTCCTGCGCAAGGGTAATGCCACTGCCAAGGACAACACCAATCCCTCGGTAAGAGCAAAACCCTAGGAGGTCACTCCCTGAAGGTGAAAGATCGGAGCGACCCATGAGACACACAGGTTCGGCCCATCTGTAAGGAAATCCTTCATGTCATCTCGTGAGAACTGCAAATCTGCCGATCCAATCGGAATATGGACCATCATGGACATATAGATCGGTGGAACCTAATCAAGATGGTTCGATCAGAAGATCGATATTCTAGGGGCGACTAGGAGGAGGTCGCACACCAAGGCCAAGTCGGACATATCGTGAAGAAAGTCCCTCACATTCACATCAAGGCTCATCACGTCGTAACCTCTCACCATCACGTCAAAACTCACCGCAGGAGGAAACATCAAGAAGGGGTCGCGAGCGGGTTCGCGGTGAACGCGCAACCAGGCGTGATGGACAGTCACGTGATGAGGTGTTAGATAAAAGACTCTAAGAATTGGATGAGAAGTTGGAAGGGTTGAAGAAGTAGTCAAAAGGTGAAACACACTCCATACTAGGCCAACATCCATTCTCGGCAGAAATCATGAGCACATCTCTCCCCACCAAATTCAGGTTACCTACCTTCAAACTCTATAGCGGAACCACGGACCCCAATGATCACATCAACTACTTTAATAAAATAATGACTCTGTATGGTGCATCAGAGGTCATCTCTTGCTGAGCTTTCTCGGCATCCCTCAAAGGCGCAGCCACTTCGTGGTTCTCAAGGCTTAAGCCTTGATTAATAAACACCTTCGCAGAACTTTGCGAACAGTTTGTCACCCACTTCCAAAATAGCATCAAACAGACAAAAATCACAGTCAAGTTATTGAACGTGGTACAGAATCCAGGGGAGTCCCTCAGGGAGTATGTCACAAGATTTACGAAAGAATCCCTAGAGGTTAGAGACCTGGACGACCAAACTCAACATGTAGCCCTAGCCGGGGGCATAAGAGACCTAGACCTCATCAAGGACCTGGCACATCACGAGACCAGGATAATGAGAGAACTACTAGAGCGGTGCAATGATTTCACCAACATGGCCAAAGTACGAGAAGGGTGATCGTTGATAAAAAAACTAAGTGTTGCCCAGAGAGGACTGATCGAGATGGAAGCCTCGACTACACTCCCCTGAACATCACAAGGTCACATATCCTTATGTAGATTCAAGACTGTGGTTTGCTCCATTGGCCACGACCCATGCTTACAGGACCCGAGAAGCGAAATCCAAATAAGTACTGTCTCTTCCACAAAAACATAGGGACACAGAAGAGTGCATTCAACTGAAGAGGGAGATTGAACAACTCATCAAAGCAGGGAACGTGAACAAGTATGTAAGGGGAGGTCATGAGGGCCATTCGGGTCAAGGAGTTAGAGATCATGTTCGGGGGAGAGAGGAGCCACGAAGAGAGGAGAGGAGAACAAATCGTGATGGGGACAAAGGCCGCCACGAAGGAAGAAGGGATGCTCTGGGACCAAGCAATACCAAGGGAGCCCAATCCTCACTATAGTGGGGGGACCAGGACAGGAGTCTACAAGAAAGGCAAAGGCCCATGCTTGGTTTGTAGGGATAATAGAGATGCCAAACAAAGTAGCCAAGACAGAAACGGTAATCTCCTTCTCAGACGCCAACCTAAAAGGAGTGAGCTTACCGCATGAAGATGCCCTCGTGGTGTAGGTGGAGAGAGCCAATCGAGCCGTGCATAGGATGCTGGTTGGCACCGGAGCGTCCGTAGACATAATCTCACTAGAGGCCTACAGGCAGTTCGGGTTTAGTGATGATAAGCTTAAGCCTGAAGCAACCTACCTTCATGGGTTCTTAGGAGCCTCCTCTTCCATTAGAGGAACAATCGAATTGCCAATCACCTTCAGAAACCACCCTTGGCAAGTTACGATCATGGTTACCTTTATGGTAGTAAGGTTAGTCGTATCCTTTAACGGCATCCTAGAATGACCAACCCTAACTGCCCTGAAGGGAATAGTAACATCGATACACCTAAAGATGAAGTTCCCAACATAGAATGGCATTGGCGAGATCAATGGGGACCAGAAGAAAGCTAGGGAGTGTTATGCACTATTTGTCAAGAAGAATAACAGCAACACTCGGGGAATGGCTCTATGCATAGAGAACCTTATTAGCGATCAGAGGGGTGAGTTCATAGAACGAAGAGAAAAGCTGGTGGAAGACCTCGTCCCATTCCCTCGTAGCAAGGATGAACCCACCAATATAGTGCAGGTTGGATCGTTGCTAGACGAAGAATAGAAAGGTAAGTTGGGGCGACTCTTGAAGGAGAACTCGGATGTCTTCGCATGGTCAGCCTCCTACATGCCAGGCATACCTCGGTACATTACCAAACATAGACTGCACGTGGATCCAACTAAGAAGTCAGTCCAACAGAAGCGGAGGAATTTTGTCCTCGATAGATAAGCTACAATCAAAGAAGAGGTTAAGAAGCTGAGTTGCTCGGGGTTCATCAGGGGGGAGAAATTCCCTACTTGGGTCACAAATGTTGTGATGCTTCCCAAACCAAATGGCAAGTGGAGAATGTGCATGGACTATACCGACCTAAACAAGGCATGTCCCAAAGATGAATACCCCTGCCAAGGATTGACTTGCTAATCGACGCAACGCCGGTCATGAGATGCTAAGCTTTATGGATGCATACTCAGGCTACAACCAGATCCTCATGAAAGAAGAGGATGAGACCTACACAACGTTCAGGACAGATCAGGATAACTACTGTTACCACGTCATGCCATTTGGGCTAAAGAATGTAGGAGCAACTTACCAAAGGATGGTCAACAAAATGTTCGAGGCACAGATCAGGCGTAACATGGAAGTGTACGTAGATGATGTGCTTGTAAAAAGCGCCAAGGCTGAAGATCATTTAGCCAATCTAAAAGAAGTGTTCAAGGTATTGAGGAAAAACCAGATGAAGTTGAACCCGGCAAAGTGCGCCTTCGGCGTGACATCAGGAAAGTTTCTAGGTTTTATGGTTTTGGCTCGAGGTATAGAAGCTAATCCAACCAAGATCAAGGCCATCTAAGAGATGTCGCCACCCCAAATAGTAAGAGAGGTGTAAAGGCTGAATGGAAGGATAGCAGCCTAATTAACAAGGTTCATGTCGCGAGCTGGGGATAAGTACCTGCTGTTCTTTAAAACTTTGAAGAACCTAAGAAGCCCCAAAGACTTTACATGGACGAAAGAATGCCAGAGAGCCTTCGAGGAATTAAAGAAATATCTAGAGAGTCCACCATTGCTGAGGAATTGCAGCTCTACTTGGCGGCAACCCCAGTAGCAGTCAGTATAGTATTACTGAAGGAAGAAGGCAAACAACAGAAGCCCATCTACTACGTCAGCCATGTATTGATCGATGAAGAGACCAGATACACCAAGATAGAAAAGATAGCTTATGTGCTCGTGAACGCGGCAGGGAAGCTAAGGCCATACTTCCAAGCCCATATGATCTTCGTACTCACAGACCTACCATTGAAGAAGGTGTTACACTATCCAGACATATCAAGGCGACTGATCACCTGGGTGGTGGAGTTAAGCGAGTATGACATCTGTTCCAACCTTGAATGGTAATCAAAGATAGGCCCTAGCGGACTTCATCGTCGAATGCACTGTCTCAGAGATCGAGCTGAAAGAGGTAGGACATGAGGAGCATGATCGAGGATAGTGGGAGATGTTTGTGGACGGACGGGTCGAGTAATGCAGCAGGGAGCGGGGCTGGGTTCATAATCACCAGTCCAGAAGGTTTCTAGATTCAATATGCACTTTGATTCACTTTCTAAGCCTCAAACAACGAGGCAGAGTATGAGGTATTGCTTGCCAAACTACGAGTCGCAAGAGAATCCTGATCACCCACGTAGCCGTCCGAAGTGATTCCCAACTCATAGTAAACCAAGTAAACGGAGAATACAAAGCAAAGGATGAGCGCATGGCAGCCTACTTGATGTGAGCTCATGATTTAGTGGTTGAGTTCAAGAAGTTCGAGATGGTTCGAGTCCCACGGATCGAGAATGCTGTAGTAGATGCCCTATCAAGAGTCATAAATAATGAACTCTAGAACTTGGCCAGTGCGGTATACATCGAGGTACTTCATCAACCGACATACAAAGAAAAATAAGTCAACGAGATCAAGGAAGGGCCAAGCTGGATGGATCCCATCGTCAACTATCTACAGAATGATGTATTGCCCGAGGATAGGTTTGAAGCTAGAAAGCTGAAAATCTGGGTATCCAAATACACACTGATTGATGGAGTGCTATACAAAAGAGCGGTCATGGCACCGCTACTTAGGTGCCTAGAATCCGAGGGAGATAAGTATGCCTTAGTAGAGGTGCATGAAGGAATATGCGGAAGCCACATGGGAGGGCGAAACCTAGCCTATAAAATCCTACGTCAAGGATTTTATTGGCCGAAGATGCAAGAGGAGGCCATAAACTATGTTAAGGCCTGCGAGAAATGTCAGCTATTCACCCCGGTACCTCATCAATTGGCGACGCAAGTGACTTCCATCCTTAGTCCTATACCTTTCGCCATGTGGGGGATGTACATTCTGGGAGACTTCACACCAGCGTCCGAGAATAGAAAATACTTGGTGACGGCGATTGACAATTTCACCAAGTGGGTTGAAGCTGAACCATTGGTGAAGATAACAGAGAAAGAGGAAAGAGATGAAAAAATTTGTTTGCGACAAAGTGATCTACCAGTTCGGGGTACCAAGAATTCTTGTCATGGATAATGGAATGTAATTCAACAATCCCATATTCAAGACCTTCTATCAGACATACCACATTGACTTTTGACCCGTCTCCGTAGCTTACCCACAGGCCAATGGTTAGGTAGAGGTAACAAATAGAACACTGCTCGAGGGAATCAAGAGGAGACTAGATGAAGTGAAGGGGAGATGGGTTGAAGAACTTCTCGGTGTCCTATAGGCATACCGAACAACAGTGAGGACATCCATGGGAGAGAGAACATTCTGACTAGCATACGGAACCGAAGCTCTAGCACTGGTCGAGGTCCTCGCCTTGTCAAATAGAGTCTTGCACTTCAACGAGCTAACATACGATGATGGACTTCGAGCGAATTTGGATTTCTTGGACAAGGTTCACGAGAAGACATTACTCAGGAATGTGGCATACTAGCAGCGAACAACCAAGTACTATAATTCAAGGGCTAGAGAGAGGCTGTTCCATCAAGGTGACCTAGTTCTGAGAAGGGCTTAAGCGTCACAACCAAGGATGGAAGGGAAACTATCGGCAAACTGGGAAGGGCCCTATATAGTTTCTAAGCAGATATGACTAGGGACATATCGCTTGAAATCTCTGGGAGGGGGGGCAAGAAAATAGACTGACCTTGGAACTCTGAACATCTAAAAAAATTTTTACTAGTAAAGGATCAGCCACAATTAGTTTAGTTTAGTTATTTTCATGTTTCAAGAATTTTTTGAAGTTTTTTCCAAGTTGAAGATTTTCAAGTAATACAAGTTCTTAGCTGCACTTCTCCATTACTGATCAAATTCGCATAAGCACCAAGGCATATTGGCCACAAGGCTCTATGACAACCAAGGCCTATTGGCCACGAGGCACTATGCCAACCAAAGCCTTCGACCACGAGGCTCTATGTCAACCAAGGCCTTCAGCCACGAGGCTCTATGCCAACCAAGGCCTTTGGCCACGAGATAACAGACAATAGTAAATCACAATACGTACAAGAAAAGAAGTAAGACTCAAGCACAGAGATTCGAGGTGAAGATAGTATTGAGATTCTAAAAGCAACTACAAGTACATGAAAAAACAAAGTATCCTACGACATAAAAGGAAGAGATAACATCAAAGCTCAAGAGGAGCAATAACGGCAACGTCATACTTGGGAGATGACACCCTCGAGGATGAAGGAGAAGGAGCCCTAGAAAGCTGAGGGGGAGCTGTGCTCGGGGACTGAACCACCTCAACATCCTCCTCTGGGCAAGGGTCATCTGCTACTATCTCATTGGTATCCGCAGTGGCAGGAGGAATATAGCTCTGAAACTCGATAAAGTCATAACCGGGAGTTCTCCGGAGGATAAAGCCCACGATGTCGTTTATACCCATAGTATAAACCTCATTATTGTACACGTAGAACATATCCTCATAGGTTCGAGATACTCAAAATTCAGCCACAGCTTGCTCACGGGCATGGACAAGATCGACATCATCCTTCTGCCGTAGGGCACGAAGCTCATCCTCAAGGGCTTGGACCCTAGCAGATAAGTCTATGGTCCCGGCCTCCAAGGTAACCTTCTGGGAAGATAATAAATGAATCTCCTTGGCCATCTTTCTCTCCTAGACGGCACCCTCTTCACATGTGGCTTTCCACTCCAAGACGTCCCTCTCCAAACCCCGTAGGTGATGGGCATACTAAACATTCTTGAAGGCGTACTTCTCAAAGCGTAGCACCACTTCGACAGTACGATAATGGACCTGCAACCAAATTAAAGTCAGCAAACCCCCAACATATAAATATAGGAGAAGAGAAAATAAAGAGGTGCAAACTCACAGAAGCCATATCTCCATAGAGAGACTTCCTCAGCTTAGAATCGCTCATCCCTTGTAGGAGCTCATGGTCGAAAGGAAGCCGATCTTTGTCCACCCACTCTCAAGCGATCTCCTCACTGGCCATGACGAAATCCCCATTATGGATTCCCCAGGGAAGGACCAAGGGAGAAGGGGTCGGTGGGTCCTCACCAGCACCAACAGAAGAAACTACCCCCTTAACCTTGGAGGGGGGGGGGAACGATAGCACCAAAAATAGCAGGAGGAGAAGTGATAACGGGAGCCAGCCGAGGAAGCTTGAACACAAGAGAGCCCTTTCCTGTGCATCGAGGACCGGGACCACCCTTCCTCTTGGTACCCACGACAAAGACAATGCCAGTCATAGACATTGGAAGATCAGCCACGTCGGCATCCCTCGTCATAACTAGAATGGAGGAGGCATCCTTGCAGGGACGTGAGGTCTTAGGCGCCGCCTTCATAACTGCCTTCCTCTTCGCGGCATTGGCGTGGAAGCGAGTAGGGTCAGGTCAAAGATCCACTGACAACACAACATGAGAAGAAAGTAAGTCAGCATCGAGACAAACAAATAGAAAAACAAGGTATAAAAGGTAAATAAAAGACTAGACCAAGAACTTACTAGGACTCTTCCAAAGGAATAGGAAGGCTTCCGACTGCGATTGTTGAACATCAAACTTATTGCCTCTTAAGCAAAAGCTGAGGGACTCGTTCTCAAAGTCATTCAGATCGGGGGGCAGTTCGCACCCTGCAAGTCAATCTCCTCCCAATGGGTCCAAAATGAGCATTGAGGGATAGAGGCGAAGAAAAATTGGTCCCTCCAGCGTTTAACTAAATTGGGCATCCCCTCGAAGAATTCAAAACTAGCAAAGGAACCCTTAAGGGAACGACGGTGAAAATGGTACCATCCACCTCCTCCCCTCAATGTATAAAAATGTAAGAACAGGGGAATAGTAGCAGGACGACCGACCCAAGCAAAGAACATGAAAAAACCCAAGATAACCCTCCATAAATTGGGTAATAACTGCCCAGGGGTAAGACGCCAGTGGTCTAGTACCAATTTGGCAAACTTGAGAATAGGGAAGCGAAGACCGTTAGCAAAAGAGATCTTGTACAAGCATATCTCATCGGCTCGGTGGGAAAAGGCAAGATCACTATCCCCAGGGACACGAAGAACTATGCCGGCAGGGATGTGGTACAACTGACGTAAGGACGTCAAATCAGAAGAAGTCAAAGAACTATGATAATGTCCAATCCCGGTAGTCTTCGTAGTAGGGACAGATACCCCAGAATCGTCTTCATCGGAGTGACCATCCGAGTCTGGGCTCTCGGCAGAATGGACAACACCAGTGGCTCCCTCCCCCTCATCACTGAGTATAGGCCTAGGGGAAGGCAAGGGGGGAAGGGTGTCCACATCCGACTCGGACGAGGATGGGCCTAGTGTAGCCCCATCAACATCAGGCCTTCCACATATATAGTCAAATTCAAAGCTACTCGACATAGCAATAGGAAGAGAAGACTTACTCAAATGAAGCTCCCTGATACTAAGATACCTCAACGAAAAATCAAACTACACCTGTGAGAAAGAGCAAGTTCAAGTCAGTATTCAAAAAAAGAAAAAGAGAGAGAGAGAGAGAGAGAGAGAGAGAGAGAGAGAGAGAGAGAGAAGAAGAAGGTAATTGCCGAACCTGAAGAGAAGGAGAGATAAACCTAAGAACGAGGCTACAGACCACGAAGGCCCAAAGCACAAAGCTGAGGCCGAGCACGAGCGACGAGCATGGGTGACGAGTGTGGGTGACCTGTCGAGGCCGAGGGTGAGCAACCAGCCGAGGCCGAGCGCAGGCGACAAGCACAGGCGACCAGCCAAGGGCGACCAAGCAGGCAATGAGCACGAGCGACCAGGAGGGCGACGATTGTGGGCACCAGCTGAAGGTGACGAGAGCAACTAGGGCGAAGCCCCGGGCACGAAAAAAAAAAGAAAAAATAAAATCTCTCTCTGAAAGGGGAAAAAGGGCAAGTACTAGGGGAGCAAAAGAAATGCAGTTGGAACTTCAAAGACAAGGGAAAGAAAATGCACTTGATCAATGAGCAAAAATAGCAAACACTTGGAGGGTAAGAGCAAACACACTTGGGGAAGAATGGTGAATGGGGAGGAGAGCAAAAGCACTTGAGGAAGGATGGAAAAAAAGTGAAAATGGCAAGGCTTCAATGAAGGGAAAAAGTGAAGAGAAAAGGTAGAAAAGGTAGAAAAAGAAAAAGAAAAGCAAAAAGGTAGTGGGGGAGATTTGAACCCCTCACCTCTCCCACTTACCAACTTCCTACAAGTAAAACTAGCCATCTACATAAAACTCCTCCCTAGAAGCTTTATTTGCAATAAGCCCCTCACAAGATTAAGACAACACAAATACTACTTTCTTGAACACTCCATTCCAAGAGAGTGGGGGGCAAATGATAAACCAAAAAATATACGTGCAAGTCCCGAGATGCCATGTGTCCTAACCCGAAGGTGAGGCTAGCTCAAGCCCGGCCGTGACAGAACCAGTTCGGTAACCCAAGAGGAATAGGACCTAAGAGGTCACTCCAAAGGCCAAGTCTACCATGCAAGCCTACGGGGTCCAACCATGATGTCATTGGCAAGATCTACGTTAAACTATCACTAGAAGATCATAACTGGATGTATACCAAAGGGAGGACTATCCCAAAGAGGTATAAGTCTAACCAAACTCAATATGTGAAGAAGACGCTTAGGGAACCTCTTCCCTACTAGGACTCTACATCTCACGAGGAACCATTCCAAGTACAACTCTACTACGTGATGATCTCCCCTACCTAGCACATTCATCACTGATGAGGACTCTCCACACCGCCATACTCAACTATAAATACTCAGGTATTCCAACCCATTATTCATCTTGAATTCCAGTAATTCATTTGTTGCTAAGAGAGATCCAACTTAGGCATCGGAGAGTCCTAGGCCGAGACCACATCGGTTCTCCCTTGTCCCTGATGTCCATTTGCAGGTTGCAGAACCCAAAGGACCTAGAGATTTCCTGATGCAACAATTGTAATTTCTCTGTGCATCTTTGAGTTATTTTGGAGTTAATTAAAATAAATATGGAGAGTTCAGAGATTTTGGAGTGCTGGAGTTACTTCACCTAGTGATGGATTGATGCAGCGAAGCATTAGCTTTAAGGAGAGTGAGTCCTTCAACCCTCTCTATCTCTCTGCAATGAATTCCCATCCTTTACGTTTTAGAGTTGATTTGGAAAAGAAGATGAGTGATGAGAGAATTTCTTCACCTACCACTAAAATTTATATGGGCTTTGGGCCAATTTCTTTAAAAAAAAAAAAAGTCAAATTTCAATGCTAAATTTCCATGACTTGGACCCACTCATTCAAAAATGTTATAAAGATTATTTACACATAGGTAGTTACCAACCTTATTTTTTATTCTACAATCTATTGTGTTTAGTAGTTACCAAATAGTTTTTATTTTTTAATCAAAATGGTTTTCGGTAATGATTTTTTTTTTAAATAGGCAAAAACAAAATGAAAAAATGATACCAAAACGACCCTTAGTCTCATTCTATATTTTTCCCTATCCAATGTGCTTGGTGGAGATCCGTGTGAAAGGCAGTATTTCAATATTTTGGGTACTATGTTGTTTATACATGGATTAGATTTTACAATATAACAATGTGACATCATCTTGTTGTCCAAGAAAGTAGGAAAGTACAGTTCTGCCTATATTTGTTATTGCCAGTACCGAGCCCGTGAATGAAATACATCACCATGCATGCACATACAATCACAACCATATAAGTCCTATATGAGGTGTAGTTCATTTTATTTAATTAGCCACCTACCATCAAGGCAGGTTAGTGCTACTACAATCCCCAATACATGTATCCCTGGTACGGGCTTTTAACCCCTTCTTGCGATACACCCTTTGAGTTATCGGAGAGGACATGTCAGCTCCCGCATCAGTAGACCAAGGTCAGCCGGACCAGCCCTTTGGGATTAACCTGTGAGGCATCCATCCTTTTCATCACTTTTCTTTTCTCTGGCTTATAGTCCTTAATCACCTTTCGGTGCAATAACATTTCTTTCATTTCATTTCATTTCTTTTCTTTTCTTTTCTTTTCTCATTCATATGGTTACTCCCACAGGCATCCAACACCTTAACCCCTGTTGGCAAGGGTGCGTAGCACGGGTGATGAAACTCTAGCCCAATATGTCTATATAGCATCGTATGAGTCGGGTGGTGTCAATCGCATCCCATTCTACGGGCTACCACAGGCCTCATTTTCAAGCCAACTAAGGCATCTAGTCTAACAAATCACATACAGCATACAATGCTCATTCATAGATTCCAGCAGTCAACTCATTGTTGTTTCTAGATTTCAAGATTTAATGAAATAAAATATATGGCACAATTTCATTATGTTATAATTCATTTCAGCATATTTGTTATGTTACATCTACATATACGATGACATTTCACTCACCTTGGTTTGGTCCTACTGGTTCAGTTGTTGGTGCAATTCCGGCCGGTGTCTGGCTATGCATCTCGAGCCCGGGATCAATTCCTAATTTATTAAATAAAAAATGTGTTAATTAAATATTCAAAGCTATTTTGGATAGCCTAGTGTTGGTCTGGGCTCACTGGTCTGACTCGGTGTTTAGTCTGGTGTCACTTGAAATTTTTCGGGTCTTGCACTGGGCTTTCGGGTCCATGTCCCAGTGCATCATCCAGAGATGTGAAATAAGATCAGATTTGGTATATGGCAGTGTAACCAGTGGTACATGGCCTTGACAGTCATATAAAATAGTCCCTAGGTCAGCAGCTCTGCTGGACCATCCCTGCCATAGTTACCAGGCCTTGTGGGGCCTACTTGGGTACCCATTTGGATATTACCAAACAGATGTGAAGAGGGGTATTTTGTTCATTTACCACCTCCTCACACTATATATGGCCCACTGGTGAAGGCCCACAGAGGTAGGACAGCAGTACAACCCAATTTGATTCTCTGGGCGATTCTTGGGTGATTGGGCAATCGCCTAGTGCATTGCCCAGAGCCTGTTTGAGGTGTGAACATGCCTGGTTTCTTGAATTTTTCTGCATGGGCAGTCATGAGGTTGATCTGGAATGCATGTAGGTTGGTTATGGACCCCATTTGGAGTGGAATCCAATGGTTCCCATGGTTCATAGCTTGGTTCTTCCATTTGGAAGCCAGAAGCTGTCCAGACAACCCAGAGAACAACAGCCCAGGCTGTGTTCTAGCTCAGAGCTATGGCTTGGGCTGCATGTAAGGGTGGTTTTATGTGTATAATCATGGTAGGGAGCTATTCCGACACAAAGCTAGGCAAGGAGCAGCCAGCATGTAAGGATCCATGTCCAGACTGCCTATTCTGGGTGCAGCTGGGCAGTGCAGTCTAGCACAGAGACTGGTCTCAGTCTTAGATGTAAAACAGTAGGTAAATTACATATAAGATGCTTAGATCTTACATGCAATAGCTTTGCATGTCAGATCTGAGGCATCTCAAGGCAGCCCCTAGGTGTTCTGGGCTTTCCTTAGCCAGTTTCACCTTCTCAGAGCAAGGATCAACTGAGATTCACAGAGAAGAGCAGCAGCAAATGGAGATGAAGATCAGTTTACCTGGGATGGATGGGCTGCAAAAACTGTGTGCAGGGTGGTAGCACAGTGATCCACCTCCCTTTCCTCTTCTTCTTCCTTTCTCTCTTTTCTTTCTCTCTTTCTCTCCTTTCTCTCCCTCCACGATTTGAACAGTGTAGGAACCTATTTTTGGGCTGGGGCCTACTTATTTATAGGCCAGCCATAACTGAGGCTTGTTTGGCTGCCAACCCTCCACTTCTAGAATGCATTTTTAAACTGATTCTGGGCCATTCTGGCAGCTCAGGTGGGGTCCACATGGTACCAGGGGTAGGTAATGGTTCCTGAAATTCCCATCTACCCCTAGAGGACAGTAGAGGGTGTCCATGGTCTGTATGAGTGGTCCCCATATGTCTAGAATCCAAAATATGCAATTCAGCCACTCTGGGCGATTCACTAGGTGATTGGACCAATTGCCCAATGCATCACCTAGAGAATACAGCAATGCTGTAAATGCTCTGTGCTTACACAGGTGCTTGGCCCAAGGCTTGGGCTTTGCACCAACACCCCACCCAGTGTTTAATACACATCTTTACAGGTGTGGGCCCCACATTCATGGATAGGAGAGAATACCTAGGGTCTATGCAGTACATTATGTTGTGTGCAGTGCAACTGCATGGGGCTGCAATCCGCCTTCTAGCAGGTATGTAGGAGGTCATTCTCAGAGGTTCAACTACTGGGGTGATGCTCCATAGTGTGTTTGGGTGACTGGTCAGAGGTCCCTGTCCTTCATACAAAATTTCCAGCCGGTTAGGGGCAGGCTTGACATGTTGTGCTTAATGAAACCAATTTCCCTTTTGAACCAGTTCCACCTTCATCAGCTAAACCAGACTTGCCTTCTATTTTAGGGCCACCACCTCTTTTACAATGGATGCACCAACAACACCCACCAACCCAACCCAATTCCACCTCCACTACTCCAACAATCGTGCAACCAACTACGACTCAGTCAAACAATTCAACTCCAGCTTGTACCCCATCAATTGATCTTTATGTTGACTTACCTGCACCATCTTCAGAAAATCAAGCTTCAAACCCAATACCTCCTGGGAGAACATTGCTCCTTGCACCTCCACATCCAATGGTAACTCGCACAAGAAATGGCACCATTAGGCCCAAGGTGTTTTTAGCAGCTCAAAAGCATGAAGACCCACTTTTGGAACCGACCAGTTTTGGGGCTGCCAATAAAATACCTTTCTGGCGAGAAGCAATGACAAATGAGTTCAATGCGTTAATGCACAATGGAACTTGGATGCTTGCGCCACTACGTAATGATATGAAGGTGGTCGGTTGCAAATGGGTCTTTCGCACAAAGCAAAAGGCTGATGGCACCCTGACAGGTATAAGGCACGTTTAGTAGCAAAGGGATATAGTCAACAAGAAGGGATTGATTACAACGAAACATTCAGCCCTGCAATCAAACCAACCACTATTCAGTTGGTGCTTGCAATAGCTATTTCTAAGAGATGGCCAGTGCTGCAACTAGATGTGCAAAATGCTTTTCAACATGGTGATCTAAAGGAGGATGTCTATATAAAGCAGCACCGGGCTTTACTGACCCAACTTTTCCAGCTCATGTTTGCAAGATATGTAAGTCTTTGTATGGATTGAAACAAGCACCGAGGGCTTAGTTTGATAAGTTAAGTTCCTTTCTTTTGGAAAATGGATTTAGGGCTTCAAAAAACTGACAACTCTCTCTTCATCTCAATACAGAAAATGGGCACAATATATATCTTGATTTATATGGAAGACATAATTTTGATTGGGAGTAGTGATGCTTTACTCCGACAGTTTTTGCAAAAAGTGGGCATGGCTTTTTTAGTCAAAGACTTAGGAAGACTTCATTACTTCTTAGGAATCAACGTTGAATGGATGAATGATGGGATCATCTTGTGCCAAGAGCAATACATTCAAAATCTTCTCCAACGTACAAAGATGCTCGACTGTAAACCAGTTTCAACACCGGCAGCCACCTCCTCAAGCCTCTGTCAATTTGGTGGGGAGCCCATGGCGGATCCAACAAAATATAGAAGTGTAGTGGGTGCACTCCAATATGCCACCTTGACAAGACTAGATATACAATATGTGGTGAACAGGTTTGTCAATACATGCATAACCCAACAACAACACATTGGATGGCAGTTAAGCAGATTTTAAGATATCTTAAATCGACAGTTTCCCATGGCATTATATTTCACAGCAATGCAAAGATTGAACTATCAGCCTTCTCTGACACTGATTGGGCAGGTAGTCCAGATGATAGAAAATCAACTGGTGGATATGCAATATTTCTTGGTAACAATATCATCTCCTGGAGTTCAAAGAAACAATCAACAGTTGCAAGATCTAGCATAGAAGCTGAGTATAAGGCATTAGCAAATGCCACTGTAGAAGTGACTTAGCTCCAATCCTTGCTCAAATAGTTGCAAGTATATTTACCAAATGCTCCTCTTCTATGGTGTGACAACATAGGGGCAACCTATCTCACCGCAAATTATGTCTTCCATGCACGGATGAAGCATGTGGAAATAGATTTCCACTTTGGTCGAGACAAAGTTGCTAAGGGCGATCTCCATGTCCGGTACATCTCCACAAAAGACCAATTGGCCGATGTGTTTACCAAACCACTATCATCTCACCGATTTGTTGCCATCATAAGCAATCTCAAAGTGGTCTCCAACCCCATGAGCTTGAGGGGGAATGTTATGACATATGAAGATTCAAAATCGGTCCATGGTCATCAAGACCATGGAACTGTGGTACAAAGAGGAATCATAATCCAAAACAAGTCAATGCTGACTCATGGCCTATCCTCTCCCAATGCTCAGCTTGCACACAAAACACATGCCAATTTCCTACATGGAAATAATTCAAAATATCAAGGAAAGAAAGCAGATATGTCTCCTATGTCTCCCCCCAATTATCAGCCCCTAAATCAAGGATTTTATTCTTATCTTTTCCCTAATATAGATCCATCGGTTATGGCAAGGATGGATTTAAAGATTGTAAGAATGAATGAAAAAAGGTAAGTGAATACACTATTCTCTCTCAAAGAAGAGAGCCCTTGGACGTAGGTGATTCACCACCGAACCAAGTAAAACATTGTGTCTTCTCCTCTTGTCTCTCAACCTTTCTTCATGTCTTCTCTCAATCTCAACAAAAACAAAGAACCGATATGCATGGACTAAGAATCTCTATAGCTCAAATCGATTGTGGCTTTCATTCATAAATTACATAAGCCCGGAAATAAACTTTTTTGTCCTGGAGTGTGGTCTATGCCGGCACTCCCCTCTTTAAAACAAGGGGGCAGAGGTGTCTTTTCATATGGGGAAGAGAGAGATAGACTCATGGGAGTGCTGGTGTAGGCGAGAGAGTTCTTTTTCCCAATAGGATATTTGGAAATTAAAAAACTGATAATTCCAAGTTCAGTGATATACATAAAAATATACCTTTACAGGTGATACTATAACAGGAAGGTCTTCTGATGACATACGACCAAGTGGGTCCCATATCATTAATGTACCTAAGATATCACGTCTTCTATTCTCTTCCAAGACAACTCAAAACAACCGACCTAGCTCAGTCAGTTGTAACAACTCACGATCCATTCAGTCGGATCGTAATACAAACCGACCCGAACTATAAAACGAACAGCGTCTGACAGAGGTAAGTATTCACATTTATTAATCTTACCGTATTTCACTCTTATATACTGATTGCCTGATTCTGACTTAATCTTCGGAGTTACCACGAGTTAACCTCGGGTTTTATCCTACCATTCTACATTTCTTCTACGGGTCATCTGCTTCAGCAAGTCCAGAATTAAGCAGCAACATTCATATATCTCACATTATAGGTAACAAGACCTAATATCATACCTGAGACAAAGATAGAAGCCGTACTTCCCCTTGTTCTGCATTTAAGCCAAAAGAAAGAAAGAAAGATTAATTACTTTTACTGAAACTCATATTGCATGCATTCTACAATGGGTAGCCTGTCTCTCTTAAGCAATAAGCACTCGGCTGATTCTGCATAACCATAACAATTTTTTTAACGTAACATTAATGTAAATATGAATCTTTTCATCCATGCCTTCTGCACACAGAGAGAGAGAGAGAGAGAAAGAGAGAGAGAGAGAGAGAGAGAGAGAGAGAGAGAGAGAGAGAGAGAGAGAGAGAGAGAGAGAGAGAATGCATTGATAGTTAAAGATGGATGATCTTGAAAGTGAAAAGGGAAAGTCTAAGAAGGTGACATGGAAGTGATATTGGCGCGGCTCAATCTGAGATTGTTTTACCATTCAACTGTAAAGCCGTCTTCGGATTGAACCCCACCAATATCGCTTTCTTAATTTGCTTCCCCCATAATTCACAAATCTTTGCTTCTGAATGAGAAAGAATGGAGGGAGAGAAGAGAAAGAAGGAGAGGATGCAGAGTGAGAATGGTGGAAGAAGAGATGAAGAAAGGTGGAAGCTGGATTGTGGAAGAGAGAGGAGGGAAAGGAGAGAATGTATAATGGGTACCTGGGATTGTCTTGCCTCGGGATGGTAAGGGGGAGAAGGTGAGTGAAATGATGTCAAGGGGACTTAAGGGAGCAAATTACTTTACCAACCAAGTGTCATGCTTAGCTTGTACTCATAAAATCAAACTCCTCTCTCTTGCGCATGCACCTGCAATATTCTCCACCAAAAACCCCAAAAACCATTCCTTTTTGCTCCTACCTGCACATGCACGTTAGTTAACATGTTTACAAATACAGTAGAGACCTCAACAACGAAATAATTCTCTTGTCTTTAAGTGTATATAATTATATATGCCATGTGAAAAAGGTCTTTAATTATATAATCCAACTAAGGTACTATTTATAATATAATCTTTGTTTGATCTCAAAGGATTGAATCACCTGAGATTTAAATGTTGGGGGTACGATGTTTTGTATTTTATTGTTTGGATTAAGGGATTGATTTCGAACAGATTGTTAATTATTATATTAGTGGGGTCTCGCCGAATTAGCGGGTCCATATGAGTATTTTGGTAAAATTCTTGTATATATTTTCGTTATAAATTTGTAGTGAGGGTTCTTGTTCAGTAATACAATATGAGAGACGTGTAAATATGATAACTTTATTCTCTATTAATAGTTTAACAGATCTCATCTCACTTTGGACGTAGGTAAATTTGCCAAACTAATAAATCTTTTGTGTGCACTGTGCCATCCTTGGTAATATGTAGTTATAATCGATGTTTTAATCAATTAAATTTAGTTTGAATTAGTGTGAAAAACCAGACCTTTATCCCTTTGAGATATTAAGCGATGCATGCAATAGGATCATTACTTATTGTACTAGTGGGGTTTCGTCGAATTAGTAGGTCTATACCGTCCTCGGATTTTTTTAAAGATTATATGGGTATTTCGGTAAAATTCTTGTATAAGATTTCATTATAAATTTGTAGCGAGGGATCATGTTCTATAATGCAATCTGAGAGAGGTGTAAATACGATAACCTATTCTCCATTGATAGTTTAAAAGATCTCACTATGGACGTAGGCAATCTTGCCAAACCAGTAAATCTTTTGTGTGCACTGTGTGATTGTTTGTTTGCGATTTTCATTTTTTTCTATATCTTTATAGGTTTCGTTTTCACATTAAATTGTTGGTACAATATGTTTTAAATGAGATTGGTCATTAATATACTTAAAACTATTCCTAATGGAACGAGTAGAGTATATGATGAATCAAAGGATTGAGTCACCTGTGATTTAAATTGGATTTTTGGCCTCAAATAAGAATCCGTATGTAGTAGTAGTAGTAGTCGCAGTAAGAAGAAGAAGAAGAAGAAAGAGTAAAGATGGTGTGATTGATGATCGAGGGAATGTGAGAGAAAGGCGGAATCTTGGGAACCGAAACGCAGAATGTCAGCGAAGGATTGATTGTCTAGAAAGAAGTTTCGGAAGGTACGTAAAATGCTCCCTCACACTATTCTTGCAATCGCCAACCCAAAGCGAAGACACCGGCGCTTAAAGAGCCACTGCCTTGGTCCTATGCTAGGGGACATAAACATTGGGTTGCTGCCTTTCTATCTCTCAGTCTGTTTTTTTTTAAGCCTCTCTCTCACCCTTCTCTTTCAAGATTATAGGGAATGCCAAAAGCTCCTTTTAAAAGCTTGTTGAGCAAAAAAATACGAGGCACCCTCCACTCATATCTCTCTCTCATGATTTGGGTGACACAGCTCGCGTGCCACCTCCCAAACAGATTCCCCACGCCATAAACCATTCTGTCGTATCTTCTCTCTCTCTCTCACTCTCACTCAGAAGAGGGTGGGACAACTCAAAGTTAGACTACTTGAGGTGTTACGAGAAGAGAGACACTAGTGCTTTACTTGTGCAACAAACATTTTTCTGGGCGGGTCATCAATATTTTGTTTACCATTAACTTTTAATTACTAAGAAGGTATACATATTTCCACATTAATTTTTTTGGTAAAGTTTCTTTTTCATATCAGTATCAGCTGATGTGAATTAATTGACAGTTATGATTTAATCAGACATGTTTTCTTTTTCTTTCCTTTTGGCTCTTCTAGAGCATTTCTTATTTTTATACTTGATAAAACCCAACCACTAAGGGTGTGTATGGCTACGTACAAAACAAATAATTCTGATTTGTTTTCTTTTTTTAAATATATTTGGAACAAAACATGTATGTGACCTCCGGTCTGTTTTATGATTTTTTGGAATGAACTATAAAAAACAAAAACACATTTCTTGGTCATTTGAAAAACAAATTTAAAGTAGTTTTTAAAAAATAAAAATAAAAATAAAAATTTATAACAACACTAGTCCAATAAATCTGACTCTCTCCCGCTCCCCTCTGACAGCATCACCACCATCTCTTCCACTGTCACCACTGCCACCACCTCTTCTTGTTATACCTTGTACCCAGAAAAAGAATAATCAAATGTTGTTTATGGTTGAAAGGTACTATACGGGTTTCTTCTTACAGAATCCGTTTTATATTGGTCCAACAGAAGAATATTGACATTTCAGGTAATTAAGGACCATGAGTTGTTAATTTAAAAGACATGAATTAAATATATTGGTTCAATGTTAAATGAGTTAGATTGACCGTAAGATTAGTGTGGACCCTACTGAGATGATCCACAATGAGGTGATATAATTGCCAAATTGTATAGTTTTGGGTGAAGTAGCGGCTTCACATAGCTATTAGGGGAACTTCTAGTAAGGTTTTTGGGGATCCCAAAACACAAGAAAAGAAGGTAATTGAGTTATCTTTCTAATGAAAAAAGAATCGGGTTAATCAGAATTAAAACAGAAAAGTTATGGTCGTTTGAACAGTCAAGGGTCGGAGGACTTGATCCTAAAAATGGGAACCGGTCAAGTAGTTCATAGTGGTGGCGTAAGGTTGAAATCGGGCGATGGACACTTTGTGGGTGTTGGGAACTTTAGCGACTCAAATATGAAGAAAAATGATGTGGTACAGGGGATGCACAATTTAAAAATAAAAGAAGTCGTCACATAGGTTTTTTATGAGCCTAGAACCTTATATAGGTAGCCCAAATCCCAGTTAAAAGATAGGGCAACGATTGATTCCATATGGTCTGACCAGAGTTTGGGTAAGAGGTCAAGTTACGGAAGGGGGAAGATTTGACGCACCCCACTCTTTCCGGATGATCCTGTCCTTCTTTTAAATGCTGGGGTTCAAAGATTCTCTCAAACAAAATGTATCCTATACCAACATGTGAAGCTAACATTTATGCATGGAATCATGGTATAAATCCTACATTACTCATATGAAAAGAACACTAATAATTACACAGAAACATGTCACTTTAAAGACCCACATTATGCCAAAATTAAAATAAAATGAGACGTGAACATACCTTTGTACAACTCTTAACAAAGAACGAAAAGGGAAGATTCCTTGCTTCTTCGATGAACTTTCAAACTAAAATTTTGGTGGAGCTTTAGCTCTATCAGACGAGCTTTGTTGACGAAATTCAGGCAGAACCCCGACTTATAAAATGAACTTTTGTTGATGAAATTCGGGCAGAACCCTGAATTACAGGAGAACTTTGTTGAAATTTCGGCAGAACTCCAACTTATCGAGCACACTTTCTAGACGAAATTCGGGGAGAACCTCGGCTCAAGTGGAGGGGGATTGACTACTCCTCTCTCTCTTGAAGGACTATACCTCCTAAAAAAGGGTTGGGCTTAGAGGTGAATCACTCACGCACTTCTAAACCAAATCAGGATAATTCTCATTTCTTTGCAGATATTGGCACATCGGGGCATCAAGATAACACTAAAACAAGTAAAAAGCTCTTCAAAAATTGCACTAGAGGCAAGAAATTAGGATTTGCACTTCAAAGTTTGGATCTTCAAACAATAGTAGGGGTTATTTATAGGTTAGAAATTAGGATATTTTAGGAGATATTTTCGCTAAATGGACTCAAAATAGGTTTCATGGATCTGTTGATCCATAAATGGATTTGCTCCCCTATTTTGGCTAAAAAATGCTTATTTGACTGTTTTGGATGTTGAGTCGTGATCATACATTGGATTTTTACGTGCAATATACTGTTGGATTCATTTTTCTGAGCACTATCCATTGGTATAGTTTTTGGTCCAAAAATATTTGAAATTCAAAACAAGTGTTAACCGTAATTTGGTGCCGACGGAATTCCCGATAGTCTTTTTAACACTGCTTTTGCACCATTGGCTAGAATCAATTATTTTGCACTCAATCCATACCTTGTTAACATCATTGTTGGGGGGGGTGAAAAAATTCAGTGTGTACAGGTGGTCGACAAGATGACCACAAGCAGAACTCACAATGAGCAGTTGGTTGATGTCAATAAGTCTTCTAGTTGATCGGATCAGGCAATTAGACGAATTTACATTGTCTGGTATTGTAAGGATCCACCATGCGTGTTATACCCGCACCCAAACTACACCCTAACTCCCTGGGCCAAGTTGGACTTTCATTGGTAGATGTTGCGACGCTGCCAACGGTCAACACCTATGACCTTGGGCCGTGGCAGTCAAGGGAATAACTGGAATAAAATGGTGGAATATCGATCTGATGGGCGATGTGACCGCTTGAAGGTGAGCATTTAATCGTTAAATATAATGTGTATGTGCTTTCTTTGTAACCCTTGAAAGGTGGGCCAAAGCCCAGGGTCTATTGCCTTAGGTTTACCCTATTTCTGTAGGATTGGACCCTGAGCTGGACTCACAGGGGTGAGTCTCACACTTGCTGTAAGGTTTATTTTGGGTAAAGTGTTGTGGGACCCACTTGTCCAATGTCTTGAATTTCATCGTGGTGCCCCTGGACATGGTGGGCCCCATCCTCTTCTTTTATATTTTTGTGTTGGGCCTTAAATGTGGGTCCTAAAGACCCAACTTAAACTCAAAAATGGGTTTTGGAGTTTTAGAGGCCAAACCAAACATTCCTTTTTTTAAACCCTTTTATAAATAGAAGTCATGACCATTAAATGGTCATAACTTCAGCAACCTACCTAGAATCGTGGAAACAAAAGAAGGGAAAGAAGAAAGAAGAGAAGGGAAAGAAGAAAGGAGAGAAGGAAAGCACAGAGGGAGATTGGAGGAAGATTTGGGTCGTGGAGCTCAGCCTTTGGAACATCTGGCTACTCGATTTAGGTGAGTTCTTGAATAGCCTCTCTCCCTCTATCTTCTTTATTTCTTTTGGGTTTGGGGAAGAACCGTTGAGGTTGGGGGTTTTGACCTAAGGTTCCACTTGGAACCCAAGGATGTTTATGGCTTTGGTATCCTACCTTCTTGGGGGCTTGAAGCTCACCTCTAAGACCTCTCTTTATCTTCTATTGGAATAATTTTCTTGGATCTAGGGTTCTTGATGGAGAAACCCTAGATTTGGATGATTTGAAAGGATTTACTCCTTGAACCCAACAACCCTATGATAAGGGTAGGGTATTATGACCCTAGGTGGTTTAAAGACCCTTCCCCCAAGTCCTTGCAATCTAAACCCGAGTGAAATCGAGTAGGGAAGTTCAAACCTTGGGAATCTTGGATTCAGCAGAGAGGTGGACCCAGTGGTGGACCTAGGCCAGAAACCACCATAAGAGTCCACCCCTAATTTGTCTACAGGTGGACCTAGAGGTGGACTCAGGCTAGAATCCCTATATGAGTCCACACCTATTCTGTTTTCAGGTGGACCCAATTGGTGGACTCAGACCATAATCCACCTACGAGTCTAGTCCTGGTTTTTGGAGTATTTTGCCCAGGTTGGACCCAGGCATTGTGCCTCCACTCAAGAGTCCACCTGGACTCTGTTATCCTTCCTTAAAGCTTAACCTTTGGAGACCATTTGGGACCCTCCTACCTTACCTAATTTGCTTTGTCACGTTTCTTTAGGCAACATTACTCTTACGGTGAGGTTTATCATACATTGATCGGCAACGAACCCTAGTAATCGAATCGCGAACTAATAGGTGAGTGGGTGTGGATTTGATTTAATTTGGGAGTGTTTTGTATTATATTATGCTTGTATGCCATTTCTCATGCATACTCATTCTTGCATTATTATAACCATGTTTGTGGAAATTACGAATGTATGCATTATGAATGTGGCTTGTTAATGTCTTCATCATGTTTATAATTGGTCTGTCATGCACCGTGTCGTGCTGGTACCCGGGTGATAGATGATATGGGATGTTGATGCATTCAGAATACCTCTCGATACGATAGTATCATATTGCATCATACGGTTAGTGCTATTATATGGTTTGTCATGCGCCGTGTTGTGCTGGTACCCGAGCACTAGATGGTATGGGACTTTGATGCATCCGAAATACCTCTCGACACGATAGTTCATATAGTATGGTTAGGGTTATGTTCCCCTTGCTACGACCTTTACCAATAGGGGTTTAGGTGTTGGGTAATCAAGGCTCCCTATGTGCCTGAGGAGTGATTCGAGGCCAAGTCAGGGATGACCATTAGTTATCGGGGTTTGCCTCCAGGTGGTGAGTGGCTTCTACCGGCGCGAGTCCCATTATAACAATTGAGGTCACATTTCGGTGATAAGATAAGTGATCCGCGATGTTACTCGAGTTGTTGCAGTAGCAAGAACCTAGTGACTTAGACATGTTTGCTAGGTGGCTAATATTGTTAATTAATTTATGCATCATGGACTATGTGTTATTGTTTGTATGTTCCCCATCCCCTCACTGGGCTCAGTGGAGCTTACCCCTCTTTGCACAACCGTTTTAGATGTGTTGCAGGTGATGTTTTGGTAGAAATCTCTGTGGCTCTTTCTCTTGGATATGTTTTGCTCGGTGTTGCTGACGTGCAGTCAGTGACTTCGATCTATGATGTTGATTAGATGTTGATGACTGTGCCAATGGGGCACTTGGATCGAAACACTTATTTCTTTGTTCCTTTTAAGTTTCATCATTTGTATGGTATAAACTCTTTAATATTACTGTTGTTCTTAGTTTTAGTTAATCTCTTGAGAAAAGATGTAATATATTAATTGTCTATCACTTAGACTTTTAAACTCTTTTATTATTGTAAATGCTTCCGCACTTTTGTATCTACATTTACTTTTATTGTAAATGTATTTCTTCCTGCACTCTGATGTACATATGAGTTGACTGTGATTCAAGCCACTGCATCGAGATCCTAGCGGTAGTTTAGGATGTTGGTAAGCATCCTAGTCATACCAAAAACCCTAGGGTGGGGGTTGGGGTGTGACAATGCGAGATCCAGGTTTTCCCTGAATATAGGTTTATTGGGGTTCCTCCCGGAAATGGTCCTCCCTTCAAGGACTATAAAGAAGAGTATTGCACAATTATTGGGAGTTTGGGATCATGCAACATATAAGATATAATGGAGTCGCCACCAAGGATTAGGGCCTAGAACTCAATTGGTGTTGCCCTATCCATGGAAGTGAAAAGGGCTATATGATTCCATATCGTTTGCTCAGAGAATTTGGGTAAGCTGTCAGGTTATGAGAGTGGGAAGGTGTTAGGTACCCACCTCACCCAGTTGAACTGATCTTTCTACTAGATGCTTGATTTTGAATGTTCTCCCATGATAATGCAATTTATACTAACATGAAAGATAATGAATTTGCAAAATATAATGAATAACTATAAAAATAATGAAAATATGCTTACACAATCTACATTATGCCAAAATATGTGGCCAAAATAAAAATATGTACCTAGTGATTAAATTAATCAAAAACGTGCATAATAACGACTATAAATGAGGTAATTCTTACTCAGACTTTGGGCAGAGTAACGGCGTCACTGTGGATGAAAGAGCATATTGCTCGCGCTTCAAGAAGTACCTCGGCGCTATATACACTAAAATGTCGACGGAGCTTCCTGGACTCTGGCAGGGCTTCTGTGTCCTAGACACCAAAGGGCTTCCTACTGACTAGACTCCAATAGGGCTTCCGCGTCCTGGACACCAATGGGCTTCTAAGGGACCAAAACACTAAAGCCTAAATAGACAAAAAGGCAGAAATGGACAAAGCTTCTCTAGGGACCAAAATTCCTCTTTGATCAACTATATTGGAGGAGAGGCCCAAAAAGCTTGAGCAGCCCCTCCCTGGGCTGGACGGCCCCATCCAGGTTAGGACAGTACCGCCCAAACCCGGGGTAGCACAGCCCAGGTCATTGGTGGCACCACCCAACTCCTGGTGGTGCCACAATGGGTTCAAGCCGAGTCACCAACCCCCTGATTGGTGCAACAGAGCTCTGGGTGGTGCCGTTGACCTCTGAGTGGCGTTGTCGATCTTCTGCGGTTTTTCGTTCAAATTTTGGGAGGCACCAACTGGGTCCGAATCGGTATGGTTTGGCTAAAATAGTCAAATTTCTTATGCTTGGGTATTTATTATGGGTTTATGGGTGCCTTAAGAGAGATATCATATCCATGACCTTGTTTGTCATCATTGCCGGGGGTGACAAAATTCAGTGTTACCGTTTGCCCCTCTTTGGCTGAGCCCTGTGCCAATAGCCGAAGGGCAAACACACAAGATCATCTGATTTTGTCACTAGAAGCATGTACTATCATCACTTTGCTCATAGGTAATAGAATTGAACGATAAAAACAACTCTTCGGTAAATCAACCGATTAATTATGCAAATTGCCTACTATAAGGCTTTTCAATAAAACCAAATATGCAAAATCAATAAGATGAAAATGATATGTAAATCCTTATAACTGCAAATGTTGTAGCTTTTCTTAGCCAAAATGTGAGAGTGATAAGGCACCACTCGACCAGAAGTGAGGGTGATAAGGCACCACTCGACTAGATGTAAGGGTGATAAGGAACCACTTGGCCAGAAGTGAGGGTGATAAAGCACCACTCCACAAGAAGTAAGGATGATAAAACACCACTTGAGCAGAAGTAAGGGTGATAACGCACCACTCGGCCAGAAGTGCACGAACAGAAGTGAGGGTGATAAGGCACAAATCGACCAAAAGTGAGGGTGGTAAGGCACCACTCGACCAAAAGTGAGGGTGATAAGGCACCACTCGACCAGAAGTGATGTTGATATGGTACCACTCGACCAGAAGTGATGGTGATAAGACACCACTCGACTAGAATTCTTGGAAATTCAAAGATTAGTTCGACATCCTTCAACCAACTTTTGGGAATTTTTAGATTGATTCAGCATCCTTCGATTAATTCACTGGGGAAAATTTGAGATGATTTGGTGCCTTTGGCCAAATATTGCATGGTACAGAAGTGGTAGAGCACCCTTCGGCCAAGTTCCTAAGAATTTTAAGATTGATTCGGTGCCCCTCGGCCGAATACCGCATGGTATAGGAGTGGTACGACGCCATTTGGGCTAGTTCTTAAGAATTTTAGAGTTGATTCGGTGCCCTTTGGCCTAATACCTCATGGTACAAGAGTGGTACGATGCCCTTTGCCGAGTTCCTCAGAATTTTAGGGTTGATTCATGGACCTTCGGCCGAATACCACATGGTACAAGAGTGATGTGGCACCCTTTTGCCGAGTTCTTGAGAATTTTAAGGTTGGTTTGGCGCTCTTCGGCCGAATACTGCATGGTACAAGAGTGGTACGACGCCCTTTGGTCAAGTTCCTGAGAATTTTAAGGTTGATTCGGTGCCCTTTGGCTGAATACCGCATGGCACAGGAGTGGTACAATGCCGTATGATAGAGTTCCTGAGAAGTTTAAGGTTGATTCGGAACCCTTCGGCCAAATACCGCATGGTACAGGAGTGAAACAGTGCCCTTTTGCCAAGTTACTGAGAATTTTAAGGTTGATTCGGCACCCTTTGGCCGAATACCGCAAGGTATAGGAGTGGTACAATGCACTTTGGCCAAGTTCCTAAGGATTTTAAGGTTGATTCAGCACCTTCTAGCCGAATACCGCATGGTACAGAAGTGGTATGATGCCCTTTGGCCGAGTTCCTGGGATTTAAGGTTCTTCAGCGCCTTTCAACCAAATACTGCATGGAATAGGAGTGTTACTATGCCCTTTGGCCAATTTCTTGGGAATTTCAAGATTGATTCAGCACTCTTTAGTCGAATACAAAATGGTAGAAGAGTTATATGGTGCCCTTCATCCAACTTCTTAGGAATTTTAAGAATGATTTGGCGTTCTTCGGCCAAATACGGCATGGTACAAGAGTGATACAGTGCCTTGGCTAGCTTCTTGGGAATTTTAAGATTGATTTGGCGCCCTTCGGCCGAATATAGAATGATATGGGAAATATGGAGCAATACCCTTTGGTTGATCCGAGAGAATGGTATGTGGAAAGACACCCTTCAATCAATCCAAAAAAAAAAAAATAATACACTTTTGGCTGATCAGTGGAACGACACCCTTAGGTTGATCTGAGAGAATGATATAGTCTCATTCATCCTTGACGGTTCATGGAAATGACACCCTTCGGTTGATAATGGCATGTGGAAAGACACACTTCGATCAATCCAAGAAAAAGGTATATGGAAAGACAACCTTTGGTCAATCCAAATCAATAATATGGGTTTGTTCGATTTAGATGATTTGTGGAACAAAACCCTTCGGTCGATAATAGTATATGGAAACACACTCCTCGGTAAATCCAAGGCAATGATATGGTTTTGTTTGATTTGGATGATTTTTGGAACTTCATCCTTCGGTCGATAATGGTATGTAGAAAGACATCCTTCGGTTAATCTAAGAAAATGATATATGGAAAGACACTCTTCGGTCATTCCAATGCAATGATATGGTTTTGTCCAATTTAGACGATTGATCAATTGTCCTTGTTTTTAATGAGGGATGTGTTTCACCTGAATGACTTCCTGGGGAATGAGCCATACACGAGTTTGGCAATGGTTGAATGATAAAACTGCCCGCGAGTGTAGAAGTGATCAAGAAATCATGGCGATTAACCTGTACACAAGTCCATTAGTGACCACACGCATCGGTGATTTGGATGATCAAACTATATATGTGTATAGTAGTGATCAAGAGATTCATGGGGTGATGGAACTATACACAAGTATAGCAGGGATCAAAAGTCCAACCCACTTGTACATGAGTACAGAAGTGACCGAAAGGATCAAAGGTTTGGTCAAACCGTAAGACCTAAATATTTGAGAGATTGTGTTGTACGTGAGATCAACAATGGTCGGATAACCATTTGCATAGGTGATCAAAATTTTAGTCAAACCATACATGAGTCTGGGGAGATCGAGAGACGTATCAGATCGAACCATACACGAGTCTGGTAGAGATCGAATGATTAAACTGTATGTGAGAACAAAAGAGATTAAAGGTTTGGTCAAACCATACTCGAGTGTGGTGGAACCACCAGGTATATGAGATCGAGTCGTAAACAAATCCGACAACGATTAGATGATCAAATGATCAAAGTTTTGGTTGAACTGTACGTGAGTCTTGCAAGACCAAATGATCAGAGATCGGGTTGAACACGAGTTCAGCCAACATCAGATGATTAGGTTGTATGACAGTACAATGAAAATTGGAGTATACAATTGCTATAATCTAAGCACTGGATAATACACAGGAAAATGCAATCCTATATATAGATCCATGATGAAAATGGAAAAGCAATCCAACATGTATACCATTAAAAGTTAGGTAGTGTGTGAGCACTATGGTGACAGAAATCAGACAGTACATGAGTGTCGCCATAATCAGAGTACTGGAAGGTACAAAGGAAAATGCAATCCTATGTATACCATTAAAAGTCAGGTAGTATGCGGGCACTATGGTAACGAAAATCAGACAGTACATGAGTGTTGCCATAATCAGAGTACTGGAAGTACAAAGCAATCCTATGTATACCATTAAAAGTCAGATAGTGAGTGGGCACTATGGTGATGGAAATCAAACAATACATGAGTGTTGCCATAATCAGAGTATTAGAAGGTAGAAATGAAAATGCAATCCTATGTATACCATTAAAAGTCAAGTAGTTCACGGGAATTATGGTGATGGAAATATGAACTAAAGTGCAGAAGGAAAAAAACAATCCTATGCAAATGTTTATGACAAAAATATGGACAAATGAAACACAATCACATACAAACATAGATGCTTACCAAACATCCTCAATTTTTGTATTGCACAACACCTATTTTTCACAAATGGTTAGTGCACAATTATATGTGATGATATCACCAAAAAAACTTTGTAGAGATAATCTAGAAGTCACTCAAACAATTTCATGGTTCTTTTTTTATATAAAAAAAAACCTTTCATTTGCACAAGAATTTTATTTTGAAAACCTATGGTAATTCACATTCTAACTTATAATGCATAATTCCACATAGCCATATTATTCAAATCCCTATTACTCACGTAGGCTCGACAAACATCGATGGGCGAAGATCCAACGAGTATTGGGTAAAACCTTGACAAAGTGGGTAAATGAACTGGGGGAATATCTATGAACAAGATGGGTGGATAAGTCATTCTTCCCTTCCCTCATAGATAGTTATGGCATTTTTTCCCAGACAATATCATCCTTCTCCTCTATACGGTCACTTCACCTCTTAGGGCGAGACTCTTCAATGATTAGAAATCAATCCTCATGGACAACACATCCCTTTAATTTCACATCCTCTTGCCTGGTAGGTTGCCTCTAGGGAAACAGATCTTCCTCCTCATTCTCTTATGTTCTCTTCTTCTTAGATAAAGATATCCCCAACAACAAATAGATTCTTTTTCTCACATGCCTTCATGATACATAAATCTTCTTAATCTTGGTAGACAGACTTCTTTCTGTTCTTTCTCAACATCACCGGATTGAACCAAAGACTGATGAAGAGAGAGACACTGACAGGAAAGAGGAGAAATCAGAATGTGATATGAACGAATGGAAAATTGTACATGTGGGAGGACCAAACTTGATTGTTACTTCATCATATTGCCTACGTACCCCAAATAGGGATTAGATCGAATGTAGTTCAGAAGAGATGACTTAATGTCAAAGCCTTGATAATTAAGTTCTGTAATAGTCGAGTGAGCTCGAAATTGTTGATAAGAATTTCATCATTTAGCTCAGGAGGACTTTACTAGGTTATAATGAGGCTTAAGACTAGGTTCCAAAGGATGGTAGAGGCTCAAGAATGCCCCTAGGGTCCACCCATGACTTGACACTTCTGCCACCAAAACTCAACTAAAAATCTGGTGATTCTACTCTCAAAGATTCAATGGGTAATTTGGCAATTTGGCCCCTAATTACTTGCAAGATCTTGGGGTAATGCATCTCATTCCTTTCTCTCTCTCTTTTTTTTTGTTGAGATTTTCCCAACTTGGGTCTTGGAAATGGAATTTTTTTTGAACTCTCCTTTTTTAGATTGCCCCTAGCTTGGGTCTTATAAATGGAAAATTTTCCCTTTTTTTTCCTTTTTTGAACTCTCCTTTTCGAGATTGCCCCAGCTTGGGTCTTAGAAATGAAACTTTTTTTTCTATTTCATTCTTGGGAACCTTATTACCCTTGTGACATTAGGTTTGAGTAAGGAGATTTCTCCTAGTCAAACCCTAGAAGCCTGTGGGACATGCAACAAGCAGGGGGACATTTGAATAATGAATTAGAAGTGGGCTGAGATAAGGTTTTCAAAGAAAAGGCTAAGTCACAACAGGGAGACTAGCAGATTATGTTGTCTTAGGATATATCTGAGACATCTAGCAACCAAAGATGGCCTCCCTTAATGGACTTCATAAGATGGAATCCTTTTCCAACCTTTAAGCTCGTTAGAAGGTGATCAGATGTAGGAAAGCTCAATATCTTTGACTATCAAAACTTTGACATTAGAAAAAGCCAACAAATTTTTTTTTTGAATTGGTCATTTTGGACTTAATTGTTTTTTACAAGTAGTCACAAAATCATCATAAAATGCTATTTGGATGAAGTTAAAAGAAAGAGATTAAAAAAGAAACATATTCATTGATAATCGATGGAAAAATGCATTGGGCGAGATGACAAAAGGAAATTGCACAGAACAAAAGCCTAAAAGACCTAAGAGATGCAAACTCGGTGATGTCTTCAGTGTGATCACCTCTACACAAGAGTAAAATACTGCTACTTCTTCATCCCCAAACTATGCAGTTTGTACTATCAAAAATACCCTTCTAACCGGATTTGGGTGTTGGATCCATTTTAAGCCAGCCATCAAGACTACTATGCTCATCAAGTCAATAATAGTAGTTTAACGCCTTCGGGTGATAGTTCAATTTTCCAGACATCCAACAAATCCTAAATGGCATGTATGAGTGTAATGCATTCATCAGTGGGGTACCCCTTTTGGATTTGATAATCACAGAACGGATCTAGGTCCTCCAAGGTGGGGGAGGACCTCTGACCAGAAGTGAAAGAACTGTCCTCAAAAGTCTTTCCTCTCTCAATTTATCATACACCAGAGACTTAGCCATGCCTAAATCGATGAATTTACACTGACTTAAGTTCACCGTATTCACCTCCAAATTTTGACTTTGGTCTTCCATTGAATGGTTATCTTGATCTTATGCATCTCTGAACAACTTGTCTTCAATGCTCTTCCGTGTGGCCATGAGTGCTTAGAAGGTTTTGAGGTATTGATAGTAAATACTATCATAATATTCTCCATTCAGATTCTCCAGGATTATCTCCACCTATTTTGATTCTGTTGGTCTATTCCACATTTTTGCTGCCTTCTCTTATAATCTCATAATGAAGTTAGAGAATCCCTCAATTGATCCCTGCCTTAATGTTTCCAATTCCTTGCTGGTGGTATCCACTGTAGTATTCTATAAATACTTCTTTGTAAAGGCTCTCACTACTGCCGACCAAGTTTGAGTTCTCGTTTGGTGTAGTTGTGTTAACCACCTCAATGCAGATCCTGCAAGTGAGTACAAAAATGCTTGTTCCATCTAGTTCTCTACAAGTTCTAGCTCCTTGCCATAGTTGTGAAGATCTTGAGATGAACTTTAGGATCCCCCATCCCATCAAAATTTTCAAGATTCCATTTGAAATCCTTTGGCATCTTCTCTTCCGGAACGAAAATTAAGTCATCTTCCAGTTTCTCATGAGCCTTTCCTTTGACTGTAGTTTCTAAGTTTTTGACTTTCTCCCTCATTCTTTGCCCTCTTTCAGTCTCGGGATGATCCTGAGGTATGTCAACGGCGGGTTCCTCGTCCTCTTCTATCACAATTTTGGCATGTGCTCTTAAAGCTATAGGAGTCGCTCTTCTCTCTGTTTCATCAAAGGTACGAGTTATCTCTACTCTAAACTGTCCATGCATTGCCTGCAATATCTGTGTCATGAGTTGCTTGACCTCTAACATTACAGCTTGTAATTGGTTCGTTTGCAGCCCTAACTGGTCTTCTAGTGAATCACTCCCTTGTGGATCTTATCTATGCCTGATGATAGTGTGACTGGACTCTATTTCACAAAGTTGACTAGAGAGAAGGAAAATCTAAAAGCTTGGGTATATGGAAGCAACAGAGATTGGATTGAGTTGATCCAGGCTAACCGATTGTCCTGACGAGCCCATGTAGGTAACGAGAAGCCTTTTTGATGTGGAATTGTGCCTTACATAAGTAAAGGAAACTAATTTTAGGCCACAATGAACTTACTTGGACTATACATTTTTTTTTTTTTTTTAATTTTTTTTGTATTATATTTATGTACATAAAATATATACAAACAAAGTTAGTTCATGTGATGGTCTCAAATACCATCACATGAGGAATAACCAAAAATGGTTCGGACAAGAATGTCCTAATGATATATCTTATAATAATATAGAGTGCCTTTTATTGTGGGACAATTTGAACTCTATTTATTTGACATGGCATGTCAAGCAACATGCTATCATATCACGAGACAATCCGAGTTTTGCTTAGGCACACACTATTATGTAAACTATACCAGTGATAATCTTGGTCCAAATTCCAAACATCTACAAGGTTGGCTTGTGGCGTACCATATTCATATATGGTCTAAGTTCCTACACGATGAATGCAATAGGTGGGCTGATAGGACATAAGAGGTCACCTTTGACAGAATCGATATACTTGTCATTTGGGAAGCGAGTTGTGAGTACGTGGTTCTTTTAATATACCTGGGGAGTAGATCAGTTAGTCTCAGAATGGTCAAACTAGTGTCTCTTTTGAGTATCGAATGTACCCCACAGCACACTAGTAACCATCCTTGGTTATGACTCTAAACCCGTTCAGTAAAGATCAATGGGTGTGACTTAATCATGAATTACCCAAGTCTACACAAAGGGTCTAACGACTAAGCCACATGGCTGAGTTTGTTTTGCTGCAATGTGTGTGCAATAAGTGCAATGTAAAAAAGCGGCCGTCAATTGAACTTAGAGTACTTAGTATGATTTGCCTCACCTCCTCGGGGGTAGAGGACAATAGGGAGTACCATCGTCTTGCGATTTCACTTCGAACATTCTTGTCTAGGAAGCAGCTAGCAGTTAATCTTAGAGTACTTAGTATGATGTGTCTCACTTCCCCGGGAGTAGAGGCACAACAGGGAGTACCCTCGTTGTTTGATATCACTCCTTGAGTCTGATGCATGATGCAGTTAGTACAATTATCAAACACATACTATAATTAATCAAACATGTTATCATACAAATGATGCCTAAGGGAGAACATTCTTGCCTTCAATGGTAGCATCTAATATCGAAAGCTTGATAATGAATCCCCAGTGGAGTTGCCACTGTAAGGTTCCATCATGAGATCGGGGTTTGCCCTGGATGTGGGTGTATCGGGGTTCCTTCTGGAAATGGTCCTCCTTTTAGGACTAGAAAGAAGGGTTGTCAAATTATTGGGGGGAGGGGGTTGAGATCATGCAATATATAAACTAAAATGGAGTCACCACCTAGGATTAGAGCCTAGAACTTGATTGGTGTAGCTCTATCCATGGAAGTGGAATGGGCTACATGATTCCATATGGTCTATTCAGAAAATGGGTAAGCTATCAGGTTATGAGAGTGGAAGGTTTTAGGCACCCACCTCGACATGTTGAACCGGTCTTTGTACTTGATGCTTGATTTCGAATATTCTCTCATGATAATGCAATTTATACTAACATGTGAGATAATGAATATGCAAAATATAATGAAAAAAACTGTAAAATAACGAAAATGTGCTTAAATAATCTACATTGTACTGAAATAAATGGACGACATGCAAATATGTACTTGACGGTTAAATTTATCAAAAATGCAAAAAATGCAAAATGGAGACCACCAGACCTGGGTGGAGGTGGATAGACTACCTGACTCTCTCTTTTAGAATAGAATAACAACAATACATGAGGTATTTCGTACTCAGACTTTGGGCAGAGTAACGACATCAGTGGGGATGAAAGAGAATATTGCTCGCTTCGGGCAGTACCTTAGAGCTATATAGACTATAACATCGGTGGGGCTTCCTAGATTCTAGTAGGTCTTTCGCGTCCTAGACATCGATGGGCTTCCTACTGCCTAGACTTCGACAAGGCTTTCATGTCCTAGACACCAACGAGCTTCCTGCTAGCTAGACTTTGACAGTGTCTCTATGTCCTAGATACCAATGGGCTTCCTATTGCCTAAACTCCAATAGAGCTTACGCATCCTAGATGCCAACGGGCTTCATGTTGCCTAGACTCCGACAAGGCTTCCGCATCCTAGACAACAACGAGCTTCTTGCTGCCTAGATTCTGACCGGGCTTCCGCATCCTAGACACCAATGGGGCCCCAGAGGGTAAAAAATTAAAGCCCTGGTTGGGTTCGCCCAAGATAGAGGGCCCTCGCCTCCTTCTTCAACATAGTTCAAAACACAGGGATTTTGGTTCCTAGATTATGTAAGTGAAAAATACTTGGATACGACCTTCCACAAGGATTGGAAAGGCAAGAACTTTCGTACAAAAATTTTGGTGGCGCTTCCACTCTATCAGATAAGATTCGTTAATAAGATTCGAGCAGAACCTCGAGTTATCAAACAAACTTTTATTGACGAAATTCCGGCAGAACATTGATGTATCAAAAGAACTTTGTTGGAAATGAAGATGGAACCTCAAAGTATCAAAAGAACTTCGTCAAAAATCGGATAGAACCTCAGCTCAAGTGGAGGGGGAAATACTTCTTCTTTCTCACTTAAAGGGCTATATCTCCCCATAGGGTAGGGTTTGGAAACATTCCCATTATCTATGGATTCGGGACTTCAAGGGACTTTCCACAGAGTAATAGGACATCGGGGGGACAAAACCATGTCGATAAAAGAAATAAAATTTGAAAATGAATGAAGCAAAAGGGAGAAATCAAACTTTGAATCAAAGATTCAAAATTGTCTCCATGTAAAAAAGTTCTGATTTAACAAAGGGGTGTAGACACCTTATTGTATCTTTCCCCCCGAAGATTTTCCATAACGATGATGAGCACCCTCCAAGGCCAAGAGCCAGTGTATCTATGGATGTAGCATCAGTGTGCACTGCCCAAATCCGTTTACCGATCATCCATCCCCTTACCGAAGCCCAAACTAGAGCCTTAAAGCCCTTCAAGAACCCGTGGAAAGGCTAGCCCTAACCCAAACCCCTAGGAACTAGCCTGGCCTAGCCCAAACCCTGGCTCAAACAACCCATTTTATCCCTGTCGACACGGAAACCTGGATCGACACTTAAAGGCCCCGAGTTGACACTAAACCCACCTTCCATCGACATTGAGCCATGCCCTTTCACTGTCGGATAAAACATCTCTATTCTCTATCCCACTTCGACATTCAGACAACAACATTCGATAGCCAAAAACCAACCCTCGATGTCAAGTATTGTTCATCAACAGCCACTCGATGTCGACCATACCCCACTTCGATGTTGACTCGAGCAATTTCAATGTCGAATCTCTGCAAATCCGAGAACCCCAAACTTGCCATGCTTAGATTTGATTGCGATTCCATTTGCGACCAAGCTTATATTTGGTAACTTTAATCTCAATATTGGCTCCCTAAGGCCCCAAGAAACCTCTCCTAAGGTAACTAAACACATTCCACCCATTCATTGGTTCTTACCTTGACTTTACACCTATCGTTGATGCAAAGCAGCCATCTTGGACAATCCGGATTAACCCAAGGATCTCTTCACGAATTTGGGAATGCACACACCCCTCTACATCTACAAATACAACCCTCTAATGTTGAGGAGGGTTTCATGCACCTTACTTGCACTTACTTGGTTTCTTAGCCATTAGTACACCATACTTGAAGCCCCCACTCTCTTGTTTCGAGTCCTTAGTTTTGGCACCTCACTTGGCCTTAGTTTATTGCCTCTCCCATCACTTGAGCACCACAATCCTCCACTAAAACCCCAACACCAAAGCCTAGAAACATCAATCCGACAATTTTGGTGCTTAGCAAACAAAGTGTTCGAGTACAAGAGAAAAGAGAAGCCATCACAAGCAATGATACTTGCTCAATGTACCAATCTCCTGAATTACATAAAGGAAAGCTCCACACTTTTGCTTCGGTCCTCTTCTACTAGGTAGGCTCTCTGTCTTCAAACTTTATTTAATCTACATTGTTTTTGCTTTTATTATGTTTTGCATCTCCGGAGGAAAGTGATCCCATCTCTCTAGTTGGTGATCACTTACACTCCGTACCTTTTCCTTTCTTTTTATATATGTTATTTCTTCTACACATGCATATTTCCATGATCTCCATCCCCTATAGTCTAAGACTCCCTCATGTATATATGTCATGTATATGTATCAACTTGCTACCCCTGACTCCGAGTTCACCATGTCATCATGTTTAGCTTAGAGTCGATCATGCCTAAGTCCCATAGGTCCTTTAGTCCTTTATTTCATTTTCAGTATACTAACCCTTGTTTTGCTGCCAAACCTATGGGTATGTGTCTTTCTACCTTCCTTGTATTTTACTTCGTTGTGGTTTTGCTTGCATTTTACATTCCCCTAAAGCATATTATACCATTACCTATGCCTAGCAATAGAGAGACCGACAAGTCTGGGTAGACTAGGTGCCTAATACCTTCCCCGAACTGTAACTTGATCCGTACCCAGACCAATGGACCAATTGTCCCCAATAGGCATCACATGAGAGTCACCGTAGACCCTCCTCTAGGTGGCAACTCCCTACATACAATTCACCTCTCTCTCTTCTCCCCGAAGAGGGATGAGGTGGAGGACATCTGGTGATCCCCTGCCATGAACCATTTGTCTTCATAATGGTGACTCCATTGGGGATAAATTTTTACTTGTGTAAAATAGGTCAGACTTTTGATGTGTTTGGCATATCTGTTGTACTGTTATAACATGCTTTTTCTTTTATTGTATGCTTTAGGATGCTAACTTCTATAGGCTAACTTGCATCATATTTGCATACACTATCACACACCGTTGGTCATCCAATAATGCATGGTTTAACCTCATTATTTACACCTTGTAGCGTAACCCTGGGCCCGGTGTGTAGACTTGTGGCTTACCCTTGGTGAAACTACAACTCTTGGCACTATATCATCTGGTATATTAGACAAGTGTGCACCGTCATACCGCTTGATCATCTTAATCGTAGGAATGGTGAGAGGTATATAGGAGCACATGCTAAGGGAACCCCTTTTCGGTCCTATTATCCGTTAACCAGCATGCGTCATGTAGGGATCTAGAGCCCAACGCTTAGGTCACAACACACTAACTGTAATATTGTTTGAGAATCATAATGGCACTTTGTTGACTTTATTCTTAATCGGCTTGATCAATCCTTGATCTCGTCTTGGAACCACTTTACAAATTTGTAAGCCTTGACGTGTGGGCTAACCTAGAACTTGATTAACTTAGTGCCCACAATTATGAACCCTTGTTTGGGATTGGCGTGCTTGTTTTGAACTTATTTTTGCATCATATTGTATATCATACTTCTTTTTAAGGTGATACACTAGGGGTACGAGGTTCACCATAGGCCTAGTTTCTTCCCAATCTTCCCTTTTGGTCCAATCGTGACCCTATTTCGCACGGAACCATTACTTCGGGATGACAGGATACCGGTTCTACAACTAGTTGGACTAGGATCAGAAGAAGACTAGTTCACATTTTGAGCCCACTTGAACCAGAAATGGGTGACGAAGCTGTCCATACGGATATTGAGGAATTTAAGATCCAAATGCAATTTTTAGTGGGCCTAGTGACCAAGTTGTCAACAAATGTCCTGACTCCAGCTTTGCCACAAGCCAGCTCGGACTAGACTCACACACGACTTCATGGAGGGTCTTCGTAAAACCCTAATTTGGCCTTAGAAGATGAGGTCAACACCTCTGGCCAGCTACCTACTATTGACTCGGTTGAAACCAGACTCCTGATGCAAAAGGTTGAGAACTAGAACATGCTATGAAGAATGTGAAAGGGGTGGAAGATCAGATGATTGACTCTGAGGGAATTTGTTTCTTCTTGAAGCACGTTTACCCGAGGGTTTCAACTGAAAATCCAAAAAATTTGATGGAATCGGTGACCCACGAGCCCATCTTAGGGTGTACATAGGCCAGATGAGAATCTAGAACTTTTTTGAACAGCAGATGGGGCAAGCATTCCAATTGTCCCTAACTGGGTCCACTTTGAGATGGCTCATGTCTTTAGATTCTTCTCAAACCCGCAGTTGGGATGACATGGTGAAAGCCTATAAGCACCAATATTCATATAATACTGAGATGGAGTTGACCCATTGAGGTTTGGAGACCACCAAGTAAGAGGCCAACGAAGGGTTCACTCAGTACCTGATGAGGTTCAGATCAAAGGCTACATTGATGTGGGACCAGCCCACGGAGAAAGAACAAGTCAAGATGATCATCAAGAACCTCCAAGTGTCTTACAAGACTCATTTGTTTGCTTAATCCTTGACTACTTTTGAAGCCATGTTTGAAGCAGGCCAACAAGTTGAAGACGCCTTGAACCCTCCTGACTTAATCCTAGGGAACCCTAAGTAAGGTGTGACATTGAACAACTAGCGAACATGGACTGGTAAAAAGACCTTTCCAAACAAAAATACTAAGGTGAATGTGGTGGCTCCAACCATAGAGGCCCCACTTTTGATTGAGAACAACACCCCAAGGGCGGGGGCAAACCGGCCAAGGAGACAATTCATGGATGTAGGCATGCCATTAAGCCTAGTCCTTAAGAAGCTAATCCAAAAATGACTCTTGACCAAGATCCAGCCGGCTAACTTGTCAAACCCATTGCCAAAATGGTACAAGCCCAACCTCTTTTAGGAGTACCATCAACAATATGGGCATTCGACTGATGAGTGCTACCAACTAAAGCTTGCAGTTCAAGACCTACTTAATGAGGGAAAGTTTACGGTCCAATCAAACAAACCCATTGTTCAAAACAATCCCCTTTTGTCACACGATGGGAACTCTAAGTCCATTAACAACCTAGAAGAGGAGGATCGACCCATTAATCTACAAGCTTTGATCACATCGGTCGAGAACCAGTCGGATCCCCTTGCTATAGAATGGACTGAAGAGTTGGTCCAGGCCCTAACTACTCTCGTTCTAGCGGAAGCCCTACCGGATGACATCCTCATGATAAACATAGGGGTTGATAGTGATCAAGATTCCCAAGGCTTTGGTGAAGAGCATCCCCATCAAGAAGAGGAGATTCCTATTGAGTTAATACTTGAGGGTTGACAAGAGGAAGACCATGAGGATCACTTTATTGATGTGACCATTGATGAGCAAAGCAGTGCTTGGCCCGACAGCCTAAATGATAGCATGTTCAGGGATGACCAGCCACTTGATCCTACCCAAGAAAGGGACGAGCTTGCCACAACCGTCCAGCAATTGAGACATGCAATCATAGCACTTGGGCATAATCATCAAGAACAAGATGAAAGTTTGTACAACATCCTAGAGGAAACTTACCACATCATAAAAGAAGCTAACTCATCTCTATGGGCTCATGTTGCAAGAGGACCCCACCCATTTGGACATCATAGTCGAAGAGCATATTGGCAACACGAACAGGTCGAAGACATAAGATCCTTACCTAGGATAGCCTGAGAACTAAAAATTCTGGCCCAATTAATCTGAGGACATACTAGGGACATGGCCAATCAACATCAAAACATGCAAACATTTCTTAGAGAGCGTCAAGATCAAGACAGAGATCTGAACCTCATGAGCCGGAACATAAGAGCGGCCTAGAAAGAGCAAGTTGAGACTCTATGAAATAAGGTTCAAAGAGGAGACGAGCGATACTGGCAAATGTGGGATAGGCACACAGACCTTTGGAACAGTGTCTGAGATCAAGTTAATGGCATCATTGAACTAATCCAAGGGTCTAATGCATACATTCATAGAAATGTGCCTGGATGACTAAACTTGAGCTCAAGGTGACAAACTAGCTTGCCCTTTCCATGCCATGAGGATGAGAACTTTGACCACCTCAAATAATTAGATGAAGAGACTCGAACCATTGAGGCTCTAGAATGGGCAATGTGTGACAAGCTTCAAGAACGCACTCGGCCCACATGGTGCCCGTCTTCAAGAAGGCCTGAATGAAAGACCCAAGCCTAAATGCATGAGCGCATCCAACAGTCCTGCAAATGAAGACTCGGGCTTGCGCAAAAGCGCCTTGATGAAGGCCCACAAAAGATCGAAGGCCCATCCAAGGAAAGTCCCACGAATGAAAACTTAGGCCTATCGAGTCTGTTTTCCTTAATGAAAGCCACCGATGAACCCATAATCAACATAACCATCATAAGTGATGGGGAATCGGATGAGTCAGATCAAGATGTTGACCACCTCCTAACTCAGTTTGATTCCAAGCTCTGCTTCCTGTCTGATGAAGAGTGCAACAATGCAAATACAATGAGTGGGAAAAATTTCAAACCGGCTCGACTTAATGTAGACAACCTGGCTGAGTTGGCAAGGAACCAGAACTAGAACCAGAATCAGAACCATGCCACCATTGAACCAAAAAATGAGGTTCTAAAACAACTCAAGAAAACTCAAGCCAACATTTCAATCTGGGGTTTGTTGACCGGTTCTTGAACCCATAGAGAGGTAATCCTAAAAGCTTTGGCTAGTGTACATGTGCCAATTGAGATAGAACCAGCCCAACTAGCCAACATAGTAAGAGCCCTTTATGCTGTTAAGGCAGTCATGTTCTTGGACAAGGATCATTCACCTGAAGGACCAAACCATACAAAGGCACCCTATGTCACCATTGATTATAATGGAAGTCGAATCCCTCAAGTCTTAGTGGACAACGGTTCAGCCAAGAATGTCTGCCCACTAGGAACCATTCAACACATAGGGATTGACCCATCAAAGCAACAACCTCCACACAAAGAGTGAGAGCCTAATACAATACCCGAAGGAATGTCATTGGGATTCTGAATATCAAAATGACTATCGGCCCGACCAAGTTCCAGGTCAAATTCCAAGTCATCGACATTCCTTCATCTTTCAATATGCTCCTTGGGAGGCCATGGCTTTATGTTGCTGGGATAGTACCATCCTCTCTCCATCAAAAGCTCAAGTTCATAATCAACGACAAGGTCATTACGATCTTGGCCGATCCAGAGGTAATAAGAATGCTTGCCAATGTAGAGCCCAGCAAGGAGTTATATTCTCAGCTAGCCAATTTTTAGTTCAATACAGTGTATGCTACATACCTGGCACAACCCCTGAGGGAGAAGTTTCCCCTTACTAACTTGAACAGTCACAAAGCAGCAGTTCCAAACATCTCAAGAAAATGGGGTATTTTTCGAGTATGGGCCTTGGAAAGTCTCACCAAGGAATGTCAGAGCTTATATTACCCTCTCACAATAAAGAGTACTATGGTTTAGGCTATACCCCGACCATAGAGGATCTCTTCAAATGGGACCAAAAAAGAAACAGAAGAGAAATGAAGCTTACATGAAGAAGCTACACAAAGAGGAACCTGAGAAGTACAAGAGGGTAAAGAAGTCAAAGAGCCCAAAAGCTGAGGTAAACGTCACTACACCTTACCCTACAACTCTCAATGGATATTTCATCAAAGAAGGGGATACCCTCCCTTATTGTGGATATAATGAACCATGGTACGGTGAAATTTCTAAAAAACTAATGCCAGGTCTTGAAATCTTCTTTATAGATCAAATGGACTGGTTGGAGATCCTTCAAGAAGATCTTGTGGACTCCAACAAAGACTGGCAAGATGAAGCGGCTTCTTTCCACCTTGAAGACCTGTTCGAAGGAGTGATCGCTGCACTAGACAGCCCTGAAGATTGGCACCCAAATCCATAAGCAATGATCTATCTAGCTAAAGGAGCTATACCCAAATGGACCCAGTTTTCAGAGTACCGCTTCTATAAAGGCGTCGACAGTTTTAGTCCTAGTCCTAGTTTACATTTAAGCTCTTCTAGTTCCAGTTCTGAGTTCAAGGCAGTTCTTCTTCTAGTTCTTCTGAGTCCATGTCTGAGTCTGATATAGACCTTGAGTTTGATTTCAATGAATTACTTTCTTCTGGTTACATTGTGCCTCTTCTTGCTAACATAAATGAAGACGAAATGTTCAACGATCCTCCAGCTAATCTCCTAAAAATGAAGAGTAAAGAGCTCAACCAATCCTTGAGAGCTTTAAAGTCATTAATTTAGGATCATCAGAATTGCCAAGAGAAATAAAAATTGGCTCAAATTTGAATGAATAAGAGATCCAACCTCTGATTGAACTCTTAAAGGAATACATGGAAGTGTTTGCATGGTCATACGATGACATGCCTGGAATTGACACCAACATTGTCACACACCGTATACCTTTATACCCTGAGATGAAACCAGTATAGCAAAAACTTAGATGGATAAGACCATAATGGATCTTGAAGATCAAAGAGGAAGTCACTAAATAACTCAAAGCATGATTCTTAGAAGTGACTTAATACCCTGAATGATTGGCCAATATTGTGCCGGTACCCAAGAAAGATGGACAAGTCTGAATGTGTGTAGACTTTAGGGACTTGAACAAAGCAAGTCCAAAGGATGACTTTCCTTTACCACATATCGTTATACTTGTAGACAATACGGCCAAGCATGCCCTTCTATACTTTATGGATGGGTTCTCAAGGTACAACCGAATCAAGATGGCACCCGAAGACATGCAAAAGACATCCTTCATAATTCAATGGGGAACAGACTGTTACAAAGTAATGCCGTTTGGCCTCAAGAATGCTGGGAAACCTATCAAAGGACGACAAACCATTTTACATGACATAATGCAAAAAGTGGTCAAGGTCTATGTCAATGACATGATCATCCAGTTAAAGGAACGTGAGGGACACATTGAAGCCTTAAGAAAACTCTTCAAAAGAATTAGGACATAAAAGCTAAGGCTAAACCCTCAGAAGTGTGTATTTGGGACTACAGTCGGAAAACTTTTAGGGTTCATGGTTAGCCAAAGGGGCATTGAGGTCGACCCCACCAAGATTAAGGCGATTATAAACATGCCACCACCCAAAATCAAAAAGAAAATTAGAGGATTTCTTGGGAGAATCCAATACATCAGTCGGTTTATTTCTCGGTTGACCATAGTGTGCGAACCAATCTTCAGGCTACTCAAAAAGAATGAGCCAAAGGAATGGAATGTGCAATGTCAGGCCTTGTTTGAAACGATCAAAGAATACTTGACCAACCCACCAGTATTGGCACCCCCAATACCTGACAAACCTTTGTTGCTATATCTGTTTGTAACAGACATAACCATGGGAGCAATGTTAGCACAACATCAAGAAGACAACAAGATAGAAAAGTCCATATACTACCAGAGCAAGAAATTTATGGACTATGAGACTAGATATACACCACTAGAGAAAGTCTGCACGGCACTGATCTGGGCCACAAGGCGATTGAGGCATTACATAATATCCCACCAAGTGTTCTTGATCTCGAGGATGGATCCAATCAAGTACCTTTTCGAGAAACCCACCTTGATAGGAAGGTTAGCATGATGGTTGCTCTTATTATCAGAGTTTGATCTCAAACATATGACAAAAATCAGTCTAAGGATGAGCAATCGTTGATCACTTAACAACACATCCAACCTTTGAAACTAGACCATTGGAAGATGTATTTCCTGACAAGGATATTGCACATTTGAAACCAAAAGAAGTTGATACGGTCTGGCAATTGCTATTTGATGAAGCAGCCTATCACAAGGGTTGTGGAGCTGGCATACTATTAATCACTCCTGACGGAACCCATATGCCCTTGGCGTTTAAGCTGAACTTCGAATGCACTAACAACATGGCTGAATACGAAGCTTGCGCCATAGGACTTGAGGCTGCCTTATCCATAGGACTCAAGAGACTACAAGTCTATGGGGATTCTTCCTCGGTCATATGCCAAATGCAAGGAAAATAGAAAACTAAGGATGAGAAGTTGAGACCTTATCAACAGTATGTTGAGATACTATCTAGGGAATTCGAAGAAATCACTTTCTCTTACCTACCAAGAGATAACAATTGGTTTGCCGATGCACTAACAATGCTAGCATCTATGGTTGAGATGGAATCCAAAACAAAGGTACATCCATTCTCGATCAATCTAAGACATCAACCGGCATACGTCAATCACATCCATGCCTTGACGATTGATGGAAGACCATGGTACACAAACATTGTGGATTTCATTAGGCAAGGACAATACCCTAAGGATGCTACGACCAAAGAGAAGCGTTTCTTGAGGAGATATGCTACACAATTCATCCTACTAGAAGACATCCTTTACAAAAGGTTGTATGAGGGAGTGCAACTATTGTATGTTGATGAAGAACAATCAAAACTGGTCATGGATCAAATTCACCAAGACATATGTGGGCCTCACATGAATGCTAGGATGATGGCCAAAAATATCCATAGACTAGGGTATTATTGGAACACCATGGAAGCCGACTGTGCGCAATACGTGGAGAAGTGTCACAAGTGTCAGATATTTGGCAATCTCATACATACACTGCCTGCAGAGTTACACACTCTAAGCTCACCATGGCCATTCGCCACTTGGGGTATTGACGTCATCGGTCAAGTAGTCCCTAAACCTTCAAATGGTCATGAGTACATTCTGAATGGGTGGAAGCACAGTCCTATGCCTAACTAATGGAAGCCAAGGTGGCTAAATTCATAAGCAATAACATCATGTGCTGATATGGAGTCCCTCACAAGCTCTTATCAAATCAAGGATCTCACTTCAGGGGAGAAGTGAAGAAATTATGTGACAAGATGAACATTCAAAGGCATACCTCATCACCCTCTAGACCTCAAACCAATGATGCAGTAGAAGCCGCCAACAAGAACATCAAGAGGATAATACAGAAAATGGCTGACAAACATAATGATTAGGCTGACAAGCTACCCTATGCACTTTGGGCATGCATCACATCCATCCAAACTTTGACTGGGGCAACACAATACTCACTAGTCTATGGAATGGAAGTAGTCCTTCTAGTCGAATTAGAAATATCTTCTCTTCGGGTTATGTCGAATAATGAAATTCTAGAAGCAGAATGGACCAAGATAAGATTTCAGGAACTAAATCTCATTGAAGAGAAAAGGATGCATGCCATTAACAAAATGAAGAAATACCAACAAAGGATGATGTAAACATTCAACAAGAAGGTTGTACCACATCAACTATCCATTGGTGATTTGGTGCTTGAGGAGTAATGAGTGTTACAACCACACCCAAAACCCTAATATAATATTATACTATTATGCCACGTAAGCAAGGCAGCAGCGTACATCGGGGAATTATTTGCAATGGCCGTCAAGCCAACTCATCAGATCATCGACCGAAGCACCGGACTCCCGATTAAAGAAAGGTTCCTTAACCGAGACTGGGGGAGGTTTGTGAACGGTGACTTCCTTGATTTCCCTCCTAGCACTTATCCCAAGAGCGAAGAGGATCGCAAGGAGAACCCGGTGGCTGAGTGCATCAACAAGTGGTGCCTCTGTGCCGTATGCATCGAGAAGAGACTGTTGTTTGGGGTCCGAGAACTGAGCTTGGATGAAAGGTGAGCAATACCTTGAATATAGCCCCCGCTAACACTCACATGGTTGGACCCACCTCAAAGCCCTTAAAGTGTGGGTCAAAGCCCAAAATTCTTGGCTTATGCAACCTTGACAGTAGGAACAGAACTACAGACGGAACCACTGCTGGTGATTCCGTTCAATCGTCCATTTGAGTTGCCAAGGGTATTATGGTAATTTTGGTGCATGGGACCCACAGCCCCGCACTCCAGATATAGTATCCTTGTCCCCAAGTGTGGTAGGCCCCACCCTTGGCCTTCACCTACCTATTGGGCCATATAGGTGGGCCCACAAGGCCCAACTTAAGTAAAAACAATGAGTATTTCGACTTAGGGGTAAACTAAATGAGACCTTAGGACTACTTGCCTTAGTAATATGAGCCAGCCTTTATGGCTCATTCATTCCACACCAACCAAAAACGTGGGAGCTGGGCTAGAGCAGTGAAGGAAGCTTGAGAAGAGGAAGAAGGGGGCAAGATCAAGGATTGATTGGTGGTGGGTGCTCTAATCTCCATATCGATTGAGGTAAGCCCTCATTCCATCCTCCTCTCTCTCCCTCTCACTCTATTTTGGGTTTTGGGAACCTCCTTTGGTATGGGTTTCACCTAGGGTTCCACTTAGAACCCAAGGTTATGAACTTTTGGGTTCCACACCCATCTAAGCCCTAAGGGAACCCTATGTATCAACCTATTGCTGACCAATGGTCTTCCAAACCCTAAACCCCTAAAAGAGGCCAAATGGAAGCCAATCATGTGAACCCTAGAATCAGTGGATGGCTAGGACCATGGTGACCCTAGGAAGGCTTAGGACACCCCCTCTTAGCCCTTGGGACTGATGGATCCCAAGGAAGAAGGCTGGGAGAAGAAAGCTCCCAGAATGCCTATTTTACCTTGGGCGGAACCACGAACAGAACCAGGCATCGGGCCTCCATCCATAGTTCTATCCCATTTAAGTTGGCCATCATTTGGGTGGAACAACGGACAGAACTACCTTGACTACTTCCATCTGATGTTCCAAACCCCTCAGGGATGTTTCGTCCCATATATTTTGACCCAGAGCCTGGGCGGAACCAGGAACGAAACTAGTGGCACTGCCTCCGTCCCTGCTATCTTTTGGATTTAGTAATAGTTTTACTTGGGGATCCTCATGGGACCCTCCTACACTTTCTAACACCCTCCTTCACGCATCCCTAGGAAATAAATATAGAGCGGGAGGGCGTGCACCGGGGCAAACCCTAACAACCACACCAAGCGATACGCAGACAACAAATGAGTGGGTTTTGGTCTTGTTGGGCTTGCCTATATGCATTTATTCATATATAACATATTGTTAATCTTATCATCATAATCATGCTTGCATTATTGCATCTATTTTTATTGGATACTTGTGATGTGGAAGGTGTTGGGTTTCTGTGCCAGGAAGTGCCGGTACCGGAATCCCGGATTATTTGAACTAATGACATGCATGACATTTTGCCTATATGCGCCATGTTGTGCTGGTAACTAGGTGTTAGATGGAATGGGATGTTGATACACCTGTATTATCTCTCGACACGATAGATCTCATGTAGTATAACTGTGGTTAGGATCAGTCCCCCTATGCTACGACCCTTACCAACAGGGGTTTAGGTGTTGGGTAACCAAAGCACCGAATTCTGTGGAGAGTTAGAGAGGCTAGTCAAGGTAGCAATGGTTATTGGGGTCTGCCTCCGGGTGGTGATGACTAAAGCCAATGCGGGCTCCCGTGTGGTAATTGAGGTTGCACTGTGGCATCGAAAGGAAGAGACTAGAGTGTATTCCTGAATTATCATAGTAGCATATGCCTATTGACCTAGCATTGTGTGTTAGATGTGATGAGCATATTTATGTGTGAAATCTTAGGGCATAAAGCATATATTTTACCACATTGGACAGAGTTACTCGGTGCTTTCATGTGCTTTTCAGGTTTTAGGTGAACTCTTGTGAAAATGGAGGAGATGGTGCTAAGAAAATATTTTTAAGCTATTTAGAGCTGTTAATGGCATGGATGCGTAGCCCATCAAGTCAGCTTCGTAACGGTTCAAATGGCATTTGATTCCGAGTTGAAACAAAGAAGTTACAGTCGTTTCCATAACGACACGTGAAAATGGTCTGTAGGGGTTTATTTGTAATTATTGACAGTCGGGTGGGGACAAAGTGAAGCGAAAGTTCGGATTCTAGGAGCCTTAATGCAATAACCAGAAGTTATATTTCCTGTACCCGAAAGATTCCATTTGGAGGGCTCTAAACAGTTCAACTTCAACTTGAGATATCTTGGGCTCCCCAACTCCAAATTGGACAAAATTTGGATCTATTTTGGGTGATTTTTCACAAGGAACACAATGGTGAGGCCTATGTAAGCACCCCATGCTCTACGTGTTCTGAAGGACAGAATGGGTATTTTATTTATTCTTAAAGGAATCCTAGTCATCACCCTTACTCTCTCTCTCCTCCAACTTCTCAAGGGCATTTATGGAATTCTACTTGGGATAGATTTATTTTGAAAGGTATTCTCTCACCTATGGAAAGTTGAAAAGTCAAAGATGCTTTGATTTTATTGCTTGGAGAAGATATCTACAAAGAAAATGAAGCACTTGTCAGAATTGAAAGTTTACTTTTCTAGAAATAGAAGGTCTATGTAAACAATCTTCTCTTCTTCTTCTTTCTATTTTTTTCTTTTTTTCTTAGGATTCAAGGTATTATAAAAGAGGAAGGAGAAGAGAATATTCTCTTTTCTTAGGGAATATTTCTCCTACACTTCCCTCTTCTCTCTTCTCCTCTCTTCCCCCTATAAATACCCCTTGCCCTCTGGGTTGTTAGAAGTTAGTTTTTTAGTTCAGTTTTTAGTTAGTTTCTAGTTCAATTTTAATTCAGTTTTTAGTGTAATTTTTAGTTCATTCACTTAGTAAAATTTCTTTTCTTCTTCTCCTTCTAAGTTGTGATTTTTGGCTTTTCTAAGTTCTAGTTTGCTTTTTGATTTTCATTTAATGGTTGTAATAGGTTTAGTTTATGCTTTAATTTCAATTTAAGTCTTCAATTGGATTGTAATTTCTTAATTCTAGTTTAGGTTTTAAGCCTTCTAGTCTAAGTTCTTAAGTTGATGACAAGACTTGAAGATTTTTAAGAGGAGGCCATGGTAAGTTTATGCAAGTATTCAAGCTTTTCAATTACATTCATGCAAGTACATCCAGGTTTTACTATCTAAACTCTCAATCTCATTCTTCCTTTCCTCTATCTCTCTCTATCTTCTTCTTCTTCTCCCTCTATTTCTTTTATTTTTTTATATGGTTGTGGTATGTGGATGCACTTTTATTCCCTTATTTCTTTTTATGTGATTATGAAGTGTGGCTGTGTTTTTGTTATTCTTTTCAATTCGCTTTAGTTTGATAGGTTAGATGCCCATGTATTAGGACGCCAATTTAATCCCTTAATTTTGTTAGATGCTTATGAGTTAGGATGCATTAATTTTCATTAGTTTAATTAGTTTAATTTAACACTTTAATTTGGTTCACTTTGCATTACTTTTAAGTTAGTTAAATAGAGTGGTGTATATCTCCTCGTGTTCGACCCGTAACTATGATTGACCCGTACGCTTGCGGTATTATTTTAACTCAAACAAGTTTTTGACGCCGTTGCCGGGGAGATTATTGTCCACTTTATTTTTTTGATTTTTAAGTAGTTCGAAGTGTTTTAGTTTATTCTCTTCTCTTTTTCTAAAAAAAAAAAAATAATTTTGAAAACCTCTTCTTGTTTCTCTTCTGTTTCAAATAGTGTGCGCCTAATCTAAAGTCCTTCATATGCCCATACCCAGCCAATCTTGGTGCCCCTTGATTCGTTGGGTGATTTGGATTGGCATGTGACTTATCTTTGGAGGTGACCACTCTTGATAATAGGAAAGCGACATAGTGAGAGCGTTGGAAACATAAACGTATAGTAGTCCTTCACCCTACATCAGAATCCATTTGGACTCCCCCGTAGGTGGCTCGTGAAGACTATACGGGTTCCCTTGCTGTCAACCTATATGACAACCTTATAGCCTTGGAACCATTGTTTCGATTTCTGAGGGATAGATGCACTAGCTACCTTGGGCTCCCTCTTCTTTTTAGTATTTTTTTCTAGTCTTTTATTTTCTTTAAACTTTTTTTTGGGAGACCTCAATTTGGGATAGGTGGTTAATTTAGAATAATGGGAGATACACTTCCATATAAGACTTTGGGGGAAAGATGGACCTATGCTAAGGCAACCATGATTTTGGAGGAAATGTTTAAACAGGTTAGGGAAGCCAAAAGTAGTGAGATAGAGAACAATTTTGCACCACCCCAATACAATTTTGCTCCCCAACCCAACGGCTTTCGGAAAATTTTGATTGGTCACATCCCCAGACTATCCATGTTATGGAAAGATGCTATAATCTTTATGGGGATAGCAATGGTGATGAGAATGTGAATCCTCAGTTTCAATACAATTCTTTTGGCACTTACAATCACAGGTGGAGTGATCATCCCTATTTCTCGTGGGATCAATGGAATAACCAAGCTGGACCACCCAATTTCCAATATCATGGTCAGTTTGGTCCTCCAATGCCCAACCCTCCATTGAATCTCAATGGGCCACCTCTCCTTGAATCATATCACCAACCCCTTGAGTTTCAAAACATGGGTGAGGAGGTTAGACTGAATGAGTTTGAGAAATACATAAACCTTCTCACAACAAGCCAAAATACCATGGAGAAGTAACTCTCTCAACTGATAACCATGGTGCAAGAGGAGGAAACGGGTACATTACCTAATCAGCCTGAACCGCCCCATCCCCAATTTAATGATATTGAAAGTCCACCACCCCAGTTTGAGGTTAATGAGAGTCATTTCCAACAAGCTGCTTTTTATGATGATTTATTTGTTGAGATTGAGTCTCCTCAGGATATTAGTGAAGCGAGATTTGATGAGCTACCTGGGGAAGTCCAACTTTTTCCTGAAATTTTTTATTTTAGTGAGCCTAGTGTTTTTATTGATTTAGAATCAGATTTTCATGATAACATAGAAACCCAGGAAATTCGATCTCCCCCTCTCTCTTTGGAAAACTTAGATAATTGTCATTTTGAGGATTCCATTGTCTCACATTTTGATTTGTCCAAACCTCCTTGGTTTGACGATTTTATTGAGGAGGACAATATTAGTCATGATGCTTTTCAAGCAAATTTTCATGATCCTTATTTAACAAACCAAGTTATGCAAAGAGCGGATAGTTGTATTGCTAGGATTGAGTTGGGTAAACCTCCAATTTTTGATGATTATTTAGACGAGGTTATTCATAATCCTTTTTATGCTTATTGTGATCCCTTTTTGGTTGGTTTTTCAAAGAATGATAGGTGTTCTACATTGCAAATGGGAGAGAAGGGAAGGATTTATGGCCTGAGTTTGATTGCCTTCATTTTTCACTGTCCCATGAGGACAGATTTTTCTGTTGGATATTTCTCAGTTGTGCTTAACTTCCATATTATTTCTCGCTTTACTAAAATTCATGGTTGAATGTTTTCTGGTTCTAAAGTTATTTCTCCATTTACTGGCCATAGATTGAGATTTCTATTACTGCTCCTAGCACTTTTTATAGAGCTCATGACTCTTTATGATCCTCTTTGTTGATTATATCTGGTAAGCCCCTTCATCTCCTCCCTTGTCCTTATTTTTTTTTCTTTTATGCATACATTGAGGACACTGCATGAATTAAGTATGGGGGGGATGTTGGGCTTAATTGGTGAATTTTGATTGTGGCAATAATTTGGTTTTGTGCATATGTCTCTTTGATTGCAAAACGAGATAGAGGGGGAATTAGGTGTCCTAGCATTCGAAATAATAAAAAAATCTCTTTTCAAGGACGGTGGTTGGTTTGTATCTGGTGAGAGTGATTGAATTGGAAAATATGAGCATTATTTCATTTGATGGTTAGATTTCTCTATGTATTTTATGGACCCTTTGATCTTTTGACTAGTAGTTGAGACCAATTTGTTTGTGGCAAGGCAAGGCATGAAAGTGAATGAAAGAAAAAAGAAAGGAAAGTAGAATTTCTTGGGACTAGACAGGGCATTGTGCCTCATGAAGCAGGGTGACTTGATCGAAATTCCTTGGAAAGAAACTCCAAAAAAAAACTCTTGCATCAATGTCTCAATGTCTTATGGATATATGCAAAAAAGCGAAGTTACCAAGTATTTGGGTGTCTGGTGTATGCTCCATCATATCATTCAGGGAACAGTAGTAGAGTAGAAAAGAGTTTGTTGTTGAGAAAGAAAAAAAAGCTTTTGCCTTAATCCTAAAAAAGAATGTACGGTCAAAAATACTCAAAGCCTAAGTCATTGGTTCTATTGATATTATGAGTGGTTTACTTGAAGGTGAGTAGTGTTCAAAAAATATGAGGAGATCCCTTAATCTTGATGCATGCTTATTACTTGAATTGATGTGGGATGATAAAATTCAAGTGTGGAGGAACCTTTGGTTCCTTGATCTTTAGTTGAACACTTTTTGGGATTATATGCACTGTCCTACTTATGCCATGATTAAAATTTACAGCATTCATTTACAATTGAATTTTGGGTGTATATTTATTGCAAACGCCCACGAGACACAACTCGTCCACTAGGGGTAAACTAGGGGTTTAAAGGCTTGTTGCACATGCTAAGTGCAACCGTGATTCGTACGAAAGTGAGTTAGGATTTTTTGCATTCTAGGTTAGTTTTTGTTTTTGCTTTACTTGAGGACAAGTAACATTCAAGTCTAGGGGAATCAGATGAGCACATTTATGTGTGAAATCTTAGGGCATAAAGCATATAATTTACCACATTGGACAGAGTTACTCGGTGCTTTCTTGTGTTTTTCAGGTTTTAGGTGAATTCTTGTGAAAATGGAGGAGATGGTGCTAAGGAAATATTTTTAAGCTATTTAGAGGTGTTAATGGCATGGATACATAGCCCATTGAGTCAGTTTCGTAACGGTTCAAACGACACTTGATTCTGAGTTGAAACAAAGAAGTTACAGTCGTTTCAGTAACGATGCGTGAAAATGGTCTGTAGGGGTTTATTTATAATTATTGACAGTCGGGTGGGGACAAAGTGAAGCGGAAGTTCGGATTCTAGGAGCCTTAACACAATAACCAGAAGTTATATTTCCTGTACCCGAAAGATTCCATTTGGAGGGCTCTGAACAGTCCAACTTCAACTTGAGATATCTTGGGCTCCCCAACTCCAAATTGGACGAAATTTGGGTCTATTTTAGGTGATTTTTCGTAAGGAACACAATGGTGAGGCCTATGTAAGCACCCCATACTCTACGTTTTCTGAAGGACAGAATGAGTATTTTATTTATTCTTAAAGGAATCATAGTCATCACCCTTACTCTCTCTCTCCTCCAACTTCTCAAGGGCACTTCTGGAATTCTATTTGGGATAGATTTATTTTGAAAGGTATTCTCTCACCTATGGAAAGTTGAAAAGTCAAAGATGCTTTGATTTTATTGCTTGGAGAAGATATCTACAAAGAAAAGGAAGCAGTTGTCAGAATTGAAAATTTACTTTTCTAGAAATATAAGGTCTATGTAAACAATCTTCTCTTCTTCTTCTTTCTATTTTTTTCTTTTTTTCTTAGGATTCAAGGCATTATAAAAGAGGAAGGAGAAGAGAATATTCTCTTTTCTTAGGGAATATTTCTCCTACACTTCCCTCTTCTCTCTTCTCCTCTCTTCCCCCTATAAATACCCCTTGCCCTCTGGGTTGTTAGAAGTTAGTTTTTTAATTCAGTTTTTAGTTAGTTTCTAGTTCAATTTTAATTCAGTTTTTAGTGTAATTTTTAGTTCATTCGCTTAGTAAAATTTCTTTTCTTCTTCTCCTAAGTTATGATTTTTGGCTTTTCTAAGTTCTAGTTTGCTTTTTGATTTTCATTTAATGGTTGTAATAGGTTTAGTTTATGCTTTAATTTCAATTTAAGTCTTCAATTGGGTTGTAATTTCTTAAGTTTAGGTTTTAAGCCTTCTAGTCTAAGTTCTGAAGTTGATGACAAGACTTGAAGATTTAGAAGAGGAGGTCATGGTAAGTTTATGCAAGTATTCAAGCTTTCCAATTACATTCATGCAAGCACATCCAGGTTTTACTATCTAAACTCTCAATCTCATTCTCCCTTTCCTCTATCTCTCTCTATCTTCTTCTTCTTCTCCCTCTATTTCTTTTATTTTTTTTATATGGTTGTGGTATGTGGATGCACTTTTATTCCCTTATTTCTTTTTATGTGATTATGAAGTGTGGCTGCATTTTTGTTATTCCTTTCAATTCGCTTTAGTTTTATAGGTTAGATGCTCATGTGTTAGGACGCCAATTTAATCCCTTAATTTTGTTAGATGCTTATGAGTTAGGATGCATTAATTTTCATTAGTTTAATTAGTTTAATTTAACACTTTAATTTGGTTCACTTTGCATTACTTTTAAGTTAGTTAAATAGAATGGTGTATATCTCCTCATGTTCGACCCGTAGCTACGATTGACCCGTACGCTTGCGGTATTATTTTAACTCAAATAAGATGGAAATTGAATTAATAATATCATTCATCATGGACTATTTGTGCTTTGTGTATATGTGCATCCCCATCCCCTCACTGGCTCAGTGGAGCTAATCCCCGTATACACAATCTTTTAGATGATGATCTAGGTACTGGCTGTCTTGCGGGTCTCGCGGTGGAGCCCTTGGGATATGATGCTATTGGATCCGAGGATCTGGAGTATGAGATCAAGGAGCACGGAGATGGATGTCCATGTGATGATTGCTCTTATGGAGCACAGTGATTACTTGGGACTTGGGTCCCCTTTTTGATTCTTTTGGGGCTTGTAAGCTGTTGTATAAATATTTTCATGTTATACGATTATTTTGTATAGTTATGTCATGGTTAGTGTAAACAATGTGTAAACTACTGTATCACATAGAGGTTGAACATGATGTAACTATGGACTTAACGATTCCACATTGATGCTTATTCTTGTAAATGTAATTATTTTACCTTCTTCTGCACTTTAATATGAATGTGACATTTATGTTAGTTTAGGATTGTGGATTGGGACACTGTATCTATGATCCTAGTAGTGTATTGGGCTGACGTGTGTCATCCCAGTCACCCCTTTTATTACTATTATATTTCTTATTGGAATGGGGGCATGACAGCATGGTATCAGAGCGTAATGCTTTGCACTAACCACAGTCTAGCAGGGACTTTCGATTTACTCCACACAATTAGGAACAATAAATGATGTGTGTGCAAACATAGGAAGAGGACTAGCCAAGTGTAAAAGCTGAAGATATAGCAAATAATAGGAGACTGTAATGGAAACAAAAGGACCTTATATACATATCTGTTCCATTCCATTAGTTCCATCAAACCATACATAAAAACCTCCCTAGGAGGTAAGTACATCCAACCCCAAATCAAAATAACATTACAAAATTACAGCAGAAGCCATAAGCCCATGCACTGGCTAAGAAACTAAAAAGTTCAAGAAAAAGAAAACAACCACAACACTAAAACAAGAAAACAAAACATGATCCTTACACTATGGAGCCTAGTCCTCCATGTCATCACTGTACACCTTGTCGTCCTCCTCTTCATCATTGCCTTCATAGTACAGATAGGCATTGATGTCGTGAATATCTTTTTCAATTCTCTCAAATCTCCGATCATAATCACTGAACTGACCCCTGATGTCAGCAAATCCATGGGTCATACTGGTATTCAATTGGGTGACTTGGGTGCTCAGCTGCCCTATAGCATTAAGGACAGCACCCATGTCCATACTCCCAGATCTAGAGCCACCTATAGTGTGTTGCACTGGCTCTTCCCTTCCCTCTTCTTCTTCTTCCTAGGCCCCTTCATCTCCCTCTGGCTCAATTGGCTCTCCATCACTGAAGGTCTCATATGGGATATGCATCCTGAGTAGGGCATTGTACCCAAATGGCTCTTCAAAACTCTTTGAGCCCACCTCACTATCAAGGTCCACCCCAAAGTGAAGGAAAATGAGGGTGAGTAACCTTCCATACGGTAGGTGCAGCTTACGCCAGGACCGAGACATCGCTTGCCCCATATGCCTGAGGATAGCATAGGGTAGACTCACCTGCTCACTAGTGTACAGAGCGTGTGCAAGGAAACCATCCATAAGATAAGGCTCAATGGTGTGTCCATTGGCCGGAACCAAGTTGCTCTTCAAAATGTAGGTCAAGACACGCTGAGAGAGTCCAAACTCGGTGAGGTTCACCCGAGGATCGAATGCGTCGCCGGTGAGTGTCTTGTACATTAGCTTGTAGGCGGCTGAATCCATGCACAGATATAGATCCTTCCCTGGAGGGTGGTAAATCAAACCTCTATTGGGAGACACCCAAAATAGCTCCCAACTCCATCTCATCAAAAGAGATGGGCACCCCCTTCATAAATAATGTGATCCGGCGCTTCACTGCATCCTCAATGACGATGATTAAGTTGGAGTAAAATTGTTGGACCAATGTAGGGTAATTGAGCTAGGGTAAGGATAGTCTATTGAACCACCCCAAAAAATCAAATCTTGGCCCCACTCTGAAGGCAGCCAACTCCTCAACTACGACACTTCTCCCCATAAGGATGCTCCTATTGTGGAGGTCTGTGTTGTATAACCCCTCTACCTCTGCAGATATAAATCGGGTAGCATCGAAAGGAAGTGGTGGTGGTGGCACAACCGGCGCATTCCTTCTTCCCCTAACCATTGTGACCTTTTACCTACACACAAGGAAACACAAGAAACATGTAAAGAGTAGAGGTTAGTTCAATTAGCACTTGAAGCCGTTAAAACCCAACCTAAAACAACAAGTAGCAATGAATGGAATAAGGTCTCAATGGTCTATCACACGAGCATTCCCAAAAGGACAGCAACTGGGAATTTAAACCATCTTAAACACCAAACCAAACTAGGTAGTAAATCTATGAATGAATCTAAATAAGTGTGGGGAGTAGGATAGTGTGAAAGCCAATGTGTGCAATAAATTCCAGACTAGTGTGTTGGGTATTTCGCACCTAGTCAAGGAGAAATGGAAGAAACCCAATGTAGTGATGGAACCCATTATAAGTAATCATCTAGAGACCATCCAAGCAATCTAAGTAGGAGTAACGGTGTCCATTAACAAGTATAAGTAATGCCTAGAGAAGAGAAAACATGAGGGCAATCATCATACAATGCCTATTTCCCAAAACAGGGGAAGGACAATTCGACTTGGACTTGATCCTTCCAAGCCCTAAGTCCATTTCGACATGTTTTGAGGTGTGATGTACAATCGTGGTTAACCATGTTAGAAGCAAGCAGCATGCACTTAGGGCATCCTCAAGATGATCAATGGGAGTGATGAACATAAAAGAAAAAGAATAAATTGAAAAACCCTAGGAAACTAGGTAGCAAAAGTTGAGAAAAATAGGGTTAAGGGAATAGAACCATACCTGAGTAGATTGAGAGGGAAGTTGGATCAAGCTTGGACTCTCAAATGTCAAGAGGTTGGGAAGGAAGCACGAACGGACGCAGTGATCTCTTTTCCCTCTGCTCCCTGTTCTAACTCAAATGAGCTTGGTGAGTTTTGAAACTCGCGGTTCTGAGTTTTGCCAAAATTCCTGCGATGGAACATCGGACGGAACCAGTTATTGTGGTTCCGCCCATAAATTTGTCCCATGTAAATAGTGTTTTGACATAATTTGAGTGAAGCGGAACATCAGATGGAACTACCCTACTTGCTTTCATCCGTAGTTCCAAACCCTTCGGTATTCAGGAGGAACCTAGACCAGGTGATGGAACATCGGACGAAACCACTGTTGGAGATTCCGCCCGTAGTTCCGTCTGCATTCTAAAGTGTGTTTGGCCTGTTTTTCTTAATCAGCACCCCTACTAAGGCTCCTTGTTCCCCTTTTTAAGTACTACTCCATGTCAAATGCTCCTTTTAATGCTTGTACCTATGGATTATCATCTACCTTGTTGCTTGTATATCTTTTGTTTCACGATGTGAAGCGCCATGGACATTGACAGGTGTTCACAATGGTTAATACTCGAAATTAGAACCGCTCTCCTCCCAGAGATGATCCCGGTGATGCCTCAAACACGGCCTTACCGGTGCCACCACCAATTAACAATAGTGCGGACGCCGCCGCATTACTGAGTAATATGCTCTGGCTCATACAACAAGAGTACAGAGATGCCCAACAGGAGCAACACCAGTTCATGCGATCAATGACCAACCAACTATGGTGTGAGGGAAAGGTAACCAGTACCCCCTCTGGTGCCAGTGGCTCCTCCTCCACCAGCACCAGTGGCTACTGCTACAACTGAGACTCCCCCACCGGCACCTGTTGCTACTGCCGACACCCCTTTTGGACAAGGTGCAATTACCTCTCCCCCCTACTCCTGATGCTCCGCAAGTCCAAGCTGTGGCGCCAGTTTGGGCCGATGCCTCCAAGTTATTGGAGAAGTTTCAAAAACACCGTCCCCTAACATTCTCTGAGATGATCCATGACTCATTGTTTTCAGCCACTTGGATCGGGACCTTGAGAGGATTTTTGAGGTTCTATAGTGTAATGACTTGGAAAAAATCAGATGCGCTGTGTTCCAGCTTCGAGGAGATGCCGATGCTTGGTTACACTCCTCTAAGGAAATCTTTTGGGCCAAGTACCCAAATGCCACTTGGGCCCAGTTCACTGAAACCTTCTTAGAGAAATACTTCCTGCACAATTTTTGCGACAAGAAGGAGATGGAGTTCTTGAGTCTGAGCCAGGGATCCAAGTCAGTTCTGGAGTACCAACAGACTTTCGAGGACCTATTTTATTTTGCCCCTGAGCACCTAAAGCCTGATAACATCAAGGCCCAAAAATTTAAGAAGGGACTCAGGCATAGCATCAACACTTCGGTGGTGCTACACAACTACCCCACCTATGCTGAGGTGGTTTAGGCTGCCAAGATCATAGAGGACCAGTAGAGAGAAAGCTACAGGACCATAAAAGCTGGCAAGCTGCCCATGAGTTCACCTGGCTACAAAGGGGCTAGTAAGTTCTAGAGGGGATCTTACACAACTGCATCCCCTGGCCAGTACTACAAACTTGATGCGACCTAGGCATCTAGGATAGTGGCAACACCTCATTATGGCACACAGACCTTGGCATGCTATAATTGTAATGAAAGTGGGTACATGATTAGGGATTGTCCACATCCTCGACAGGGGCGGACTCCCCCTGCTGCTCTTCCTTCTAAAGCTTCCCAAACACAGACTATGAATCATCCCCATCTTGTTCCAATGGTGAGTCAAACTTAAGGGCGTGTTTACTCAATCACCAATGAGGAGGCACAGGTTGATCCAAATGTCATTACAGGTATCCGCAACTCAACCCTTAGCATAGTACCTATATGGAGGTTTTATTACTATGATTGGTTGTTAATATGATCTCAGGTATGATTTATGTATACTCAAAACCCGTTGATGAGCACATTTATGTGTGAAATCTTAGGGCATAAAGCATACATTTTACCACATTAGACAGAGTTACTCGGTGCTTTCTTGTGCTTTTTAGGGTTTAGGTGAATTCTTATGAAAATGAAGGAGATGATGCTAAGGAGATGTTTTTAAGCTTTTTAGAAGTGTAAATGGATGTATAGCCCATCGAGTCAGCTTCGCAATGGTTCAAACGACACTTAATTTCGAGTTGAAACGAAGAAGTTATGGTCGTTTCCGTAACGACGCGTGAAAATGGTCTGTAGGGGTTTATTTATAATTCTTGACAGTCGGATGGGGACAAAGTGAAGCGGAAGTTCGGATTTTAGGGGCCTTAATGCAATTATCAGAAGTTACTTTACTGTACCCGAAAGATTCCATTTGGAAGGCTCTGGACAGTCCTACTTCAACTTGAGATATCTTGGGCTCCCCAACTCTGAATTGGATGAAATTTGGGTCTATTTTGTGTGATTTTTTGCAAGGAACACAATGGTGAGACCTATATAAGCACCCCATGCTCCACATTTTTTGAAGGACAGAATGGGTATTTTATTTATTCTTGAAGGAATCCTAGTCATCACCCTTACTCTCTCTCTCTCCTTCAACTTCTCAAGGGCACTTCTGGAACTCTACTTGGGATAGATTTATTTTGAAAGATATTTTCTCATCTATGGAAGGTTGAAAAATCAAAGATGCTTTGATTTTATTGCTTGGAGAAGATATCTACAAAGAAAAGGAAGCACAAGTTAGAATTATAAATTTACTTTTCTAAAAATAGAAGGTCTATGTAAATAATCTTCTCTTCTTCTTCTTTCTATTTTTTTCTTTTTTTCTTAGGATTCAAGGCATTGTAAAAGAGGAAAGAGAAGAGAATATTCTCTTTTCTTAGAGAATATTTCTCCTACACTTCCCCCTTCTCTCTTCTCCTCTCTTTCCCTATAAATACCCCTTGCCCTTTGGGTTGTAAGAAGTTAGTTTTTTTTAGTTTAGTTTTTAGTTAGTTTCTAGTTCAATTTTAATTCAGTTTTTTGTGTAATTTTTAGTTCATTCACTTAGTAAAATTTCTTTTCTTCTTCTCCTTCTAAGTTATGATTTTTGGCCTTTCTAAGTTCTAGTTTGCTTTTTGATTTTCATTTAATGGTTGTAATAGGTTTAGTTTATGCTTTAATTTCAATTTAAGTCTTCAATTGGGTTGTAATTTCTTAATTTTAGTTTAGGTTTTAAGCCTTCTAGTCTAAGTTCTTAAGTTGATGACAAGACTTGAAGATTTAGAAGAGGAGGCCATGGTAAGTTTATGCAAGTATTCAAGCTTTTCAATTATATTCATGCAAGCACATCTAGGTTTTACTATCTAAAGTCTCAATCTCATTCTCCCTTTCCTCTATCTCTCTCTATCTTCTTCTTCTTCTCCCTCTATTTCTTTTATTTTTTTTATATGGTTGTGGTATGTGGATGCACTTTTATTCCCTTATTTCTTTTTATGTGATTATGAAGTGTGGCTGCGTTTTTGTTATTCCTTTCAATTCGCTTTAGTTTGATAGGTTAGATGCTCATGTGTTAGGAGGCTAATTTAATCCCTTAATTTTGTTAGATGCTTATGAGTTAGGATGCATTAGTTTTCATTAATTTAATTAGTTTAATTTAACACTTTAATTTTGTTCACTTTGCATTACTTTTAAGTTAGTTAAATAGAGTGGCGTATATCTCCTCGTGTTCGACCCGTAGCTACGATTGACCCGTACGCTTACGGTATTATTTTAACTCAAACAAGTTTTTGGCGCCATTGCCGGGGAGATTATTGACCACTTTATTTTTTTTATTTTTAAGTAATTCGAAGTGCTTTAGTTTCTTCTCTTTCTCCTCTTTCTTTTTTTTTTTTTAAAAAAAAAAATTTTGAAAACCTCCTCTTGTTTCTTTTCTGTTTCAATAGTGTGTGCCCAATCTAAAGTCCTTCATATGCCCAAACCCAGCCAATCTTGGTGCCCCTTGATTCGTTGGGTGATTTGGATTGGCATGTGACTTATCTTTGGAGGTGACCACTCTTGATAACAGGAAAGCGACATAGTGAGAGCGTTGGAAACATAAACATATAGTAGTCCTCCATCCTACATCAGAATCCATTTGGAGTCGCCCGTAGGTGGCTCGTGAAGACTATACGGGTTCCCTTGCTGTCAACCTATATGGCAACCTTACAGCTTTGGAACCATTGTTTCGATTTCTGAGGGATAGATGCACTATCTACCTTGAGCTCCCTCTTGTTTTTAGTATTTTTTTCTAGCCTTTTATTTTCTTTAAACTTTTTTTATGGGAGACCTCAATTTGGGATAGGTGGTTAATTTAGAATAATGGGAGATACACTTCCATATAAGACTTTGGGGGAAAGATGGACCTATGCTAAGGCAACCATGATTTTGGAGGAAATGTTTAAACATGTTAGGGAAGCCAAAAGTAGTGAGATAGAGAACAATTTTGCACCACCCCAGTACAATTTTGCTCCCCAACCCAACTATGGGCTTTCGGGAAATTTTGATTGGTCACATCCCCAAACTATCCATGATATGGAAGGATGTCCTAATCTTTATAGGGGTAGCAATGGTGATGAGAATGTGAGTCCTCAATTTCAATACAATTCTTTTGGCACTTACAATCACGGGTGGAGTGATCATCCCTATTTCTCGTGGGATCAATGGAATAACCAAGCTGGACCATCCAATTTCCAATATCATGGTCAGTATGGTCCTCCAATGCCCAACCCTCCATTGAATCTCAATGGGCCACCTCTCCTTGAACCATACCACCAACCCCCTAAATTTCATAACATGGGTGAGGAGGCCAGACTGAGTGAGCTTGAAAAATACATAGACCTTCTCATAACAAGCCAAAATATCATGGAGAAGCAACTCTCTCAACTGATAACCATGGTGCAAGAGGAGGAAATGGGTACATTACCTAGTCAGCCTGAACCGCCCCATCCCCAGTTTAATGATATTGAAAGTCCACCACCCTAATTTGAGGTTAATGAGAGTCACTCCGAACAAGATGCTTTTCATGATGATTTATTTGTTGAGATTGAGTCTCCTAAAGATATTAGTGAAGCGAGGTTTGATGAGCTACCTGGGGTAGTCCACCTTTTGCCTGAAATTTTTGATTTTAGTGAGCCTAGTGAATTTATTGATTTAGAATCAGATTTTCATGATAACATAGAAAGCCAAGAAATTCGATCTCCCCCTCTCTCCTTGAAAAACTTCGATAATTGTCATGTTGAGGATTTCATTGTCTCACATGTTGATTTGTCCAAACCTCTTAGGTTTGACGATTTTATTGAGGAAGACAATGTTAATCATAATGCCTTTCAAGCATATTTCCATGATCCTTATTTGGTAAACCAAGTTATGCAAAGAGCGGATAGTTGTATTGCTAGGATTGATTTGAGTAAACCTTCAATTTTTTATGATTATTTAGATGAGGTTATTCATAATCCTTTTTATGCTTATTGTGATCCATTTTTTATTGGTTTTTCAAAGAATGATAGATGTTCTACATTGCAAACGGGAGAGGAGGGACGGATTTATGGCATGAGTTTTAATGCCTTCATTTTCCACTGTCCCATGATGATAGATTTTTCTATTGGATATTTCTCAGTTGTGCTTAACTTCCATATTATTTCTCGCTTTACTAAAATTCATGGTCGAGTGTTTTCTAGGTCTGAAGCTATTTCTCCATTTACTGGCCATGGATTGAGATTTCTGTTGCTGCTCCTAGCACTTTTTGTAGAGCTCATGATTCTTTATGATCCTCTTTGTTGATTATATCCGGTAAACCCCTTCATCTCCTCCCTTGTCTTTATTCTTTCTTTTATGCATGCATTGAGGACACTGCATGAATTAAGTGTGGGGGGGATGTTGGGCTTAATTGGTGAATTTTGATTGTGACAATAGTTTGATTTTGTGCATATGTCTCTTTGATTGCAAAGCGAGAGAAAGAGGGAATTAGGTGTCCTAACATGCGAAATAATAAAAAATCCCTTTTCAAGAAAGGTAATTGGTTTGTATCCGGTGAGAGGGATTGAATTGGAAAATATGAGCGTTATTTCATTTGATGGCTAGATTCCTTTATGTGTTTTATGGACCCTTTGATCTTTTGGCTAGTAGTTGAGACCAATTTGTTTGTGGCAAGGCAAGGCATGAAAGTGGAAGTGAATGAAAAAAAGAAAAAAAAAAAAAGCAAGGAACAGAAAAGAAAGTGGAATTCCTTGGGACTAGACAGGGCACTGTGCCTCATGAAGCAGGGTGACTTGATCGAAATTCCTTGGAAGGAAACTCAAAAAAAAAAAAAAACTCTTGCATCAATGTCTCAATGTCTTATGGATATATGCAAAAAGCGAAGCTACCAAGTATTTGGGTGTCTGGTGTATGCTCCACCATGTCATTCAGAGAACAGTAGTGGAGTAGAAATAGAGTTTGTGGTTGAGAAAGAAAAAAGCTTTTGCCTTAATGCTTGAAAAAAAAAAGTATGGTCTGCAATACTCAATGCCTAAGTCTTTGGTTCCATCGATGCTATGGGGGGTTTACTTGAAGGTGAGTAGTGTTCAGAAAATATGAGGAGATCCCTTGAACTGGATGCATGCTTGTTACTTGAATTGATGTGGGGTGATAAAATTCAAGTGTGGGGGAACCTTTGGCTCCTTGATCTTTAGTTGAACACTTTTTTGGATTATGTGCACTGTCCTACTTATGCTATGATTAAAATTTACAGCATTCATTTACAATTGAATTTTGGGTGTATATTCACTGCAAACACCCACGAGACACAACTCGTCCACTAGGGGTAACCTAGGGGTTCAAAGGCTTGTTGCACATGCTAAGTGCAACCGTGATTCCTACGAAAGTGAGTTAGGATTTTCTGCATTCTAGGTTAGTTTTTCTTTTGCTTTACTTGAGGACAAGTAACATTCAAGTGTGGGGAAATCTGATGAGCACATTTATGTGTGAAATCTTAGGGCATAAAGCATACATTTTACCACATTAGATAGAGTTACTCGGTGCTTTCTTGTGCTTTTCAGGGTTTAGGTGAATTCTTGTGAAAATGAAGGAGATGTTTTTAAGTTTTTTAGAAGTGTAAATGGATGCATAGCCCATCGAGTCAGCTTCGCAATGGTTCAAACGGCACTTAATTCTGAGTTGAAACGAAGAAGTTATGGCCGTTTCCGTAACGACGCGTGAAAATGGCCTACAGGGGTTTATTTATAATTATTGATAGTCGGATGGGGACAAAGTGAAGCGGAAGTTCGGATTTTAGGGGCCTTAATGCAATTATCAGAAGTTACTTTACTGTACCCGAAAGATTCCATTTGGAAGGCTCTGGACAGTCCAACTTCAACTTGAGATATCTTGGGCTCCCCAACTCCGAATTGGATGAAATTTGGGTCTATTTTGTGCGATTTTTCGTAAGGAACACAATGGTGAGACCTATATAAGCACCCCATGCTCCACGTTTTCTGAAGGACAGAATGGGTATTTTATTTATTCTTGAAGGAATCCTAGTCATCACCCTTACTCTCTCTCTCCTTCAACTTCTCAAGGGCACTTCTGGAACTCTACTTGGGATAGATTTATTTTGAAAGATATTTTCTCATCTATGGAAGGTTGAAAAATCAAAGCATCTTTGATTTTATTGCTTGGAGAATATATCTACAAAGAAAAGGAAGCACAAGTTAGAATTAGAAATTTACTTTTCTAAAAATAGAAGGTCTATATAAATAATCTTCTCTTCTTCTTCTTTCTATTTTTTTCTTTTTTTCTTAGGATTCAAGGCATTGTAAAGAGGAAGGAGAAGAGAATATTCTCTTTTCTTAGGGAATATTTCTCCTACACTTCCCCCTTCTCTCTTCTCCTCTCTTCCGCTATAAATACCCCTTGCCCTTTGGGTTGTAAGAAGTTAGTTTTTTTTAGTTTAGTTTTTAGTTAGTTTCTAGTTCAATTTTAATTCAGTTTTTTGTGTAATTTTTAGTTCATTCACTTAGTAAAATTTCTTTTCTTCTTCTCCTTCTAAGTTATGATTTTTGGCCTTTCTAAGTTCTAGTTTGCTTTTTGATTTTCATTTAATGGTTGTAATAGGTTTAGTTTATGCTTTAATTTCAATTTAAGTCTTCAATTGGGTTGTAATTTCTTAATTCTAGTTTAGGTTTTAAGCCTTCTAGTCTAAGTTCTTAAGTTGATGACAAGACTTGAAGATTTAGAAGAGGAGGCCATGGTAAGTTTATGCAAGTATTCAAGCTTTTCAATTACATTCATGCAAGCACATCTAGGTTTTACTATCTAAAATCTCAATCTCATTCTCCCTTTCCTCTATCTCTCTCTATCTTCTTCTTCTTCTCCCTCTATTTCTTTTATTTTTTTTATATGGTTGTGGTATGTGGATGCACTTTTATTCCCTTATTTCTTTTTATGTGATTATGAAGTGTGGCTGCGTTTTTGTTATTCCTTTCAATTCGCTTTAGTTTGATAGGTTAGATGCTCATGTGTTAGGACGCTAATTTAATCCCTTAATTTTGTTAGATGCTTATGAGTTAGGATGCATTAGTTTTCATTAATTTAATTAGTTTAATTTAACACTTTAATTTGGTTCACTTTGTATTACTTTTAAGTTAGTTAAATAGAGTGGCGTATATCTCCTCGTGTTTGACCCGTAGCTACGATTGACCCGTACGCTTGCGGTATTATTTTAACTCAAACACCCGCATATGTACTATTCAATTCGGGGCTTCCCACTCATTCATCTCCCCATCATTCTCTGAGAAGATAAGCACAACACAGAGATAGTTGTCTCAAGGCTTGAGGGTTAGTACACCTATTGGCGGTGTCACCGAGTTCAACCGAGTGTATGAGCCTTGCCATGTTTGGGTAAATGATAGAGGGATGGGAGCCCGCTTGATAGAACTGAACATGAAAGATTTTGATGTAATTCTGGGGATGGATTGGTTGTCAATGCATGGAGCCAACCTAATCTGTGCATAGAGGAGGATACTATTTGAACCAAGGAAGGGTGTAAGGTTTGGATTCAAGGGTGAGGAGTGCAAGAGACCCAAGAAGTTGATTGTCTCCACACTACAAGTACAGAAGTTGATAAATGAGGGATGCAAATGCTACTTAGCGTTAGTGATAGACGTTGAGGTGAGGGTTAAACCACTTGAGGAGATCAATGTGGTGAAAGAATTTCCAGATGTCTTTCTGAAAGGCCTCACGCGGCTACCCTATACCGAGAAACAGAGTTCATGATTGATTTGGTGTCTGGTGCAGCCCCAATGTCTAAAGCTCCCTACAGGATGGCACCATCAGAGTTAAAAGAACTACAAGCACAACTTCAAGACCTATTGAAGAAGGGCTTTATTAGACCCAGTGTGTCCCCGTGGGGAGCACCGGTGTTATTCGTAAAGAAGAAGGATGGTAATATGCGGATATGCATCGATTATTGTGAGCTTAATAAGTTGACGATCAAGAATTGTTACCCCTTACCAAGAATTGATGACTTGTTCGATCAACTGCAAGGTGCAAGGGTATTTTCAAAGATCGACCTCTGATCGGGTTATCATCAGCTGAAGATCAAGGGTAGTGACATAAGTAAGACAGCGTTCAGATCTCGCTATGGTCATTACGAATTCCTAGTCATGTCCTTTGGACTAACCAACGCCCCGGCAGCTTTTATGGAGTTAATGAACCGGGTGTTTCACGATGTCCTAGACAAGTATGTCATCATGTTCATTGATGAAACCTTGGTTTACTCCAAGAGTGAAGAGGAACACGCTGTGTTACACCCGCATCCCAGATATACCCCTGTACCTGGGGCAGTTTAGACCTCTACCTTAGGGGCAATGCCATGGTGGCACTGGCCAACACCTGTAACCTCAAACCTAAAATATTATTAAAAGAATCCCCTCGAAGCCCTGGAAGTGTGGGCCAAAGCCCCGCAACTTTCCTTGAAGTTGGGCCTTGACAGCAGCGCCGGAGTCACGAACGGACTCACTCTTACTGAATCTGCTTGAGGATCCGCCCGTGCTGTCATTAGCCTTTTTGGATTATTTTCCTGCGGAACCAACACCCCTGTGTCCTAAACACCCTAATTGAACCTTTGAACCATATGGACCCCTATCCTTGCCATTGGATGGTTAGTTGAACCATAAGAATGGGCTCACAAGGCCTAACTTGAATGAATAATGGGTTTTATATACCCTAGCCTAAACCAAACAGAACTTAGTGGACAATTAAGTTGTATGGACTTAGGGTGCACCCCAAACATGACCTAATGGACCTAATGATTATGGCTAAAGCCAAACAAGCCCTAAGACCTAATTAAAACCCATTTGAAGACCTATGGGTCAACTACATTCTAAGGCCTCTAAACCAAACACACCCTAAGGTCCATCTAATCCCTTAAAGGATAGGAAAACCCCTCTCTTTCACTTATCTCTCCCCCTCCCCCATAAACCATGGAGGAGAAGAGACAAGAGAAGAAGGAGAAGAAGGAAAGAAGAAGAAGAAGTAGAAGTAGGAGAGGAATAGGAGGGGAAGGGAAGAAGGTGGAAGCCATGCAAAGATGGCTGGCTGCCCCACACCTCCTCCCAAGCTGGCTGGACCCAAGGGAGAAGAGAAAGAGGAGGAGAAGAGATAGAGAGAGTGGCTGGAAGAAGGAGGCTCACCAAGGTAAGCTCCCCAAACCTAGCTCTCCCCCATTTCTCCTTGATTTTGTTAATTCCTTGAGTTAGGGCTGACCTAAGGTTCCATTTGGGATTCAAGGTGAAGCTCGGCCCTAGTTGGGAGCTCTAATAATGCTGACTTAGGCCTCTAAGTGCTACATTTGCAGTCATGGTTGTGGAATCCCTGGTTTAAGCTTCAAACCCAACCCTTAGGCCAATGTGAGACCCAAACCATGTAGGATCTTGGATCCTTAAGGTGAGCTTAGGACCTAGTGACCCTAGGAAGGCTTAGACACCTCTCCCTTGTCCCTGAGAGCTTGGGGCACTCCAAGCTTCAAGCTGGAGTAAAAGCCCTCTGAAATCCCGAAAGAGACTACCGGCAGATAAACTACTGGATCCATCTATCGTGGTACCACCCATTAGTCCGGCACGGATTCACTCTGTTTGCCTCCACCCGAAGCCTGTTGCTCTCGGGTCTATCTCAAGAATTTAACGAATGCAGGGGCAGACCCAAGAAGCACATCCGCCCATTCATCCGTTCCCTTTTAGGTATGTCTCAGGTGTCAAACGGATGCATGAACGGATTCAAGTGAGATGTTCCGCTCGTAGGTCTGCTCGCTATGATTTTACCCTTTGGCCTTAATGGAGTCAGGGGCTGATTCACCTCTACTGAGACCGCCTATGAGGTCGCTCGTGCTGTCTTGGTTGAAACTTGACTTTAACCTTATGGGCCTCGCATGGGACCCTTCTATGCATGCTTTAATGATTATTTTTGTATTCCTAGGCTACCCAACTTGATGGATAGCGGGGAGCCCAGGTGAGATTCATGTCAACCATACACGGCGACGCCCGTGTTAGGTGAGTGGGTTCTGGGTGATTTGTTGGGTTTGAATATTTATTAATATGAAATCTTAAGCATGCTAATATATACATAAAAGCATTGTGCACATTGCATTATTATTCAGATGTGAACTGTTGTGAATGTGATATTATGCTCACCATTGTATCGGGCTAAGGTGTCGGGTGTGCCAGTACCGCTAAATTATGAAAACTGCTGTATGTCATCCTGAACTATATGTGTCGTGCCGTGCTGGTACCCAGGTAGTAGATGGAATGGGACGTTGATGCACCCGGAATACCTCTCGGGATGATAGGACCTGCATGTAGTATATCTATGGCTAGGATATTTGTTCCCTTATGCTACGACCCTTGCCAACAGGGGTTTATGTGTTGGATAGTCTGAGCACCTGTGGTCTGTGGAGGTGGGAGAGGCCAGGACAGGGGTAGTGATGGCTATTGGGGTTTGCCACTGGGTGGTCATAATGGCTTCTACCGGCGCATGTCCCCTTGTGATAATTGAGGTTTCACTGGGACGATAGGATAAGTGACCCTCAGTGTCTCCCAAATTATCATAGTAGCAAACACTTGACCGATAGAATTGTGTGCTAGGTGAAAAATGAATCTAACATTAGCATGCATCATTCTGATTGATATTGATTGTATGGTGTATGTGCATTCCCCTTTACTTCCTCACTAGCTGGTTTAGCTAACCCCATTACGCAACCCCTTTTTAATTGTTATGCAGGAGGTACTACTTAGATGAGCACCATTGGATGCGAATCAAGTGGAGCCAGTAGCTGTGATTTGGATGTAGATGTACACCCAAGGATGGTGCCCTTGGGACAATTATTTATTATTTTATTATTTTCTGTCTCCACTCCTCAATCATGTATAGACTATGTGTTTATTTATAGGGAAAGTATGAATGGTTACTTATGTTAGAATTGTAATATGTGTTATCATTAGAGAACCGATGCTCTATAATATCACATGATTTAATTTAATTTCACTTCCACTAACTCTGTATCTGGAATGATTTATTTTCGTTTGTACGTTCCTATCTGTTATCAATATGTGATGACAGGGTGGACTGTGGCTCAGGACACTGTATCTACGATCCTGGTAGGTATTGGGATGATGTGTGATTGTCCCAGTCATACCTCTATGTGGCAAAATATCTTACATTGGGATAGGGGCGTGACAGAGTGGTATCAGAGCGATGATGCTCTGCACCGACCACGATCCAGTGTAACCTCTTGGTTTACTCTCCATAATTAGGTTCTAAACTAAAAATCTCAAGATCATAAATAATTGTATGCAGACATAGGAGAAGACTGATTGGAGTGGAAACAAGAACCTATAGAGATAATAGGCAACATGGAACTTAGGGTTTGGAACATAGGCTGTTGAGTAATAACTATATAATTGCTTGGTTGAGTCCTAAGTAGATAATAGTTGGGTAAGTATATGCTATAATTCATCGGCAATAATGAATTAAACATAACTAACCCACAATAGGCCACAATGATCTAAACAAGAGGAATTTAGCAACATATATATATATATAACTAATTACAAGTTCCCAATTGTTCTAAATTTCTGCTTGGGCATGATTTTACCCATTCCGATCTAAAACCATAAGATTTCACCTGTGCCAATTCAAAACATCTGATTTGTTCCACCCAAATAAAGAGTACATTCATCCACCACAATGAAAGTTCGCAAAAGTTCCCCAAACCATCTGATTAGAAGAGAAGAAAGAAAAAGGAAAGGAGAAAAGGGAAAACTAAAGGAAGAGAGCAAAGTAAAGGAGTTCCACAAAGATCCATCAAGGACCGGATAAACAAGAGCTGAGATAAAATAACTCCAGAGAACTACTAGAAGAGAACTGAGCTAGGCATGTGCACCACCACCACCACCGCGACCTAGGACAGTATTGAGATCTTTCACCCCTCACTCGATGCTCTCTAGACGCTGAGCCTGATCAGAGAATTGCTCTTGACATCATCGAAGCCATCTGCCATCCTCAGGTGTAGTCGCCGAATAGCCATCATGATGTCGCTACCTCCCCCAGGTGCACTAGAAGTACCTGCTGCAGAACGCTCCGAGCCCATAAACTCCAGGTCATCATCACTGTCGTCCTCATCCTCCTCCCTAGTCCCTCTACCATCCCGTAATGCACTTGCTCCCCTGCACTATCATAATCATAATATAAATTCATCTTCTGTAGTACATTGAACCCAATAGGTCTCTTAGTGCATGTTCCCTTGGGTTCACGATCAAGAGCAATCCCAAGGAATAAGAAAATCCTGGTGAGCAGTCGGCCATAGGGTAGAGTATTGTTTCGGGTAGGATTCATCACCACATGGGCCATGTGCTGCATAATCACGTGAGGCAAACAGATGGGCTGGCCAGTGTATAAAGAATGGGCCAGAACTGCAGACATCAGAGGAGGAAGAATACTGTGCCCCTTGGAAGGAGGCAGATTAGTCTTGGCTATAAAAATTAGAACACGCTGTGAAGGAGGGAACTTGGAGAGATCTTCGTTCTCCTTGAACCTGTCGTTGGAGAGAACCTTAAACAATTGTCACCACTCATCTAGAGAAAGACACTTGTCCGGATGACTGCCCGAAGGATAGTATACCCTCTCACCTTCTGAGGATACACTGAGAAGAATCCCTAACTCTGTTGCAGTGAAACCAATGGTAACTCCCTTCACGAAGGAAGTCAGCTTATACTCATCATCTTCCTCCTTGGTCAGGACCAAATTTGCATAAAACTCTCTGACCAATGTGGGATAGTAGAAGTCTGGTTGAACGAGCATGTTGGTCCATTACAGTCTCTCAAACCTAGCCCCCACCTTGTAGGTTAAAAGCTCTTCCACTGTGACATCTCTCTCTACAAGGATCCTCCTATTGAAGAGATGCTCCCTGTAGATCCCTTCAGTCTTTTCGAAAGTGAAACGGTTCACGTTGTAAGCCGTAGGAGCGGAAGCTACAATAGATAGATCTCTCCTTCTTTTTGGACCCATGATCGGATTTCCTACACATAAAACACGAACCAAAGAAGGACGATAAATGTAAGCCAAATGGGAATGATGACATATAATTGGCAAATAAGTTATAGGAATGGAATGTTTAAATGATATGTGACTGAATTGAAGAGAAGGCCATGCATGATGGGAAAATAAAGATATGCACATGTAAATGATGAGAATATGAAATATGGATACCATTGGAGATGTATTGAGAAGAAAAGAAACAAGATCAAATCATACATGAAGTCTACATGAGATCCCTAGTGTGCTTAGAGGTGAACAATGAAGTCAACACAAACAATGTGGGTGCTCTTGAATATTATATATTTCAACCAATGTCAAGCAAGCAAGATGTTGAATGAGATACCCCAACAAGAGACAAGAATTATTTAATAGAGAAAAAGGGGATAAGCATCAAGAATTTTGTAAATAATCCCTTAAATAAGTAATGCATTGAGGATACATCAAGTGAATAAATTATTTGGAGGATAAAGGGATAGATTTCAAGGATTTTGTCAACAATCATACAAGCAAGAGATTATGCTTGAAGATAAGACAATAAGATAAATTCCTATGAGATTCTAGGGCATATAAAGGATTTAATATAAACTTGAAGGTTTCCCCAAAGCATTGAAGGATTGGGGTTAAACCTAGAATTATCCAAGTAGATCCAACTACACTTGACAAATCATAGCAATCAATCTTAAAAATGCTTGCAAGGGCTTTAAAAATTATAAGACATACAATGCACAAGCAAGAAATCCAACCATATAGTGCCATTGATCGATTAGGGCTTGATTTACACCCAAAACCCTAACCTAAAATCGATTTTGGGCATGATCTTGGCATACATGGCCATGAAAGTGCAAACAAAATCAAATCCAATCACAACCTAGGCTTATCCATGCCCAATCCTAGAGGAAAAGAAAGAAAGATAAAGAGACACAAGCCAAAAGTTCTACAATGGAAAAAAGGAATGTGTAGAGACAAGCAAATCCTACAATGGAAGAAGAAGGAATTGGAAAAGAGAAAAGAGAAGAGGAACCTTACCTTGAGAGTGAGAGAAGGAACTTTGAGGCTTGAGATCACAAGAAATCCACCCAAGAGAGTGCGAGGAAGCCAAACAAAAACCTTGTAGAGCCCTCTCCTCCTGTGGTTGTGTTTTCCCTCCTTAGAGCCAAAAGTGAGTTTTAAAACTCGCAGCTCTGTTTTGTTAAAATTCTGAGAACGGACGAACGAATGAAACCACTTATCGTGACTCCGCCCGTCAATCCACCTCGCTTAGAACTTAAAATTTTGGGGTATTAGCCTGAGCGGATCCACATTTATGAGTCCGCCCGTAGATCCGTTTGATTCATTTCCTCTCGGCCTCTTGACCTTCTGAGAATGGATGAACGAACGGATTCACGTTCAGCATCCGCCCATTAGTTCGCTCTCCCTGTTTTCGTAGAGGAGCCTCAAACGGACCCAGAGTACTAACACCGCTCGTGAGTCCGCCTGAGTTATTTTAGGATTTTGAGCCTAGATTTTGGAGACCTTTTGACCCCACCCATGTATGCTGAATTTATGCCTATACCCTAGGTTAGACACCCTGGTTGTGTGATCCATTTGCGAGGACCACCTAAGTCTAGTTAAGGCCCTAAAGTTAAAGGGATTAGGACTTATACCCGACTGGGCCAGCCAATATGAGATGGTAGGCATCAGTGTGTGTTGTGACTCCCCTCCTATGCGGAAGAAGGAGAGTAACCATTGTGGATAAAAAGCCTTAGACCCCGTTAGTGAGTGAACCTAAACCTACGTGGTGTAGAAATCCTTATAGAGGTACATAGGATTCAACTCTTAGCCAAGCCGCAGGTAGGAAACTACTAGGCTGGTTTGAGCAGGTTTAGTTGAACAAGCCATAAAGACCACGTGTACTAGGGAATCAGTCGTGACACCTCAAGCTAGTGACGACTCTATTTGTACTTTACCTGGTTCATCTAAACCTTGTATAGACTCATAGAGAAAGTCCTACACCATGACTTGGTTTCCAAAGAGACCTAGTATACCATATCTAGAGCTAGCCTGTTCCTATGGATCGACTCAAGTTATAGATATGTCCATAGGGATGTGAATGTAGTTATTAAACTTATACTTATGATTGGTGTGAAAATAAATAAATAAATGTGTCTTTTCACCCTTGTGTGTGGTAGATTAGTTCTCCTGAGCCACAAGTGTGACTTTAGATTGACCTTATCCTGATAGCTAGTTGAGCCCCGACCCTGGTCCACCAGACCATAGGTTAGTAGGGGGTAAGTTTACTAATGACCGGGTAGGTTAGTAATGGAACCTGTTTAAAGGAAGTGACTCAGACTCAGACCATGAATGGATTGTGTGGTTCTCGAGAGAGGACTAGTATGAACTTTTCCCCTGTAGGACAACTTGGTGATAGGGTCAAAGGTTGTGAAAGCCAAAAACTGAAGGATGTAACAAGACCTTTTCCAATGACAGATATGATGGGAGTAATGGGTTGCCAATGCGTTCCCTCCATGCGGGGAGTGATACATATGGAGGTCCCATCAATATTCCAGATCATTCTAAAGTTGGGTTAGGTAATAAGATAACCTGAAGTGAAGGCATTCAGAATGTAAACCCTGTGCTGGGAACTAGACAGGTTAAGCCCTGCAACCCAAGAGTAACCAGAATAGTGAAGGCCTGAGTGGTATCACTTGATCTGGAGGATCTAGAGAACTTCCTATTCTTCATGACTCAGTTTAGTGTAGAAGATAGTGTGGTTATCTCTGGAATGTAGTAACTACCGAGTCTTAACCCAGTAGAGGTTAGGGTTACTATGAACCACACCCTTGTGGTAATGTGACCCTATAAGGAATTTGTAGGACCTGACTTACTGTGTCATGCAGGCACTGCCTCACTTTGACCCGACCCTTGACCTAGTCTAAGAATGGGTAATCCAAAGCGTTGATACTCAACGAACCCTTATACCTTGAGACCCGGGTGCCTCAAATTTTGAGGATAAAATTTTTAATAAGGTTGGGGGGATGTTACACCCGCACCCCAAATATACCCCTGTACCTGGGGCAATTTAGACCTCTACCTTAGAGGCAATGCCATGGTGGCACTAGCCAACACTTGTAACCTCAGACCTGGAATATTATTAAAAGAATCCCCTCAAAGCCCTGGAAGTGTGGGCCAAAGCCCCGTAACTTTCCTTAAAGTTTGGGCCTTGACAGCAGCATCAGAGTCATGAATGGACTCACTCTTACTGAATCTGTTCGAGGATCTGCCCATGCTGTCATTAGCCTTTTTGGATTATTTTCCTGTGGGACCCATACCCCCGTGTCCTAGACACCCTAATTGAACCTTTGAACCATATGGACCCCTACCCTTGCCATTGTATGGTTAGTTGAACCATAAGAATGGGCCCATAAGGCCTAACTCAAATGAATAATGGATTTTATATACCCTAGCCTAAACCAAGCAGACCTTAGTGGACAATTAAGTTGTATGGACTTAGGGTGCACCCCAAACATGATCTAATGGACCTAATGGTTATGGCTAAAGCCAAACAAGCCCTATGACCTAACTAAAACCCATTTGAAGACCTATGGGTTAAATACATTCTAAAGCCGCTAAACCAAACACACCCTAAGGTCCATCTAACCCCTTAAAGGATAAGAAAACCCCTCTCTTTCACTTATTTCTCCCCCTCCCCCATAAATCGTGGAAGAGAAGAGACAAGAGAAGAAGGAGAAGAAGGAAAGAAGAAGAATAAGTAGAAGTAGGAGAGGAATAGGAGGGGAAGGGAAGAAGGTGGAAGCCATGCTAAGATGGCTGGCTGCCCCACACCTCCTCCCAAGCTGGCTGGACCCAAGGGAGAAGAGAAAGAGGAGGAGAAGAGATGGAGAGAGTGGCTGGAAGAAGGATGCTCACCAAGTTAAGCTCCCCAAACCTAGCTCTCCCCCATTTCTCCTTGACTTTGGTAATTCCTTGAGCTAGGGCTGACCTAAGGTTCCATTTGGGACTCAAGGTGAAGCTCGGCCCTAGTTGGGAGCTCTAATAATGCTGACCTAGGCCTCTAAGTGCTACATTTGTAGCCATGGCTGTGGAATCCCTAATTTAAGCTTCAAACCCAACCCTTGGACCAATGTGAGACGCAAACCATGTAAGATCTTGGATCCTTAAGGTGAGCTTAGGACCTAGTGACCCTAGGAAGGCTTAGACACCTCTCCCTTGTCCCTGAGAGCTTGGGGCATTCCAAGCTTCAAGCTAGAGTAAAAGCCCTCTGAAATCTCGAAAGAGACTGCCGACGGACGAACAATCGGATCCATCTATCGTGGTACCGCCCGTCTGTCCGCCCAGTATAAATCCTATGTGTTGGCCTGAGCGGACGAAGGCACGGATTCACTCTGTTTGCCTCCGCCCAAAGCCTGTTGCTCTTGGGTCTGTCTCAGGAATTAAACAGATGCGGGGCGGACCCAAGTAGCACATCCGCCTGTTCATCCGCTCCCTTTTAGGTGTGTCTCAGGTGTTGAACGGATGCATGAATAGATTCAAGTGAGATGTTCTGCTCGTGGGTCCGCTCGCTCTGATTTTACCCTTTGGCCTGAATAGAGTCAAGGGCGGATTCACCTCTGCTGAGACCACCAGTGAGTCTGCTCATGCTATCTTGGTTGAAACCTGATTTTAACCTTATTTGCCTAGCATGGGACCCTTCTATGCATGCTTTAATGATTATTTTTGTATTCCTAGGCTACCCAACTCGATGGATAGTGGGGAGCCCAGGTGAGATTCATGTCAACCACACATGGCGACACCGGTGTTAAGAGAGTGGGTTTTGGGTGATTTGTTGGGTTTGAATATATATTAATATGAAATCTTAAGCATGCTAATATATACTTATAAGCATTGTGCGCATTGCATTATTATTCAGATGTGAACTATTGTGAATGTGATATTATGCTCACCATTGTATCGGGCTATGGTGCTGGGTGTGCCGGTACTGGAACCCCAATTTATCTAAATTATGAAAACTGCTATATGTCATCCTGAACTATTTGTGCCGTGCCGTGTTGGTACCCGGGTACTAGATTGAATGGGACGTTGATGCACCTGAAAAACCTCTCGGGACAATAGGACCTGCATATAGTATATCTGTGGCTAGGATGCTTGTTCCCTTATGCTACGACCCTTGCCAATAGCGGTTTATGTGTTGGATAGTCTAAGCACCTGTGGTCTGTGGAGGTGGGAGAGGCCAGGACAGGGGTAGCGATGGCTATCGAGGTTTACCACTGGGTGGTCATGATGACTTCTACCGGCGCAGGTCCCCTTATTATAATTGAGGTTTCACTGGGGCGATAGGATAAGTGACCCTCAGTGTCTCCTGAGTTATCAAAGTAGCATACACTTGACCGATAGAATTGTGTGCTAGGTGAAAAATGAGTCTAACATTAGCATGCATAATTCTGGTTGATATTGATTGTATGGTGTATGTGCATTCCCACTTACTTCCTCACTAGCTAGTGTAGCTAACCCTGTTGCGTAACCCCTTTTTAGTTGTTATGCAGGAGGTACTACTTAGATGAGCACAGTTGGATGTGAATTAAGTGGAGCCAGTGGCTGTGACTTGGATACAGATGTACACCCAAAGATGGTGCCCTTAGGGCAATTATTTGTTATTTTATTATTTTCTGTCTCCATTCCTCAATCATGTATAAACTATGTGTTTATTTATAGGGAGCGTAATGAATGATTACTTATGTTAGAATTGTAATATGTGTTATCATTAGAGAACCGATGCTTTATAATTTCACATGATTTAATTTAATTTCGTTTCCGCTAACTCTGTATCTAGAACGGTCTATTTCCTTTTGTACGTTCCTATCTGTTATCAATATCTGATGACAAGGTGGACTGTGGCATAGGACACTGTATCTGCGATCCTGGTAGGTGTTGGGATGATGTGTGATTGTCCCAATCATACTCCCTATGTGGCAAAATATCTTACATCGAGATAGGGGTGTGACACGCTGACCATCTCCGTTTGGTACTGCAGAGATTGAGAGAGAAGCAATTGTATGCCAAGTTCAGAAGATGCAAATTCTGGTTGCAGCAAGTAGCATTCCTGGGACATCTAGTTTCCATTAGGGGCATTGAAGTAGACCCCAACAAAGTGAATCAGAGGTTGATTGGGAGACACCTAAGAATGTAGTGGAAATTCATAGTTTTCTGGGCTTAGCCAGTTACTACAAAAGATTCATCGAGAACTTCTCGAGAATATTAGACCCCATGACTCGACTGACCTGAAAGGGAGTGAAGTTTGAGTGGTCTAGTGATTGTGAAAGAGCTTCCAGGAGTTTAAGCAAAGGTTAGTTTCTGCTCTAGTACTCACCATTCCTAATGGTATTGGCGGTATAGGGGTCTTTAGTGATGCAACGAAGACAGGCCTCGACTGTGTATTGATGCAGGATGGGAAAGTAGTGGCCTATGCACACGATAACTGAAGGACTATGAGAAGAATTATCCAACTCATGACTTGGAGCTTGCAGCTATAGTGTTTGCCATAAAAATTTGGAGGCACTATTTATATGGGGAAAAGAGTGAGATCTACAATGACCACAAGAGCCTCAAGTACTTCTTCACCTAGAAGGAGAACAACATGAGGCAGAGGCGATGGTTAGAGCTGATGAAAGACTATGATTATACTATTCACTACAACCCGGGTAAGGCAAATGTTGTAGCAGATGTACTTAGCCAGAAATCTTAGACATTGTTACTGACAAAACTAGCTGTTAGTGAGAGACTTATTGAGGAAGCAAGGAAGATGGACCTGGAGCTACTGGTTGAGGGTGTCACCCTATCATTGGCAGCCCTATAAGTACAATTAACATTGACAGAAAGAATTCGAGCAGCCCAAGCATTCGACGAAAACTTTCAAGAGATTATTGAATCCATCCACAGAGACACACAACGGGAACTGGACTTTACATTGACTGAGGATGGCATCCTTATGTTTAGAGATCGATTGTGTGTACCCAAAGAGGAATAGCTGCGGAAGGACATCATGGCAGAAGCCAATAACCCTCCCTATTCAGTTCATCCAGGTAGCACCAAGAAGTATCAAGACCTAAAGGGGCACTATTGGTGGAATGGGAGGAAGAAAGATGTGACCGAGTTCGTGGTTAAGTGTCTTACCTGTCAACAAGTGAAGGCTGATAGATAACGACTACATGGCCTACTGCAATCCCTGCCTATTCTTGAGTGGAAATGGGAACATGTCACTATGGACTTCATCACCGGGCTACCTCGTATGCCTAGGAGTGTCGATGCCATATGGGTGGTCATAGACAGATTGACGAAGACAACCCACTTCATTCCTATGAAGGTCACATACTCGATGAATAGGTTGGCTGGCTTATACATCGACAATGTGGTTCGCCTGCACGGTGTACCAGTCAACATAATTTCTGATCGAGATCCCAGGTTTACTTCAAAATTTTGGGGTGGCCTTCAGAAGGCCATGGGGACCCTGTTGAACTTCAGCACCGTATTCCATCCTTAGACGGACGGACAGTTGGAGAGAACCATACAGATATTAGAAGACATGCTCCGCGCCTGTGCCATAGACATGCAGGGCAGTTGGGATGAGCACCTCTTGCTAATCAAGTTTACATATAACAATAGCTATCAGGCTACTATTGGCATGGCACCGTTCGAAGCCCAATACGAAAAGAAATATAGGACACCATTGTATTGGGATGAAGTTGGAGAGCGTCGACTTTTGGGTCCCAAATTGATCCAGGCAACTTGCGAGAAGGTTGATCTGATTTGGGAGCAAATCAAGGCTGCCCAGTCCAGACAGAAGGGTTATACGGACCAATGGCGCAAGGACTTAGAATTCATCGTTGGGGATAAAGTGTTTCTCAAGGTGTCTCCTACCAAGGGAATAATACAATTTAGTAGGAAAGGGAAGTTGAGTGCAAGGTTTATTGGCCCGTATGAGATTCTTATGAAGATTGGGCCTGTGGCGTACCGATTAGCTCTTCCTCCTTCCTTAGTGGGTGTACATGATGTGTTCCACGTCTCCATGTTGCGGAAGTATATTCATGATTCGGGCCATATTCTTTCACAAGAACCGTCGGAGTTGGCATCTCTGATATGGCCTACCTGGAACAGCCTGAAAGGATACTGGATAATAGAGTGCTTCATCTCCGCAACCGTCCACTCTCTTACTTTAAGATCAAATGGTGCAACCACTCGATGAGGGAGGCATCATGGGAATCCGAAGTTGAAATGTGGGCAAAGTATCCCTCCTTCCTCGATTTACAAGATACGCCAACTTCAAGGATAAAATTTCTTATAAGGTGTGGGGGATGTTACAACTGCACCCAAAACCCTAATATAATATTATACTGTTATGCCATATAGGCAAGGCAGCAGCGTACATCGGGGAATTATTTGCAATGATCGTCAAGCCAACTCATCAGATCATTGATCGAAGCATCGGACTCCCAGTTGAAGAAAGGTTCCTTAACCGAGATTGGGGGAGGTTCATGGACGGCAACTTCCTTGATTTCCCTCCTAGTACTTATCCTAAGACAAAGAGGATCGCAAAGAGAACCCGGTGGCTGTGTGCATCAACAAGTGTTGCCTCTGTGCTGTGTGCATTAAGAAGAGACTACTGTTCGGGGTCCGAGAACTGAGCTTGTTACATCCGCACCTGGATTTGCCACTTAATTAAAGTTTTTCTCTCTTGTGACATGTAGATACTACTGCCGTGTAAACTGGTGAGCTATTTTCACTTGTGGTCAAACCTAGCTACAAGATCATTAACCAATACACAGGTCTACCTATAGAAGAGACGCTCCTCAACCGGTAGTGGGGGAGATTTGTCGATGGTGATTTCATCGACTATCCTCCTAGTACGAGTCCCCAGAGTGAAGAGTACTGGAAGGCGTTTCCTGTGTCCCCACATTTAGATACCTCTCTTAGAGATGAGCTTAGCATCGTGGTTGGGAAACTCTTCGGGATCACGAAGGACACATCATGTCGGTCGAGGGGTAAGATATTCCCTTGTTGTATGTTAGTGTACCCTCCTCTTTAAGGCCTTAAAGTGTGTCCCAAAGCCCAATAAATTTCCTTAGGGTTCTGCCTTTTACAGCAACGACGGAGTCACGAACGGACTCATAAGACTGCTTCTGTCCGTGAGTCCATCCATACTATTTTAGGACCTTGGGTGTTTTCCTCGTGTGGGACCCACACCTGTGCCCCGGGGATCCTAGCTAAGCACCTAGACAAGGTGGACCCCACCCTTGGCCTCCTTGAATTGTGCATGTGCTAAATAGGTGGACCCACTTGCCTATGATGGCATTTAATTGAGTTTTAACTCTTAAAGCCCCAAGCCAAACAGGCCCTAAGTGGGAGCTTAGTTATAAAGGCACAGCCCAGCCATTTATGGCTTTTTCATTTCTCCTACCAACCCAGAACCGTGAAAGCTTGGAAAGCATTGAAGGCATTGAAGAAGGTGATTGGAGGGAGTTGTTGGAGGTGGAACCCTTCTATTGGCTCATCATTCAGGTGAGTATTCTTCCCCTTTCCCCCTCTTTCCATTTCAAACTTGGGAGATCCCTTTGAAATTGATTTTGGTTTTCCTTTTGGAAACCCAATGCCCCTCTTTGGTTTCCTAGTTATAGACCTACTTCTCTCTCCCCTTATTCCTTTTATGGTTGAATGGCTTGAGCTACTGCTCAATGTCTTAAGACCTAAGTCTAGGGTTTGGGAAACCCTGGAGATGGTTTCAAACTCCATAAAATCCCCTAAGGCGCATGTTGGGCTAGGTGCTTTGAACCCTAACGAAGCTTGGGACTCACCTCCCTAAGCCTAAGAACCCTGTGGTCTCAAGAATGGAAGGCTGGAGAAGGAAATCTTTCCAAGTCTCAAAAAGAGATTTGACGGATCCACGAATGGATACATCATCGTGGTTCTGTCCGTCAATCCATTCGGTATAACCTCCTGGTTAACTGGTTGGGGCGGAGCCAAGAACAGATTCACTTAAGTGGTTCTGTCCGTAGCTCCATTCGCTATCGAGAAAGTCTCAGGGTCCGGACAGATGCCCGAACGGATTTACCTGAAAGTTCCGTTCGTGAATCCGTCCCATCTATTTTTACTGAATGCTTGGAGGGAGCCAGGAACGGACTCACTTGGTTGCCTCCGTTCCTACGACCGTCCGTGTTGTCTTGACTTAAACCTTAATAAAACTATTGGGACCCATCGTGGGACCCACCGATACTCTTCTAATATTATTCTCACGCATCCTCAGACTTTATAACTTGTACTGGAGTGCGTGCATCAGGATGAACCTTATCAAACACCCCGAGCAACAATCAAGCAAACTGTGAGTGGATTTTGGGTGATGTTTGGGCTTGATATAAATATATATCTATATAGATCATATAATTGCTCTTATGCTTACATCCATTATGAACATGCTGCATCCTTGCATATAAACTATATTGGTTACGATGTGATGCAATGTGATTATGTTTGTTTTACATTATTGTATCAGGTTACGGTGTTGGGTATGCCGGTGTCGGAACCCCAGAAATGATTATGAGAATTATTGATTGTCATCCTGCCCTGTATGCATCGTGCCGTACTGGTACTCGGGTACTAGATGGAATGGGACATTGATGCACCCGGAATACCTCTCGGGACGATAGGACTTGCATGTAGTATATTTGCGGCTAGGATTTACTTTCCCATGCTACGACCCTTACCAACAGGGGGTTAGGTGTTGGGTGATCGAGGCTCCTTATTGTCTATGGGGTAGAGAGGTCAGGTCAGGGATGACCACTGATCATCGGGGTCTGCCACTGGGTGACCTTGGAGGCTTCGACCGGCGTAGGCTCCCTGGTGATAATAAAGGTTTCATGTGGTGATAAGTTAAGTGACCTACAGTGTCTCCTGAGTTATCACAGTAGCATATACCCCCCGACTTAGATTGTTTGTTAGGTGAAAAATCTATTTAACATTATATTCATCATGGACTATATGTGATTGTGTGTTTGTGCATTCCCCTTCCCCTCACTGGCTCAGTGGAGCTAACCCCCTGTGTACGTACTCTTTTAGATTTTGATGCAGATGATGGATATCTAGCTGGTCTAGAGGCCCAGCCAATAGACTACGATGGTATTGGCATGGAGGAACCAGAGGCTGTGTCAGAAGAACACGATGATACTGCCCCTGTGATGACTGTGCCTACGGGCCAAGATGTTGTTGGGGACAATCCCCTCTTTTGACTCTTTTGGGGCAATGTGCCCATTATGAACAATTGTCTGTAATTACTTTATATTCTTTTTGGTAGTTACATCATGGTCAATCGGCAAACAGTGTTAAACTATTTTTGTATCACCTAGCCAGCTGAACATATAGTAACTGCTATTTATGTCACTTCCGCCTATATTTACTCTATTTTGAATGGAATATTCCTTCCATTTTATAAATTGCAATTGTTATGCTTGTCCTTGACTATTGACTATGGGCTGGGACACTGTGTCATTGATCCTGGTAGGAAAGAGGATGATGTGTGTCATCCTAGTCACCCCTTGACTGAGCTTTATTCCTAAGATTGGGATGGGGGCATGACAGAGCTTGGATGAAAGGTGAGCAATTACCTTGAACATAGCCCCCCCCAACACTCATATGGTTGGACCCTCCTCGAAGCCCTTGAAGTATGGGTCAAAGCCCAAGACAATTCTTGGCTTATCTAGCCTTGATAGTAGGAATAAAACTACGGACGGAACCACTACTGGTGATTCCATTCAATCGTCCGTTCGAGCTGTCAAGGGTATTATGGTAATTTTGGTGTATAGGACCCACAGCCCCATACTCTGGACATAGTGTCCTTTTCCCCAAGTATGGTAGGCCCCACCCTTGGCCTTCACCTACCTATTGGGCCATATAGGTGGGCCCATAAGGCCCAACTTAAGTTAAAAAAATGAGTATTTCGACTTAGGGGTAAACCAAACAAGACCTTAGGACTATTTGACTTAGTAATATGAGCTAGCCTTTATGGCTCATTCATTCCACACCAACCAAAAATGTGGGAGCTGGGTTGGAGCATTGAAGGAAGCTTGAGAAGAGGAATAAGGTGGCAAGACCAAGGATTGATTGGTGGTGGGTGCCATATCTCCACATTGATTGAGGTAAGCCCTCATTCCATCCTCCTCTCTCTCCCTCTCACTCTATTTTGGGTTTTGGGAACCTCCTTGGGCATGGTTTCACCTAAGGTTGTACTTGGAACCCAAGATTATGGACTTGATGATCTATGGTACCCCACAATTAGGTTCCACACCCATCTAAGCCCTAAGGGAACCCTATGTATCAACCTATTGCTGACTAATGGCCTTCCAAACCCTAAAACCCTAAAAGGGGTCAAATGGAATCCAATCATGTGAACCCTAGAATCAGTGGATGGCTAGGACCATGGTGACCCTAGGAAGGTTTAGGACACCCCCTCTTAGCCCTTGGGACTGATGGATCCCAAGGAAAAAGGCTAGGAGAAGAAAGCTCTTAGAATGCCTGTTTTACCTTGGGTGGAACCACCAACAAAACCAGGCATCGGGCCTCCGTCCGTAGTTCCATCCCATTAAACTTGGCCATCGTTTGGGAGGAACAATGGATAGAACTACTCTGACTGCTTCCGTCCAATGTTCCAAACCCCTTGGGGATTTCTCAGGGTACTGACAGAACCACGGACGAAACTATGACCAAGATTCCGCTCGATGTTCCATCCCATATATTTTGACCCAGAGCCTGGGCGGAACCAGGAACGGAACCAGTGGCACTGCCTCTATCCCTGCTTTCGTCCCTGCTATGTTTTAGATTTAGTAATAGTAATACTTTGGGATCCTCATGGGACCCTCCTACAGTTTCTAACATGCTCCTTCATACATCCCTAGGCAATCAAAATAGAGCGGGAGGGCGTGCACCGGAGCAAACCCTAACAACTACACCAAGTGATACGCAGGCAACAAGTGAGTGGGTTTGGGTCTTGTTGGGCTTGCCTATATGCATCTATTCATATATAACATATTGTTAAGCTTATCATCACAATCATGCTTGCATTATTGCATATATTTTTATTGGATACTTATGATGTGGATTATGATGTGGAAGGTGTTGGGTATTGGTGGCGGGAAGTGTCGGTACCGGAATCTGGATTATCTGAACTAATGACATGCATGACATTTTACCTATATGCACCATGTTTTGTTGGTAACCGGGTGTTAGATGGAATGGGACATTGACACACCCGAATCACCTCTCAACATGATAGAACTCATGTAGTATAACTGTGGTTAAGATCAGTCCCCCTATGCTACGACCCTTACCAACAGGGGTTTAGGTGTTGGGTAACCAGAGCACCAGATTCTGTGGAGAGTTAGAGTGTAGCAATGGTTATCGGGGTCTACCTCTGGATGGTGATGACTACGGCCAATACAGGCTCCCGTGTGGTAATTGAGGTTGCATTGTGGCATCGAAAGGAAGGGATCATAGTGTATTTCTGAATTATCATAGTAGCATATGCCTATTGACCTAGCATTGTGTTAGGTGAAAATTGAATTAATAATATCATTCATCATGGACTATTTGTGTTTTGTGTGTATGTGCATCCCCATCCCCTCACTGGCTCAGTGGAGCTAGCCCCCGTGTACACAATCTTTTAGATGATGATATAGGTACTGGCTGTCTTGCAGGTCTCGAGGTTGAGCCCTTCGGATATGATGCTATTGGATCCGGGGATTTAAAGTATGAGATCAAGGAGCATGGAGATGGATGTTTGTGTGATGATTGCTCTTATGGAGCACAGTGATTACTTGGGACTTGGTCCCCTTTTTTATTCTTTTGGGGCTTGTAACCCTTTGTATAAACATTTTCATGTTATACAATTATTTTGTATAGTTATGTCATGGTTAGTATAAACAATGTATAAACTACTGTATCACATAGAGGTTGAACATGATGTAACTATGGATTTAGCGCTTCTGCATTGATGCTTATTCTTGGAAATGTAATTATTTTACCTTCTTCTGTACTCTAATATGAATGTGACATTTATGTTAGTTTAGGATTGTGGATTGAGACACTGTATCTGTGATCCTGGTAGTGTATTGGGCTGACGTGTGTTATCCCAGTCACCCCATTTATTACTATTATATTTCTTATTGGAATGGGGGCGTGACAACAAGCACCCATATTTGATCCACAAATTAAATTTAGGATCAATTGGAGTGGCCCTTACTTGATTAAGGAAATACTACCCGGCCAGGAAGTTCGAGTGGTGGATCTAGCTGGGATCGAGCTCCCTTACATGATAAACATGGACTAGCTCAAGAAGTACTATTGTCACACCCCAACCCACCCCCAGGGGGATTGAACGGGTGACCCGGATGTCAAACTACATCCGCGAAATTTCCAGGATCTAGAAGCAAACACCACTCACAAACACACATAAGCATTCACAATAAAGCATTGTAAAATCAGAGTGTAATGGAAAGCTAAAGATTTACATATATAAGAGCCACCAGCTACATTGTTCAGAAGTGGCCCACAAACCCACAGTTCTTTACATACATGTATGAAATTTACCAAGCTTTACATCAAGGTTATAAGTAAACAAAAGATGTACCTATAAGCCTTACAAAAAGAAATGCCATCAGGCTGTCCATAAAAAGAATGCTCCAAGAAACATAAAAATAAGGACAGTCACTCCTCAGATCAACTCCTCCATGCTAACTCTGTGCACCCGCATAAAAGGGATCACCTCCTTTGGGGTCCACACCAAAAAAGTCACAATCACCAACACCATCCTATCCGAAATGATTCTCCCATTTAGGGAGACATCCACCTACAAAATCATCTAAAAGAAACATTTCCCGAGGGATGAGCTCCACTGACCCCAGCAAATGAATAATAAATCATGCATGCAGATGCAATACATCATCATGATTCTATATGCTTGGATTCAATTTTATTAGTCTAGTCCACCTAGCAACATAACTAAGTCACTAGGTATATGCTATTTGCAATAACTCGGATAGCAACCTCCGTCGCTTCTCTTTCTCACTTTAGTTGCAACCTCAATTAATGTGGGTGGAACCCATATTGGGCTAGGAGCATCGACTCCCTCCCTTGGCAGACCCCAAGATAACCATGACAACTTATCCGAGATTCTATCACTCTTCTTCTTATAGGAGGCCATGGTCACCCAACATATGCACCCCTGTTGGTAAGGGCTGTAGCATGAGGGTATGTTCATCCTAGCCACATGATCTACATGATAGTATGAGTTGAATGGTGTCAATCATATCCCATTCTACGGGCTACCACACTCCCCATGTCCGAGTATGAAGTTTACAGTGCTCCCGTAGCCCATACTACGTCTCACCATACCATTCATTTCCAAGCCGACTACAACATCTAATCTAGCAGTTCAATATCATGCATTTCATCATAAGGCAACATTTCAATCATAATCAATTCAATTCCACATTCATATCATATATCTCATGATGTCATAGCAATTTAAAGAAAAAAATGTATTTTATTAGCTTCATTATGTTCAGCAGCATTACATCTATAAGAATGATTCGTATCCACTCCCCTTGGCTATGTTCCCTTTGCTCGAAGGATTGTCGGCCCTCAAAAGCACTTCGATACACGTCGCCGGGCAAGTTGTTATAGCCTAGGGTAGTTAAATCAAAATTACACATTAATGAGTATTAAATTACTTAGGGAGACCAGGGGTACCTGGTTTAGGTTCCAAACCAAGGCCAGACCTAAAACTAGAAAGACAGCAACAGTGGTATTGGTACTAGTCCATCCAATAAACCAGTGGCAATCGACCAGTAGGGCTAGTAGTAGCAAAAATTGAAAAGATTTTAGGGAAAAGGGCATTGCTTCACACCAAAAGGTCTCTAGGTGATACTTCAATTATTCTATATGGTTTGGTTAAGTTTTAATCAAGGATCTATACTGGCTGATTAGACTGGTTGATCCAATCAAACCGAGTGAATCAGCCCCTTGCTCAAATGCAACAACAGGGCATGGTTTCCTATTTGGTTCACATAAATGGCCTCCCATATGATGTTTCGGGCCACTGGACTGATCAGGCTTAGATCTGGTTCATGTTTCTGGTAATGGTCGATTGGTACTAGTCCATCCAATCAACCATTGGCAATCGACCAGTACATGTTTAGCCCTAAAATTTTATAAGCCTGCACTGTTGGGGCTTGGTTCTACTGATCTATGGCTATCAAGGATGATCAGGAAGTATAGGTAGGTTTCCTCTATGACAACCAACATATTTTAAAAGAAAAATCAAACATGCATGGGGGTTTGGGATCTATTGCCCACCTAGCAACATGCATGGGGTTTAAACACATGACTCTCCAGAAAACAATAAAAGAGGAGTTTGATTAACTCCAAAACAGTACTCCCATGTTTATGTGGCCATGGAACTGCCATGCAATCAAGGAAAGGCATAACCAACACCATACAACACATCCTAAGCTCACCATAGATGTGAAAATTGATCATCAACATGCTGAAAATAGTGGTTACAGAATACAAAATCATGGGAGAAGGTAGGTGATGGGTCCAGATGGGCAGATTCTTACATGCATGTAAGGATCCTAGTTCCTAAGCTACTAATTCATGAGGATTTAACTAGTAGGCATGATGGATCATGGTTACACAACATGGATTAGAGGCTGATCATGCCAAGAGCTCTAGAACAACATAGAAAGCTAAGGAAACTAAATAAAGATAGGATTACAGTAGGAATCCACAAGCTCATGGAGGATTCAAGCTTCTCCAAGCCCTCCTTCTTCTTCTCTTCTCTTTCTCTCTTCTTTTCTCTCTTCTCCCCCATGGTTTTGCTGTGAAATGATCTCAGACCTGAGTTCAGTCTATTTATACCAATTGTTCCTAAGGCCTATTTGGCTAGGGGTCCCTTAGGCTAAAACACATTCTAAATGTACATTCTATATGCACATAGGCTAATAGGTGGGCCCCACATGGTCACATTATCAGGACAATATTCCCACGGGTTAGTTGGGATGCAACGAGGTGATCTGGGGTGGGAGACATTGGGCCCCACACACTTGGAGTGGAAATTACACATGACAACAACATTGGTTGATTCAAGTGGTCGATCCAATTGACCAGTGGTAATGGACCAGTGGGTGAAATTCTGCTGTTTTTGCATTTAAACCCCGCAGAGGCCTATGCCATGGTTTGGACACTTACCACACATGGTTGTTCAACCACTAATAGTGTTCAGATATTTATAACCTCCTTTCAACTAATGTGAGGAATTTACCTTGGGTTGTACATCAGTTTATGCACAGAACAGCTGCATAGGGGTGGTGTCTGCCTCCGAATTGGTATGTAAGTGTCACCACTGGACTCCTTTCCCGGTCAATGCACCATAGGTTGCTAGTGGACATGGCCTTGGATTTTGTGGGTTCTGGACCTACGTTCAGAGTTTGGGTTAGGATTTGGGTATAGATATAACATCCTCCCCCCTTACAAGAATTTCATCCTCAAAATTGATGTACCTTGTAAGCTAAAAAGGTGAGGATATTCCTTACGTATTTCTTTTTCACTTTCCCATGATGCTTCCTCGGGTGTGTAGTTTCTCCATCCCACTTTGACATAGGCAACGGTGCAATTACAAAGCTTATGTTCCTTTTGATCCAGAATTTCTTCAGGTTGCTCCACATAGGTCATGTCGGAGTCAAGATGTTGTAGTCCAGCCAAAAGTACATGTGTCAGATTGGTTATGTGCTTCCTTAGATACTGGGGCTGCTCCAGGGGTTAGGTCTATTACAAATTTTGTTTCTCGCTCTGGTGGCAGTTGAGTTAGGTCATTGGGAAATACATCAGGGAATTCCTGGACTACGTCTAACTCTTCCATTGGTTTCACCTTTGCTTCCATATTCATAACTGTTGCGAGATACCCCTGGCATCCATCATCTAACAACTTCTTCGCTTTGAGTACGAATATCATCACCTTCTTAGCCTTCTTCATCGGTTCACTCTTATAAGTAAACTCATCCCCATTCTTAGGCTTAAATATGATCCGCCTTTCTATACACATGACATTTACCCCATGGGCGGATAGCCAATCCATTCCTAGGATTACGTTAAAATCTTTCATCTCAAACTTGATCAAATGAGCTATCGTCCCATCCATAAATTTCTACCGAGCAAGGTTCGTAAACTTCCTTCAAGCTTACCACGCTCTTGGTTGGGGTGCTAACTACAAACTTGCGCCCTATGCTCCTAGGGAATACATTCATCTTGCTCGCAAAGGTACTGGAAATGAAAGAGTGTGATGCAATAGAGTCAAATAGCACATGCGTAGGAGCGGATGCTATGTTTAGAATACCTAAGTTTTAAAGTGAAGGTGATGGTGCAATCAAAATCTACCTTAAGCCATATAACTTATCATGGATTGGTTGATAGATCTATCTAAGAAAATACCTGTCATTATATTTGGATCCGCTTCTGGTTCTTCATTGGTTAGCGCATACATCTTCCCTTGAGTCTTTCCATCTTGGGGCTGGAAAGCTGGTTGGTTGGAATCTCGAGGGTGTGTTGTTCCTTCGGTGCGTACAATCCTTCGCCCAATGACCATGTTGTCCACATCTAAATTATCTAATGGAATTGGTAGATTGGAAAGGGGACACAAAATAGGTTGACTGAGAAGAGGCTTGACTAGCTTGGCTCGTCACCGGCTGCAGAGACTGAACAAAAGTTGTAGCTTGACTAAGAGTCTGACGAGTATACTGATTTGACTGGTTGTAGGCCAGATGGAAGGGCTAGGAGGTTCGACCCACCTCCGGCTATCAATACTGTAGTGGACTGGGGTTACTAGGACTCTTGAAAGTCTTATTGGGCCAACTGTGGTTCTGGTAACCACTAGGCCTCTTGGTTGACCCTTGCGAAGCAGTCGACTTTTCCCTTAGTCTATCTTCAACTGTCTTGGCATTGTCAACCATCTGAGCATAGGTTACAATCTCCATGATTGAAAACATAGCTCCAATTTTAGGTTTAAGTCCTTTCTCAAATTTCTTGGTCTTGCTTGCCTCATTCCTCAGATGTTTAGGTGCAAAATGGATCAGGTCCTCGAATTGTTGTTGGTATTCCAGTACTATCTTTGACCCTTATGAGTACTGTCTTTGACCCTTGTGTGAGGGTAGAGAACTCCGCTTCCTTTCTATCTTTGAGGCTCTCTGGGAAGTAATTCTTGAAGAAAACCTCTTTGAAAAAATCCCAAGTTGGGTCGGGATGAGTTGCTTCAAGATTTGGCCGAGTGGACTTCCACCAGGCTTCAGCTTCATTTTGCAACTGGTACCCAGTGCATATCAACTTCTGGGTGTTGGTGCATTCCAGTACTTCGAAAGCCTTCTCCAGGGCACTGATCCATCTCTCAGGCTGTAATGAGTCTGATCCAACCTTGGAGAATGATAGCGAGTGGAGTTTCTTGAATTTTTCCATCACTCTGGCGATGGAATTCTCTAGTGTAACTTGAGGCACAAGAGGAGGAAAGTTTGGGGGACGGTTAGGTTGCAATACTACTCTCGGTTGCATGGCAGCCATGAATTGTATGTTCATGTTGGTCATCAGATCTTGTTGTTGCTGAATCTGCAATTGAACTTGCTACTGTGGTTGCATAGACTACATCATATTAGCCATAGTTGCAGTCACCTCTTCGGCGGTCATAATTGGTGGAGGTGGAGGTGCATGAGCTGGAGGAACCTCAGGTGCTGGGGGAACCTCGTGTGTTTGCATAGGAGGGACCTCAGGCACTCTCTTAGAGGAAGCAGATGTTTCAAGTGTTAGGGCCGAAGCATTGGATGGTCCCACTTCACGAACAAAATGAGATTGCATTTCGCTACGAGCTCTCTTGTTTGACTTTATCCTAACCATGATTACTTTTCTGAAAGGAGGTTTGAGAGTAGATGTTTATTATTCGGGTATACGGGTAGATCTAATTATTTCTATACATCTCCCTAGGCAATTCACATATTTGAGAAATCTAATACTCAAAATAATGTCATAAGTGCAAGTAGGCACAATTTGTGTCTCTACCCTATAGTAATCATGCATTTTATAATTTATCAAAGGTATGGGCGAGTAAGGGATATTCTATATTTTATGCACCTATATGTAAATGTACATGTAAATTTTGTACCTGAAATTAGCAAGCTAGGCTCCCAAGTCTTTGCCTGGTCATATACTGGTCCAAATCTAGGTAAAAGATATCAACCTTAACTTCCTCTACTAACTCGAGGAAGAACTCTCGTTCTTCGATCCTACAGACTTTAGCCCAGTCTAAATGTTCCTTTAGTACTCTCTTTGCTTCTGTTCTAATTGTACGGACTCGGTTTAGCCTTTTCCTCAACTTGCTAAGGTAACACATGCTGCTGGAAATTTGCGAGTCCAACTAACACAACCATTCCCTGACATAGAAAAATTGGCCGTTAGTTTACTAGGGATGATCTAATCTATGTTAGGTTTGACTATCGCATGTTTATATCAACAACACAACACACAAGCACAGGTCATGATAATGTAAATTGCTTACACATGCCAGATTACATTTCAAGTCTTATTATTTCCAACCTATGACATGGTAATGTGTTTACAAAATAAAATCTTAAATTAACAATCACCTGGGTGCCTTACATTAAGCACTGAACTATGTCTGCTCACCAGTCTAACATACTCTAGATACGGGCTACATGGCGTTTAAGGTATCCAACCCTCCTATTAAAGACGTTAGTGTCACGGGTGGCCAAATTTCTGTTATGGTACAGCTGAAACTGCAAATTCGTATGGTCATCAATCATCATTCCAAGCTTCAAGTTTAAATCATGGACATTGTTGTCATTAGATTGGTACTCTCCAATGGGCTTTAGAATGCAGTCCATTTTATCTAGGGAATAGCACCCAAAATAGTAAGAGCCTTTTACTATATATATATATATATATATATATTTTACAAGTTCATGCATCCTCTTTTTTTTTTTATCATAATTTATGTTTTGCTTCCTACTATACCTATATGCATATATATATCGACGTATTCCATATATTCACATAGCACCTATGTATGTACACATATATATACTAGTAAACTCACATGTGCAAATGTACGTGTAGCAATATGGAGAGAGAGAGAGAGAGAGAGAGAGTGAACATGTTGTCTAGGCTCATATTATTAGCATTTTATCCTTCAATGATTAAGCCTTGTAACTTAGTGAATTTAAAAAATTCATTAAGGGAGGGGCAAAAACTAAGAACCCATAGATGCATGAAATCCTTTAAGCAAATTAGATAATATCAGAAAGAATAATATTTACATTGCCAAAGCACTTTAGTTGTAAGATGTAACTTGAAAGGGCAAGAATTTTCTCAATACTCCAATAGTCATATTCAATGAGTTCAAAAGGGTAGGTAGTTATGTAATAAATCTCATTCATGTCATGAGAAGCAACATACTTCCAATTTGAAGATCCATATTGCACCTGAAACAAAGAAACAAGATCAACATCATTCACATAGAACGTGAAACAGACAAAGGTCAAAACATCATAATAGTGTACTGTAATGAAGAACCATTTTGCCAAATAGTAGAGATTCTTCCAGTATAGACTTACACTTAACAATATTGAAAGAAACTTTTGGTGGGAGCCCACATGACAGGTTAGTATCTGAGGTGCCATATGGCACTGGTTGAGTGGGAGGACCTTTCCAAGGTTAACTGGACATGTAAGCTACAAGTGTTGTCCTGTGTCCACTACTAATTACACGAACAAATAATACATAGAGAAAGCTTTATTTCGTTTTGACAAAGTGAGACCAAGTTTAAGTCAGGCCAGGGGAAGATGATGAAATATTTTGTTAACCTTTTCAAGTATTTACCGATATTCATAATGTCACGCCCCCATCCCGATGTAAATATTTTACATTAAATAGGGGCTGACTAGAATAACCAGTGCCATTCCAATACTTACTAGGATCACAGATACAGTGTCCCGAGCCACAGTCCACCCTGTCATCAAGACACGATAACAGTAAGAAACATACCCAAATGAAATAAATCGTTCCAATCACAAAGTTAGCGGAAGCAAAATTTAATTAAATCATGTGAAATTATAGAGCACCGGCTCCACTTGACTCGCATCCAACGGTGCTCATCAAGAGTTTACTTGCATATCAACTAAAAAGGGGTTACGCAACGGGATTAACTACACTAGCTAGTGAGGGAGCAAAGGGGAATGCACACACATACACACAAATAATTTCAATATTAGAATGATGCATGCTAACGTTAGATTCATTTTCCACCTAGCACACAATTCTATAAGTCAAATGTATGCTACTGTGATAACTCGGGAGACACTGAGTGTCACACCCCAAACCACCCCCTAGGAGGATTGGATAGGTGACCCAAATTGCACGATTGCAATCCACAAAATCCCACAGATCTAGAAGCAGTGCTTACATTCATGAACCAAAATCCACATCTTAACCACAAGTAAGATCAGAGTAATGCAGGACATCTACAATTTATCAAAAATAAACGGAAGCATAGCGATATGGGAAATGGTGATAATATATACATATACAAACTTGTTTGTTACATTTCCCAGCACACACAACCCATAACAAAAGAAAACATAGGCTGATAAGCACAGTACTGCATACATGAATATATACAGGGTTAGGGCACCCAACCCCAAAAGAAAGAAAGAAAGAAAAACAACTAAAACTGGTCCACAGTCAAAATAGGAAACCTCCTAACAAAACAAAAAGAAGTTCCCAACACAAAACATCAGAAGCACTCCTCAAAGGTTTTCATCCACGACCACCGAAAAAGTACGCAGAATTGGTATGACCTCCGTCGGGGTCCACACCAACATCGTCATAACCACCAAAACTCTCCTCCTCGAAATAGCCCACCATGCCATAGTGGCATCCACCTGCAGGATCATCTAAGAAGAGAGCAACAGATAATAGAGTGTGAGCCCCACCGAGCTCATGAGCAAATAACAACCATCATGCATGCATTTGCAACCACAATCCACAGATTCACATGATCTACACGATATGCAAGTCCAGTTTTATTATTAGCCACCTATTATTACAACTAAGTCAGGTCTGTGCTACTACAATCCCAATGCATGTATCCCTGGTGTAGGCTTGGTTACCTCTTCCCGCAATATACTCATGGGGTTGTCGGAGAAAACCAGTCGGCTCCAGCATCCATTCCTAGGTCAGCCCGACCAGCCCTCTGATGATTATCCTGGTAAGCAACCATTTCTTCCCTCATGCAACATATAGGTGTTCTGAATCTATGCACCTTTTGGTGTTTCGATATATGCACCTTCTGGTGTTTTGATAATTGCACCTTTTGGTGTTCCGATCCTATTCACTCCCTGATAATTGCCTCCCAGGCATCCAGCACCTTAACCCCTACTGGCAAGGGTTTGTAGCACGGGTGATGAAACTCTAACCCCATGTCTATATGGCATAGTATGAGTCAAGCAGTGTCAACCGCATTCATAGTACGGGCTACCGTAGGCCTCATTTCCAACCCGAGTACGGTATCTATTGTAACAATCACAATCATCATGTTCATTTCACAGTGTTGATCAACAACAGTCATTATGCAATGATTTGAGTAACTTTGATTGTAAGTATGTAAATAGCATAACAGACAAGATTCAATTATTAATAGCCGGCATCAGATCATAATTACATTTGCACATACGCTAGTATCATTCACTCACCAGTACTTGGCTCTAGGTACTCAGTCATAGATTCAATTCCAGCTGTTGTTTGATTGTTATCCTCGAGCACAGGATCAAGTCCTAAACATAAAAAATCAAACAGTGTTTTATTCAGTTATTGGCCCTACATTGGTGCCTTAGGGTTACCCTATCTTACTGGGTTGACCCAAGGTTTAGTTGGTCTCATTTGGAACACCGGGCCTTACACTGGGTCTTAGGTCATGTCCCGGTGCATGGGCCAAAGCCTAAGGATCATGGGCAATTTAGTCATTTACAATGCCCACACCTACCTCTAAGTCAAATTTAATCCCAACATAGTTTATAACGTAGTACACTACTATCCAACTCAGGACAGTGCAGTAAAACCAATCACAGCAGTGCACAGTCACCTGTGGGGCCCACTTAGGGTTCCAACCAATTTTCACATATGGACAGATGTGGGGGAAGGTCATTTTTGTCATTTCCCACATCCCACAGTGTCCAAGGATCGAGGCCATCCAAAAATTACAGATCTACCCCTCATTCCAGAAAAGATTCCTTCACTGAGCGATGGCTCTGGGCCTTGCTGCATCGCCTAGTGAAGGAATCTTTTCTGGAATGAGGGGCAGATCTATAATTTTTGGATGGCCTCGATCCTTGGACACTGTGGGATGTGGGAAATAACAAAAATGACCTTCCCCCACATCTGTCCATATGTGAAAATTGGTTGGAACCCTAAGTGGGCCCCGCAGGTGACTGTGCACTGCTGTGATTAGTTTTACTGCACTGTCCTGAGTTGGACAGCAGTGTATTATGTTATAAACTATGTTGGGATTAAATCTGACTTAGAGGCAGGTGTGGGCACTGTAAATGACCAAATTGCCCCTATGCCCTAGGCTTTGGCCCATGCACCGGGACATGACCTAAGACCCAGTGTAAGGCCCGGTGTTTCAAATGAGACCAACTAAACCTTGGGTCAACCCAGTAAGATAGGGTAACCCTAAGGCACCAATGTAGGGCCAATAACTAAATAAAACACTGTTTGATTTTTTATATTTAGGACTTGATCCTGTGCTCGAGGACAACAATCAGACAACAGCTGGAATTGAATCTGTGACTGAGTACCTAGAGCCAAGTACTGGTGAGTGAATGATACTAGCATATGTGCAAATGTAATTATGATCTGATGTTGGCTATTAATAATTGAATCTTGTCTGTTATGCTATTTACATACTTACAATCAAAGTTACTCAAATCACTGTTGTTGATCAACACTATGAAATGAATATGATGATTGTGATTGTTAGAATAGATGCCGTACTCGGCTTGGAAATGAAGCCTACGGTAGCCCATACTATGAATGCGGTTGACACTGCTTGACTCATACTATGCCATATAGACATGGGGTTAGAGTTTCATCACCCATGCTACAAACCCTTGCCAGTAAGGGTTAAGATGCTGGATGCCTGGGAGGCAATTATCAGGGAGTGAATAGGATCGGAACACCGAAAGGTGCAATTATCAGAACACCGGAAGGTGCATATATCGGAACACCGAAAGGTGCATAGATTCAGAACACCTATATGGTGCATGAGGGAAGAAACGGTTACTTACCAGGATAATCATCAGAGGGCTGGTCGGGCTGACCTAGGAATGGATGCTAGAGCCGACTGGTTTTCTCTGATAACCCCATGAGTGTATCGTGGGAAGAGGTAACCAAGCCTACACCAGGGATACATGCATTGGGATTGTAGTAGCACAGACCTGACTTAGTTGTAATGATAGGTGGCTAATAATAAAACTGGACTTGCATATCGTGTAGATCATGTGAATCTGTGGATTGTGGTTGCATATGCATGTATGATGGTTGTTATTTGCTCACGAGCTCGGTGGGGCTCACACTCTGTTATATGTTGCTCTCTCTTCTTAGATGATCCTATAGGTGGATGCCACTGTGGCATGGCGGGCTATTTCAAGGAGGAGAGTTTTAATGGTTATGATGATGTTGGTGTGGACCCCGACGGAGGTCATACCGATTCTGGGTACTTTCTTAGTGGTCGTGGATGAAGACCTTTGAGGAGTGCTTCTGATGTTTTGTGCTGGGAACTCCTTTTTGTTTTGTTGGGAGGTTTCCTATTTTGACCGTGGACCAGTTTTAGTTTTTTTTCTTTCTTTCTTTCTTTTGGGGTTGGGTGCCCTAACCCTGTATATATTCATGTATGTAGTACTGTGCTTATCAGCCTATGTTTTCTTTTATTGTGGGTTGTGTGTGCTGGGAAATGTAACAAACAAGTTTCTATATGTATATATTATCACCATTTCCCGTATCGCTATGCTTCCATTTATTTTTGATAAATTGTAGATGTCCTGCATTACTCTGATCTTACTTGTGGTTAAGATGTGGATTTTGGTTCATGAATGTAAGCACTGCTTCTAGATCCGTGGGATTTGGCAGATTGCAGTCGTGCAATTTGGGTCACCTACCCAATCCTCCTAGGGGGTGGTTTGGGGTATGACAGAGCTTGGTATCAGAGCGTGAGGCTCTTCTTACATTCATGACGTGCAGACTAGGGTTAACAAGATATAACTCATAAAACACGAAATAAGTAAAAGCTACAGGGGAGGTAGATGCAATTAAACAAAGACATGGAATTTTCATTAAATTAATAAAACTTACATAAGATTGATTACATAAATTGCAATTCAACAAGTGCATAAGCTGATTAAAAAAAAAAAAACCTAGACTAAGTACATTAGGTACAGGACTAAAACACATAAATTACTCAAAAAAAAAAGATGATAATAATCATGTAGCCACAAGTGTCTGGAAGATGCTAGGAGATACTCTGTAGGAGGCAGGTCATCAGTAGGAGGCTGAGGCTGGTGTGAGTCAACACGAAAGTAGCGGTCCAAGAAGTCTAGTCTTTGCTCAACTGCACCTACTCTACCACCCAAAGAAGTGAAACCCTGATCAACTCTAGACCCCAGGTCTGATATCTATGTACCGAGGCTTTGAAGCTGTGCCATTACTTGAGCCAAATCTGGAGGCCCTGGAACCTGTGAACTGGTCGCACAGGTCATCTCGTAAGCAGGTAAGTCCGTAAACTATGTGTCAAAACCCTCAAGATCATCTGGACCTAACCCCTACTCCTCTGTGTACATGCCCTGAGCGCCACCCCCGATGTCACCCCGCTCCTCTCCAATCTGATCCACATCCTGTGCATCACCACCTTGCCCCTTGTCCTACTGTATATCCTCAGCCATCACCTATTCCTCATCCACTACTGGATCTTCACCAGGCACCTTCATCTTCAAAATGGAAGTCTTGTCTATAGGCCTGGATCGAACCCTATCAATGTACTCGCCCTCTAGTTGAACCCCAATGTATCGGAACACCAAGGTAAGAAACTTCCCATACGGAAGGTTACCATCGGTTGGATTTCGCATGTGGTAAAGCATCACCTGGAGTAGTAAACATGGGAAGTTGATGATTGGACCCCCTGACCAGCACCTAGTAAGTAGTAGGTGATGTATGCCCGCATCATAGGGATACTGCCCTTGTTTCCTCCCTTGGGGTAGATGTTATAGGTCACACATCTACTGATCACCCTAGCACTAGGCTTGTAAGCAGTCTCAGACTTGGGAGTATTCCCTGAACCGGTCAATGTAGTGAAAACTGTCCTCCTAGTCTCGAGGGAGAACATCTCGGATATGTCCATGTGGGGTTGGTAATAAACCCTATCTCCTGTGTCAGGTAAACCCAGGATCTCTGCCAATAGGGTAGTGGTTAGCCTGATATCCACTCCCTTTACCCTACTTTCCACCCCGAACTCCTGGGCACTAGAAGGCCCCAGGTTATAGTAAAAGTACCGAACCAAGTTGGGATAACAAGGCTCGGTAGGAGATAACATCGATGCCCAGCCTAGGGCATTAAATTTGGCAAAAAGGCCATATTGGTGGAAGTCCTCCACTCGCACCACACGACCATTCACTATTTTTACGGAAATGAAAATTTTCCACTCCTTAGCGTACTCATACCTAGAGAAAAGATGGTGGTCGAAATCAGGTTCCTCTGAAGATGAATCCTCTCTGGGAGATGGAGGAGGAATCTCTGAGTAGGAAGAATCCTCAGACTCAGCTCATAGCCTTTTCCGGGCTACTGACTTCCTCGTAGTACGCCGACTCGTAGACATTTTCTACAAAATAAGAGAGAGAATACCAAGTTTAGGGTAAGTAAATCAGTAAAACCTAACCTAGGTAAAGAAGAAATGGAGAAAGCAAGTAAAACATATAGAGAAAACCTAAAAAACTTACCTAGGCACGTGCGAAGTCGCAAATAGGCCAAGAAAATACTAAGACTTAGTGTGGAAGTGGTCCCCTTACCCTTCAAGAACTTTTTCCTAAGGTTTGGAGAAGTTTGGAATGGAATAGGCAGCAAATGGGGCCCTCTCGGACTTAAAAAGCCTGAGCCCGATTCTCTGGGCAATGGCACTGGGCGATGTGGCAACGCCCAGAGACATCACCCAGTGATGGTAAAATTGCAGAAAACCAGAATTTTCTCATGGAAACCCTGTTTTTGGGCAATATCACCCCATAGGGCAGAAAGGTAAGAACTTTAAAAAAAATAAATAAATAAAATTATTTATTCTAATTGAAAAAAATAAATAAATAAAAAAAAATATATATAAAAATATTATAATAGTAAGAAATTAACAACTTAAGGACTTAGGAGAAAGGAATCTATATGGCTAGATTTTAAATAATGGTGTGTTATATATTAATATGTATGATTATATATAGTTATGGTGTGAACTATAAATATAAGCTATGTTTGTCTATTGTGATGTATGAACTGAATGGAATGTTGTGATGCAAACTGAACATAGCTACATAGGTATGTTGTGTTACGTGCCTAGTACGTATGGGAAGCGTAGACCTCATCCGAACTGAGGCCTAGGATAACTGAGATTAGGAGCTAATAGAGCTCCCACTCAATCGAAACACTTAGACGTTAAGGTACCTCGAGCCAACCCAAGAATTTGTTATTTTGGTGATATGGTTAATTAAATTTCCATAGTCAAGTACTTAATTCTTTTAATTAAGTATGCCCTCATGCCTAGAACCATTTTGTGTGATAGGACCTATTACCTCATTCGATCTGGAGACCCCAGTACCATGCTTTATATTAGATATCTACGTGAGAGACTGAGGTGGGTACGACTAGTATTACCCCGGGCTGAAAACCGACTGGACTTGTACTTAACCATTACAGCCATTAGTGGACCCAAAGAGCAAGAGCATTTTCTAAGGTTAGCTGGAGAGGTAATAGCTGACATAGAATTTTTACGGGCAGTGGAATTCGAGATCGGGAAGAGGCTGGAGATGCTTGCCTGCTAGATCAGGTAATTAATTAAAAGTCTATAATTAAAAGCTTGAAATTTTATATAGCACCATGCATAGCATATTGACACATAAAAACATTTAAGAAAGAGGAAACACAAAGCATTCAATGAAACACATCACCTAGTGAACCAAGCTAATGAATCTAATAATCCACCTTACTGGTATGACTAATGTTACTCATTAGAACTGTGTACTGGATGTGAACCTGCTTAAGTTAGAAAACAACTATTTGCCCACATAGATGAAATTGGAATATTGAACACACACCTCTTTTCAGAGAAGCAACAATGGTCAACACTAGAAGTACTCGTGGAGGTCGTAAAGGTAAACAACCTAGAATTGTACCGGAGGTTGAACTACCCAACAGAACAGAGGTTCAAAACTTTGAGGCATTGGCTGCTTCATCAGAAGCACCAACAGCTACACAAGCTACTGCAGCAGCACCTCAGCCAAGTGTGGTAGCTGGCGATGTGACTGCGTTCATGACCACAATGATGTGAACCATGCAACAACAACAGAAGTTGCTTGGTCAGATGTCTACATAGTTTGCAACTATGATGCACAAACGTGCTGCACCACCACCACCACCTAATCGACCCGTACTGTTTTCACCACCCGTGCCTCAGCACTTAGCAAAACATTCTACCGCCAAGGTTATGGAAAGGTTCAAGAAACTCCAATTGCCTGCATTTTCTAAAATAACATCAGAGGCCATGCAGCCAAAACGATGGATTAGTGCCCTAGAAAAGGCATTTGAAGTACTCGAGTGCACGGACGCGCAAAAGATTATTTGTGCGGGTTATCAGATGCAAAATGAAGCTGAAGCTTGGTGGAAGGCCACTAAACCTAATTTGGAAGCTACTCACCCGAATCCCACATGGGAATAGTTTAAAGAGGTTTTCTTCAAGAACTACTTTCCCGAAAGTTTCAAGGATAGAAAGGAAGCAGAATTCATTGTATTGGTGCAAGGGAACAAGTCGGTACTAGATTACCAACAGCGGTTCGAAGATCTATTCCACTTTGCTCCAGAACACTTGAAAGGGGAAGTTAGTAAGGCTAAGAAATTTGAGAAGGGACTCAAAACTGAAATTGGATCAGTTTTGTCAATCATGGATATTCGGGATTATGCTCAAATGGTTGATAAGGCGAAGACAATGGAGGATAGATTCAAGGAAAAAGAGAAAGAAAAGACTGTGACGTCGTCTGGTTTGAACAAAAGGTCGAATAATTTCCAAACCTATGGTTGGCCAAATAAGGTTTACCGGGGAACAAGTTCAAGCCCTACTCCAACTCTATATCGTAGGCCGAGTGTAGGCCAGAGTTCTTTTTGCCCTACGTTTACTCGATCTGCTCAACCTACTACAAGTCAAGCGACGACAGCAGCTTCACCAACTCAACCAGCAGCAAGTCAAGCGAGCAAGGCCATGACACACTGGAGCTATACCTTTCAAATGCTATCTGTGCAATAAGGAAAGGCATATGGCCAGAGATTGTCAATCGCGTGGATATGACAATAATTCATTTAATCAGCCCCACGCTAGGCCATTTCAACCGAGTGACAATCGGACGCAAGGAAAGGTGTACGCCTTGACCAACAAAGAAGCTGAGGCGAACGCCGATGTAATGACAGGTATGATGCTGAACGCTACTTAACTAGGGAGAAATTGGTTTATGTCATATAACTTAAATTACCTACAAACCCTAGGTACCCTGAATGTCTCAACCATACCCGCACCAGTATTATTTAACTCGAGCGCAACCCACTCTTTCGTCTCCTCAACCTTTACGAGTAAGATGGAAGATCAACCAAGGGACATTGGACATGAGCTAGTAGTCAGCATGCCAACAGGAAGCATCGTAAGTTTGAAGGAGGTCGACGACCCTTGTCGAGTCAAAATTTGTGGGAAGGAATTAACCGCACGATTGATAAAAATGGAAATAAATGATTTTGAAGTGATACTAGGCATGGATTGGTTGTCTGCCTATGGTGCAAACGTCATGTGTGCAGAGAAAAAGATAAGGTTTAAATTGGAAGATGGATCAGAGTTCACCTACCAAAGTGAACCAAGGAGAAAATCTAGAAGGATAACGTTGTCCGCACTCCAAGCACGGAAGTTACTAGGAGAAGGATGCCAAGGGTTCTTGGCCACTGTACTTGATACGAAGGCAAAGATAAGACCTTTGGAAGAGCTTCATATAGTCAAAGAATTTCCTGATGTATTTCCAGAAGATCTAACGTAGTTGCCACCAGACCGCGATATAGAGTTCGCGATTGATCTGATTCCTGGTGCAGCACCGGTATCTAAGGCACCATACAGGATGGCGCCGGTCGAATTGAGAGAGTTGCAGATACAACTCCAAGATCTACTGAAGAAGGGATTTATTTGACCCAGTGTGTCACCCTGGGGAGCACCTGTGCTATTCGTGAAGAAGAAAGATGGAAGTATGCGGTTGTGTATCAACTACCGCGAGTTGAATAAGCTGACAATCAAGAATCGATATCCATTGTCGCGTATCGACGACCTTTTTGATCAGCTACAAGGAGCAAGAGTTTTCTCCAAGATTGATCGTAGGTCAGGATACCATCAACTGAAGATCAAGAGCGGTGACATCCATAAAATGGCATTCCCAACCCGGTACGGACATTATGAATTTTTAGTATTATCATTCGGACTAACCAACACCCCGGTAGCATTCATGGATACGATGAATAAAGTATTCCATGACGTACTGGATAAGTTCATCATAGTGTTCATTGACGACATCTTGGTGTACTCCAAGAGTGAGGAAGAGCACGCGCAACATCTAACATTCGTGTTGCAGCGATTGCGGGAACACCAGCTCTATGCCAAATTTAGTAAGCGTGAATTTTGGCTCAACCAAGTTGGTTTCCTGGGGCATATCATCACCAAAGACAGCATCAAGGTAGACCCCAGCAAAGTGAAGGTAGTTCTCGAATGGGAGACTCCGAAAAATGCCACTGCGATCCAAAGTTTCTTAGGATTGGTTGGTTATTACCGCCGATTTATTGAGAACTTCTTGCGCATTTTGGCACCCATGACCAGACTCACGAGGAAGGGAACTAAGTTCGAGTGGAATGAAGAGTGCGAGAAAAGCTTCCAGGAATTGAAGAACCGTTTAGTGTCAGCTCCAGTTCTGACCATTCCAGATGGAACCGGTGGAATGGTAGTATATACGGATGCATCTAGAACAGGCCTAGGCGGCATCCTAATGCAGAGAGGTAAAGTAGTCGCATATGCCTCCAAACAATTGAAAGAACACGAGAAGAATTACACTACTCATGATTTGGAGTTAGTAGCAGTAGTCTTTGCATTGAAAATTTGGCGACACTATCTCTACGGTTAAAAGAGTGAAATCTTCAGCGATCACAAAAGCCTGAAGTATTTCTTCACCCAGAAGGAGCTTAACATGAGACAAAGGCGGTGGTTAGAACTAGTAAAAGATTAAGATTGTGAAATCCAATACCACCCTGGTAAAGCCAATGTTGTGGCAGACGCATTAAGTAAAAAATCCCAAACTGCGTCTCTCGCATCCTTGGTCGTAAGTGAGCAATTAATAGAGGAAGCTCGAAAATTTAATCTGGAGCTCGTGATCAAAGAAGTAGCCGTGCAGCTAGCAGCACTAGATCTGCAACCATCAATACGAGAAGAAATAGTTGCGAAGCAACCATTGGATCCCGAGCCGGCCAAAATAATTTGGGAAATTCAACAAGGTGTCCACAAAGACCCAGATTTTTTCATTGGCCCAAGATGGAGCATTGAAGTTTTGTGATAGATTGTGCGTGCCTGAGGATTTTGATATTCAAGACTGGATTCTTAAAGAGGCGCACAGCTCACCCTATACCATCCACCCTGGAAGTACGAAGATGTACAAAGATTTGAAGAAATATTATTGGAGGATTGAAATGAAGCAGACCATAGCAATCTACGTGTCCAAGTGCCTTACCTGTCAACAAATAAAGGCGAAAGACACCAACCGTATGGACTCTTGCAACCACTTCCCATACCAGAGTGGAAGTGGGAAAGAATCACTATGGATTTCATAACAAATCTGCCCAATACCAAGAAGGGCATGAATGCAATTTGGGTGATCGTAGATGGACTGACAAAGGCAGCTTACTTCATACTGATAAAAATAAGTTATCCGATGGAAAAGCTTGCCCAGATATACATTGAGAACATAGTCCGCTTACATGGCGTGCCTGTCAGTATTGTGTCTGATAGAGATCCTAGATTTACTTTAAGGTTTTGGAGAAGTCTATAAAAGGCATTGTGATCTCAATTGAATCTCAGTATAGCTTTTCATCCACAGACAGATGGACAGTCAGAGAGAACCATTCAGACTCTGGAGGACATGCTCCAAGCCTGTATTTTGGAAATGAATGATAGTTGGGATGCTCACATACCACTGGTGGAATTTGCATACAACAATAGCTATCACTCCACCATTGGCATGGCACTGTTCGAAACACTCTATGGCAAGAAGTGTTGAACTCCACTTTATTGGGATGAAGTTGGTGAGCGGAAGTATCTCAGACCTGAGATGATACAAGCAACCTGTGACAAAGTGGATGTCATAAGAGAGAAGATCAAGGCAGCCCAGTTGAGACAAAAGAGTTATGCGGATAACCGGAGGAAGGATATTGAGTTTGAATCGGAGAAAAAGTATTTCTTCGAGTATCCCCAACCAAAGGACTACTGTGTTTCAACAAGAAAGGCAAGAAAGGCAAGTTGAGCGTAAGATTTATTAGTCCATATGAAATTCTAAATAGAGTGGGACCCGTAGCATACCGGCTGGCTCTATCGCCAACTTTGTCAAGTGTCCATGACGTTTTTCATGTGTCAATGCTATGAAAATACATAAATAATCTGACGCATGTATTATCAGTTGAACCCGAACAGTTGGACGTGGATATGACTTATGAAGAACACCCCACGGAGATACTGGATAGAAAAGAGCATAACCTCCGAAACTGCACCGTCGCTTTCGTGAAAGTTCGATGGGGAAATAACTCAGCAGAAGAAGCTTCGTGGGAGCGTGAGGAAGAGATGAAGGAGAAGTATCCTCAACTCTTTGGATTACTAGGTAAGCAAATTTTGAGGATGAAATTTTTGTAAGGTGGGGAGAAATGTCAAACCCTGCCCCCTGACTGGCTGAAATCTGACTAAAGTGCAGGAACCCCTGGCCAGGCCACCAGGACCACTATGGAGCATCACTCCACTCAATGAGATCAATGAAAATGCTTTGAACAGGTTTCCCTATATACCTGTTAGAAGATGGATAGCAAACCCCTGCACTTGCACAGCTCACAGACTGATGTATGACTTGGATCCCAGGTAATCTCTCTCCTCCCTAAAATGGTGGGATCCACCTCTGATAAATCATGTAAAAACCCATGGTGGGCATGTGGCGACAATACCTTGACCCAGGGTCAAACCCCTGTGCAATCCCCCTTTGAATTCATGCTGCTGGAATTCACTGGGCCATGCATTGGGCGATGCAGCAACGCCCAGTGACATCGCCTAGTGGCTGTTTCTGCATATATTTAATCATTTAAATTATGGGGACCACCCAACTTGACCATGGACACTCTCCAGTGATAGAGGGGACTCTGAGGGACCACCTCATACCTTGGTTCAGTGTGGACCCCACCTGTGCACCTAGAACTGAACAGAATCAGTTTAAAAATGAGTTTTTAAAAGAGGCCTAACCAAACAAACAGACCTCAATGGGCCTTAAGTCTATAAATAGGAGGCCATTTGGTTCATTTAGAACCCTTGGCTGTACCTAAATCCGAAAGAGAGAAGAGAGGGAAGAAGAGAGAGAAAGAAGAGGAAGGAGAAGAAGGAAGAGGGAAGGAAGAAGGGAGAGCTCCAGCAGCTCCATCCTAGGCTGATCCGAGCCACTTCACAACCATTTTCAGGTATAAGAACCTCCCCTACACCTGCTGTATCTGTTCTCCTCTTCCATTCTCTGCATCTTCTCAACCCTGGGCAACCCAGAATAGCTTAGGTTTGCCCAGTCTTGGTCCAGATCAGTCATGCAGACCTTGTGCATGGTAGATCTAGGCATTTTATTGAAAATTAATATTTTGATATGCTGTTCCCTTGGCCGAATTTTGTTCATGCGTGCATGCACTGCCTTGACCCCCTTCTGGCTGTTGGAATGAAGCCCAGACTGCAAGCCAGACCTGCAGAGACCTAACCCTAGGTGGGTACAGCCATGAAACCTTGTTTTGCATTCATTTCCACCCTTGCATGTGGCTGAAACACAAGATTTCAGATCTGCAAAACCCTATGCACTATTCATCTGGGTTATTTGGGCAGCCAGATCCAGCCTAACTGGAACCCTGATGAAGGAACCAGTAGTACCATGAGATAGGCCACCACTAGGGCTACCCAACCCCCCAAACATGCAGAGGATCCATTACACCCTTGGCCCTGCAAAGCCCAGCCTTGGAAGCTCAGCCCTGCTGTCGATTGCAGGCACTTGGCGATGCACTGGGCAATGCAGCAGGGCCCAGAGCCATCACCCAGTAAAGGAATCTTTTCTGGAATGAGGGGCAGATCTGTAATTTTTGGATGGCCTCGATCCCTGGACACTGTGGGATGTGGGAAATGACAAAAATGACCTTCCCCCACATCTGTCCATATGTGAAAATTAGTTGGATCCCTAAGTGGGCCCCGCAGGTGACTGTGCACTGCTGTGATTGGTTTACTGCACTGTCCTGAGTTGGACAGCAGTGTACTCTGTTATAAACTATGTTGGGACTGAATCTGACTTAGAGGCAGGTGTGGGCACTATAAATGACCAAATTACCCCTGTGCCCTAGGTTTTGGCCCATGCACCGGGACATGACCTAAGACCCAGTGTAAGGCCCGATGTTCCAAATGAGACCAACTAAACCTTGGGTCAACCCAGTAAGATAGGGTAACCCTAAGGCACCAATGTAAGGCCAATAACTGAATAAAACACTATTTGATTTTTATGTTTAGGACTTGATCATGTGCTCGAGGACAACAATCAGACAACAGCTGGAATTGAATCTGTGACTGAGTACCTAGAGCCAAGTACTGGTGAGTGAATGATACTATCGTATGTGTAAATGTAATTATGATCTAATGCCGGCTATTAATAATTGAATCTTGTCTGTTATGCTATTTACATACTTACAATCAAAGTTACTCAAATCACTGCATAATGACTGTTGTTGATCAACACTATGAAATGAATATGATGATTGTGATTATTAGAATAGATGCCGTACTCGGCTTGGAAATGAGGCATGCGGTAGCCCGTACTATGAATACGATTGACATTGCTTGACTCATACTATGCCATATAGACATGGGGTTAGAGTTTCATCACCCGTGCTACAAACCCTTGCCAGTAGGGATTAAGGTGCTGGATGCTTGGGAGGCAATTATCAGGGAGTGAATAGGATCGGAATACCAAAAGCTGTAATTATCAGAACATCAGAAGGTACAATTATCGAAACACCGGAAGGTGCATAGATTCAGAACACCTATATGGTGCCTGCGGGAAGAAACGGTTGCTTACCAGGATAATCATCAGAGGGTTGGTTGGGCTGACCTAGGAAGGGATGCTGGAGCCGACTGGTTTTCTCTGACAACCCCATGAGTGTATCGCGGGAAGAGGTAACCAAGCCTACACCAGGGATACATGCATTGGGATTGTAGTAGCACAGACCTGACTGAGTTGTAATGATAGGTGGCTAACAATAAAACTGGACATGCATATCATGTAGATCATGTGGATCTGTGGATTGTGGTTGCATATGCATGCATGATGGTTGTTATTTGCTCACGAGCTCGGTGGGGCTCACACTCTGTTATATGTTGCTCTCTCTTCTTAGATGATCCTGCAGGTGGATGCCGCTGTGGCATGGCGGGCTATTTCGAGGAGGAGAGTTTTGGTGGTTATGATGATGTTGGTGTGGACCCCGATGGAGGTCATACCGATTCTGCGTACTTTCTCGGTGGTCATGGATGAAGACCTTTGAGGAGTGCTTTTGATGTTTTGTGATGGGAACTCCTTTTTGTTTTGTTAGGAGGTTTCCTGTTTTGACCGTGGACCAGTTTTAGTTGTTTTTCTTTCTTTCTTTCTTTTGGGGTTGGGTGCCCTAACCCTGTATATATTCATGTATGCAGTACTGTGCTTATCAGCCTATGTTTTCTTTTGTTGTGGGTTGTGTGTGCTGGGAAATGTAACAAACAAGTTTCTATATGTATATATTAGCACCATTTCCCGTATCGCTATGCTTCCATTTATTTTTGATAAATTGTGGATGTCCTACATTACTCTGATCTTACTTGTGGTTAAGATGTGGATTTTGGTTCATGAATGTAAGCACTGCTTCTAGATCTATGGGATTTGGCGGATTGCGGTCGTGCACTTCGGGTCACCTACCCAATCCTCCTAGGGGGTGGTTTGGGGTGTGACACTAAGGGTCATTTAACTTATCGCCCCAGTCAAACCTTAATTATCACGAGAGTCTACGCTGGTAGAAACCATCAAGTCACCCAGTGGCAGACCCTGATAGCCATCACTATTGTCACACCCCTATCCCGAGCTTATGCCACAAGCACAGTTAGGAGGGTGACTGGGATGCACACGTCACCCCAACTCTACCAGAATCGACGACACAGTGTCCTGGTACATGATAATCACCCAAGGCCCACCCAATAATTACATTGAGCAAAAAGAAAATACAATTCCAATATTTATCAGAGTCATGATAAGCGGAAGCATTAATTACATAAGCAGTTATAGTATGTTCAGCCATCTAAGTGATAATATAGTAATAGTATTGACATCAGCTGACCATGACATAACTACTCAATATAGTAAGTCATTACAGATAGAGTTTATAACGGGCTCGACACCCCAAAAGAATCTAAAGATAGGGAGATATCCCTGAAATTATCAGTGCCCATAGGCACAATCATCGCAGGGGCAACCGTTGTCGTATTTCTCCGACTCGTAACCAGGTTCCTCTGTACCAATACCGTCATAGTCTATAGGTTGTACATCCAGGCCAGCCAAATATCCACTACCTGCATCAAAGCCTAAAAAAATTGTGTACACAGGGGGTTAGCTCCACTGAGCCAGTAAGGGGAAAGGGGAGTGCACATACATACAGTCACACATAGTCCATGATGCATGAAATGTTAATTTCATATTTTTCCACCTAGCAAGCAATCTAAGTCATGGCGTATGCTACTGTGATAACTCGGGAGACACTGAGGGTCACTTATCCTATCGCCCCAGTGAAACCTCAATTATCACAAGGGATCTGCGCCAGTAGAAGCCATCATGGCCACCCAGTGGCAGACCCCGCTAGCCATCACTACCCCTGTCTTGGCCTCTCCCACCTCCACAGACCACAGGTGCTCAAGCTATCCAACACCTCAACCCCTGTTGGCAAGGGTCATAGCATAGGGTACAGTAAATCCAAACCACAGATATACTACATGCATTTCTATCGTCCCAAGAGGTATTCCGGGTGCATCAACGTCCCATTCCATCTAGTACCCGGGTACCAGCACGACACCGCGCATGCAGACCAGGATGACAAATAAATAATTATCATATTTATAAGAATCACGGGGTTCCAGTACCAGTGTAACCGGCACCGTAACTCAATATCGTAATGTAAAGCATCATGCTCACATTTCATTAAATCATATCCACAGGTTTTACATGCAAAATGCAACATGGAAAGAATGAATATAAATACGAAAATCAATATATATTTCTAATTAATACACCCCTATAAATATATTTATCAACCCAATCATCACCCAAAGCCCACTCATCGATTGCTTGCTTGTCCACCTGGGTGTTTGGAAAGGTTTGCTCTAAGGCACGCTCTTCCTTACAGATTCTAAGGTCTGAGAATGCATGGAAATGGTGTTAGGAGTGTATAGGTGGGTCCCATAAAAGATCCCAACAAAAATAATATGATTTGGGCCGAGATAGCAGGAACGGATGAAGGAACGGAACCAGATGGGTGAATCCGATCGTGGATCCACCCAGGCCATGCCCAGAAAATTATATGGAATGGGCTCACGGGCAGATGCGGAACGTGAGTCCGCTCGTAGATCCTATCCAACCCTGAGACACGCCCCAAAGCAACTAAAGGATTCTGGGTTTTGGGCAGATTCATCTTAGGTGGGTCCGCTCATAACTCCGCTCCCGAGGGAAAGCCATAATAGGCTGAGCGGACTAACGAACGGATACACGACAGTGAGTCCGATCGTTCGTCCGCTGCTCCTCTTTTGAAAAGCAGAGAAGAGCATCACCTCCAGCCCTTCATTTATGGATCCAATAGGGTTTTAGGGTAGAGAAGGTGAGCTCAGACCTTCGTTGGAGGTCTACCACACAAAGCCCAACAAGAATCACTTAGGGTTTTATGGATTCGGATCCATCTCCAAGGTTCATTGCAAACCTAAGCTAGGTTTTGAATGCTAGAACAGTATAAGGTCATTCAAAAGCCATAAATGCCTCAAGGAGAGAAATAGAGGCTTCAAAGGGAAAAAATAATGAGCTTCCATGAGCTCTCAAGAGAACCCCCATGCTTGGAATCGATTCTCACAGGATTTTCGAACCCATAAATGGAAGAGAGGAAGAGGTAGGTGAGGTCATTACCTCAAGGTTGAACCAATCGATGTCCTCCATCTCCACAGCCTCTCAAGCCCCTTCTTCTCCAAGCCTTCAATGCTCCCTCAGCTCCACGGTTTGGGTAGGTAGAGAAGTAATGAGGTTTGAGGGTTAAGTTTTGGTCTAAAAGCTAATCTCCCTCCTAAGGTCTGTTTGGCTTGGAGCCTAATGAGCCAAAACTCATTAAAAGGCTTACTTAGCCCATGGGTCCACCCAAAGGCAAGCTATAACCCAAGGAAAGGTAAGAATAAGGCTACCCTCGTCTAAGAGACAAAACTAGAGTATCTGAAGTACGGGGTGCAAGTCCCACGCAAGGAAAATACATAAAACCGAAAGACAGCACTGGCGGACTAACGGACGAATGTAGTGCTGATGAGTCCACTCGTGCGTCCGCTGCTGCTGTAAGGGCAGAAACACAAGGGAAAAGGCTCAGGCTTTGACCCACGCTTCAAGGTCGACTAGAGTAATACTCAGTATCATTTACAAGATTAAATCTTACCCCTTGACCGTCATGACATGTCCTTTGTGATCCCGAACAACTTCCCGATCGCAATACTAAGCTCATCTCCAAAGGAGGTATCTAACTGCAGGGACACCGGGTAAGCCCTTCGATACTTCTCACTTTGCGGACTCGTGCTGGGAGGATGATCGACGAATTCACCATCGATAAATCTTCTCCACTGCTGGTTAAAGAACCTCTCTTCCACAGGCAGGCCCTTGATGTGGTCAACAATCTTGTGACTAGGTCTGACCACAAGTGAAAGAAACTCGTCAGCAGAACTACACGTTACACGAGAGAGAACATTATTAAATAATAAATCCGGGCTCGGGTATAACATCCTCCCCACCTTACAAGAATTTCATCCTCGAAATTGTCGTACCTTGTAGAAATCCCAGGGATGGGTATTTCGCTCGCATTTCCACCTCGGCTTCCCAGGAAGCTTCTTCTTCCTTATGGTTGCACCACTTCACCTTCACATAATGAATAGGTCAGTTGCGAAGATTTACCACCTTGCTGTCTAGAATCTTCTCAAGCTGTTCCTTATAAGATATATCTACCGTCAGCTCTGGTGGTTCCTGAGACAGGATATGACTGGGGTCATGTACATACTTCCGCAACATAGATATGTGAAAGACGTTATGTACGCCGTCGAGAGATGGTGGAAGTGCTAACTGATATGCCACCGGTCCAACCTTTGCAAGAATCTCGTAAGGCCCAATTTACCTCGGACTTAATTTACCCTTCTTGCTGAATCGCATCACCCCTTTTGTAGGCGACACCTTAAGAAATACCTTGTCACCGATGAGGAACTCCAGGTCCTTTCGCCTCTAGTCGGCATAGCCCTTTTTCCTTGACTGGGCAGCTTTAATTCTTTCCCGGATCAAATCCACTTTTTCACAGGTTCTTTGTATCAGTTCCGGCCCAAGAATACGCCACTCACCTACTTCGTCCCAATACAAGGGAGTCCAGCACTTCTTCCTATACTATGCTTCAAAGGATGCCATCCCAATAGTAGCTTGGTAACTGTTGTTATAGGCAAACTCGATAAGTGAAATGTGCTCATCCCAGCTGCCCTGCATATCAATGGCGCAAGCTAGAAGCATGTCCTCCAATGTTTGTATTGTCCTTTCCGACTGACCGTCGGTCTGAGGATGGAAGGCAGTGCTAAAGCTCAACAAAGTACCCATAGATCTTTGGAATCCACCCCAAAACTTGGAAGTGAACCTGGGATCCCAATCTGAGATAATGTTGACTGGGAGTCCATGTAGGCGAACCACGTTATCAATGTATAAACGAGCCAATCTATCCATAGAATAGGTGACTTTGATGGGGATAAAATGTGCCGTCTTTGTCAACTTATCCACAATGATCCATATAGCATCAATGCCCCTAGGTGTACGGGGTAATCCTGTGACGAAGTCCATAGTAACATGCTCCCATTTCCATTCCAGCATAGGCAATGACTGTAACAGTCCATGGGGATGTTGTCTATCTACCTTCACTTGTTGACAAGTGAGACACCGGGCTACATATTCTGCTACATCCCTTTTCATCCCGCTCCACCAGTAATGTCCCTTCAAGTCCCTGTACATCTTAGTACTACCTGGGTGAATCGAGTAAGGGGATTCATGTGCTTCTGCCAATACTTCCTTCCTTAGCTAGTCGTTCTTGGGAACACATAGACGATCTCTAAACATGAGGACACCTCCATCCGTCAATGTGAAGTCCAGATCATGCTGTGTGTCGCCTTGGATAGCACGAATGATTTCCTTACAATGTTCATCTGAAGCTTGAGCTGCTTTAATCTTTTCAACCAAGGTGGACTGCACCGTTAAAGATGCTAAGGACAGGGTAACTCCTTCTCCTAATAATTCCAAATCCATCTTCCTAGCTTCTTTAATAAGCTCCTCGGTGACAGCCAGGGATGCGATAGATAAGGTCTGTGATTTTTTACTAAGAGCATCTTCTACCACATTTGCTTTGCCTGGGTGGTAATGAATAGTGCAATCATAATCCTTCATAAGCTCCAACCAACGCCTCAATCTCATATTAAGTTCCTTTTGAGTAAAGAAATACTTGAGGCTTTTATGGTCACTGTAAATCTCACTTTTCTCTCCATATAAGTAGTGTCTCCAGATTTTCAGAGCAAAGACCACAGCTGCCAACTCTAGATCATGAGTTGGATAGTTCCTCTCATATTCCTTCAACTGATGAGAAGCGTAGGCCACCACTTTATCACCTTGCATTAACACACAATCAAGTCCCAACTTTGAAGCATCACAGTAGACTACCATTCCTCCAGTACCATTTGGTATGGTAAGTACTGGAGCAGAGATCAGTTGCTCCTTTAGATCTTGGAAATTCTTTTCACATTCGTCCAACCACTCGAATTTCACTCCCTTTCGGGTCAATCGAGTCATAAGAGCAGAGATTTTTGAAAAGTTCTCGATGAATCTCCTATAGTAACCGGCCAAACCAAGGAAACTGCGAATATCTACCGCATTCTTGGGTGTCTCCCAATCAACTACCGATTGTACTTTGCTGGGGTCAACTTCAATACCCTTTGCAAATACCAAATGACCTAGAAAAGCCACTTATTGTAACCAGAACTCACACTTGCTAAACTTTGCATATAACTGTTTTTCTCTCAACCGGTAAAGTACAAATCGGAGATGGTCAGCATGCTCTTCTTCACTCTTTGAGTAGACCAGGATGTCATCAATAAACACAATAACGTACTTATCCAATACATCATGAAACACTCTGTTCATCAATTCCATAAAAGCTGTCGGGGCATTGTTTAGCCCGAAAGACATAACTAAGAATTCATAATGGCCATATCGTGACCTGAAAGCAGTCTTGCTAATGTCGCTGCCTCTGATCTTTAGCTGGTGGTACCTCGAGCGAAGATCAATCTTAGAGAAAACCCTAGCACCTTATAATTGATCAAACAAATCATCAATCCAAGGTAATGGGTATCGATTCTTAATTGTCAGCTTGTTGAGTTCACGGTAGTCGATGCATAGGCGCATACTACCATCCTTCTTCACAAATAGAACAGGCGCACCCCATAGGGAAACACTTGGCCTAATAAAACCCTTCTTCAGCAAATCCTTTAGCTGTCCCTGAAGTTCCTTCAGTTCTGACGGGGCCATTCTGTACGGTGCTTTAGACACTGGAGCAGCACCGGGTATCAGATCGATCATAAATTTTGTCTCTCGATCCGGTGGTAAGCATGTAAGGTCTTCCGGAAAGACATCAAGGAAATCCCTTACCACACTTATTTCTTCCATCGGTGAAATCTTGGCTTCAACATCCACTACTGAGGCTAAGTAACACTGATAGCCTTGTGCCAAGAGTTTCTGGACCCGGATAGCCGATATAATTGGGTTCTTGGGTTTCTTACTTTTATTACCCTTAAACATAAACTCATTTTCCTCTCCTGTCCTGAAAAGTATCTTCCTTTCTGCACAAATCAGACTAGCCCCATGCGTGGATAACCAGTCCATTCCCAGAATCACATTAAAATCTTTCATGTCTAGGATGATCAAACTGGCTTCGAGTCCATGGTCGCTCACTCGAATAGGGCAAGAGTGAAAAGATCGATCTAGCTCAACTTTCCTTCCAGTCGGCGTACTAACCATTAACTTTTGCTCCAATAAGACCGGTTCAAAAGGTAACTTCTCTGCAAAGGAGGGGGATATAAAGGAGTGTGACGCTCTCGAATCAAATAACACATAAGCAGGTAAGGAGCACAGAGAAATCATGTCTGATAGACACCGGATAACCAAATATGGTAAGTTAAATTTAATTAATTTGACTAAGGTGGTTAGGTATAGTACCTGTGATAACACCGGCGTCAGACTGGGCTTCCTCATGGGTGACAGAATAGACTCGCCCCTGAGTCTTGCTCACTAGAATAGGAGCAAGTAGACGAACAGCAGCCCTTACCGAGGATGGTTTGGAAGTCGCTACCGGCCACGAACCCGATTGTCGTGATTGGGGACAATCCTTGGCCATATGCCCAGACTCCTTGCAATTGTAACATATGAGAGTCTGTGCTCCATAGGGAGATGCAGGTACAGATTTAGGCACTTGAGTTGAATCAGGCCTGCGGAATTGAATTGGAGCCGCATTGGTATAAGACCCTCTTCTTTGAAACTTGCTAGGTCCCCTAGAGTCATGAGATGATACCGGCTTCTTGCCTGCCTGGATGGCCCGGTAATTCTCCCTCTGTTGGTCTTCTATCAGTTTAGCACCTTTAACCACTTCAGCATAGGTTGGATACTTGTGCAACACCACTGCAGTGCTCAGACTGGCTCTAAGTCCTCTTTCGAATCGTCTTGGTTTCACGTCCTCAGTCTTTAAATGGGTTGGAGCAAAATAAAAATACTCCTCAAAAAGTTGTTGGTATTAAAGGACTGATTTGGATCCTTAGCTGAGGTTCATAAATTCAATCTCCTTCTTCTCCCAAAAATTTCTTGAAAAGTAATTCTCGAGAAAAGCTTCCTTAAATTGATTCCAAGTAGCATTGGGATATCTTGCCCAAAAATAATCCTTCGAGGAATGGCATCATACATCAGCGTCACCTCAGAGTTGAAAAGTAGCACACCGGATCTTCTCGAGATCATTACATGGTAATACTTCAAAGATCCTCTCGAGATCCCTAAGCCAAGTAGCTGGAAACATTGAGTCATAGACCAGCTTATAAAAAGTGGGAGGATGGTGCTTTGGAAATCTCTCGGAGAGTTTGGAGGCATCAACCCATTTCGGTATTACATTTCTAACCGGTAGAGCAGCCGGAGGAGGGGGAGGTGGATCTTGGTTCACTTGAGCCGCAGGGACTTCATTAGCAGACAGACCCAAAGGAGGAATAATAGGCGTGACATTAGTCGGAGGATTTGGGGTTTTTTGTACCCGAGGTGGTACTCTTGGTCCTTCCCTACCAGCATTTTAAAGCTGGGTAGCCACATCACGCATAAAAGTGTGCTACTCATTTTGGGAATCTCACTGTTCTCTCCCCATATCGCAAAGAATATTTCCCAAGAGCGCTGCAACATTAGCATTTGTATTCACCAGAGGAGGTGCAGGCAAACCTTCCTCAGAAACATCACCGGCGTCATCCCCAGGAGGGGAACGATTTCGATTGCGAGTATTGACCATGTTTCAACACCTGATTTCATTAGATGCTTCACTTGTTAGCACAAGCAAGAGAGATAAGCACAAATTTAGAATAAGGGTATATAATTGCACAAGAATTTGTGTGTCCTAACACATGGAGGCGACAAGAATTCTAAGAAGGAGGCTGAGCCCAAAATATAGGTCAATGGCCCTTTAGAACATGAGCGGATCCACCAGCAGATCAACTCCTCTGAGTCTGGTCATGAGTCCATTCGAAAATTTAAACTGGGCGGACTTACAAACGAATGCGGAATGTGAGTCCGCTCCTTCGTCCATTCTCAGGGTGTCCAAAGGCCGAGAGGAATGGGGAAGGACATTCATGACACCAATGCATACCTCTACTACAAGGGTGGTGATGACGAGGAGGAGGATGATGGTGGAATGGGGGACTAGACCCCAAGTCAGATGAAGTTCCTGTTGGCCCTTTCTAGTTTCAGCTCTTTTGTGTTCTATGGAAGTCTATGAACAATATTTCTATTTTGCTTATCTTATATTTCTTTTTCCTCTTTTATAATCATGTGTATGTATAGTCCTACTAGCTGGTACCTTAGACTTTCTATTTTGGATCCTTTTTGTAGTTTGCTTGCCTCTACAGGAGGTTAAAGCAAGAATGGCGGGAGCGTAGGAACTAAAATTAACATTATATATATATATATAACTCTTGACTCACATGTTGTTCCTATTATGTGTGGTTTCCATGTTGCTCCCTAACTAGTCCTCTCCCTATGTTCTGCACACATTCCAATTATGCCTGTTACAAGCTTTTAATTAGATCCTGTTACGTAGAGTAATCATGAGGCCTTGGTGAATCAGGTCCAGTGCAGAGCATCACGCTCTGATACCACGCTGTCATGCCCCTATCCTGAGCTTATGCCAAAAGCATAGTCAAGAGGGTGATTGGGATGCACACGTCACCCCAAACCTACCAGAATCGATGACACAGTGTCCTAGCGCATGATAATCACCCAAGGTCCACCCAATAATTACATTGAGCCAAAAGAAAATACAATTCCAATATTTATCAGAGTCATGATAAGCGGAAGCATTAATTACATAAGCAGTTATAGTATGTTCAGCCATCTAAGTGATAATATAGTAATAGTACTGACATCGACTGACCATGACATAACTACTCAAAATATAGTAAGTCATTACAGAGAGAGTTTATAATGGGCTCGACACCCCAAAAGAATCTAAAGAGATATCCCTAAAAGTATCAGTGCCCATAGGTACAATCATCGCAGGGGCAACCGTCGCCGTGTTCCTCCAACATGTAACCAGGTTCCTCTGTACCAATACCATCATAGTCTATAGGCTGTACATCCAGGCCAGCTAAATATCCACTACCTGCATCAAAGTCTAAAAAATTTATGTACACAGGGGGTTAGCTCCACTGAGCCAATGAGGGGAAAGGGGAGTGCACATACATACAGTCACACATAGTCCATGATGCATGAAATGTTAATTTCATATTTTTCCACCTAGCAAGCAATCTAAGTCATGGCGTATGCTACTGTGATAACTCGGGAGACACTGAGGGTCACTTATCCTATCGCCCCAGTGAAACCTCAATTATCACAAGGGACTTGCGCTGGTAGAAGCCATCATGACCACCTAGTGGCAGACCCCGATAGCCATCACTACCCCTGTCCTGGCCTCTCCCACCTCCACAGACCACAGGTGCTCAGGCTATCCAACACCTCGACCCCTGTTGGCAAGGGTCGTAGTATAGGGTACAATAAATCCTAACCACAGATATACTACATGCATTTCTATCATCCCGAGAGGTATTTCGGGTGCATCAACGTCCCATTCCATCTAGTACCCTGGTACAAGCACAGCACGGCGCATACAGACCAGGATGACAAATAAATAATTATCATATTTATAAGAATCACGAGATTCCAATACTAGTGTAATCGGCACCGTAACTCAATATCGCAATATAAAGCATCATGCTCATATTTCATCAAATCATATCCACAGGTTTCACATACAAAATGCAACATGGCAAGAATGAATATAAATACGGAAATCAATATATATTTCTAACTAATGCACCCCTATAAATATATTTATCAAACCCAATCATCACCCAAAGCCCACTCACCGATTCCTTGCTTGTCCACCGGGGTGTTTGAAAAGGTTTACTCTAAGACACGCTCTTCCGTACAGATTCCAAGATCTGAGAATGCATGGAAATGGTGTTAGGAGTGTATAGGTGGGTCCTACAAAAGATCCCAACAAAAGAATATGATTTGGGCCGAGATAGTAGGAACGGATGAAGGAACGGAACCAGACGGGTGAATCCGATCGTGGATCCGCCCAGGTCATGCCAAGAAAATTATATGGAACAAACTCACGGCCGGATGCAGAACGTGAGTCCGCTCGTAGATCCGTTCCAACCCTGAGATACGCCCGAGAGCAACTTAAGGATTTTGGGTTTCGGGCGGATTCATCTTAGGTGGGTCTGCTCGTAACCCCGCTCCGGAGGGAAAGCCATAATAGGCTGAGCGGACTAACGAACAGATACACGACAGTGAGTCCGGTCGTTCATCCGCTGCTCCTCTTTTGAACAACAGAGAAGAGGATCACCTCCAGCCCTTCATTTATGGATCCAATAGGGTTTTAGGGTAGAGAAGGTGAGCTTAGACCTTCATTGGAGGTCTACCACACAAAGCCCAACAAGAATCACTTAGGGTATTATGGACTCGGATGCATCTCTAAGGTTCATTGCAAACCTAAGCTAGGTTTTGAATGCTAGAACAGTATAAGGTCATTCAAAAGCCATAAATGCCTTAAGGAGAGAAATAGAGGCTTCAAAGAGAGGAAATAATGAGGTTCCATGAGCTCTCAAGAGAACCCCCATGCTTGGAATTGATTCTCACAGGATTTCCGAACCCAGAAATGGAAGAGAGGAAGAGGTAGGTAAGGTCATTACCTCAAGGTTGAACCAATCGATGTCCTCCACCTCCATAGCCTCTCAAGCCCCTTCTTCTCCAAGCCTTCAATGCTCCCTCAGCTCCACGGTTTGGGTAGGTAGAGAAGTAATGAGGTTTGAGGGTTAAGTTTTGGTCTTAAAGCTAATCTCCCTCCTAAGGTCTGTTTGGCTTGGAGCCTAATGAGCCAAAACTCATTAAAAGGCTTACTTAGCCCATGGGTCCACCCAAAGGCAACCTATAACCCAAGGAAAGGTAAGAATAAGGCTACCCTCATCCAAGAGACATAACTAGAGTGTCCGAAGTACGTGGTGCAGGTCCCACGCAAGGAAAATACGTAAAACTCAAAGACAGCACGGGCGGACTAACGGACGGATGCAGTGCTGATGAGTCCGCTCGTGCTTCCGCTACTGTTGTAAGGGCAGAAACACAGGGAAAAAGGGTCGGACTTTGACCCACGCTTCAGGGTCGACTAGAGTAAGACTCAGTATCATTTACAAGATTAATCTTACCCCTTGACCATCACAACATGTCCTTCGCGATCCCGAACAACTTCCCGATCGCAATACTAAGCTCATCTCCAAAGGAGGTATCTAAGTGCGGGGACATCGGGTAAGCCCTTCGATACTCCTCACTTTGCGGACTCATGCTGGGAGGATGATCGACGAAATCACCATCGATAAATCTTTCCCACTGCCAGTTAAGGAACCTCTCTTCCACAGGCAGGCCCGTGATGTGGTCAACAATCTTGTGACTAGGTCTGACCACAAGTGAAAGTAATTCGCCAGCATACACGATAATAGAATCTACACGTCACACGAGAGAGAACATTATTAAATAATAAATCTGGGCGCGGGTGTAACAACTACCCCTGACCTGGCCTCTCCCACCTCCATAGGCAACAGGTGCTCAGACTATCCAACACATAAATTCTTGTTGGCAAGGGTCATAGCATAAGGGAGCAAGCATCCTAGCCACAGATATACTACATGCAAGTCCTATCATCCCGAGAGGTATTCTGGGTGCATCAACGTCCCATTCCATCTAGTACCCGGGTACCAGCACGGCACAGTACATACAGATCAGGATGGCATATAATAGTTTTCATAATTAAATAAATTGGGGTTCCGATACCGACACACTCGGCACCGTCACTCTATACAATGGTGAGAATAATATCACATTCATAACAGTTCACATTGGAGATAAATAATGCAATGCGCACAATGCTTATATTTATAAACTAGCATGATAATGGTTGCTTAATATGTATATTCAAGCATCAAAGTCACCCAAAATCCACTCACCGAACTCGAGTGTCACCCGGCGTGGTTGGCAAAAATATGACCGGTGCACCTGCTATCCATCAAGTTGGGTAGCCTAAAAATACAAAAGCAATCATAAAAGATGTATAGAGGGGTCCCATGTTATGCCCCCATTGTTAAAATCAAGTTTTAACCAAGACAGCACGAGCGGACTTACGGACAGAAGCAACAGGATGAGTCCGTCCCTGACTCCATTCAGGCCAAAAGGTCAAAACACAAGGAGTGGATCTATGGACAAAACTTCTTACTTGGATCCGTTCGTCTATCCATTCAATTTTTGAGACACACCCAAGAGCGAGCGGATCCACAGACAGATGAGCCATCTTAATCCGCCCCTGCATCCATTCGATCCCTGAGACATACCCGAGAGGGAACTGACCCATAGGCAGAGGCAACAGAGTGAATCCGTTCCTTCATCCGTTCAGGTCAAGTCACTAGGATTACACTGGGCAGAATGACGAACGGTGCCACGATTGGTGGATTCGATCATGCATTTGCCGAAAATCTTTTTCGAGATTTCAAAAGGCGTCTCTTCCAGCTTGAAGCTTGGAGTACCCCTAGCACTCAGGGTCATGGAGAGGGTGTCTTAGGTCTCCCTAGGGTCATTAGAACCTAGGCTCACCCCATGGATCCAAGCTCACACAGGATTTGATCTCATTGGTTCAAGGGTATGGTTTTATGGCTTAGAACTAAAGGTTCAATAGCAATGGCTACAATGCAGCTCATATGAGCTTGAACCAGGGTTAGGTCAGCACCATTTGAGCTCCAACTAAGGACCAAGCATCACCTTGAGTCCCAAATGGAACCCTAGGCTAGCTCAAGCTCAAGGAATCTATCAAAATGGAAATGGAAGGAGAAGTACCAAGGGTGTAGGTCATACCTTGGTGAGAGGAGCTCCAATTCCAGCCCTAGCCAGCCTTGAAAATCCACCTCCTTTTCCTTCCTCCCTTCCTGTCTATCTCTTCTTCTTCTTCTCTTCTCCAAGCCTTGTTCGGATAGCAAGAGGAGGAGATGTGGGGCAGCCAGCCATCTTGGTATGGCTTCCACCTTCTTCCTTTTCCCTCCTATTCCTCTCCTACTTCCACTTCTTCTTCTTCCTTTCTTCTTCTCCTTCTTTCCTTGTCTCTTCTCCTCTATGGTTTGCTTGAGAGGGGGAGAGATAAGGGAATAGGAGACTTATCCCTTCTTTTAAGGGTCAAAAGGGCCTTAGGTCTTGTTTGCTTAAGTACCCCCAAACACTTAGTGGTCTCTTGGGTTTAAATGGGTTTTAGTTTGGGCCTTAGGTCTTTTTTGGCCTAAGTCATAAACCACTAGGTCTAATTAATTAATTAGGACATGTTTGGGTACACCCTAAGTCATCATAAGACCTATTTGTCCTCTAAGGTTTGTTTGGTTTAAGTTAGGGTATAAAACCCATCATTTATTTAAGTTAAGTCTTGTGGGCTCACTTTCATGGCCTAATTAACTAATTAATGGTAAGGGTGGGGTTCCAATTGGTCCGAGGGTCTAATTATAGTGTCCGGGACACCGGAATGTGGGTCCCACAAGAAAATGAATCAAAAGGGAAAGTAATAGCACGGGCGGATCCGCGAGCGGAATCAGTTCAAGTGAGTCCGTTCATGGCTCCGTTGCTGCTGTCAAGGCCCAAATTTCAGGGAAAGTTGCGGAGCTTTGATCCATACTCTCTAGACTTTGAGGGAACACTAATAATAAAATACTAAGTTTAATTTCATAAGTATTGACCATTGCCACCATGGCATTACCCTTTGGTAAGGTCTAATTTGCCCCTAGGCATAAAGGTATATTTTGGGTGCTGGTGTAACATCTCTCCAACCTTATTAAAAATTTCATCCCCAAAATTTGAGGCAACTTAGGGTCTCAGGGGTGAGGGCTTGTTAAATAACAACACCTCTAATTACCCACTACTTGGACTAAGTCAAAGGTCCGGTCAAGGTGGGGCAGTGTCTACATGGCACAACAAGTCAGGTTCTACAATTCCCTTCCTCATAGGGTCACATTACCACAGGAGGTATGGTTTTATGATAACCCTAGGCTCCATTGAGTTAAGAGCCGGTGGTTACAGCATTCTATGGGAAACAGGGTTCCAAATACTAAGTTAAGTCTTAAGGAACAGAAGGTTCTTTAGATCTTCTACATCGGGTGATACCACTCTAGTCATCCTTGGGTTACAGGACTTAACCTGTCCAGTACCCAACATATGGTTCATATTTTGAATGATTTCACCTCAGATTATCTCATTACCTAACCCAACTTTAGAATGATTTGGAATATTGATGGAATCTCCTATTGTTTACTCCCAGTATGGAGGGAATGCATTTGGTGACCCATTACTCCATTCATATCTGTTATTGGAGAAGGTCTTGTTACATCCTTTAGTTCCAGCTTTCACAACCTTGTAACCTACTGCTCAGTCACTCCACAGGGAAAGTCTATATTAGTCCCCTTTCGAGAACCAAGCAATCTTCTACTAGTTCCGGTCTAAGTCATCTCTTTTAAGTAGGTCTTAATTATTAACCTACCCGGCCATTGTCAATTCGTCGACCACTAACCCGGGATTAACTTGACCAAGGTCAGGGCTTAAACTAACCAACATAGTAGGGTCAAGACAAGGTTACATTTGTAGTGTATGGGAGTTGGTTTAGCTACAAGTCTAAGATTTAAGGGATGTATTTATTTTATTTTGGTTTTTTTTTCTTTAAATCATACATATACATAGGTATAAGTTCAATAATTACATTCATATCCTTATAGACGTACCTGTCACCTAGGTGAATTTTCCAAAGGTAGGCAAGTCGTATACTAGGTCATTTGAAAGTTCTAAACACGACCCAAGACTCCATCTATTGGTCTAAATAAGAGTTCAAATGGACCAAACAAAATTTCAAACAGGGTTGTCACTAACCTGTGAGGTGTCATGAATGACCTCCTCTTCCACAAGGTCTCTATTGATCACTCAGACTAAGCTATTTAAAATCAGCCTATTAATTTTCCTTTCTTATTATCTAACCACAGGTTTAGATTCTATACACCCCATTAAGGGTTTCTACCCGCATAGGTTTAGGTTTCCCCTCCATAGGTTTTAGGTTCTTTAAATTCATGGAATCTAAGGATTTTCATTTACAAGGGTAACTCTCCTCTCTTCACGTAAGAGGAGAGTCACAACGGTTACCAATGCCTATCATCTCTTACTGACTTGGCCAGTTGGGTGAAGGCCCTAACCTTTCAGTTTCAAGGCATTAAACTAGATTTGAGTGATCCCCACGAATGGGTCAAACAACGAGGGTGTTGGATCTAGGGTATAGGCACACAATCAACACATATGGGTGTGGCCAAAAGGTCTCAAAAATCTGAGCTCAAAATCCTAAAAGAAATCCAACGGACTCACAGGCGAAATCAGTCTATGAGTCCGTTCGTGGCTCCTCCACAAAATAGGCAAAGCGGACTAACGGGCGGATGTGGAACGTGAATCCGTTCGTTCGTCCGTTCTCAGAAGACTCACTTTTATAAAAATACCGAGGCGATCGGATCTTCGGATGGACTTATGAAAGTGGATCCGTTCGTTGTTCCGTGCAGTTTTAAAAACGAAAAATTATAATTTTGTGCGGAGAGGATTCACGGGCAGAATCACGATAAGTGGATCCGTTCGTTCGTCCGTTCCCCGAATTTTAACAAAGCTGAGCCACGAGTTTTAAAACTCATTTTTGGCTCCAAAGAGAGGGACACAACTGTAGGAGAAGAACTGCCCCAATGGACTTCCGTTCAAGCACCCTTGCACTCCTTTGGTAGTTCTTTGGTGATCTAAAGCCCTAAAATCAATCTCACTTCCTCAAGGTAAGGTTTTCTTCCTGTTTCTCCTCTCCTCTTCTCTACCTGTCCATTTGTAGGGTTTTTACTTGTGTCTCTTCATCTTCCTTTCCCTTTTTCTTGGATTTGGAACAAACCTCTCAAGTTTATGATCATGTCTTGATTTTGGTTGTATTTTCATGGCCATATACACCAAGACCATGCCAAGACCGATTGGGGTTAGGGGTTTTGGGTTTGAATCAAGCCCTAATCGATCAATGGCACTAAGTTAGTGGATCCTTGTATGAACATTGCATCTTTTATTGATTTTCAAGGTCTTTGTAAGAATTTTAAAGATTTTTTGCTATGTTTGTCATGCCTAGTTGAATTTCTTAAATTGTTTCTAGGTTTCTGATTGGGGTAAGACTTTCAAATCCTCAATACTTTGGGAAAAACTCTTCAAAAGCATGCTTGATTCATAATATGCCCTAAATTTCATAAAAAATCATTTCCTTGCTATGTCCTCGAGCATTATTTTCTATTCATATACTTATTGGCACCATACTTGGAATTTATCTCCTTTTTCTTCAAATAATTAGTCCTTGTCCCTTGTTGGGGTAATTCATTCAATCACTTGTTTATTGGTATCGATTGGGGTGTATAGTGGCCAAAGGCACATATCATTCACATTGATTTCATTCTTTCACATCCACACACTAGGGATCTCATATGGATTTTATGTGTATTGATCTTGTCTCTCTTTCTTCACTTTAAGCATATCTCCAATGGTATCCATGTTCTATCTTATATATATATTTTTTTCCCCATCATATATAGCCTTCTCATATAACCATTTCCATATCATTTAGGCAGTTCACTTCTATAATTTTAATTGCCAATCATATTGCATTCATTCCAATTTGCTTATATTTGTTGGCTTCTTTGGTGGTGTCTTGTGTGTAGGAAAACAATCATGGCTCCCAAAAGGAAAAGGGACCTAACCATAGTGCCAGCTATTCCCATGGCCTATAATGTGGGGCGGTTTATCTTAGAAAAGACCGAGGGGTTATTGCGAGAACATCTCTTCAACAGGAAGATCTTAGTAGAGAGGGATGTAATGGTGGAGGAGCTTCTGGCCTGCAAGGTGGGTGCTAGATTTGATGGCCTCCGGTTGACTTCTTTTGTGAAGGGGGTCACCATTGGCTTTAATATGGTGGAGTTGGGGATTCTTCTTGATGTATCTATAGAGGGTAACAGAGTCTATTATCCCTCAGGCAGTGATCCCAACAAGTGCCTGTCTCTAGCAGAGAATCAGAAATTGTTCAGGACTCTCACCAACAACAAGTCTGATGAGAATGATGACCATTCTAAGTTTCCTCCATCACAGCGGGTTCTTACCTTCACAGCCAGGACCAATCTAGCTCCTTCCAAGGCACACAACACTCAGCCTCCTCTGATGTCTGCAGTACTAGCTCACTCCTTATACACTAGCCAGCATATATGTCTGCCACATGTGATTATCTAGCATATGGCTCACGCGATGTTCAATCCTGCCCGTAACAATACCTTGCCATATGGTAAACTACTCACCCGAGTCTTTCTGTATTTTGGAATTGATCTTGACCATGAGCCCAAGAAAATAAGCAATAAAGGGCTTATTAGATTCAATGTATTACAGAAGATGGGATTGTATTGCGATTATGACAGTGTCGGGGAGCAGGTCAAGTATGGTGAGGGCAGAGGACCTAGAGAGGTTGATGATGATAGTGATGATGAAATTGAGTCTATGGGCTCTGGGCCATTTGCTGCAGGGACTTCTGGTGCACCAGGGGAAGGTGGAAGTGATATTCTCATGGCTATCAGACGACTAAACTTGAGGATGTTGGAGGGCTTTGATGATATCAAGAAGCAATTCTCCAATCAAGCTTGGCGTCTCGTGTGCATAAAGAGAGGAGTGGACGACATCAACACCTTCCTTGGTCGCGGTGGTGGTGATGGCGCAGATGACTAGCCCAACTCTTTCCTCCAAGCAATTTAAAGTTGTGTTTTGATCAGTCTTTGGTTTCTAGTCTCTTTGTTTTTTGATTAGCTAGTTTGGGAACTTTTGATGGTGGAATTGTGTGGAACTTTTTGGTTTAGGGTGGACAGCATTATGTATTTTGAGTTGGATCGATTGGATTCTTGTATTTGAATTGGGAGAATTACAATCACTCTCAAGCAAGAATTGGAACAATATGGTCGTTAGATTTGTATCTTTTTTTTTTTTTTTTTTATTAGGCAAGACAAAATCACAGGTTTCAAGTTTGAGATAGATGAAAGCATGAATGTTGAGTTGAGAAGGACATGACTGCCTTCAAGAAGGAATTGGAACAATTTGGAATTTGTATTTGGTTCTATATATATATATATATATATATATATATATATATATATATATATATATATATATATATATATGTTTGCTTATTTCCTCTTGCTTGAATCATTGATCACAATTGTGGGTTGTTTATGTTTGTTTTATCACTGATTATTATGAATCATAATACATAATTGCCCATCTATTACTTACTCAAAACCTAACAAAATATTAATATGGTTGTAACTTAACAGCCTAGGTTTCAAGTTCTAGTTCCATGTTCACCTATTATATTCTAGGTTCTCATTTCAACACAATTAGTCTTCTCCTATGCCTGCACACAATCATTTATGTTCTTGAGACTTTTAATTTAGAACCTAATTCGTGGAGAGTAAATCAAGAGGTTACGCCAAACTGTGGTCGGTGTAGAGCATCATTGCTCTGATACCACTCTGTCACGCCCCCATCCCGATGTAAATATTTTGGATTAAATAGGAGGTGACTGGGACAACCAGTGTCATCCCAATACCCACCAGGATCACAGATACAGTGTCCCAAGCCACAGTCCACCCTGTCATCAAATCATGATAACAGCAAGGAACGTACCCAAATGGAATAAATCATCTCAATCACAGAGTTAGCGGAAGCGAAATTTAATAAAATCATGTGAAATTATAGAGCATCGATTCTCTAATGATAACACATAGTACAATTTAAACGTTTGTAACCATTCAATCTCTCCATATAATTAAACGTAAAATTTATACATGATTGTAGATGAGTACAGAAATTAAATAATAAATAATCGCCACTAGGGCACCATTCTTGGGTGTACATCGACATCCAAGTCACAGGCTCCACTTGACTCGCATCCAACGGTGCTCATCAAGAGTTTACCTGCATATCAACTAAAAAGGGGTTGCACAATGGGGTTAGCTACACTAGCTAGTGAGGGAGCAAAGGGGAATGCACACACATACACACAAACAATTTCAATATCAATATAATGCATGCTAATGTTAGATTCATTTTTCACCTAGCACACAATTCTATAAGTCAAGTATATGCTACTGTGATAACTAGGGAGACACTGAGGGTCACTTAACTTATCGCCCCAGTGAAACTTCAATTATCACATGGGATCCTACGTTGGTAGAAACCATCCGGTCACCCAGTGGCAGACCCCGATAGCCATCACTACCCCTGACCTGGCCTCTCCCACCTCCATAGGCAACAGGTGCTCAGACTATCCAACACATAAACCCCTGTTGGCAAGGGTCGTAGTATAAGGGAGCAAGTATCCTAGCCATAACTATACTACATGCAAGTCCTATCGCCTAGAGAGGTATTCCGGGTGCATCAACATCCCATTTCATCTAGTACCCGGGTACCAGCACGGCACGGCACATACAGATCAGAATGGTATACAATAGTTTTCATAATTAAATAAATTGGGGTTCCAGTACCGGCACACCTGACACCGTCACCCAATACAATGGTGAGAATAATATCACATTCATAACAGTTCACATTAGAGATAAATAATGCAATGTGCACAATGCTTTTATTTATAGACTAGCATGATCATAGTCGCTTAATATGTATATTCAAGCCCATCAAAGTCACCAAAAATCCACTCACCGAACTCAGGTGTCACCTGGCATGGTTGACATGAATCTCATCGGTGCACCAGCTATCCATCGAGTCGGGTAGCCTAAAAATACAAAATCAATCATTAAAAGATGTATAGAGGGGTCCCATGTTATGGCCCCAAGGTTAAAATCCAGTTTCAACCAAGACAGCACGAGCGGACTCACGGACGGAAGCAACAGGGTGAGTCCATCCCTGACTCTGTTCAGGCCAAAAGGTCAAAACATAAGGAGCGGATCCACGGACGAAACTTCTTACTTGGATCCGTTCGTGCATTCGTTCGATTTCTGAGACACACCCGAGAGCGAGCGGATCAAATGACGGATGCGCCATCTTAATCCGCCCCTGCATCCGTTCGATCCCTGAGACATACCTGAGAGGGAACTGACATAAGGGTGGAGGCAACAGAGTGAATCTGTTCCTTCATCTGTTCAAGTTAAGTCACTAGGATTACACTAGGCGGACTGACGAACGGTGCCACGATTGGTGGATCCGATCGTGCGTCCGCCAGAAATCTTTTCCGAGATTTCAAAGGGCTTCTCTTCCAGCTTGAAGCTTGGAGTACCCCTAGCATTCAGGGCCATAAAGAGGGTGTCTTAGGTCTCCCTAGGGTCATTAGAACCTAGGCTCACCCCATGGATCCAAGATCACACAGGGTTTGGTCTCATTTGGTCCAAGGGTAGGGTTTCATGGCTTAGAACCAAAGGTTCAACAACAATGGCTGTAATGCCGCTCATATGAGCTTGAACCAGGATTAGGTCAGCACCATTTGAGCTCCAACTTAGGGCCAAGCATCATCTTGAGTCCCAAATGGAACACTAGGCTAGCTCAAGCTCAAGGAATCTATCAAAATGGAAATGGAAGAAGAAGTACCACGGGTGTAGGTCATACCGTGGTGAGAGGAGCTCCAGTTCCAGCCCTAGCCAACCTTGAATATCCACCTCCTTTTCCTTCTTCCCCTCCTTTCCATCTCTTCTTCTTCTTCTCTTCTCCAAACCTTGTTCGGACAGCAAGAGGAGGAGATGTGGGGCAGCCAGCCATCATGGCATGGCTTCCACCTTCTTCCCTTCCCCTCCTATTCCTCTCCTACTTCCACTTCTTCTTCTTCCTTTCTTCTTCTCCTTCTTTCCTTGTCTCTTCTCCACCACGGTTTGCTTGGGAGGGGGTGAGATAAGCTTATCCCTTCTTTTAAAGGTCAAAGGGACTTAGGTCTTGTTTGTTTAGGTACCCCCAAACACTTAGTGGTCTCTTGGGTTTAAATGGGTTTTAGTTTGGGCCTTAGGTCTTGTTTGGCCCAAGTCATAAACCACTAGGTCAAGTTGGTTAATTAGGACATGTTTGGGTACACCCTAAGTAATCATAAGACCTATTTGTCCTCTAAGGTTTGTTTGGTTTAAGTTAGGGTATAAAACCCATTATTTATTTAAGTTAAGTCTTGTGGGCCCATTTTAATGGCCTAATTAACCAATTAATAGTAAGGGTGGGGGTCCATTTGGTCCAAGGGTCTAATTATAGTGTTTGGGACACGGGATGTGGGTCCCACAGAAAAATGAATCAAAAGGACAAGTAACAGCACAGGCGGATCCGCGAGTGGAATCAGTTCAAGTGAGTCCGTTCGTGACTCCGTTACTACTATCAGGGCCCAAACTTCAAGGAAAATTGCAGGACTTTGACCCATACTCTCAAGACTTCAAGGGAATACTTATAATAAAATACTAAGTTCAAGGTCTTAAGTATTGACCATTGCCACCATGGCATTACCCTTTGGTAAGGTCTAATTTGCCCATGGGCATAAGAGTAGATTTCGGGTGCAGGTGTAACACACAACTATTAGGATCAAGGGTTTCCAAGGTGTTTCTTTTCTTCTCTTGGACTTGTAGTGGTTAAATGCTAATTAGAGGGTGAGAGTAGATTAGAGATCAATAGGAAAAAATAATACAAATTGAACAAAACTGTTTAGCATCCTCTGTGAAGTGAGGAATAGGAAGAGGGAAAAATCAATAACAAAAATTAGATGACAAGGATAATTTTGAAAATTAATGTGGTAAGGGGTTTAAACGAAAATAAAATTTCAAAATCAAGGTTTTTATGTAATACCAAGACAAAGGGGCTTAAGGGTAAATAAAAAGAATATATCTTCTTCTTTCTCACTGTAGAACAAGGAACCAGCAGAGACCTATAGTGGTTTCGAGCGAGAGATCTCACTCAACTAAACCTTGTTCTTCCTGAAATTTCAGGCGGTAACTCGAAAATCAGATATGCGTATGGTTTCGATTCTCACAATGGCAGAAGCATTAGAGGACCAAGGTTGTCACGCCCCCATCCCGATGTAAGATATTTTTTCACATAAGGGGTAACTGGGACAACACACATCAACCCAATACCTACCAGGATCACAAATACAGTGTCCCGAGCCACAGTCCACCCTGTCATCAATCGTGATAACAGCAAGGAATGCACCAAATAGAATAAATTGTTCCAAACACAGAGTTAGCGGAAGTGAAATTGAATCAAAACATGTGAAATTATAGAGCATCGATTCTCTAATCATAACACATAGTATAATTTCCATAAATGTAACCATTCAACCTCTCCTATAATTCAACATATAGTTTATACATGATTGTGGAACTAATATAGAAATTAAATAATAATTAATCGCCACTAGGACACCATTCTTGGGTGTACATCTACATCCAAGTCACAACCACCGGCTCCACTTGATTCGCATCCAACGGTGCTCATCAAGAGTAGTACCTCCTGCATATAAACTAAAAAGGGGTTACGCAACGGGGTTAGCTACACTAGCTAGTGAGGGAGTAAAGGGGAATGCACATACATCATACAGTCAATATCAAGCAGAATGATGCATACTAATGTTAGATTCATTTTTCACCTAGCACACAAATTCTATCAGCCAAGTGTATGCTACTGTGATAACTCGGGAGACACTGAGGGTCATTTGACTTATCGCCCCAATGAAACCTCAATTATCATATGGGAGCCTACGGTGGTAGAAACCATCAGGTCACCCAGTGGCAGACCCCGATAGCCATCACTACCCCTGTCATGGCCTCTCCCACCTCCACAAACCATAGGTACTCAGACTATCCAACACATAAACCCCTATTGGGAAGGGTCGTAGCATAAGGGAATAAACATCATAGCCGCAGATATACTATATGCAAGTCCTATCGTTCTGAGAGGTATTTCGGGTGCATCAACATCCCATTCCATCTAATACCCGGGTACCAGCACGGCACGACACATACAAGTCAGGATGGCATATAATAGATTTTATAATTGAATAAATTGGGGTTCCGGTACCAGCACACCCGGCACCGTAGTCCGATACAAAAGTGAGAATATTATCATATTCAAACAGTTCACATTTGAGACAGATAATGGAATGCGCACAATGCTTATATTTATATATAACATGCTTAAGATTTGCCAAATATATATATATATATTCAAACCTAACAAAGTCACCTAAACCCACTCACCGAAATCGGGTGTCACTCGGCATGGTTGACATGAATCTCGTTGGTGCACCAGCTATCCATTGAGTAGGGTAGCCTAAGCATACAAAAGCAATCATTAAAGCATGTATAAAAGGGTCCCATGACAGGCCCCTAAGGTTTCAAGTTTTAACTAAGACAGCACGAGCAGACTCATGGACGGTTGCAACAGGGTGAGTCCGTCCCTGACTCCGTTCAGGCCAAAAGGTAAAAATACAAGGAGCAGATCCACGAACAAAACATCTTACTTTGATCCGATCGTGCTTCCGTTCGAATTCTAAGACACACTTGAGCGCGAGCGGATTAACGGACGGATGTGTTTCCTTAGTCCGCCCCTGCATCCAGTCGATCCCTGAGACACTCCCGAGAGTGAACTGACCCACGGGCGGATGCAAAACTAACCTACCCGGTCCAAGTCAATTTCCTTTAAGTAGGTTCCATAACTAACCTACCCAGTCATTATTAAATTCATTTTCTATTAACTTAGGGTTTGGTTGACCACGTTCGGAGTTCAATCTAGTTGTCATAGTATGGCAAAGGCAAGGTCATGTTTGGAGTATAAAGGAATTAGCCTAGTCACACACTTCCAAGATCTAAGGGATATATATTTATATTTTATTTTCACACCAATCATAGGTATAAGTTTAATAATTACATTCATATCCCCAAGGACATATTTGTCACCTAGGTCAAACCAAAAAGGTAGGCTAATCTTGGGTGCGGTATACTAAGTCATTTTGGGTATCACATCACGAGTTAGGATTTCCTCTATGAGTCTAAACAAGGTTTGGATGAACCACATAAAGTTCAGATAGAGTTGTCACTAGTCTGTGAGGTGTCATGATACCACTCCAAGTACACGTGGTCCCGATTGATCACTCAAACTAAGTTATTCCAAACCAGCCTAGTGTTTCCTTTCTTCTACCCTGGCTACGGGTTTAGGTTCTATATACCCTACCAAGGGTTTCTACGTCACATAGGTTTGGTCCTATTAATCACTCCCGATTAGCTCACTAACGGGGTTTAAGGATTTTCATCCTCAAAAGTAACTCTCCTTCTTTCACATAGGAGGGGAGTCTCAGCGTACACTAATGCCTGCCATCTCTCATTAGCTAGCTCGGCTGATATAAGCCCAAGATTGTAGACACCATAGTTTACATTCGGAGCAAGCAATAACTATGCATGGGCCAAGCAACATGGGTGTCCAATCTAGGGTATGGGCACAAAATCATCACATATGGGTGTGGCCAAAAGGTCTCAAAAATCTGGGCTCAAAATCCTAAAGGAAATCGGGGCGGACTTACAGACGGAATCAGTGTTGTGGATCCGTTCGTGGCTCCTCCGCGAAGATAGGGAGAGTGGACTAACAGACGGATGTGGAACGTGAATCCGTTCGTTCGTTCGGTCTCAGAAGACTCAATGGCCGAGAGGGTTTGAGTCGAACGGATCTACGGACGGACTGATGAGAGTGGATCCGTTCGTTCGTCCGTTCGTAAAATTTTAACAAAACAGAGCCGTGAGTTTTAAAACTCACTTTTGGCTCCAAAGAGAGGGACACAACCGTAGGAGAGAAACCGCTCCAAGGGATTTCTGCCCAAGTCTCCTTGCTCCATTTTGGGTGGCTTCTTGGTGAATCCAAGCCTAAAATCGATCTCTTACTTGCTTAAGGTAATGCTTTTCTCCCCATTTCTCTTTCCCATTCTCTCTCTTTTCCATTTGTAGGATTTGAAATGGTGTCTCTTCATCTTCTTTTTCTCTTTCACTTGGATTTGAGATAAACACCTTAGATTTATGATCATGCCTTGATTTTGATTGTATTTTCATGGCCATGTATACCAAAATCATGCCAAAATCGATTTGAGGCTAGGGTTTTTGGATTTGAGGCTATATGGATGGCTTCTTACTTGATTATTGCATCTTTGACAAATTTTAAAATGTCTTTACAAGCATTTTCAGAGATTGTTTATCATGTTTGTCATGCCTAGTAAAATTCCTTAAATTGTTTCTAAGTTTTTGATTTGGGTAAATCCTTCAATTTCCCTCCATTCTTTGGGAAACTCTTCAAGTTCTTGTTTAATTCTTTGTATGTCATAGAATCTCATAGAAAGTTATCCCATTGTCTTATCTTCAAGTATATTCTCTTGTATATATGATGGTTGATAAAATCCTTGGAATTTCTCCTCTTTTCCTCAAATAAATTTTTTTCTTTTGATGTATCCTCAAATGCATTCCTTATTTATGGGGTTCTTTGCACAATTCTTGGTATTTGTCCCCTTCTTCCCTTAAATAACTAATTCTTATCTCTTGTTGGGGAATTTCCCTCAATTTCTTGCTTACTTGGTGTTGATTGGGATTTAAAATAGTCAAAAGCACCTATTGTTTATATTGATCGCATTTTTTTCCACATCCAAGCACTAGGGATCTCATGTGGATTTTTGTATGTATATTGATCTTGTCTCTTTTCCTTCTCAAGCATATCTCCAATGGTATCCATGTTCTATATCATGTATTTTCTTTGATCTTCCCATCATGTATAGCCTTCTCATCTAACCATTTCTATATCACTTAGGCATTTCTCCCCTATAATTTTATTTGCCAATCATAACTCATTATTCCAATTTGGCTTACCTCTGTTGTCTTCTCTGGTGCCTTATGTGTAGGTAACTAGCCATGGCTCCCAAGAGAAAGAGGGACCTATCTATTGTGCCAGCTATTCCTACAGCCTACAATGTGGGGAGGTTCACTTCGAAAAAGACCAAGGGGATATTTCGAGAGCATCTCTTCAATAGGAAGATTCTTGTAGAGAGGGATGTAATAGTGGAAGAACTTCTGGCATAAAAGGTGGGTGCCAGATTCGATAGGTTGAGGTGGAGCAGCATGTTGATCCAGCCAGAGTTCTATTTCCCTACCTTGGTCAGGGAATTTTACTCTAACCTGGTACTAGTTAAGGAGGATGATGATGAGTTCAAGCTGACTTCTTATGTAAAGGGAGTTGTCATTGGCTTTACTGCAATGGAGTTGGGGATTCTCCTCGATATATCTTCAGAGGGTGATAGAGTCTACTATCCTCTAGGCAGTCATCCAGACAAGTGCTTGCATCCAGATGAGAGCAGGAAGTTGTTCAAGGTTCTAACAAATGACAAGTATGAGGAGAAAGATGATCTCTCCAAGTTTCCTCCTTCTTAGCGGGTTCTTATCTTTATAACCAGGACCAATCTGGCTCCTTCCAAGGCACACAACACTCATCCTCCTTTGATGTCTGCAGTTCTAGCTCATTCTTTGTACACTGGCCAGCCTATTTGTCTGCCTCATGTGGTCATGCAGCATATGGCTCGTGTAGTACTGAATCCTACCCGAAATAACACTTTGCCATATGGTAGGCTACTCACTAGAGTCTTCTTATTCTTTGGGGTTGACCTTCACCATGAGCCCAAAGAAACCAGCCCTGAGGGACCTATTGGGTTCAATGCACTATAGAAGATGAATTTGTACTATGATTATGATAGTGCTGGAGAGCAGGTCAAGTATGGAGATGGCAGAGGACCCAGAGAGGATGATGATGATAGTGATGACGACATAGAGTTCATGGGCTCTGGGCCATTTGCTGCAGGGTCTTCAGGTGCACCAAGGGGAGGAAGTGACATCTTGATGGCTATCAGGCGACTGAACCTGCAGATGGTGGATGGCTTCGATGACATCAAGAAGCAACTTTCCAACCAGGCTCAGCGTCTTGAGGGCATAGAGAGAGGAATAGAGGACATTAACACCTTCCTTGGTCACGGTGGTGGCGGTGGAGCAGAAGATTAGCCCAGTTCTTCTCCAGCAGTTCTGAAGTTGTTTTGATTAGTTCTTTTGGTTTCTTGTCTTTTGATGGATATTTGTGAATCTCTTTTATTTTTCTTTTCCTTTCATTTCGTTGTTTTTCTCTTTTCTTTTTCTTTCTTTTGATCAGTAGTTTGGGAACTTTTGGGAACTTTTAATTATGGTGGACTTGTACATTCTGGTCTTGGATAGATAGAATCAGATGTTTTGAGTTGGAGCAGAAGGAATTTTGTGTTTTGGGTTAGGAACAGATGAAATCATGGATGTTAAGTTGGGAAGAATCATAAGCACTCCCAACCAGGAATTGGAACAATGTGGTGGAAGTATGTAATTAGTTATATATATATATATCTTTGTGTCTACTTAATTCTCACTTGTTGGAATCATCGTTCATAATTGTGGGTTAGTTATGTTTGATCCATTAGTAATTACGAATTTACACATATATATAAGCCCCATCTATTACTTATTTAAACTCAACCAAACAATTACACAGTTGTAACTTGTTAGCCTAGGTTCCAAGTACTAAGTTCCATGTTCACCTATTATCTTCTAGGTTCTTGTTTTACCACAATAAGTTTTCTTCCTATGTCTGCACACACTTATTTATGTTATTGAGATTTTTAATTTAGAACATAATTTGTGGAGAGTAAATCAAAAGGTTACGCCAGACTGTGGTCAGTGCAGAGCATCATCGCTCTGATACCACTCTATCATGCCCCCATCCTGATGTAAGATATTTTACCACATAGAGGATGACTAAGACAACACACATCATCCCAATACCTACCAGGATCACAGATACAGTGTCCCAAACCACAGTCCACCTTGTCATCAATCGTGACAACAGCATAGAACGCACCAAATAGAATAAATCATTCCAATCATAGAGTTAGTGGAAGCGAAATTGAATCAAAACATGTGAAATTATAGAGCATCGATTCTCTAATGGTAACACATAGTACAATTTCCATAAATGTAACTATTCAATCTCTCTTATAATTAAACATATAGTTTATGCATGATTGTGGAATGAATACATAAATTAAATAATAATTAATCGCCACTAGGGCACCATTCTTGGTTGTACATCTACATCCAAGTCACATCCACCTCCACTTGATTTGCATCCAACGGTGCTCATCAAGAGTAGTACCTCCTGCATATAAACTAAAAAGGGATTGCGCAACGGGGTTAGCTACCCTAGCTAGTGAGGGAGCAAAGGGGAATGCACATACATCATACAATCAATATGAAGCAGAATGATGCATGCTAATGTTAGATTCATTTTCCATCTAGCACACAAATTCTATCGGTCAAGTGTACACTATTGTGATAACTCGGGAGACACTGAGGGTCACTTGACTTATCACCCCAATGAAACCTCAATTATCACATGGGAGCCTACGCCGATAGAAACCATCAGTTCACCCAGTGGCAGACCACGATAGCCATCACTACCCCTGCCCTGGCCTCTCCCACCTCCACAGACCACAGGTGTTCAGACTATCCAACACATAAACCCCTGTTGGCAAGGGTCGTAGCATAAGGGAACAAGCATCCTAGCCACAGATATACTATATGCAAGTCCTATCGTCCCAAGAGGTATTTCGGGTGCATCAACATCCCTTTCCATCTAGTACCCGGGTACCAGCACGGCACGACACATACAGGTCAAGATGGCATATAACAGATTTCATAATTGAATACATTGGGGTTCCGGTACCGACACACCCGACACCGTAGCTCGATACAAAAGTGAGAATATTATCACATTCAAAAAGTTCACATTTGAGATAGATAATGCAATGCGCACAATGCTTATATTTATACATAGCATGCTTAAGATTTGCCAAATATATATATTCAAACCTAACAAAATCACCCAGAACCCACTCATCGAAATCGGGTGTCACCCGACGTGGTTGACATGAATCTCATCGGTGCACCAGCTATCCATCGAGTTAGGTAGCCTAAGCATACAAAAGCAATCATTAAAGCATGTATAAAAGGGTCCCATGATAAGCCCCCAAGGTTAAAATCAAGTTTTAACCAAGGCAGCACAAGTAGACTCACGGACGGTTACAACAGGGTGAGTCCGTCCCTGACTCTGTTCAGGTCAAAAGGTAAAAATACAAGGAGTTGATCCACGAACGGAACATCTTACTTGGATCCAGACGTGCATCCATTCAAATTCTGAGACACTTGAGAGCAAGCGGATCAATGGACGGATGTGTTTCCTTAGTCTGCTCCTGCATCCAATCGATCCCTGAGACACTCCCGAGAGTGAACTGACCCACAGGCGGATGCAACAAAGTGAATCCGTTCCTTCATTCGTCCAGGTCAATTCACAGGGCTTATACTGGACGGACTGACGGACGGTACCACGATTGGTGGATCCGGTTGTGCGTCCACCGGCAATCTTTTTCAAGATTTCAAAGGGCTTCTTCTCCAGCTTGAAGCTTGGAGCACCCTAGCACTTCAGGGTCATGGTGGGGGTGTCTAAGCCTCCCTAGGGTCACTAGAATTTAGGCTCACCTCATGGATCCAAGATCACATAAGGATTGGTCTCAAATTGGTTCATGGGTGGGGTTTCATAGCTTAGAACCAAAGTTCAACAGCAATAGCTGCATAGCAACTCATAAGAATCATTTCTAGAGCTAGGTCAACACCATTAGAGCTCCCAAATAGGGCCGAGCTTCACCTTGAGTCCCAAATGAAACCCTAGGTTAACCCTAGCTTAAGGAATCTACAAAATGAAAAGGGAAATGGAGGAGTACCAAGTTTCAGGTCTTACCTTGGTGGGAGGAGCTCCAATTCCAGCCATAGCCAGCCTTGAAGAACCATCACTTCTCCTTCCAACCCTCCTCTCCATCTCTTCTCCTTTACCTTCTTCTTCTCCCTTTATCCGGACAGCAAGAGGAAGAGATGTGGGGCAGCCAACCATTTTGGCATTGCTCCCATCTTCTTCCCTTCCCCTCCTATTCCTCTCTTACTACCACTTCTTCTTCTTCCTTCCTCCTTCTCCTTCTTCTCTTGTCTCTTCTCCTCCACGTTTTGCTTGGGAGGGGGAGAGATAAAGGAATAAAGGATTCTCTTATCCTTTAAGTGTAGGAAAGGACCTTAGGTCATGTTTGGTTTAGGTACCCCCAAAACACTTAGTGATCTTTAGGTCTAAATGGGTTTTAATTTGGGCTTTAAGTCTTGTTTGGCCCATGCCTTAAACCATTAGGTCCTTTTAGTTAGTTAGGGTATGTTTGGGGTGCATCCTAAGTCCATAGGACCTATTTGTCCACTAAGGCTCATTTAGTTTAAGTTGGGGTATAAAACCCATTAATTCTTTAAGTTAGGCCTTGTGGGCCCACTTTCATGGCCCATTTAACCAATTAATGGTAAGGGTAAAGGTCCATATGGTCCAAAGGTCCAGTTAGGGTGTCCGAGACACGGAGATGTGGGTCCTATAGAAAATTAAACCAAAAGGGTAGGTATCAGCACGGACGGATCCTCGAGCAGATTCAGGTCAAGTGAGTCCGTTCGTGACTCCGGTGCTACTGTCAAGGCCCAAACTTCAAGGAAAGTTGCGGGGCTTTGACCCACACTTCCAGGGCTTCAAGGGGATAGTTATAATAATATTTTAAGTTCAAGGTCATTAATGCTGACCGTAGCCATAAGGCATTACCCTTTAGTAAGGTCAAATTTGCCCCGAGGCACTTGGGTATATTTCGAGTGCTGGTGTAACAAAGGTTCTAGGGTTTGAATCGCCTAAGGGTAGGCTGCTTTCGACCCAAATTATAGGCCAATTGTTTGGGATTATTGGTTCAGCAAAGTTTTCTCTTAATTTTGATTGTATCGCCCAGAACAGAGCATCAATGGCATACACAAAGGAAGAGGAATAGTAAAAGAAGAAAAAGAATAAATATAAGAATTTCAATAGAGATCAAACCTAGAAGGATGGAATAAGATTGGCTAGATCAAGAAGAGGAGAGAGAAAGAGAGCGATAGAGCACCTAGTTACACACGTTGGTAAGCATAAACCAACTTCATCATTCAATTCTCCGAAAATTCATATCCCAATCGTAAAAAAGATCATAAAATAGAGAGTAATCCTAATTAAACCAGCATCTGACTGCATCCAAAAACCAAAAAAAGAAAGGATTTTGAGATGGAGAGAAGTTTTCTGACTCCTGACCTTTTCCTCGCTTCTCTACTGTCTAAATTACAGAGTCCACCGCTCACGATCGATTGCGTAGGACTGTAAGAGGGTATGAGGGACTGAGTGAGACAGTGTGAGGGATTGCATGGGCCCATTAGCAAAGAGGGAAACAGGGTCTTGGGGAGGGGATCTTTGAATGTGGCAAATCTCTCGACTCTCGAGACATGCCTCTTAGCAGCTAAGCCAAGACTACCTAAGGTTGCACCGTCCATATTTATTTTGACCGCACCATGAGGCAGAGGTTGCCAGGAGATGAATGAGAGCTGACGGATATTTCCAGGTAGTAGACGCTGCAGACATAAAGAGAGAAGAAGAGTCTTTTGGGGCAGAGGCATGAGTGTTTGAGAGACCAGAGAGACACGTCCTAGAGGGGAAGTAGTTACTATTAATTCTGATTTTGTATGAGGATGCGTCTTTTAGTAGAAAGGATTCTGTCCAGCACTCTGCCCGGGCTGCATGTGCAGTGCTGGACTTGGTGAGGCATAAAAAGACTGCCTAACCCCTGCTCGGGCAAGGCGCTCGGGCAGGGGTGAGGCGGTCTTTTCATGCCTCACTGTGTCCGACACTGCACGTGCAACCCCGGTAGGGTGTTGGATAGGATCCGAGTCCGTCTTTTAGAGGGAAAGAGAACGAGAGAGAGAGAGAGAGAGAGACGAGACTGAATTAAAGGGTGAAGGGGCAAGGGGGAATAGAGATTAGATAGGGGAGGGACACGTAAGGTTATATGTTTGGGGGGAGGGGGAGATTGTGAAGAGAAGGAGAAACTTGTGAAGAGAGAGAGGTTTATGTTAGTATCCCTCTGTTGTTCTTTATACTTCTCTTACTTTAACAATGTCATTCACTTGGTCCAATCTCCCTTCAGTAGCCCTATAAAATTACTTCTTCTTGCTTGAGTAATTCATTCCCATATTTGTCATACAATTGATCGCTTACAAATCTTTCAAAGTAGAATTAAAGATGGTCACAAAATCTATTGAGAGTGTTGTAAAGATTGCAAGAGCAGAAAATGTACCAAGAAAAAAACTTACCTAGTCATTTGATCGGAAGGAAAGTGACAATCCGTCTTTCCTACAGTTCCAAGTCAAAAAAAAAAAAAAAAAACACAAATAATGGATTCATTGTCCAAACCAAGTTAAAGTTAATCAATGTAGCCCTCTTGATAAGCAAAGTTACCATAGTTATGGCGCAAGAACTGATCATTTTTGGATTATGGGATATTAAAACAATCTAAAGCACCAAAAGCACAAAGAATAGAGAATGAGAAGGGATGTAAACAACCGTTACTTGTACCTTCGGGATACTATATTTCATTATAGTGAATTATTTTTGTAGCATTAGAAAATAAGACACATTCATGATTTGGGAGAGGGAATGAGATCTCTATTTTCATTGATAAATTTAATGATCTAAAACAAGATCTCATAAAGATTTGCTTCAAGGGTAGGTTGGTGCTTTTCTCTAACATAGTTTTTGTAATCACTCAGGCAAAAAAAATGCATAAAAATGCCTGAATATGTGTACATTAATAGATACTAATTGCGTTATATATATTAACACGGTAATTTTACCTCTTGGATCTACTACCGGTTTGGAGTGATGAGATTTATTGGAATGTGCTCTTGGAGATTCTCGTAACACTACCATTCAGGTTAAAATGAAAATATAGACAAGGGCTTGGTGGATTCGAACCACTATCCTCTTAAGGTATAAAATCATTGTCCACACCCTAAGTACTCTGTCAATTGAGCTAAAGACCAAAATTTAAATTATAAAAGTATGTTGAGCATGAATCCTTTTGAATGACCTAAACTCTTCTTACTCTGAAAAAAATGAATATTTTACTTAGAACAGAACAAACACCCAAAAGTATTGCGAAGGAGTTGATCCAACAGCCAATGTATGTGCTGAAGCCAAGACATGGCTATTATAATGCTACAACAGACTTTTAAGCAACATTTAAGGATTTGTTCACCTCATTTGTTAACCCCAAGTGAACTTCCATTCACTCTAAGTCCATAATTTAACACTATAGGCAATATTGAAGCACGTTATTTTTATTATCTTACTAATAATAAAATAAAAGATGGTGTCGTCTAGCTGTGTATGGACCATGACCAAAGCAAAAATCTTCTCATTAGAGTTCAGAAATGAAAATTTCAGTGAAAAATTGTGAAATTTAGATGATCTTTGTTAGTCATCTTACGCTGCCTTCGTTCATGTATTAATGTATAAAGCACATCAAAATGAATTCAGATTTGAGAGGAAAGAGACAAAAGAATTTTACAGATTAATTAAATAAGTAATACATTGATAAGCCCAAAACAAGACCTAACAAAGTTAAAAACAACGTTTTGAAAAGTTTAAGTAATAAAATATCTTCATCAGATTTTGAGTGATGAGAGGAGTTGGGGGGGGCGCAGCGAATACCTTCCAATTAGCACGCCAGTAAAAAAAGAAAGAAAAGTCAACACAAAAATATGATATTACAAGAAGTTTCATAACCAAATCAATGTGAAATTATAGGTGAGTTCATCCACAAGCCACAATCTTATAAACAAAATGTTTTCAATTTGTTTATAAACGATCTGGATACTTAACACAATAATAAATATAAAATAAAACAAGAAAATCAACAACAGAGGTGTCAATCAAATAATCACAAGAAATAAACAACTAAACAAATAATAATCCAACTTAGTTTCCCGATAGATAAGATAGGAAAGGTGGAGCACACCTGACCTGGCGCAGTATCGAAGATAGGGAATCCATGAGGCAGAAATAACTATCGATTGAATCCATGAATTGCAAGACACTCTCATCTTCTTGTCCAGCTTCTCCATTTCTTCCCCAATTTTAGTTGTTGTTGTTCACCTTTTGTTCATCCTTCATGTTTCAATAAACACGACTCAGTGTTCAGACAAGAGATTGATGATTGGTAGGACTGTCGGACTAGAATCTTTGATTCACATGAAAACTACATCAGAACTGCTGCTTAGACACAGTACACTCGTCCCTGTTGTAACTTCTGATTGAAGTCCTGAAAGAACAATTGTGTTCCATGTGGGTTTCTCTCCCGATCCAATTAAGGGCGTGTTTTTGTATGTGTGTGTGAGAGAGAGAGAGAGAGATTCGTATGAGATATTTTAAAATGGGAAATTTCAATTCAAAATACCATAAAAAATAGAGAGAAAATAGTGTAGAAAGATGGTCTGCACATTCTGCTAAAATTTGAAATATGGGTTTCCCCTTATGGCTGCAGTAAATATTTTTCTAACTTGGGTTTTTACATGAATAATTGAGACCAATTTTTGGGAGCATGATCATTTGGTTGTAACTCGTTTGAAATATATTTTTTTAAGTTCTTTTCATAAGTGTCAATAGCTTGGTGAATGAAAGAGAGAGCTACTTTATTCCTTTTTGGTTCCAAATAACTAAAAGGAAAATGCTACGAATTTAAGAGCTTCACAGAGAAGTCAGAAATGGAATAGAAAAGCATAAGGAATAGGCAAGGGTAAGAGCATCATAAACATGGACACAGACTTTTCGCTTCATGAGGGAAGGTCTTTATTTGTCTTGTAACCCTCAAAATGGTTGAAAATTTAACACTGCGTTCCAATGTACCATAATGCATTTCCCTAGAGCCATAAAATTTAACAAAGCCTGATCTCCGCTTTACAGCTCATGAACCATAAGAGACTGAGCAATTCCCCCGTCTTCTTCTCCTTGTCAGGCTAAAAGCACTGGTTCCATGAGATACTGTAAAGTGGTGAAGACCTCTTTGGATACAATGCAAGGGTTTTATACTCTAAAGAGGTTACCTCATGCAAGAAAATGGTGCAATTAAGAAGTACTACAAGCAACACTTGGCAAAATGACTTCTTTTTGGCAAAACTATCTCAGATGATGCGGAGAGAAATCTCGTAGTCTTCCAAATTGGACGGCATGTTTAGACATGAAGACCTTAAGCTCAGGATACAATGCAAGGGTTTTATGCTAGGCAGGCTGCTAAAACATAAAACAAATTTGATTATTTAGAATTCTTGTTCATTAGTAAGTTATTATTCGTAAAAAATCATTCCCATTTTCTAGTAAAGCAGCTACAGAACAGTAGTGGTTCAGGTCTGAAGCTTTAATCTGTGTGAACTTGACTTATAAATCACTCTCAAATCTCTCCGCTTTTAGGTATCGAGATGATCCATTGAAGAACAAAGATACCATAGAACACCATTGTGGCCTGCTTTATCTCCTCAGCAGCGGCACCCATGGAGTGGCAGGGCATTTGTAAGAGGTGTGGGGGGATAAAAATAGAGATGCAAAGCGGAAGTTTTGGAAACATTGGAATCTTTAACGATCGACAAGTGTATATCTGGCCCTAGATCATGACCTTAATGTCCAAATTAAAAGGATTTCAAAACATTATATCATATACCACAAGCAGAGAATCAATGGATTCCAACCGGAAAAAACAAAGGTAAGAAATGTATTAACCCAAAAAAGGCCTAAAAAGACAAGAAAACTGAATGTTATAACTTCGCTACAATCTGTGACGAACACAATCGAGAAGTATCTATCAACATTAGGGGAAAAAAATCACGTCTAGAACACCAGATTCTGTTGTGGAGATGTATTTATGAAATGGTAGGATTTTGTTGTGGAGATTCTGTTAGGGGTGTCAATGGGTCGGGTTGGGCCGGGCCTGCCCTAAACCCTGACCCGACCCTAGAAGCCTTAACCCCGACCCTGACCTGACCCGACCCGACCCTGCCAGGGTCAAGAAACTCTCAACCCAATCCCGACCCTGTCAAGGTCGAGCAGGGTCGGGTTGGCCCTGATTTATGGCACCGTCCATGTGTCTCATTAGACCATGTTTCTGTAACATAGGATGTCAACCTATGGGACAGCTAATAAATATGTTGAAAAAAATGGCGTGTGTATAGACTCTCTCTCTACAAGTGTAACGGTGTCCCCTCAATAGGCTTGAAAGCTTATAGGGGCTACAACTAAATAACAATGATGTCAGTGACTCTTTTTATGGCCCTAATCAAAATAGTAGATGATCTACTCTTTTTATGGGTTCCCACTTCATGATGATGACAAAGCTAGTAGTTATCATGTGTCAACTTAAAAGTAAGAGAACAGAGGACATTAATTAAAAGAGGCTAATAGGGAGAACAACAATGAATAAGAAAAATAGCCCACCTTTTCTTTTCTGTTTTTTTTTTTTGGTTAAGAAAATATTTATATTAAGTATATAATATATATATATATATATATATATATATATATGTAATATTATATACTTATAATTAATACAGGGTCGGGTTGGGCCGGGCCAGGCTAGGCTCTGGATCTAAACCCTGACCCGACCCGACCCTGCCAAGGCCAGACTATAACTAAATCCAAACCCGCCCTCAGGGTGGAAAAATCAGGGTCAGACCCGGGCCGGGCTCAGGGCGGGTTTGGGCCAGCCGGGCTTTATTGACACCCCTAGATTCTGTTGTGCAATCAACCGTGAAACAGGGTTTCTACAAGTGACTGGATCTGCTAACCATTCTTGGAGCCTCAAAATTGTGGATTCCCATAGAATTACAAAACCAGAAATCATCATATACATAAAATATTAATGTATCCTAAAACCCAATACCTGTGCCCGAATCTTCATATCCCACAATATGGACAATTAACTCCAATCAAGATTACAATTAGAAGTTCTAGACTTAAAAATTACACAATTGTACATTAAATAAAGGGGAAGATCTTTTCTGGTTTGATAGTTAATCGTGGAATTAAAATTAAGGTATAGTTAATATAGGAAATGGAAACCACCATATCTTAAACATCATAAGTATCGGCCAGGGGAAAAAAAACCAAACCTTGTTTTCTGCACCATTGAGATAGAGCGCTAGCGATATGACAGCCTGGAGAGGCGTGGGAGCCGAAGGATTAATCTCTTTGATCGTAAGCCGCCAAGGTGAATAAGAACGAAAATTTAAAGAAGTAGAAGAAATAAAGAGAAGTTAGATCCTTGTCGATTCGTTCGCAATAGAACGAAATCTTGAGGTTTCTAGAGAGGAAGATCCTGATAGGGCAATGTTTGCATATGGTTTCACGGGAAATAAAGAGAATGGTTTGCAGAGAGGGTGATTTGGAGGGATAGAGCTTGAATAAAGGAATGAAGGTTTGTAAAGAGGAAGGTTCCATAGGGGGAGAGAGAGAGAGAAACCGGAAAAAAAATGGAGATAGAGATTGAAAAAAAGATGTGAGTTTGCAAAGAAACCAGTGTTCCTTAGTCACAGTTCTTTTGACATAAAAACCCTAAATCACGATCTCCGCTTGATCAAAACAGAAACAGAGAAAAAAAAACGCTTCAGAAGCCTCTTTAGATCAGACGCTTTCCGTATCCACAAAAACAAATATGCAGCAGAATTCAAAGATTCCAAGGTCCATAAGCAAGGAAACGGCTAAGAAGATGCGATTATGAAAATACCTAGCGGTTATGAAAACACCTACAAAGATTTCATCTCCGTCGATGCTTTTCAATCAAATTGCTAAAATCAGAAGCTTCTTCGGCAAATTTGGTTTCTCAAAGATGGGAGAGAGAGGGAGTCGGGGTTAAAAGGGAGAGGAAGAACCGTAGAGATGGGAGACGGGTGAAGGGTAGGAACGAAGGGATGAATTTTTTTTCCTTTAAGGGTCCCTCACCCATACGGTTGTGAGGTTTTCGTTAGAGATTCTAAACACGTGTCAGAGAGAAATCCAACGGTTGTGAAGTGAAATACATTTCACGATTGTGGTTCATGGTGATTACCAAACAACGAGGGACCCTCTCTCTCATTTGTCCACTCTTTTCTCAAAACCACTCTCTTCTCTCTCCTCTCTCCACTCTATCCTCTCACGTCTCCTCTCTTTAGGTTTTGACCAATTGACTTGGAGAGCTCTAAAGTAGAGTGTAAGAGGAAATGGAAGAAATAGAAGAAGCTCGAAATGATGTGATGCAGGGACTTCAGTTGTCATTTGGGACTTCGTCTTGTCTACCGAAACAACCATTGTCGACCAAATGATTCGACCTTCCCCATTTGAACACTAACATGGTTCCTGCTCCGCTCAGACATTTCTCGCAGAATTTCAGTTCGGATAACAATAAGAGGCCTGGTATACCTCCATCACACCCGCACTTCCCTCCCGTCTCTCCCTATGCACAGATCCCAGTATCTCGATCAGCTACTCAGCAATTGGGTTCTCAGAATTTTAGCGGTCCTTCCCATTCAAGATCTCTGTCACAACCAGCATTTTTCTCTCTTGAAAACTTACCTCCCCTGAGCCCTTCACCTTACCGTGACTCCTCATCACAATCGCTATCTGACACAGTTTCTGCTGATGTTTCAATGGAAGACCGAGATGGGAGCTTCCAGTCACAAGCACACCCTCCTCCATCACCTTTCACGAGATGTAATTCTGGCGGTGTCAGTGAGAGCCTTCCCCCTGGTAAAGCGCACAAAGACGAGAGAGAGGAGACGTGAGAGGATAGAGTGGAGAGTGGAGAGAGGAGAGAGAAGAGAGTGGTTTTGAGGATAGAGTGGAGAGAGGAGAGAGAAAAAAGTGATTTTGAGGATAGAGGGGAGAGAGGAGAGAGAGAGAGAGTCACTCGTTGTTTGGAACCACCATGAACCACCATCGTGAAGTGTATTTCACCTCACAACCGTTGGATTTCTCTTAGACACGTGTCAAGAATCCCTAACGAAAACCTCACAAACGTACGGGTGAGGGAACCTTAGAGGAAAAAAAATGGAAGACAGTGATTTGGAGGGATGTACTACTACACGTGGAGAGGCGACGTTTGGGGAGAGATTTATTGATGGATTGTTTTGAGGTTCATCCGGGTCTATTTTGTCATTTTAAAAAAATTGGACAAAATACGTTGAGTACGGGTACTTTTCATCCGGGTCTATTTTGTCATTTTAAAAAAATTGGACAAAATACGTTGAGTACGGGTACTTTTATAGGATACATATATATATATATATATATATATATATATATATATATCATTAGTATTTCTCTTTTTTTTTTTTCAATTTTGGGAGTGTACCCACACATGCATAAATTTGAATATTGTACAAAGGTTCTACTCTTTTCCATAAAACCCAACAAAAATTTGCCAGCAGACTGCTACTAGTCGATTGGTATTGGTTGATCCAATCGACCTGTGGTAATCGACCAGTGCATCGGGACAGGTTTAAATTAAACCCGCGATCCACATTCCTTTACTTCCAACTTCTGTTTTGGCTGAGGGAGCACACCAAGAACGACCAGAGGGACTTGAAATCATCTTCCCCTATCATCCCAAGTTGTTTTCCAAGGATTATTGCATCCAACTCAAGGATCAAGGTGAGTTTACATGAAAACCTAGGTTTTCCCCAAATTTTTTGCTGTTTTTGTTTTCTCTTTGTTTCTTCCAAACAACTTAGGTTTTTTGCATCTCCATTTTGCTTTCTTCATCTCAAATGCTAACCTATGTAAAACCTAATGGTTGTTGCCTCCACTTAACTTGTATTCCTATCTATATAGATGTCTTAACGCCAAGTTCGCAATAGAGTAGGGGATCAGATGGCCAGCAAGCGTGCTCGGGTTGAGACCGAGTCTTCCTCATCAGATCCACCATCTCCAGGGTCTGAGGATGAATCTTTTGTACATGACTGATCATCTGAGGAGGGAGAGTACGATGAGCATTGGTTTTCCTGTTACCAGCATGCCCGAGATTGGAGGGATTTCAGAGACAAGAAAATCGAGAATGGGAAGGTAATAAAAGTAGAGGACTTCCCAAGGTTCAAGGTATTTGAAAGATTAAATGCCATGGGTTGGGCACCGATGCTGAACCCAGAGCTTCCCTGCTACCCAAACCTTGTTAGGCATTTTTATTATAATCTTAGGCCTGCCAATAGTGATGAGTACCAAAGCTATGGCCTTGCAAGTTGGGTGAAGGGGGTTAAAATTGTGTTTAGCTGTCCAGACCTGGCTACCCTATTACAGGTAGCCAATAGGGGCGAGAGGTTCTACCGTAGGCTGAGGGCTGATACCTTAGGGGTCTTTTCTTTGGAGTCACAGGGTTAGATGTTTTGGGCACTTATTGGTAGGGATGCGATTCCCGAATCAGAGGTTGAATTCAAACCATCAGCCCGGATATTGAGTAGGTATGTACAGTATAACATCTGCCCAAAAGGAGGGAATAGGCGGGGCATATCTATACAGCAGGCCTTTATCACTTATTGTCTGTATAGGGTAGGCACCGGAGGTTCAGAGATTTGCTTGCCCTATCTACTTATGGAGGTGATGTTGTATCACGCCAAACACCTATTGGATGGCAACTTGCCATATGGAAGGCTTCTCTCTCAGGTGTTTAGACACTTTAGGGTCACTTTTGCTGGTGAAATTGAAGGGGGTGAAGGTAAGGTTCCTATTGGTAAGACTACTATTAAGAAGATGGGGCTGCTGGATATCCCAGGGAGTGATGAGGAGGTTGAGAATGTGGTTCAAGGAGGCAATCTAGGAGAGGTTGGTTTATAGTCAGGAGATCTTCCCGGTGTAGGTCAATTTGTAGCTTCGACTTCACAAGCAGTGCCTCCTTCTCTAGAGACCTACAGCATGAGGGATATAATGTTGCAGCTTCAAGCTATGAGTGGCCAGCTTACAAGGCTCAACTTTGGTGCAGTAGGATTTCTCTTCCCTGGGTGGCAGGATGAGCATCATGGAGCAGAGACTAGACTTCTGGGATGCTCGTGCTCATGTTAATTCGCATCCACTACAACCACCACATGATCCCACTCAGGAGTAGTTCTACTTTGATGTTACTAGAAGTTTATGACTCTTCCTTAAGTTTGTTTCTGTTTCTCCCTTATGTTTGTTTCTGTTTCTCAAGCTTGCTAGTTGTACTTTTCTTATTTTTCTACTAATGTATTTTGGGAAGTAGTACTTCCAACTTTGTTTGATGGTAATGGCTCCAAGCCCTTTCAATGTTTTGAAGTTCACTCTTTTTTAATCTAATCAGTTCCCTATTATATCCATCTACTTTCTTGTTCTTTATTCACTCAAAGATTTATGTCTTTTACTTCTAATTTGTTTGTTATCCTATTCCCACTGTTTATGAGTTTAGAGAGCTTCTCGCTTTGATACCAAGCTCTGTCACACCCCAAACCACCCCTCAGGAGGATTAACCGGGTGACCTGGATGTCAAACCACATCCGCTAAATCTCCAGGATCTAGAAACAAACACCATTCACAAACACACACAAGCATTCACAATAAAGCATTGTAAAATCAAAGTGCAACGGAAAGCTAAAGATTTATATATATAAGAGCCACCAGTTACATTGTTCGAAAGTGGCCCACAAACCCACAGTTCTTTACATACATGTACGACATTTCCAAGCTTTACATCAAGGTTATAAGTAAACAAATGATGCATCTATAAGCTTTACAAAAAGAAATGCCATCAGGCTATCCACAAAAAGAATGCTCCAAGAAACATCAAAATAAGGATAGCCGCTCCTCAGATCAACTCCTTCAAGCTAACTCTATGCACCCGCATCAGAGGGATAACCTTCGTCGGGGTCCACACCAGAAAAGTCACAATCACTAGCACCATCCTGTCCGAAATGATTCTCCCATTTAGCGAGACATCCACCTGTAAAATCATCTAAAAGAAACATTTCCCGAGGGATGAGCTCCACTGAGCCTAGAAAATGAGTAATAAATCATGCATGCAGATGCAACACATCATTAGGATTCTATATGCTTGGATTCAATTTTATTACTCTAGTCCACCTAACAACACAACTAAGTCACTAGGTATACGCTACTTGCAATAACTCGGGTAGCAACATCTGTCACTTCTCTTTCTTACTTTGGTTGTAACCTCAATTACTGTGGGTGGAACCCACGCAGGGCTAGGAGCACCGACTCCCTCCCTTAGCAGACCCCAAGATAACCATGACAACCTATCCCGGATTCTATCACTCCTCGGCTTATAGGAGGCCATGGTTACCCAACACCTGCACCCCTATTGGTAAGGGTTGTAGCATGAGGGTATGTTCATCCTAGCCACATGATGTACATGATAGTATGAGTTGAGTGGTGTCAAACGTATCCCATTTTATGGGCTACCACACTCCCCATGGCCGAGTATGAAGTGTACAGTGCTCCCATAGTCCATACTACGGCTCACCATACCATTCATTTCCAACCCGACTACGGCATCTAATTTAGCAGTTCAATATCATGCATTTCATCATAATGCAGCATTTCAATCATAATCAATTCTATTCCACATTCATATCATAAATCTCATGATGTCATAGAAATTTAAAGAAAGAAATGTATTTTATTAGCTTCCTCATGTTCAGCAGCATTACATCTACAAGAATGATTCGTATCCACTCACCTTAGTTATGTTCCCCTTGCTCGAAGGATTGTCGTCCCTGAAATGCACTTCGATACACGTCGTCAGGCAAGTTGTTATAGCCTAGGGTAATTAAATCAGAATTACACATTAATGAGTATTAAATTAGTTAAGGAGACCAGAGGTAACCTTGGTTTAGGTTCCAAACCAAGGCCAGACCCAAAACTAGAAAGACAGCAGCAGTGATCGATGGGTACTGGTCCATCCAATAGACCAGTGGCAATCGACCAGTAGGTAGTAGCAAGAATTGAAAAGATTTTAGGGAAAAGGGCAGGGCTTCACCCCAAAAGGTCTCTAGGTGATACTTCAAGTATTCCACATGGTTTGGTTAAGTTTTAATCAAGGATCTGTACTGGCTGATTGGACTGGTTGATCCAATCAACCCGAGTGAATCAACCCCTTGCTCAAATGCAACAAGAGGGCATGGTTTCCTATTTGGTTCACATAAATGGCCTCCCATATGATGTTTCAGGCTTCTGGACTGATCAAGCTCAGATCTAGTTCAAGTTTCTGGTAGTGGTCAATTGGTACTGGTCCATCCAATCGACTAGTGGCAATCGACCAGTACATGTTCAGCTAAAAAATTTTAAAAGCTTGCACTGTTTGGACTTAGTTCTACTGATCTATGGCATGATCAGGAAGCATAGGTAGGTTTCCTCTATGACAACCAACATATTTTAAAAGAACATTCAAACATGCATGGGGGTTTGGGATCTATGGCCCACCTAGCAACATTCATGGGGTTTAAACACATGACTTTGCAGAAAACAATAAGAGAGGAGTTTGATTAACTCCAAAACAGTATTGCCATGCAATCAATGAAAGGCATGACCAATACCATACAACACATCCTAAGCTCACCATAGATGTGAAAATTGATCATCAACATGCTGGAAATAGCGGTTACAGAATACAAAATCATGGGAGAAGGTGGGTGATGGGTAGATTCTTACATGCATGTATGGATCCTAGTTCCTAAGCTACTAATTCATGAGGATTTAACTAGTACGAATGATCGATCATGGTTACACAACATAGATTAGAGGCTGATCATGCCAAGAGCTCTAACATAGAAAGCTAAGGAAACTAGATAAAGAAAGGATTACCTTAGGAATCCATAAGCTCAAGGAGGATTCAAGCTTCTCTAAGCTCAACTTCTTCTTCTCTTCTCTTTCTCTCTTCTTTTCTCTCTTTTCCTCCATGGTTTTGCTGTGAAATGAGCTCAGACATGAGCTCAGTCTATTTATACCAAGTGTTCCTAAGGCCTGTTTGGCTGGGGGTCCCTTAGGCTAAAACACATTCTAAATGTACATTCTAAAAGCACATAGGCTAATAGGTGGGCCCCACATGGTCACATTGTCGGGACAATATTCCCACGAATTAGTTGGGAAGTGGGGAGGTGATCAGCAGTGTGAGACATTGGGCCCCACACACCAGGAGTGGAAATTACACATGATAGCAGCACTGGTCAATTGAAGTGGTCGATCCAATCGGCCAATGGGTGAAATTTTATTGTCATTGCATTTAAACCCCACAGAGGCCTATGCCATGGTTTGGACACTTGCCACACATGGTTGTTCAGCCACTAATAATGATCAGATATTTATAACCTCCTTTCAACTAACGTGAGGAATTTACCTTGGGCTGTACATTAGTTGATGCACAGAACAGCTGCATGGGGATGGCATTTGCCTCCGGATTGGTATGTAAGATGTTACCACTGGAATTCCTTCCTCTTGGATGATTACCCGGTCAATGCACCACAGGTTGCAAGTGGACATGACCTTGGATTTTCAGAGTTTCGGACCTACATTCGGAGTTCGGGTTATGATTCGGGTACAGATATTACAACTATGTTTAAAGTTTCCTGAACAAAGGAACTACGTTCAACCTGATCCCTTAAAAACCTAAGGATATGTAGGCATCTTAGTGAAATAACATCAAGACCGGTCACATAAAAAAAACACAAAAAGAGAGATCAATCAATTAAATGAATGTTCAATCACAAATTCAAAGTTTGATCCATTTCAAAGTTCCAAAAATAATAACAATCAATTATTCAAAACAAAAAAGGGGACTACTCTTGGCAATCAAAGCATCCTAATAGCTCAAGTCTTCTACTTTCTTCTGCAACTTGGTGATCCTTGCCTTCAAAACAATCGGATCGTCTGTGTCTTCACCATCATTTTCTTCCACTTCCTTGGAACGTTGGAACTTGAAGAGCTTGAAGTCTCCTTTTACTCCCATGTCAACCTCCTCCTTACAGTCTTCTCTTCCTTCTTTCCTTGGGTCTTCACCCAGTCTTCGTACTCAACAGTTATTCCACCATCATCAACAGCTCCCACAGTCTTCAGTATTGTCTTGGATCGCTATAAACTCGCAATCCTTACCACTAACTCTTTGTCTAGCTGTTCCGGTGGATAAAAATTCACCAATTCCCCAGACATATCCTAAGTCAGTTCGTACTGTCGACGTAGTCGATTGGGTATATAGAAGGAAGTATGACCCAACCCCATTAGGCACACATAGTTACACCCTGAAGAATTCAGCACTGGGGCATTAACAAGCCACCAAGAGCATCGCCAACGAGTGTCATCAGAAGAGATGCGGGATAGAGCACGCTCCCAAGCATCCCAATGAATGTCATCAGGCGATAATGCTTAATCTTGAAGTCTCCTCTCATCATCTTCACAAATTTGAAGCCTCTCAAAAAGCCAAATTTGCCATACAAATAGAAGCAAGGGTAGTTCTAAATGCATGGCAAAGAAAAAAAATTACAAGGAGAAGGAAATACCTGCAACAAGTATGGGCTACCAGAAAAGTCTTCACTACGAGGAGTATGACTCCCGCTCAAGATATCCAGCCCTCTCATCATTTCTACCAAGATAGTAGGGACAATGTCGCCACCCTGCTAGATTTGCTTGACCACCTCCATCAGTACAGGGGAAGCCCGATGAGCACCAAAGCGAAGAAGGAATTGAGCAATCACACAAAACAGAAAGGCTCTCTTCCTACACTCCATGAAGCCATGGTCACCCCTATGTTGACCAGCAAAAAGGTGAATAATCGCCAAAACATCAATGCGGTGACCATGCATAAAATGGGGAAGACGCCCCTTTTCCAATCCAAAGAAAGACATGATGTCTTTGGAATAGTCATCCTTCAAGAGGGGACATATCATAGCACCATGATGAGGAGAGAGAAAGCATGCATTAAATTCCTCACAAATCGGACATACCTCAGCTATACCAAGCGGAACACATGTATCTCTTGGACGCAATATCAAGAAACACCTCGAAGCAAGTCCCATGCAAGCACCATGTTCTTTGTTATACCCGTACCAAAGAACCTAATAAACAATTTCAATTTTGTGCCACATAGGCGAGACAGCAGCATACGCTGGTGAATTGTTTGCGATGGTCATCAAGCCAACTCATAAGATCATAGATCAATACACTGGACTCGCGATTGAAGAAAGATTCCTTAACCTAGAGTGGGGAAAGTTTACGGAAGGCGACTTTCTAGATTATCTTCCCAGCACTAGTCCCAAAAGCGAAGAGGATCATAAGGTGAACCCGGTGCTTGCTTGCATCAACAAGTGGTGCCTCTGTGTAGTGTGCATCGAGAAGAGACTACTGTTCGGGGTTCAGGAGTTAGGCCTCGAAGAGAGATGAGTCTACGCTATAGGTATAATTTTACTTTGACTCTTGAGTGATCAAACCCCCCTTGAAGTCCTTGGAGTATGGGCCAAGGCCCGATGACATTTCATTGGCCATTTAGCCCTTTTAGCTACAATGGATTTTCGAATGGACCCACTGTTAGTGAGTCCATCCGATAATCCGTTCGTGTTGTTAGGCCTGTTCGTGTGTTTTCTAGTGTGGGACCCATGCCCCCATGCTTCGAACATGATGGCCATGTCCCCGGATATGGTGGACCCCAGCCCAACTCCTCTTATGTTGTGTGAGCCTTGAATGTGGGCCCACAAGGCCCAAAATATGTATTAATGAGAAATAGGTTAAGAAGCCTCAAGCCAAACAGGCCTTAAGTGGCCACTTGCTATAAATAGACAACCTAAGCCATTCATTGGCTCATTACTAAGCTACACCAACCAAAACCGTGGAGGAGTAAAGAAGAAGGAAGAGAGGAGCTTGCCACTTGGAGAGGCCATCATTGGCTACACTCTTGCTTAGGTAAGAGCTCCCAATCCCTCTCTCTCTCTCTCCCTCCTCTCTACCTATTGGATTAATGGCATTTATTGGACTTGGTTAGACCTAGGGTTTTTTTTTCTGAAACCCAATGTATACCTTGAGCTCTTAGTGGCTCTAGAAACCTCATCATTCCAAGCTCTATTGACCCTTCCTCATTTTGGGTCAAAAGTTGAACTCTTAAACCTTAGGACCGAACCTTGGGCTTAAAGCCCTTGAGATTCCTATTATCCTTGCTTAGTAAATTACTAAGTATCCCTTGTGATGTCTTTGGCACCAATATCACATCCTTATAACCCTAAGGTGATCCTAGACCTAGAATGGTTAAATGAGTCCTTTTAATCCTCCAAGGCAATGAATGTAACTTGGGTTCCTGACCTAAGGGACCTTAGGATAGCTCTCCCCTAGCCTTCAAGGCCTTAGAACCCAAATGAATGAATTGGAAATGTTAAGATCTTAAAAAATTGGGTTTTACCCTGCACGGACTCACCAACGGAGCCAGACATCGGGCCTCCGTTCTAGAATCCGTTCAGCATTTTAAGGATTAAAACTTGAATTTTGGCTTGAATGGATTCACCAACGGACCCAGATTCCTACATTTGTTCAAGAATCTGTCCAGCCCATTTTAATCCTTTCTGCCCGGGTTTTTCATTATTGAGAACGGATTCACCAATGGACCAACTGGGTGTGCCTCTGTTCGAGAATTCGTTCGAGATTTTTGTGCTGTCCTGAGTGGTAGATTGTGAGGACTCTTTATGGGACCCACCTACACTCTTTAACACCTTGTTCACATATCCCTAGGTAGTCTAACTTATACAGTGGAGTGTGTACCAAAGTGACTTCTTTCAAACACCCCGATCGATACGCAAATCTTTGGTGAGTGGGTTTGGGCATTGTTTGGGTTTGTTTTTCTACATCTATACATATATATTGCTATCTGTATCATTATGAGCATGATTGCATTATTGCATCTATTTCTTATTTGACATTGATGATATTGATGATGATGCAGATTGTTTTGGATTATGGTGCCGGGAAGTACCGGTATCGAAACCCTCAATTATGTGAACGTGTAACTTGCATGTCATCCTTGCCTGTATGCGTCATGTTGTGCTAGTACCCGGGTGTTAGATGGAATGGGATGTTGATACACCCGGATTACCTCTCGACATGATAGGATTCATGTAGTATATCTGTGGTTAGGTTCAGTTCCCTATGCTACGACCCTTACCAAAAGGGGTTTAGGTGTTGGGTAACCAGAGCACCTGCCGCCTATGGAGAGTTAGAGAAGCCAGGCCAGGGGTAGTAATGGTTATCAGGGTCTGCCTCTGGGTGGTATGAGGCTACAATCGGTGCGGGCCTCAAGGTCATAACTAATGTTCACTGTGGCGAGAATGGAAGGAACAGTGTTTCCTGAGTTATTGCAGTAGCATATACCCTGAACTTAGTATTGTGTGTTAGGTGGCAAATGATTAATAATAGCATGCAAAATTGACTATCTGTGCTTTTGTGTGTATGTGCATCCCCATCCCCTCACTAGCTCGGTGGAGCTAACCCCCGTGTATAAACTCTTTTTAGATGATGATACAGGTGGTGGCTATCTTGCTGGACTCGGGGTTGAACCCTCGGGATATGATGACATCGGTGCTGAGGATCCAGAGGCTGTGACTCAGGAGCACGGAGATGGATGACCCTGCGATGATTGTGCTTACGGGGCACACTGATTACTTGGGACTTGTTCCCTTTTGATTCTTTTTGGGCTTATGAGCCTTGTACAAACATTTCTTATATCATATTACTTTTTGTGTAGTTATGTTATGGTCAGTCCAAAACACTGTGTTAAACTTATTGTATCACCTAGTGATTGAACATAATGTAACTATTCTCTTATACGCTTTCGCTTACATTTAATATTGGGAAATGTAACATTTACTTTCTTTCTGCACTCTGATAGTAATGTCATATTGATGTTAGTTTAGGATTGTGGATTGGGACACTGTATCTGTGATCCTAGTAGCTTAGTAGGATGACGTGTGTTGTCCCAATCACCCCCTTTTATTATTATTATTATTATTTTCCTTATTGGAATGGAGGCATGACATTCTTCATACCCATCACAGGCTAGAGATGCACTCTTCCTAGGGCTTCACAATCATCCCTCAGCATGAAATCCATCCATGAACTCAAAGCCTTGTCTATTGATTGAGGAAAATAACAAAAAGAGCAAAATAGAGAAAAAGTGAGAAAAGAAATCCCAAGGAAACACCCCAAGAATAAGGGGAAGGAAGAATAAGCGATTCCACACTCCCTAGGCCCCCTAATATAGCCCCAAGGATGAGCAAGGGCTCAAGAAGGGAAGGGGAATAAAAAAATCTCACAACTGAGCATTTCAAAAAGGAAACAAATCAGAATTGGAAGCACGGAGTTGACAGTGAAAGACACCCATTCGACAGCGAACCATGGTCTCATGGACATTGACATCTTGTCGAGGGACCCACTTCGATGTCGATCTTAGATGGTTCACTATCGGGCAATGCATTTTTACTATATAAGTTAGTTTGATAGTTAGTTAATGGTACTCGACATCCACAACATCAACCTCGATGTCGAGAGAAAATCTTTCATTGTCGATCGACAGCAGCTCGATGTCAGTACTGAAGATTTACAGCTTAGGCAAAATTATACATTTTTGGGCAGTCCGCACTGTACCAATAAGTCCCTGCCATCCCGACACGTCAGCCTACAACCTAGGGCCATGATGGACCATCCCATACCACATACATATCCACACATCTCATTTTGACCTACCCGAGCATGCGATTGATCAAAACTCCTAAACAACGGATTAAAAATTGATTAACCAAAATCATTCCAAAATATTTATAGGGCTCAAAGGCTTGAAACTGTTTCTCATCTATTACACATTCAAAAAACACTAAAACAAAAAAAAACGAGTACATAACTATTGTCCCCCATCCTCCTCGTCCTCTCTGGACCCATCTTCGTCACCATCCTCATCATCGTTGTTGCCATCCTCCTCGTCATCACTCTCGCTCCCGCTCTCTTCCCAAATGTCCTCGACCCGCGCATCATGACCATCTACAGGATCATCGATCTAGATCGCAGGAGACCCTAGCACTAAAGCCTCTACAGTTGGGGCAGCCTGGGCAGTAGCTAAAGCCTCATCCCTTTTCCTCTGGAGCCGGTTGGCAGTCGCCTCGTACCCCAAAATGTCACCCTCCTACATCACATGTCAAGCATTAGCATTATCATACATCTTTTAGTACTAACCATGCAGGAAGCAACTAGGGCACCGCTTGATAACCTTACCTGGTGTTTTTGTTCTGGATATGTGCTGGGAAACACCAAAACATTTTTTTGTTTGCCAGCACATTTTTTTTCATTTTCTTTGCTGAGAAACTGTTTTTTACCTGCTTGGTAAACCTGTTCTGGAAACTTTTCTAGAAGACAATTGAACACCATTGGTGCTTGATAAAATCTGTTTCTGTTTTGGAAATGTGACCAATTTTAATAATAATTACCTTGAATAATGTCTTTTAGATAATAAGCATTGTAATTAAAAAATATCTTTCCTATTTGATATTAATTACGATAATGCCATTTCTTTTTCAATTATACCAAAAAAAGACTTGTAAAATCCTTTTCTTACCAAAGTAAGTATAAAAATATGTCAAATTTTAAAGATGTCATTAATATTGGGTTCTTGTGTGGATTAGTCGCATAACTAACTATGCTATGAACAGTTGAATAAAGAAGGCCTTGGTGGACTCGAACCACCATCCTCTTGGAACATGCTCATGTTCCAAGTGCTCTACCAATTTGAGCTAAAGACCCGTCAAGTAGTACTTTATCAGTGGAGCCACTAAAGTCTTGCTTATCTACAACTTTTATGAATACCCAGATACTCCAAATTCCCCACTAAGCTCATATTCTAAGACAACTCAGCTAAGCTCCCTAACTTTGTTGAGCCATCCATTGTCCATCTCTACTTTCCTAGTGTCAGTGAGGTGGGTCTTTTTTTCTTTTCTTTCTGTACCTTATAACCCTTTTTCCAAGTTCATATCTCCTATCACGTTTGCTGCCATTGCTGTACTCCTATTATTATTATAACTTATAAGTCTATGTCTGAGATTTTTTCCCCTCTCCTCTTCTTCTCCACCCCCCAAATAAAATCTTTTTCACAACAAGCACTCACACACATTGGGTTGCAGAACCAACATTCACAAAAGAAGAGAACAGCAGGTGAAAGTCAAAAAAGTTTGACAAAAAAATTTTAACCCAATGCACGTTCTCATCATATCTGCAGAATCCCATGATTTTAAGCTTATTCACAACTTGTTTGAAGACTTTCCTTTGGATAAAATTGGAATAATACAAAAAGAATTAATAAATCCAACCTACATACATGCTTACATCACAAGGCAACAATGGCTTTTCTGCAAAGTGGCATGGCAAAAGTCAAATAAACCTACTATATAAAGCCATTATCTGTCCTAACTCCCTACTGTTTTCCCTGAGTTAAACCTACTGTTACAGATCTGATTTTGGTTTCTATTATTGACTGTAAGTCTGAACTTAGAACCTATTGGGTATAATTATTGAGATCCTGCTTGGGACTAGGTCATTGTGACTTGGTCTCACATTCGTGTAAGGGAAATGTAAGACAGTGATACTACAGTCTCCAGTGGTTCTCACTTGGGTGGAGTTGAAGCCTTTCTTCAAAGGCAACATCAAAGATAATGGTCGGTTCATATTTGCTTGTTTGTTTGTCTAACAACCTCACTAGTTATTGCAGTATCTCTATTGAGTATCTACTTGGGCCAGAACAGCTATATTAGGGAAGAAGAGAAAAGGAGGAAAACCTTTAAGGATGTGAGGCATTTCATGAAGGCCATGCATTTTTTCAGATCAGACTAGTGCCCCACACTCCCCTCCCCCTCAATACTTCCATCTCTTCTTTTCTTCTTATTTTCTTCTTCTTCTTCCTTTCACTTCTTCTCAATAGCTAACAAATAACCCAAAAAAAAATTGTCCTAATTAAATTCGTAGCCAAATCTCCCCAGTGATACAACTTTCTATCCATACAAACAGCTTGACTATACTAGGATATACACATAAGCAGCTTGTTGCAATTCAGGCGACATTCAAAAGCCCAGAATATTAGAGCTAGGTACAAACTGTTGGATCATGGCCAAAACCTATGGATCCTGATTCAACCATGCAAATCCAACATCTAATATGACCTTACACGAACATCATTTTCATCAAAAACCACATTTTCAAATATTGTTATAACATCACCAGTCACAGTTTATTGGGTATAAATATATAAATAAGATCCAGCTAGGCAAACCTACCTTCCCAGCCCATATACACCCCGCACCCCCTCCTCCTGATTCCAGTAATTCATGATGGAATGCAAGGTCATGATCTCATTGGAAAAGTAACTGAATAAGCTCTCAAACATCACCAAAACAATGCTAAATAAAAAGTTTAACCTTCTAAAACTAACGGAGAGAAAATGACAGAAATAGCCATTCAATCACTCCAAGTTCATCAGAAAATTTGCCCAATCAATCATATACATCCATTACCCCTCCCTTGAGTTGGATATGGACTTCCTAAAGCAAAAACATCACTACTTGAAGCTTAAAGATACTCCCACATAAATATGCCTTGAAACCAGGGAAAGGAATGGACAAAGTCCATCTGAGAGAGAAATCACATTTAACCAGACAGAGATAAGGAAAAAAAAATTAATAAAACCAAGATCCAAGAGTAGAGTCTATCAAACCAGAAATTAATCATTCATAGGCACAACTCAGTCACAGAATCCAAAAAACCACTGGGGGTGAGATTAAGGACTGTTGAGGGTTCAATCCAAGCTTCACACACAACCCTTAAATAACAGATCTCTTCAACGTGAGGGTAACAACATCCACGCAACACAATAAGCAGGGAAGCATAGCCATAATCATAACATATAGAAGCTAAAAAATAATGATAAATCTTTATCACAAAACACTACAGATCTCATAAGTTTCTTCAATTAAAATATGAAAAAGAACAGAAATTGAGAACAAAAAAAAAGCCCTGAGATCTTGAACAGGGGAGGCAGAGGAAGAGGAAGAGGCCCAACCATGTAGCTCTACTGAGATCTTGAGATCTTGGGTGGGTTACTCTTTCTTACAGGGATTCTCTGTCTTCGTTTCAGGGATTCAAAATGGTTTTCTCCTTGTACTGTGGGTTTAGAACACAGAGAGCGACAGAGAGGGAGAGAGAGAGTGAGCGAGAGAGAGAGAGAGAGAGAGAGAGAGAGAGAGAGAGAGAGAGAGTGAGCCAGAGAGAGATGAGCAAGCGTAGTTGTGACAGAGAGTGAGAGATAGTAAGAGATAGATGAGTTACCTTGAGAGTTGCAGGTTGCTGCCGAAATCCCTTCAGATCGTCTGTAGGAGAGCCCCCAGAGAGCGAGAGAGCGAGAGAGCAAGAGAGCGAGACAGTGAAACCAGGGAGCTCCGCCGTGAAGAAGTTCTTTTTGCAGGTTGCCACCGAAATCCCTTCAGATCGTCTCCCCCCAGAGAGCAAGAGAGCGAGAGAGCGAGAGAGCGAGACCGCCGTGAAGAAGGTCTGTTGTGAGAGTTCGTAAGAGTGGAGGAGTGTTTAGGTTTTGGGGGGTTTGGGTAATTGACTTTATTGGGCAGACTTTTGGTCCAAATGTGCTGAGCAATGCAGAACATGTCTTACATGTTCTGTAAAAAGTCTTTTGGAGAATAGAAATTATGATTTATCCACCACAGAACAATTTATGCATAATAGTGTTTATCAAGCACTTTTCTAGTGTTTTTGTGTTTCTCAGAATAAAAAAACACCAGAAACTGATTCTGGGAAGGTTATCAAGTGGTGCCTAGAGAAGCGAGCAACTCACTAGCTTTAGGATCCACTCAGACTGGGAAGCAACAAGCTCTTTCAAACCGGTGACCATCCCCAATAGATCGTCATATCCATAACCAGGGAGTTACACCAAAATTGATGGTTAGCCTGTTATAAAAGGAAGGAAATGCAAATCCAAAGAAAAATCAAAATCTTACAAAATTGAAGCCGCGTGGAAAACCGGCAATAGATGAAGAAGGACGAGGGACGGGCACCTCCCTGCCCTGATAGATGAAGGACCACCCAGGTACTGGAAAGAAGGCATCTGGCACCTTGTGCGAACACGAGGGTGCCGAGGATGATCTAGCCCCAGCATCGTCAGCAAGGGAAGGTGCCATCCTAGGAGCAAACTCGAACAAGGTGGCCTCACGAGCCGAGGTACCGGCACCAACAATGGCAGTACCAGTAGCCTCCCCAGCCTCATAGAGCTTGACACCAGTCGGGGCCTAAGTGCACAAGAGGCAGCCAACAACCAAAAAGTAAATTGGAAAGAATAAGAAGCAAATGAATTAAGGACTTACTTGCTGACCTGAAGGAGTGAGCCTAACACATAACCGCAGTAGTGTCCCCATGAGTAAGGCTCGATGAAGGACCGTGCATCAACGCCCTTCATGAAACGGTGCATCTCCTTCTTAGAGAGTCTCTCCGGCTCAAGCACGAAGCGAGGAGGTCTCATAGGAATAGAAGGCCTCTCGACACCTGGCTACTTCCTATAGGCCCTATCCCCCAGGTACCAGGCATACCCAGAAGGCCCAGCGAAGACCATGCGCTGGGGCACAAGTCTACTGGTAGCCTCTAGCCGTGCCTACATGCCCAAATCTATAGACTCGAACGGCTGCCACATAACCTGTCAACATAAGCATATTCAGAACAGGATTAGTATCAAGTCAAAATATAAGACAAGTCAAGAAAGCAAGATGGATTTTACCTCTTGTGGGGAGAGCCGGTCCAACATCTCCCTCACCACTGACACCAGAACCTTCCTTTCCTTGGGATGGGTGTTATCACCCAACCACATCCCCACCCTAGGAAAGTATGTGTCGTCTCCAAGCCTCAATCTAGGGGCATGCACCCCCAGATGGTCATAACACCAGCACTGCAGTCAAGACAAAGGACATCAATGCAAGTAATACATCAAAACAAATACAAGCAATAAAGAGAAAAGACAATAGATTACCTCTGGTACGAACCAAGTGCCGCCAACGCACTGGGTGCGCCGCATGGCCAAGGAATCCAGCATCCTCAGCATATGGGCATAGCCCGCTCCAACCCATTCAAAGGCCTCACCTTCGACAGATCCCTAAGGTACCACACCATGGAGATGTGGATCCTCATACCGCAGGTACTGAACAAGGTGTTCCCCAGGAGATAGAGGATGAAACACATCGCCTATTGATCCAGCTTCTCACGGCTAGAGGAGTCGGTCACCATCTTCTTCTCCCACTCGCGATGGAACCACTGCACCGCCACATTTGAATCTGGAGGCAGGGACCCAAGCTGCCTCTTCAACTCATAGCAGAGGGGCGTGATCATCATCTCTCCCACAGCAGGTGAAATGTGTGGGTAGTAAGCCACCATCTCTCTGCCAAGGCCTGCGCAAAAGACGTGTTGAAAAACCCAGTCTAGAGAAGAGCTAGATCCTTGAAGCCAGCCGCCACGACCCATTTCCAGACAGCACCATATAGCTGGCTGTAGTAGCTCATAATAGTAGTGTGTGACCCATATTTATGATAGGTCACGGGTTCCTACAAAACAAGACAACATTTCAAGAATCAGTTTAATAAATCCCCAATGGGTCAGGCAAAATTTTATCCAAGCAAAGGTTCCAAGCTGGAGTAGTCCTCGACAACGGAAATCCATAAAATAACCTAAGCTAAGCCAAGCAAATAGCACACTTGAGCATGAAAAGCAAAACAGGTGATAGAATTCATTGGTTTGGTACCAACATGGGTTATCCCATACACAGAATCCCATAAAGTGAACCTATGCTATCAATCCCTAGTGGATCCCAACAGGACAAGCCAAGTAAAATTCAGGGCAAAACTAACACAGGCCAAGGACTATGTAGCATTGGTTCCGGAATGGGTCGTTCCATACATGAGCCTAAGCTAGGAGTAAACAAATCCTTAGTCTGGTTGACACAGTAGAGATTTTCACAAGATCAGGCAATACAAGCAATCCAAGTTATCACAACAAGCAATGGTTCTAAAATGGATCAATCCATAAACGAACATGGGTTGAATCAACCCTCAACAAGCATGACAAAATGAATATGGGCATTACCTTATAAGCAAGTTGATATGGTTACAAAATGGAATTCAAGGGAATCAAAGGCTTACCTTGGGTGGCTTCCAGGCATTGCCGTAAATATGAGAGGGCTTGTCCTTGAGTAATCGACCCTCATACTGCGGAGCCCTAGACGATTCCTTGCAGTCGCTCAATGGATCCTCGTCTGGATCAATCTTTGAATGGCGAGCCGAATTGTCTCTCTCCCATATCACAATGCTCGAACTCCACGGCCTCTTAGGAGGAGCTATACCACCAGGCACCGTTGGCCCCTAGCCCCTATCTTGGCCCGACATGGGGAAGAAGAACAAAGAAAGAAAAAGAAGAATAGAGAAATCCAAGAAAACCTTTAGTCCTCTCAAAAATCCACTCAGATAGAAACCAAGGAGAAGAAGTGATCGTTTTAAGTCCAAGAACGAAGGATTTCACTCACATTGATGACACACGGCCTCAAATAGCACAAAATCCCTCTTGGAGTTAGAAATGAAGATGGAAAGTGACTTTTCGTATTCATAAACAGCTTTTATCACCCAGAATCGACATCGAACAGCGTTACCCTCAATATCAAACCATTGTCGAGTAAAGAGATTCGATGTTGACGCGGGCTCTCACTGTCGAAGAAGCCTTTTTCACTATCGAACAACACATTTTGCAGCCAAAATTCAAATTTGAGCAAGTGGGTCCACCCCCATGGTGACTTGGCACCCCAAGCACGCCAATGCCCACCGTACACATGGCCCATAGTTGTAATCAAGCAAGATTTCCAAGCTCCAATCACGCCCGCATAACCGGCGATGACCAACTTGGAATCTCAACTAGTATATTCCGCACGTCCCTTACACCAACAAAATTACCTAAATACCCTCACATGGCCAGAGCTATACAAGCCACTTGTGGTAATTACAAAACTACCCCTGCATCACGCCCTATTAACGGCGATTTATACCTAGGAGTGCCCGTACTATTGGTGATCCTTTACAAAGCACCATGCTCTTTCAACGACAATTTACTCCCTAGAGCACCCGTACTATTGGTGACCTTCACATGCACCTTGTCCTATCAACGATAAATTCCCTAGTATGCCCGTACCATGGTGAATACTATTTACAACCCCGACAGAAGCACTCGCACTACCGGCCAGTCTCGTCACCCCAGTCAACGCAGCCCGTACTATTGGCAGCCCAAGCAGTACTACAATTCAACCGATGGAACCTCCTGCGTAAGTATGCCTCAATCCCCCACACTCTAGTGTCCCTGAGCAAGGCAATGGCGAGTTTTTGCTCAATCCGAAGAGATAAAGTGTTCAAAAAATCACTTCTCTGTCTTACAACTATTGTACAGTCTCACTCAAAGAGGGTCATTCTGTAGACATCAACCCCTGGAAAGGCTAGCCCTGACCCAGACCCCTAGGAACCAACCTGGCCAAGCCCAAAATCTGGCCCAAACAGCCCATTTCATCCCTGTCGATACTGAAATCTGGATCGGCACTCAAAGGCCCCAAGTCGACACTGAACCCACCTTCCATCGACATCGAGCCATGCCCTTTTATTACTTGGACAGAACATCTCTACTGTATGTCCTACTTCGACATTCAGATAATGACATTTAACAGCCAAACACCAACCCTCGATGTCGAGTACTGTTAATCGATAGCCACTCGATGTTGACCATACCACACTTTGATGTCGACTCGGGCAATTTTAATGTCGAATCTTTGCAAATCTGAGAAGCCCAAACTTGCCATGTTTAGCTTCGATTGCGATTCCTTTTGCAACCAAGCCTATTTTTGACAACTTTGATCTCAATCTTGCCTCCCTTAGGCCCCAAGAAACCTCTCCTAAGGCAACTAAACACATGCCACCCATTCATTGGTCCTTACCTTAACTTTACACCTACCGTTGATGCAAAGACAGCCATCTTGGATAATCCGGATTAACCAAAGGATCCCTACACGAATTTGGGAGTGCACACACCTCTCTACATCTATAAATACTCTCCCTCTCATATTGAAGAGGGCTACATGCACCTTACTTGAACTTACTTGGTTTCTTAGCCATTGAATACACCATACTTGAAGCCCCCACTCTCTTGTTTTGAGTCCTTAGCTTTGACACCTCACTTGGCCTTAGTCCATTGCCTCTCCCATCACTTGAACACCACAATGCTCCTCTAAAACCCCAATACCAAAACCTAGAAACATCAATCTAGCAATTTCAGTGCTTAGCCAATGAACCGTTCGAGTACAAGAGACAAGAGAAGCCATCACAAGTGACGATACTTGCTCAATATACGAATCTCCTGAGTTACACATGGTAAACTTCCACACTTTTATTTGGGTCTTCTTCTACTAGGTAAGCTCTCTGCCTCCAAACTTTATTTAATCTACATTGTTTTTACTTTTATCTCATTTTGCATCTCCAGAGGAAAGTGATTCCATCTCTCTAGATGGTGATCACTTACACTCCTTACCTTTTCCTTTCTTTTTATATATGTTATTTCTTCTATGCATGCATATTTTCATGATCCCCATCCCCTGTAGTCTAAGACTCCCTCATGCATATGCATGATGTATACATGCTTCCATGCTTTTCTTTACAGTTTCCATGCTCTTTCATGCATATGTATCTGTTACACCCACACCCCAAATATCCCCTTGTATCCCGGGGCAATCCAGACCTTACCTAATGGGTAATGCCTTATGGCCATGGTCAACACTAATGACCTTGAATTGGAGATACCATAGAAAGATTCCTCTAAAAGACCTGGAAGTGTGGGCCAAACCCCCGCCACTTTCCGTGAAGTTTGGGCCATGACAACAGCATCGGAGTTACGAACAGACTCACTCTTGCTGCATCCGCTCGAGGATCCGCTCGTGCTGTCATCAGCCTTATTGGATTATTTTCTATGGGACCCACATACCCGTGTCCTAGACACCCTAATTGAACCTTTAGACCATGTGGACCCCTGCCTTCACCATTGCTTGGTTAAGTGGGCCATGAAGTGGGGCCCACAAGGCTTAGCTAGGTGAATAATAGGTTTTATACACCCTGTCGTAGACCAAACAGACCCTAGTGGACAATTGAGTCCTATGGACTTAGGGTGCCCCCAAACATGACCTAATGGACCTAATGGGTATGGCTAAAGCCAAACAAGCCCTAAGACCTAAATTAAAACCCATAAAGACCTCAGGGCCACTAAGTGATTGGGGTACCTAAACGAAACACACCCTGAGGCCCATTTAACCCCTTAAAGGATACCAAAACCCCTCTCATTCACTTATCTCTCCCCCTCCCCCATAAACCGTGGAGGAGAAGAGACACGAGAAAAGAGGAGGAAGAGGAAGGAAGAAGAAGGTGAAGTAGAACAGGAATAGGAGGGGAAGGGAAGAAGGTGGAAGCCATAGCAAGCTGGCTGGCAGCTCCATACCTCCTCCCCAGCTGGCCGGATCCAAGGGAGAAGAGAAAGAGGAGGAGAAGAGATGGAGAGAGTGGCTTGAAGAAGGAAGCTCACCAAGGTAAGCTCCCTCAACCTAGCTCTCCCTCATTTCCCTTTTTATTTTATTGGTTTCTTGAGCTAGGGCTAACCTAGGGTTCCATTGGGATTCAAGGTGAAGCTCAGCCCTAGTTGGGAGCTCTAATGAATGTTGACCTAGGCCTCTAAGTGCTGCAATTGCTGCCATGGCCAATGAACCCTTAATTTGAACCTTGAATCCCAACCCATGGACCAATGTGAGACCCAAACCTTGTAGGATCATGGATCCTTGAGGTGAGCCAAGGACCTAGTGACCCTAGGAAGGCTTAGACCCCCTCTCCATGACCTTGAGGTGCTAAGGAGCTCCAAGCTTTAAGCTGGAGCTGAAGCCCTCTGCAATCTCTAAAGAGACTGCCAGCTGACGAACGACCGGATCCATCTATCGTGGTACTGCCCGTCAGTCCGCCCAGTATAAATCCTGTGTGTTGGCCTAAGTAGACGAAGACACGGATTCACTCTGTTTACCTCTGCCTGGGACCTGTTGCTCTCGGGTCTGTCTCAGGAAATCGAACGGATGCGGGGGTGGACCCAAGAAGCATATCCGCCAGTGGATCCGCTCCCTTTTAAGTGTGTCTCAGGTGTCGAACGGATCAACGACCGGATTCAGGGGCGGATTCACCTCTGTTGAGACCGCCTGTGATTCCGCTGGTGCTGTGTTGGTTGAAACTTGGTTTTAACCTTATGGGCCCAGTATGGGACCCTTCTATGCATGCTTTAATGATTGTTTTTGTATTCCTAGGCTACCCAACTCGATGGTTGGCGGGGAGCCCAGGTGAGATTCATGTCAACCACACGCGGCGGCTCCCGTGTTAGGTGAATGGGTTCTGGGTGACTTTGTTGCGTTTGATTATTATATAACTGTTAATCTTAAGCATGCTATTATATTTTTATAAGCATCGTGCGCATTGCATTATTATCCAAATGTAATCTGTTATGATTGTTATAGCATCCTCACCATTGTATCGGGCTACGGTGCCGGGTGTGCCGGTACCGGAACCCCAATTTATTTAATTATGAAAACTATTGTATGTCATCCTGATCTATATGTGCCGTGCCGTGCCGTGCTGGTACCCGGGTACTAGATAGAATGGAACGTTGATGCACCCGAAATACCTCTCGGGACGATAGGACCCTGTATATAGTATATCTGTGGCTAAGATGCTTGTTCCCTTATGCTACGACCCTTGCCAACAGGGGTTTATGTGTTGGATAGTCTGAGCACCTGCGGTCTATGGAGGTGGGAGAGGCCAGGGCAGGGGTAGTGATGGCTATCGGGGTTTGCCACTGGGTGGTCATGATGGCTTCTACCGGCGCAGGTCCCTTGTGATAATTGAGATCTCACTGGGGCGATAAGATAAGTGACCCTCAGTGTTTCCTGAGTTATCACAGTAGCATATACTTGACCAATAGAATTATGTGCTAGGTGAAAAATGAATCTAACATTAGCATGTATCATTCTGATTGATATTGATTGTATGGTGTATGTGCATTCCCCTTTGCTCCCTCACTAGCTAGTGTAGTTAACCCCGTTGCGCAACCCCTTTTTAGTTGTTATGCAGGAAGTACTACTTAGATGAGCACCGTTGGATGCAAATCAAGTGGGACCAGCGGCTGTGACTTAGATGTAGATGTACACCCAAGATTGGTGCCCTTGTGGCGATTATTTATTATTTAATTTCCTGTCTTTACTTATGTTAGAATTATAATATGTGTTATCATTAAGGAACCGATGCTCTATAATTTCACATGATTTAATTTAATTTTGCTTCCGCTAATTCTGTATCTAGAACGATTTATTTCTTTTTATACGTTCCTTTCTGTTATCAATATGTGATGAAAGAGTGGACTGTGGCTCGGGACACTGTATCCGCGATCCTAGTAGGTGTTGGGATGATGTGTAATTATCTCAGTCATACCCCTATGTGGCAAAATATCTTACATTGGGATAAGGGCATGACAGAGTGGTATCAGAGCGTGATGCTCTGCACCGACCACGGTCTAGTGTAACCTTTTGATTTACTCTCCACAAATAAGTTCTAAAGTAAAAATCTCAAGAACATAAACTGTTGTATGCAGACTTAGGGAGAAGACTGATTGGAGTGAAAACAAGAATCTAGATGATAATAGGCAACATGGAACTTAGAACTTGAAACATACACTGTTGTGTAATAATTATGCAATTGATTGGTTGAGTCCTAAGTAGATATTAGTTGGGTAAGTATATGTTACAATCCCCACATTATGATGAATTAAGCATAATCAACCCACAATAATCCACAATGATCTAAACAAGAGGAATTAAGTATCTATATATATATATATATGAATATGCATAATTAACTACAAGTTCCCAGTTGTTCTATATTTCTGCTTAGGCATGATTTCACCCATTCCAGCCAAAATCACAAGATTTCACCTGTGCCAATTCAAAACATCTAATTTGTTCCATCCAGAATTAAGATTACATTCATCCACCACAATTTAGAAGTTTCTAAAGTTCAAATAGTTCACCCAACCACCTGATTGGAAGAAAGAAAGAAAAGGAGAAAAGGGAAAACTAAAGGAAAAGAGCAAATATAGAGTTTCACAAAGATCCATCAAGGACCAGATAAACAAGAGCTGAAATGATATAACTCCAAAGAACTGCTAGAGGAGAACCGAGCTAGGCATGTGCACCACCTCTACCACCGCGATCCAGGAAAGCACTTAGATCTTTCATCTCTCTCGATGCCCTCTAAGCGCTGAGCCTGGTCTGAGAATTGCTTCTTGACGTCGTCAAAGCTGTCCGCCATTCTCAAGGTCAATCGTCGAATGGCCATCATGATGTCGCTACCTCCCTCGGCTGCACTAGAAGTACATGCTACAGAGGGTCCTGAGCCCATGAATTCTAGATCATCGCTGTCATCCTTATCCTCCTCCCTGGCCCCCTTGCCATCCCCGTAATGCACTTGCTCCCCTGTACTGTCGTAATCATAGTATAAGTACATTTTCTGCAGGGCATTAAATCCAATGGGTCATGTTCCCTTGGGTTCATGGTCTAGATCAACCCCAAGGAATAAGAAGATCCTGGTGAGCAGTCGGCCATAGGGTAGAGTGTTGTTTCGGGCAGGATTCATCATCGCGCGGGCCATGTGCTGTATGACCACGTGAGGCAGACAGATGGGCCGGCCAATGTATAGAGAATGAGCCAGAACTGCAGACATCAGAGGAGGTGTTGCGCTGTGAGCCTTAGAAGGAGCCAGATTGGTCCTGGCTATAAAGATCAGAACACGCTGCGAAGGAGGGAACTTGGAAAGATCTTCGTTCTCCTCGAACCTGTTATTGGAGAGAATCTTAAACAATTGTCGCCTCTCATCCGTAGAAAGACACTGGTCCGGATGGCTACCTGGAGGGTAGTATACTTGTTCACCCTCTGAAAAGACACTGAGAAGAACCCACAACTCTGTTGTAGTGAAACCAATGATAACTCCCTTCACATAGGAAGTCAGCTTGTACTCATCATCTTCCTCTTTGGTCAGGACCAGATTTGCATAAAACTCCCTGACCAAAGTGGGATAGTAGAAGTCCGGCTGGATGAGCATGTTGGTCCACTGTAGTCTCTCGAACCTAGCCTCCACCTTGTAGGCTAAAAGCTCCTCTACAGTTACATCTCTCTCTATGAGAATCTTCCTATTGAAGAGATGCTCCCTATAAATCCTTTCGGTCTTTTTGGAGGTAAACCGGTTTACATTGTAGGCCGTAGGAGCGGAAGGCACAATGGATAGGTCTCTCCTTCTCTTTGGAGCCATGATTTGATTTCCTACACACAAAAGGGCACAAACCGAAGAAGGACAGTAAGTGTAAGCCCAATTGGAATGATGATATACAATTGGCAAATAATTATAGGAAAGGTATGCTTAAATGATATGAAGAGGGATTGAAGAGAAGGCTATACATGATGAGGAAAAGCAAATATACATATGCATATGTAAATGACAAGAATAGGAATATGGAATATGGATGCCATTTAAGATATGTGAGAAGAAAAGAAACAAGGTAAATTCATGTGTGAAGTCTACATAAGATCCCTAGTGTGCTTAGAGGTGAACAATGTATGTGCTTTGAGTATTTATATTTCAACCAATGACAAGCAAGTGAGATGTTGAATGAGATACCCCAACAAGAGATAAGGATTATTTAATAGAGGAAAAGGAGGAAGGACACCAAGGATTTTGCAAATAATCCTATAAATGAATAATGCATCGAGGTTGCACCAAGTGAATAAATTAATTGGAAAGTAAAGGATAGATTTCCAAGGATTTTTACCAACAATCACACAAGCAAGAGGATATGCTTGGGGATGAAATAATGAGATAATTTCTATGAGATTCTAGAGCATATAAAGAACTAAGCGTGAACTTGAAGATTTCCCAAGCATTGAAGGATTGAGGTTTTACCCCAATTTAAGCCTAGAATTATCCAAGTAGATCCAACTACATTTGACAACCATATCAATCAATCTTCAAATGCTTTCAAAGGCTTTAAAAATTATAAGAACTACAATGCACAAACAAGGAATCCAACCATATAGTGCCATTGATCGATTAGGGCTTGATTTACAACCAAAACCCTTGCCTAAAATCGATTTTGGGCATGATTTTGGCATACATGGCGATGAAAGTGTAAACAAAATAAAATCCAATCATAACCTAGGCTTATCCATGCCCAAATCCAAGAGGGAAAGGAAAAAGATAAAGTGACACAAGCCAAGATTCTACAATGGAAAAAGGAATATGTAGAGACAAGCAAATCTTACAATGGAAAGAAGAGAATGGGGAAGAGAAACCTTACCTTGAGAGTGAGAGAAGGAACCTTAAGGCTTGAGATTACAAGAAATCCACTCCAAGGAGTTGCTAGGAAGCCCAACCGAAAACCCTGCAGAGCCCTCTCCCCTTGCGGTTGTGTTTCCCCTCTTTGGAGCCAAAAGTGAGTTTTAAAACTCACGGCTCTGTTTTGTTAAAATCCCACGAACGGATGAACGAACAAAACCACTTATTGTGACTCCGCCAGTCGATCCGCCCCGCTTAAAACTTAAAATTTTAGAAACTTAGCCTGAGCGGATCAACGAATGGATCCACAGTCATGAGTTCGCCCGTAGATCCGATCTATCCATTTCCTCTCCGCCTCTTGACCTTCGTAGAATGGACAAACGAACGGATTCACGTTCCAAATCTGCCCGTTAGTCCGCTCTCCTTGTTTTCATGGAGGAGCCACGAATAGACCCAAAGTACTGACACCGCTCGTGAGTCTGCCTGAGTTATTTTAGGATTTTGAGCCCAGATTTTTGGAGACCTTTTTAACCCCACCTATGTATGATGATTTATTGCCTATACCCTAGCTTGGACACCCTAGTTGTGTGACCCGTTTATAGGGACCACCTTAGCCTTGCCTAATGCCTCAAAATTGAAAGGGATTACGACTTATACCCAACTGGGCTAGCCAAGGAGATGGCAGGCATCGATGCATGCTGTGACTCCCCTCCTATGCGAGAGAAGGAGAGTTACGCTTGTGGATGCAAATCCGTAGATCCCGTTAGTTAGTGAACCTAAACCTACGTGGTGTAGAAACCCTTATAGGGGTATATAGGTTTCAACTCTTAGCCAGGCCTGCAGGAGGGAATCCACTAGGCTGGTTTTGAGCAGGTTTAACTGGACGAGCCATAAAGGCCACGTGTACTTGGGAATCAGTCATGACACCTCAAGCTAGTGATGACTCTATTTGTACCTTACTCGGTTCATCCAAACCTTGTATAGACTCATAGAGGTAATCTTACACCGTAACTTGGTTTCCAAAGAGACCTAGTATCCCATACCTAGAACTACCCTAGTTCCTATGGATCGACTTAGGTTATAGACATGTCCATAGGGATGTGGATGTAATTATTAAACTTATACCTATGATTAGCGTGGTAATAAATAAAGTAGTGTGTCTTTTCATCATTGTGTGCGGTAGATTAGTTCTCCTGAGTCACAAGTGTGACTTTGAATTGACCTTACCATGGTAGCTAGTTGAGCCTTGACTCTGGTTCACCAGACCTTAGGCTAATAGGGGATTAATTTTATAATAACCGGGTGGGCTAGTAATGGACCGTATTTAAAGGAATTGACTCGAACTTAACCCATGAGATGATTGTGTGCTTCTCGAGAGAGGACTAGTATGGACTTTTCCCCTGTGGGATAACCGTGTGATAGGGTTAAAAGTTGAGAAAGCTGAAACGAAAGGATGAAACAAGATCTTTTCCAACACCAGATATGAAGGGAGTAATAGGTCACCAATGTGTTCCCTCCGTGCTGGGAGTGACACATATGGAGGTCCCATCAATATTCCAAATCATCCTGAAGTTGGGTTAGGTAATGAAATGACCCGAAGTAGAAGCATTCAGAATGTAAACCCTGCATTGAAAACTAGGCAAGTTAAGTCCTGCAACCCAATGGTAACCAACGTAGTGAAGGCCTAGGTGGTATCACTTGATTTGGGGGATCTGGAGAACTCCCTATTCATTATGACACAGTTTAGTGTAGAAGACAGTGTGGTTGCCTCTGGAGTGTGGTAACTACCGACTCTTAACCTAATGAGGCTTAGGGTTACTATAAACCACCTCCTTATGGTAATGAAACCCTAGGAAGAAAGAATTGAAGAACTTGACCTGCTGTGTCATACAGGCACTGCCTTACCTTGACCTGACCCTTTACTTAGTCTAAGGATGGGCAATCCAAGCGTTGTTATTTCAACAAACCCTCATACCTTGAGACCCAGGCTGCCTCAAATTTTGAGGAAGAAATTTTTAATAAGGTTGGGGGGATGTTACACCCGCACCCCAAATATCCCCTTGTACCTCGGGGCAATCCAGACCTTACCTAATAGGTAATGCCTTATGGCCATGGTCAACACTAATGACCTTGAACTGGAAATACCATAGAAAGATTCCCCTCGAAGAGCTGGAAGTGTGGGCCAAAGCCACGTAATTTTCCTTGAAGTTTGGGCTGTGACAGCAGCACCGAAGTTACGAATGGACTCACTCTTGCTGCATCCGCTCGAGCTATCATCAGCCTTTTTGGATTATATTATGTAGGACTCACATACCCATGTCTTAGACACCCTAATTGCACCATTGGACCATGTGGACCCCTACCCTCACCATTGCTTGGTTGAGTGGCCTATGAAGTGGGGCCAACAAGGCTTAACTAGGTGAATAATAGGTTTTATACACCCTGGCCTAGACCAAATAGACCCTAGTGGACAATTGAGTCCTATGGACTTAGGGTGCCCCCAAACATGACCTAATGGACCTCATGGCTATGGCTAAAGCCAAACAAGCCCTAAAACCTAAACTAAAACTCATTTAAAGACCTAAGGGCCACTAAGTGATTAGGGTACCTAAACCAAACACACCCTAAGGCCCATCTAACCCCTTAAAGGATACCTAAACCCCTCTCATTCACTTATCTCTCCCCCTCCCCCATAAACCGTGGAGGAGAAGAGACAAGAGAAAAGAGAAGGAGGAAGAGGAAGGAAGAAGAAGGTGAAGTAGAAGAGGAATAGGAGGGGAAGGGAAGAAGGTGGAAGCTATGGCAAGGTGGCTGATAGCTCCACACCTCCTCCCCAGTTGGCCGGATCCAAGGGAGAAGAGAAAGAGGAGGAGAAGAGAAGGAGAGAGTGGCTGGAAGAAGGAAGCTCACCAAGGTAAGCTCCCTAAACCTAGCTCTCTGTCATTTCCCTTTTTATTTTGTTGGTTTCTTGAGCTAGGGCTAACCTAGGGTTCCATTGGGACTCAAGGTGAAGCTCGGCCCTAGTTGGGAGCTCTAATGAATGTTGACCTAGGCCTCTAAGTGCTGCAATTGCAGCCATGACCAATGAACCCTTGATTTGAACCTTGAATCCCAACCCATGGACCAATGTGAGACCCAAACCTTGTAGGATCATGGATCCTTAAGGTGAGCGTAGGACCTAGTGACCCTAGGAAGGCTTAGACCCCCTCTTCATGACTCTTAGGTGCTAAGGAGCTCCAAGCTTCAAGCTAGAGCTGAAGCCCTCTGCAATCTCGAAAGAGACTATCGGTGGACGAACGATCGGATCCATCTATCGTGGTACTGCCCGTCAGTCCGCCCAGTATAAACCCTGTGTGTTGGCTTCAGTGGACGAAGGCACGGATTCACTCTGTTTGCCTCCCCCCGAGACCTGTTGCTCTCGGGTGTGCCTCAGGAAATTGAACGGATGCGAGGGCGGACCCAAGAAGCACATCTGCCCATGGATCCGCTCCCTTTTAAGTGTGTCTCAGGTGTCGAATGGATCAACGACCAGATTCAACCAAGAAGTTCCGCTCGTGGGTCCACTCGTTCTGGTTTTACCTTTTGGCCTGAACGGAGTCAGGGGCGGATTCACCTCTACTGAGACCTCCAGTGAGTTCGCTCGTGCTGTCTAGTTTTAACCTTATGGGCCCAGTGTGGGACCCTTCTATGCATGCTTTTATGATTGTTTTTGTATTCCTAGGCTACCCAACTCGATGGTTGGTGGGGAGCCCAGGTGAGATTCATGTCAACTACACGCGGCGGCGCCCGTGTTAGGTAAGTGGGTTCTGGGTGACTTTGTTGGGTTTGATTATTATATAACTATTAATCTGTTATGATTGTGATAGCATGCTCACCATTGTATCGGGCTACGGTACCGGGTGTGCCGGTACCGGAACCCCAATTTATTTAATTACGAAAACTGTTGTATGTCATCCTGATCTGTATGAGCCGTGCCATGCTGGTACTCGGGTACTAGATGGAATGGGACGTTGATGCACCCAGAATACCTCTCGGGATGATAGGACCCTGCATATAGTATATCTGCGGCTAGGATGCTTGTTCCCTTATGCTACGACCATTGCCAACAGGGGTTTATGTGTTGGATAGTCTGAGCACCTGCGGTCTGTAGAGGTGGGAGAGGCCAGGGCAGGGGTAGTGATGGCTATCGGGGTTTGCCACTGGGTGGTCATGATGGCTTCTACCGGCGCAGGTCCCTTTGTGATATTTGAGGTCTCACTAGGGCGATAAGATAAGTGACCCTCAGTGTTTTCCGAGTTATCACTGTAGCATATACTTGACCGATAGAATTGTGTGCTAGGTGGAAAATGAATCTAACATTAGCATGCATCATTCTGATTGATATTGATTGTATGGTGTATGTGCATTCCCCTTTGCTCCCTCACTAGCTAGTGTAGCTAACTTCGTTGCACAACCCGTTTTTAGTTGTTATGCAGGAGGTACTACTTAGACAAGCATCGTTGGATGCGAATCAAGTGGGACCAGCGGCTGTGACTTGGATGTAGATGTACACCCAAGATTGGTACCCTTGTGGTGATTATTTATTATTTAAGTTCCTGTCTTCATTCCATAATCATGTATAAATTGTATGTCTATGTATAGGGAGAGTAATGAATGGTTACTTATGTTAGAATTATAATATGTGTTATCATTAGAGAACCGATGCTCTATAATTTCACATGATTTAATTTAATTTTGCTTCCGCTGACTCTGTATTTGGAACGGTTTATTTCTTTTTATACGTTCCTTTCTGTTATCAATATGTGATGAAAGAGTGGACTGTGGCTCAGGACACTGTATCCGCGATCCTAGTAAGTATTGGGATGATGTGTAATTGTCCCAGTCAACCCCTATGTGGCAAAATATCTTACATCGGGATAGGGGCGTGACAGTATCAACTTGCTACCCCTGACTCCATGTTTACCATGTCATCATGTTTAGCTTAGTGTCGATCATGCCTAGGTCCCATAGGCCATTGAGTCCTTTATTTCACTTTCAGTATACTAGCCCTTGTTTTGTAGCAAAACCTACAGGTATGTGTCTCTCTACCTTCCATGTATTTTACTTCCTTACAGTCTTGCTTGCATTTTACATTCCCCCAAAGCATGTTATACCATTACCTATGCCTAGCAATAGAGAGACCGGTAAGTACGGGCGGACTGGGGTGCCTAATACCTTCCCCGGATCGTAATTTGACCCGTACCCAGACCAACAGACCAATATCCCCAATAGGCATCGCGTGAGAGTCATTACATTTACATTCTGGGTCTTAGACCCTCTTCTAGGTGGTGACTCTTTACATACAATTCACCTCTCTCTCTTCTCCCCAAAGAGGGATGAGGTGGAGGACACGTGGTGATCCCCCGCCATGAGCCATTGTCCTCACAAGGGGGTCCTATTTATAGGAAAAAAGAAGCGGTGACATTTAGATATTTTAAGAATATAAATGGAATTTTTAAAATCCCACAGCTGGAGAGGGTTTACAGGGATCCATCTAAGTTCCATGGAACCGCCCATAGACTATGGGCTAATCAGATGGATCCACAACCCATTGGGTGGTTCCATGGATCCATGGAACTTCCATGGATCCATGGACCCTTCGATGGATCCGTGGATCCTTATGGTTGATCCATATCAGCATCTCTGACTGTTTCAAGTCCTGTTCCACACCCGGGTGTCGATTTTGACACACACTATATCGTTTGATTTATCTTTTCGAGCACTATCTAATGGTGTAAGAATTGGTCCAAGTTTGGGTCAAAAAATATTTTATTTTTGCTCAAGGTGATTAACCCTAATTTGGTACCAGGGGAATTCCCAACAGTGTTTTCAATCATTGCTTCTACTCCCTTGGTTAGCATTGGGTATTTTGCATTTAAAAACACTTGTCCGAACCTTAACGGGGTCATGGTGAGGTCGGTTAGGTGGTCGACCCCTTCTTGAGAGAGAAACTTCATCAATCCATGTCCGGTGGTCATCACTGTTGAGGGGCGTGACAAAATTCAGGGTCTACACCTCTCTATTGGGAGTGACCCAAAATGCCCTGCCCAGATCCCGGCTCGGGCGAAAGCGATGTGCGCTGGTTGGTATGCAATAAGGAATTAAAGTTGCACCTTTCCTCACAAGGCAACTTTTGGGGGATTGGCAAACACTTGATCCTACAATTGATATTAGAGCAGGTGGTCGCGAGTTCGAGTCTCCCCGATGCCATGGGTGCTCTGTTATTGAGCGTGCATTTGGGGGGGGGGATTGTTGGGAGTGACCCAAAATGCCCTGCCCAGATCCCAGCTCGGGCGGGAGCGATGTGCGCTGGCTGGTATGCAATAAGGAATTAAAGTTGTATCTTCCCTCACAAGGCGTCTTTTAGGGGATTAGCAAGCGTCTATCTCCCAATTGCTTCAACTTGCTAAATCCTTTGCCGATGAATACGTGGCGGCTGGTAAGCCACTTCTTTCGAAAGACTTCAATATTCATATTTTTCACAAACTTCGTTCAGATTTCAAGGACATTGAGCCGACTCCACTTATGTGCTTGTGCAGTCGAATCCCCTCTCCTATTCAGAGCTTCCTGGAATTCTTCCTAGCTATGAGTTTCTTTTGGGGTCCTCCCTTTGCAAGTTAACCATCTTAGATTTTGGTATGCTTATTAATGGTCCTAGTGCCAATATTGCTCAACATCTTGCTCCACCGCCTGCATCCTCTCATCAGCCCTCTGATCAGTGCTATCTCCCCCTAGTCGTGGCTCTTCAAGAGGAGGGCAAAGTCCCTCAAGAGATAGAACCATATAGTTGGTCCGCCTCCACCTGAGTTGGGAGATACTTCGGACTTTACTTTTGAGAAAGGACCATTTTTCCCACTCACCCCTTATTGAGGACGATTTTAGGTATAATTTTCTTCTTTATTTTTTTTATATTTAGCACAATATAGACCATTAAACCAGCATGTTTTAGTATAGAGTAATATGCATGTGTATAGATAATACATAGTTTTCTTTTGATGCATGATATTGAATCATTTGTTAGCCTAGCATGTTGGTATAGGATATGTTACTTTGGGAGAATGTTCGAACTTTAGTACTAGTAGAAATACCAGTTCAACCAGGCGAGATGGATGCGTAATACCTTCCCACCCTCGTAACCTGACCTCTTACCTAGACTCTGACCAATCAAATGAAATCATACGTAGCCCTTTCCATTCACCATGGATGGGGCTACCCCTTTTGGGTCCTAGGCCCTAATCCTATATGGTGACTCCTTTTCTTTTATCATGCTTAGTTAACTCATCCCAAACCCCTATCGTGAAGGGACCTAAAAAATGGACCTGCCCACAGGGCAAAGAAACCGGCCCGCTCTGAGGTCACAGTACCTATAGCCAATTAGACAACTTGATCTCCAAAATTCCTTCCTCCATGGTGTTTTGAATGAGGATCTATACATGGTTCAGCCATAGGGTTTTGAGGATTCATCCAAGGCATCTTATGTTTGCAAGTTGCACTATTCTTTATACGGTTTGAAGCAAGCCCCTAGTGCTTCAACATCTGGCCAAGGAGTTCTCAATCAAGGACTTAAGGCCCTTGCATTTCTTTTTGGCCATTGAGGCCATTCCTCACTCTAAGTGTTAAACCCGTGCCCAAAAATATGGGCTAATTTGAATTTTTGTTGAAGGTTCGGAACCCGAGGTCAAAGCTACTAGTACACTGTGGTGCATCGATCCCATAGTTGAATTTAACAAGGTAGCCCGGTGGGTGAGCACCTACATATCATTAAGAAAGAAAACACCAACTCCTTGTAACCATACAGTTCAGCACCAAATGTATAGCCTAAGGTAGGTATCATCCCTTGATTTCTAGGGCTCTACCCATTATGTCACACCCCTATCCCAGGCTTAGGCCATAAGTACAGTCAAGAGGGTGATTAGGATGACACGTGTCACCCCAATTCCTACCAGGATCAACGACACAGTGTCCCCAGCCATAGTCAACAACCAAGGACCTACCCAAATGATTACATTTGCGAAAACGGAAATAAATATTCCATTCACTGTCAGAGTTAATATGAGCGGAAGCAATATTAAAATATAGCAATTATAATATATTTAGCTGGCTAAATGATACAATAATAGTTTAGAGCTGACTACCAACTGACCATGACGTAACTACTCAAAATAATAGTAAGTTATTACAAAAAGTGTTTATGATGGACACAAAGCCCCAAAAGAATCAAAAGTGGGGACAATCCCCAACCACATCAGTGCCCGTAAGCACAATCATCACAGCGGCAACCGTCGCCATGTTCATCTGACACAAACTCAGGCTCCTCTGCGCCAATGCTATCATACTCCGCTAGCTGAGCTTCTAAGCCCGCCAAGTAACCACCATCTGCATCAAAATCTAAAAAGTTGTGTACACGGGGGGGTTAGCTCTACTAAGTCATGGTATATGCTACTGTGATAACTCGGGAGACACTGAGGGTCACTTATCCTATCGCCCCAGTGAAACCTCAATTATCACGAGGGAGCCTATGCCGGTAGAAGCCATAGACCACCCAGTGGCAGACAAAGATAGCCATCACTACCCTTGACCTGGCCTCTCCCACCTCCACAGGCAACAGGTGCTCAGACTATCCAACACATAAACCCTTGTTGGCAAGGATCGTAGCATAAGGGAGCATAAATCCTAGCCACAGATATACAACATGCAAGTCTTATCGTCCCGAGAAGTATTCCGGGTGCATCAACATCCCATTCCATCTAGTACCCGGGTACCAGCACGGCACAGCGCATATAGACTAGGATGGTAAGCAATGAATATAATAAGAATCTCTGGGGTTCCGACACCGTAACCCAATGTAACGAAGTAAAGTAAACATATCAATATTTCATCAAATCGTATCGAACAAGGTTTTATATGCAAAGATGCTGCATGTTAAGGATGAATGCAAGCATAAATACCATCATGTACTATATAGTTATATAATATATATCAAGCCCAAACATCACCCAAAGCCCACTCACAGTTTGCTTGCTTGTCGTTGGGGGTGTTTGGTAAGGTTTGATTTTGTGCACGCACTCCCGTACAGATTCTGAAGTCTGAGGACGAGTGAGACCAATGTTAGAAGTGTATAAGTGGGTCCCATGAAGGGCCCCAACAACTTATTTGAAGTTTGGGTCAAGACAGCAGGGGCGGATGCAGGAACGGAGGCAGCCAGGTGAGTCTGGTCGTGGATCCGTCCAGGCCAAACCCGAAAAATATATGGAACAGACTCACGGGCGGATGTGGAAAATGGATCCGCTCGTGCATCCATCCAAACCCTAAGACATACCTGAGAGTGAACTGAGCTACGGGCGGATTCACCCAGGGAGTCCGCTCGTGGCTCCGCCCAGGCTAAACAGCTAGGTTATACTGGACGGACTAACCGGCGGAAACATGACAGTGGATCTGCTTGTGGATCAGTCGCCAATCTTTCAAAATCTGTGAGGATCCCTACCTCCAGCCCTTCATCCATGGAACCATAGAGGTCCTAGGGTTGGGGAGGTGAGTCCAAACCTTCGTTGGTGGTCCAATACACATAGTCCATTAAAGAACTTAGAGGATTCAAGGGATTGGATTCATCCCCAAGGTTCTTCCCAAACCTAACTAGGTCTTTAATGCTTGACCAGCATTTAGGTCATCAAGCCATGAAGGCACTAAAGGAAAGGGAATATGAGCCTCAAAGGGAGCATTCAATAGGGATTATTGGGTTTCCATAAGAAACCCCAAGCTTGGAATCGATCCCAAGGGGATCTTCAAACCCAAAAATGGAAAAGAGAGGGAGGTAGATGAGGACATTTACCTCAAGGATGGATTAATGGTCGGCTTCCACCTCCATGGCTCCCTTCAAGCTTCCCTCCACCAAAGCCTTCAATGCTCCAAGTCTCCAACGTTTTGGGTAGGTAGGAGAAGTAAATGAGACTTGAAGGCTAAGCTTTGGTCTTATAACAAATCCCTACTTAAGGGTTTGTTTGGCATGGGCCTTAAGAGTCAAAACTTAATTAAAAGCCCACTAGGCCAATGGGTCCACCTATATGGCATACCCACAAGCCAAGGAGACCAAGGGTGAGGCCAACCTTGTCTAGGTGCCTAGATAGGATGTCCGGGGCACGGGGTGTGGGTCCCATATGAGGAAAACACCCAAAAGCCTTAAACAGCACGGGCGGACTAACGGACGGTAGCAGTCTTTGTGAGTCCGCTTGTACATCCGTTGCTGCTGTAAAGGGTAGGATCCCAAGGAAATTGGTTGGGCTTTGGCCCACACTTCAAGGCCAACAAGGGGAAGGCATACTAACATTCATAAGGGCAGTATCTCACCCCTCAACCGTCACGACGTGTCCTTTGTGATTCTGAAGAGTTTCCCGATCGCGATGCTAAGCTCATCGCCGAAAGAGGTGTCTAGGTGTGGGGACACAGAGAACACCTTCCAGTACTCTTCACTCCGGGGACTCGTACTAGAAGGATGGTCGACGAAGTCACCATCGATAAATCTTCCCCACTGCCAGTTAAAGAACCTCTCCTCCACAGGCAAGCCCGTGAACTGGTCAACTATCTTGTGGCTAGGTTTGACCACAAGTGAAAATAGCTCACCAGCGTACATGGCAGCAGAATCTACACGTCATAAGAGAGAGAAAATATAATTAATAGCAAATCCAGACGCGGATGTAACATCCTCCCCACCTTACAAAAATTTCATCCCCAAAATTTTTCTTACCTTGTAAGAATCCAAGAGAAGGGTACTTTGCTCGCATTTCCACCTCAGCTTCCCAGGACGCTTCTTCTTCTAGGTGGTTACACCACTTCACTTTCACATAGTGAATAGGTCTGTTGCGGAGATTCACCACTTTGTTGTCTAAGATCTTCTCAGGTTGTTCCTTATAAGACATATCCGCTGCCAGCTTTGGTGGTTCCTGGGATAGAACATGACTGGGATCATGCATGTACTTCCACAACATAGACACGTGGAAGATATCGTGCATGCCATCCAAGGATGGTGGGAGCGCTAACCTATAAACCACCGGTCCAATCTTCGTAAGAATTTTGTAGGGCCCAATATATCTCGGGCTTAGCTTGCCCTTCTTACTGAACTGCATCACTCCCTTGGTAGGCGATACCTTGAGAAATACCTTGTCACCAATAAGGAATTCTAGATCCTTCTGCCTTTGGTCTGCATAGCCCTTCTGGCTAGACTGGGCAGCCTTGATTCGCTCACGGATCAAGTCCACCTTCTCACAAGTTGCTTGGATCAATTCCGGCCCAAGGATACGCTGCTCACCTACTTCGTTCCAGTACAATGGAGTATGAAACTTCTTCCCATACTGAGCTTCAAATGGAGCCATTCCAACAGTAGCTTGATAACTTTTGTTGTAGGCAAATTCGATAAGCGAGATGTGCTCATCCCAATTGCCCTGCATATCAATGGCACAAGCTCGAAGCATGTCTTCCAATGTCTGTATTGTCCTCTCCGACTGCCCATCGGTCTGTGGATGGAAGGCAGTGCTAAAACTCAATAGGGTGCCCATAGCTCTCTGGAATCCACCCCAAAACTTGGATGTGAACCTGGGATCCCGATCAGAGATAATGCTAACTGGAACTCTATGTAGCCGAACCACATTATCAATGTACAAGCGGGCCAGCTTATCCATAGAATAAGTGACCTTGATTGGGATGAAATGAGCTATCTTCGTCAATCTATCCACAATAACCTATAGAGCATCAACACCTCTGGGTGTACGAGGTAGTCTAATGACGAAGTCCATGGTGACATGTTCCCACTTCCATTCTGGCACGGGCAATGATTGTAAAGGCCATGGGGTCATTGTCTATCTACCTTCACCTGTTGGCAGGTGAGACACCTAGCTACAAATTTAGCTACATCCCTTTTCATTCTACTCCACCAGTAATGTCCTTTCAGGTCCTTGTACATTTTAGTACTACCTGGGTGAATTGAGTAGGGAGACTCATGTGCTTCTGACAACACTTCCTTCCTTAGCTGATCATCTTTAGGAACACATAGCTGATCTCTAAACATGAGAACGCCGCTATCTGTCAATGTGAAATCCAGATCTCGCTGTGTGTCACCCTGGATAGCTTCAACTATCTCCTGAAAGTGCTCATCTGAAGCCTGAGCTGACTGATCCTTTCCACTAAGGTTGATTGCACAGATAAGGCTGCTAGGGATAGAGTAACACCCTCTACCAACAATTCCAAATCCATCCTTCTAGCTTCTTCAATAAGTTCCTTACTGACAGCCAAGGATGCAATGGATAAGATCTGGGACTTCCGACTAAGAGCGTCCGCCACAACATTTGCCTTACCTGGATGGTAATGGATGGTGCAGTCGTAGTCCTTCATGAGTTCTAACCAACGCCTCTGTCTCATGTTGAGTTCCTTCTAAGTAAAGAAATATTTGAGGCTCTTATGGTCATTGTAGATCTCACTCCTCTCCATACAGATAGTGTCCCTAGATCTTCAGGGCAAAGACCATAGCCGCCAACTCTAAGTGGTGAGTTGGGTAGTTCCTCTCATAATCCTTCAGCTGACGAGAAGCGTAGGCTACCACTTTTTCATCCTGCAGCAAAACACAACCGAGGCCCATTTTTGAAGCATCACAATAAACTACCATCCCTCCTGTACCATTTGGAATGGTAAGTACCAGAGTCGATATCAGCTGTTGCTTCAATTCCTGAAAGTTTTTCTCACAGTCATCTGACCACTCGAACTTCATGCCCTTTCGGGTCAGTCGAGTCATAGGAGTGGAGATCTTTGAAAATTTCTCAATAAATCTCCTATAATAGCCGGTTAGACCGAGGAAACTATGAATATCTGCTACATTCTTGGGTGTCTCCCAGTCAACTACTGACTGTACTTTATCGAGGTCAACTTCAATACCCTTCGCAGAAACCAAATGACTTTGGAAAGCCACTTGCTATAACCAGAAATCGCACTTGCTGAACTTAGCATATAGTTGCTTTTCACTCAAGAGTAGCACAAAGCGAAGGTGGTCAGCATGTTCTTCTTCGCTCTTGGAGTAGACTAGGATGTCATCAATAAATATAATAACGTACTTATCCAGCACGTCGTGAAACACCTGTTCATTAATTCCATAAAGCTGCCGGGGCATTGGTCAGCCCAAAGGACATAACCAGAAACTCGTAGTGTTCATATCGCGTTCTAAACGCGGTCTTGCTGATGTCACTACCTCTGATCTTCAACTGATGATACCCTGAGCAGAGATTAATCTTGGAAAATACCCTTACGTCTTGCAATTGGTCAAATAGATCATCGATCCTAGGCAGTGGGTACCGATTCTTGATCGTAAGCTTGTTGAGTTCACGGTAGTCAATACACATACACATACTACCATCCTTCTTCTTTACAAACAAAATAGGTGTACCCCACGGGGAAACACTTGGCCTGATGAAGCCCTTCTTCAATAAATCATTAAGCTACTCTTGAAGTTCTTTTAATTCTAATGGGGCCATCCTGTATGGGGCCTTGGACACTGGAGCAGCATCGGGCACCAAGTCAATCATAAATTATGTTTCTCGATCCGGTGGTAACCATTTGAGGTCTTCCGGAAAGACATCAGAAAAATCTCTTACTACACTTATCTCTTCCATAGGTGTAACCTTGGCTTCGGTGTCCAGCACGGAGGCTAAGTAACATTGACAACCTTGTGCTAAGAGCTTCTGAACTTGGAGAGCTGAAATAATTATCTTTCTAGGCATTTTACTTTTGTTGCCCTTGAACACAAATTCATTGTCTTCTCCTGACTTGAAGAGTATCTTCCTCTCTACACAAATTAGGCTAGCTTCGTGAGTGGACAACCAATCCATTCCCAGAATGGTATCAAAGTCCCTCATATCTAGGATTATCAAACTGGCCTCCAGTCTATGGCCGCTCACTCGAACAGGGCAAGAGTTGAAGGCTTAGTCAAGCTCGACCTTGCTTCCAGTCGGTGTACAAACTATCAGCTTTTGTTCCATACTGGTCGGTTCAATTGGTAATTTCTCGACAAAGGAAGGTGATATAAAGGAGTGCGACGTTCCCGAGTCAAATAACATGTATGCAGGTAAGGAGCACACAGAAATCATGCCTGACAAACACCGAATAGCCAAACAAGATAAACTCAACATAAAGAATTTTTACTAAGGTAGTTGAGTACAATACCTGTGATGACACCAGGGTCAGACTGGGCTTCTTCATGAGTGACAGAATAAGCTCGCCCCTGAGTCTTGCTTGCATGAGGAGAAATAAGTGGACGAACAACAGTCTTTGCTTGGGGCGCCTTAGAAGTCACAACTGGCCATGAACCTGGCTACCGAGGTTGTGGACAGTCCTTAACCATGTGGCCGGACTCCTTGCAATTATAGCAAACAAGAGTCTGGGTCCCATAATAAGGAGCAGATGTAGCTTTAGGCACTTGGGCCACATCAGGCCTACGGGACTGAATCGGAGCTACATTGGTGTAGGCCCCTCTCCTCTGGAACTTGTTAGGTCCCCTAGAGTCATGAGATGGCATTGGCCTCTTGCCCTCTTGTATTGCCCTATAGTGCTCCCTCTGCTGATCTTCTATCAACTTGGCGGCTTTGACCACTTCTGCATAGGTGGGGTACTTGTGTAGTACCACAGAAGTACTTAGGCTGGCCCTAAGTCCCCTTTTAAACCTTCTTGCTTTCACGTCCTCAGTCTTCAAGTGTGTCAGAGCAAAGTAAAAATACTCCTCAAAGATCTATTGATATTCAAGGAACGACTTGGATCCCTGATTGAGGCTCATGAATTCAATTTTTTTTCTTCTCTCAAAAATTTCCTTGGGAAGTAATTCTCAAGAAAGGCCTCTGTAAACTGAGCCCAAGTTGCATTTGGGTGCTCGGCCCAAAAATGTTCCTTTGAGGAACACCACCATGCATCAGCATCACCTCGAAGTTGGAAAGTGGCACATCGAATCTTCTCAAGATCACTACACGGTAGTACCTCAAAGATCCTTTCGAGATCCCGTATCCAGGTAGCCGGGAACATAGAGTCATGGATCGACTTATAGAAAGTAGGTGGACAGTACTTTTGGAACTTCTGATAAAGTTTGGAGGCATCGGCCCATTCTAACACCACATTTCGGACTGGTAAGGCAGCCGGAGCAGGAGGAGGTGGATTCTAGAGCACTTGCACTACAGGAACTTCATTTGCAGCTGGCCCACCAGGAGGAATGATAGGAGTGGTATTAGCTGTGGAATTAGGGACTTCGTGCATCGGAGGTGGCACTCTTGGTCCTTCCCGACCAACATTCTGAAGCTGGGCAGTCACATTCTGCATAAAAGTGCACTGCTCATTCTGGGATTCCCGGTGTTCCCTTTGCATGTCATGGAGAATGTTCCCTAAGAGTGTGGCAACATCTGCATTAGTGCTCACTGGAGGCGGTGTAGGCTAACCATCCTCATAAACATCACCGGCGTCATCCCTAGGGGGGGAAAGATTCCGGTTGCGAGTATTGACCATGATTTAGCACCTGATATGAATGAGATGCCTCACATGTTAGCACAAGGACAAGGGAAATAAATGCAAGGTAAGGGACCTTAAGGGAAGCAAGCATAAAATCTTCTATAAGGTGTGTGTAACAACACACAAGAGAAGCTAGGGGCCCTAAGAGTGAGGCTGGATTAAAAATATAGACCAATACCCCTTTAGAACACGGGCGGATTCACGGGCGGATCTTATCTTCTGAGTTTGTTTGTGACTCTGTCGCTAAAATTAGGCTAGGCGGACTAACGGACGGATGTGCAACGTGAGTCCATTCATTCATCTGTTCTCAGGGTGTTCATTTTGGCCCAAAAGACTGAGCCGAGCGGATCTACGGACGGATCCTTGGATCATGGTTCCGTTCGTTCGTCCGCGTAGTTCAACAAACGAAAGGTCAGGGTTTTTATACTCAGCGGATTCACGGGCGGATTCACGATAGTGAGTCCGGTCGTGCGTCTGCTCGAAAAATTTCAATAAGAATACTAACCGCGCCTTTCCCTTTCATTTTGGGTTGGTTAGGGGAGGCGGAGACATAAAGCAAGAGAAGCTTTCACTTCGTCCGCTCAAGATTCCTAGCCCTAAGGTCGTGGATTTGAACCTCTTCAACCTCAAGTTCAACTTCCCATTTCAAGGTATGAGATCCCATCCCCTATTTGGTTTCTTGGATTTGTTCTTCACCTTTCTCTAGGGTTTTTAGTTAGGTTTTTCTTCCCTTTTTCCATAGTATTGTGTTTGATTACTTAAAGAATGTTGAAATCTTGTGTTTCTTGTTTCCCTAAGTTCCAATCCATTTTTGAATATGTTCAACCATATATACACCCATCGATTAGGGCTAGGGTTGGTTAAACCCTTGCCAAAACCAAAAGTTCTTCACTGTTTTGGTTATTTAGTCTTATGACATGGAATGCATTGCTTATTCTCCCCACCTTACATGAGTTGGTTGTAAATTTTTAATGTACTATTACTTGTTTAGCATCATTGTCAATGCCCTAAAGGGAGATTTGCAAGAATTCCCAAGTTTTGTCATTTGAGAAGGAATTTATTTGATGCTTTGGGGTATGCTTCACTCTTCTTTGGATTTCTCTTACAAGCATGGTGCTTGCACAATTTGTCGTTCAATTCCTTGTTATCATATCAAATTTTATAGAGGTTTATTGGAATTTTTCTTCCTTAACCTGAGTTCAAGAGAACCATTGTTCCATAAATTTTCTTTTAATGTCTTAGTGAATGTGAATCAATTATTTGCTGTGTTTCTGTCTTATTGTCCATATATATATATATATATATATATATATATATATTTAAAATTTGAGTGATTAAACACTTACATTGCCTCCTTTGTTGCATTGGTTGTGTGTAGGTTATTAAGATGAAAAGATGGCTCCCAGAACTAGGGGAAACAAGGCTCCTGCAGCAGCCGCAGCACCAGTTCCTGCCCTAGTTCGCTTTGATGCCAACTTCTTTGTTGAGGAAAACACCTCATACACTCCATGCTATGTTTTGATGATAACAAATAAAACCTCTCTTAGACTAACATTTGTGTAAGATGTTTAGATGAGAGCGTAGCACCAAGTAAGGGGGAGAGTATACAAAAGCATATACAAGAGTGTACGCAAAAACGTACAAGAATAATGCTCAAGGTGATTCCAAAGTTGTGAAATTCAACAAGTCAAACTTCGAAGACTAAAGAGCGTGTTAAAGATTGAAGACAATATTGAAGACTTTGTAATCAAGTTTTTGTATTGATATGGTCACAATTGATGTAATGCACACACACACACGCATACATCCACTTAGAATGTCCTTAGGAGGTAATTTGACCCGTTAGACACTTGACCATTTGTGTTTGGAACTCCCCAAACCATTCCCTTAGTGGAATTGAAGAATCTCCACTGAAATTGCCTAATCCGGCATACCGGTTCCCAATCCGGCATACCGGATCAATGGGAGTCTCAGGGAAATGGCCACAGTAACCCTTCGAAGTGCGTTGGATAATGATCCAGCATACCGGATCCTTTTTTGCCTTTGTTTTACACTGATCCGGCATACCGGATCCTTAAATTACTGTTAGTTTTTTACTATTATTTCCCTGTTCAATAAGGAAATTAGGTAATCCGACATACCGGATTATATATGGCTTTTGGAATCCAATTTTAATTTAGATTCTTAATTAATTGAAGCCATCTAGCCTATAAATACCCACTTGTTTTTTTAGAAAAGGAAACCCAATGGAAAGAATATTCCATATTCACCCAAGATTGGATTTCCCTAGCAATCCATGTCTTTCCTATTTAGAGAAAGATTGGTTGGGAGATAATTGAGTCACTTTTAGTAACTCAATATATCTATCCCATGTGAGCTAATATTTTTGGGGATTTTGTGAGACAAATATATATATTTGTGGAATCACAAAATCACACACAATTAAGCATACACACAAACCCAAAAATCGTTGGAGCTCTCTCCCCTCCCAAATCCGTTTTTCTCCCTTCTCTCTTCTTTGGTGTTTGATCCTAGAAGACATCAAGGTGGTAGTTCCTTGGTGGTGTGGAGGAGACATAAAGCTTGACCGTGGTGGGAACACAAAGCTTGTGTGGTGCGTGGAACGATTGAGAAAGGGCTATCATCGGTTGGAGGTCTTGTGCTTGTGAGGCTTAGGTAATAATCGATGCCTGCTGCGTTCTTCATTTTGAATGACCTCTCCATCGATACTGTGATCCTATTTACGCTTCCGTTGCGATCGCACTTGTGATGCCTTTCAGTGGCATCAGAGCCTCTTTATCGATGGGGTTGTTTTCAATTTTATTTGTTCATTATGATGTGATGCTCTTAATTTTTATTCAGTCATTTATAAATAAAAAATAAAAAAAAATTTGGGGATTGAGATGCATGGGAATGAGGGGCCGCGGGCTTGTTGCCTGCGCGCCCCGCCCACCTCATGCACCCCAACCCTCCCCTCTCTTGCCGCGGCCTGCTCCCCCCCTTGTGCACACTATGGCTGCCTGCCACATGCGCGGTTCGGCAGCCCTGCCGTGTGTGGTGATGCATTTGTGCCTTTGTGCACTTTATGTATGTGATCTTCCCATGTTTATATGTTTTGATTTGGCTATTTTATGTAGCAGTTTTTCAAAAAAAAAAATTCTGGTTTGCTTTATTGGGAAGATCTCTTGGAGAAGATGGGTGGAAAGATTCTCACTCACCCACCTTCCCTATGTGCATAATGGCTTATGATATTTTTATGGATTAATAATTTTATTATAAGCATGTATGTGATGGCTTTGTGGGGGCATGTGTCATGACCATTATGACATAAGATGTCATGGCAATGGCTATGTGATGTACGTGATCATAGTGACATTGGATTGTCATGGTAATGGTCATGTAATGCACATAACCATTATGTCATAAGTTGTCATGGTAATGGTTGTATGATAGATGCATTGGATGCACATGACCATTATGGCTTGAATTGCCATGGTAATGATGTTTTATGTGTTTTTGGGCAATTTTCACATAATTGTTAGAATATTAATTTTTTAGCATCATATGTGTAATGAGGACCATGGTTATGGGATGTAAAAATTACATGCATTAGATGTATGTGTGTGCTAGGCATGGCATGGTTGTGATTTTAAACGTAATTTCCTTTATTACTCTCCAGGCAATCCAATTTTGGTGGACTGGTTTCCTGTTATGTAATTTTATTTATTTGGAAAGGGTTGTAATATATTTAGCTTTGTTTAAAAATATTTATTGTAACCTCGTGGATTGTGGATCATGGATCATGGATCCTAGATCATGGATCTTGGATCATGGATCGTGGATCATGGATCAGGGATCTTGTCGGTTTGTTGGAGAGAAGATTGAAGGAAGGACTTGCTCACCTGAAGTGTCCTTATTTATTGCAGTTTTGGAATTTTCCTGTAATAGTTATTGCATATGCATTATCACATTATATTTGCTATATGTGGGAGCAACATATGAGGTTATGATTGCTCCCATCCATTTTTAGTCAAAGTGAGTTCGTCTTAGTCATGAACTCATGTTGATTAAAAATGCTATCCCATAACCATTGGTGTATATGTGTTTATAGTTTTCCTTGGATGGATGTGCTATTTTGGCTATACATTGGATGTATGCTTGTGGTTTATATGCGTTCCCGTTTACCCTCATTATAATACAAGTGTGATATGGGAAATCCTGGTTGGTGGGATTCTCATGGCCTCCCTTAGTTGGTGAGTGTAGAAATGTCATTGATCCACCCTTGTAGATGCCGATAGGATAATATTTGGGTGAATTGGTGAAATTGTCTGCACTCATCTCACATGTGATAGGTAGAGAATATGGTCGGTGGTATGTGTTCTATGATAATAGGCATTAAGCCACAAACACCATAGTTCCCTCCAAAATTAAGGGTAAACACTTGACTTGAGTGTGTGTCAACCGATAGGAATGGGCATGACAGTCAGGTGGCCAAATACATTGGAAGTCTAAGTGACGAACAGAATAGTCCACCCAACCAAGATGCGAATGATGAACACCGATAGACTAAGTCAGGAGCATGAGGGTTGGTCGTTTCCAATTCATGCCCTACAAGCTAGAGGGAAGCTTGGGGTGTGATTGACCATTGATTGTTCTTACCCCAGTTATTTCAATGATTGTAGATCATGCTAATTAATAATTTTTATACATCATGTAGATTTTAAAAATGTCAACCCAAATGAACTATGCTGCCCTTATCAAAGACCATGTTTTGACTGGCCCTAACTATGTTGGCTGGAGGAGGAACATCAAATTACTCCTGTTTGCAGAAGGTCTAATGTCTGTCCTGGACGAAGATGAGCCTGAATTCCCTAATGAGGAGAACCCTGATTCTAAGCCTGCCTATGAGTTGTTTTGACAGAAAAACTCTAAGGCAAAACTCCTCGTGTTGAGTTCTCTGGAGAAGACCATCGTTGATTCGATCAAAGATCTGTACTTGACCAAGGATATGATGGAGGAGTTGAAGGAGATGTATGGGAGGGAAGAACGTCATGCCCATCATCAACTGGTGACACTCCTCCATGGCACGAAGATGGCTTAAGGTACTCTGGTTATTGACCATGTCATGAAACTAAGGAACATGTTCCTGGATCTGGAGAACCTTGGGACTTCATTCAAGCTGAATTATAAGACGGATGTCATCTTCCACTCATTGCCTCAGGACATCTACGGATCTTTTATTGTCAATTACAATATGAATAAACTTTCCGTGGAACTCCCTGAGCTGGGCAACATGTTGCAAGAGGTGGAAGCTGCATCCAAGAAGCAGAAAGTGGAGGTCTTGACTACAGAGGACAAGTCTTCTTCCTCAAAGCCCAAGGGCAAGAAGAAGAAGAAGAAGGCTAACAAGGGCAAAAACCCTAAGGTTGGCGATAAGGGAATTCAGAAGAACAAGAGCAAGGGGACTTGTTTCTATTGTAAGAAGGACGGACATTGGAAGAAGGAATGTCGTGCTTTCCTGGCTGCTCAAAAAAAGAAGCAGGAGAAACAGGAAGAAGGTATTTCTGAAACCTTGGTCCTTTATGAGTCTAATTTATCAGAGGAACCTACTAACACATGGTTGGTGGACTCGGAGTCTGCCACCCATATTTGCAACTTATTGCAGGGGTTCAAGCTGACAAGAAGACTGAGTAAGGATGAAGTTTGGTTGTGAACGGGTACGGGTGCTGAGGCCGTTGCTGAGGCCGTTGGAGATTTTACTTTAGTTTTTGATAATAGTACTTTAGTTTTGAGAGATTGTTTTTATGTTCCTCATTTTAGGAGGAATATTGTTTTTGTTAGTAGGCTTGTTTTGGATGGTTATACTTTCCTTTTTGGTAATAAGTTAACTATTCAGTTGAACAATTCTTTTATTGCTTCTGGCCTACTGGATAACGGATTGTATCTCTTAAAATTGGTATTAGAGGTTAATGAGATCTCCAATAATTCTTTAAAAAGAAAATCAGCCCAAGATAATTCTACATACCTTTGGCACTTGAGGTTAGGTCATATTGGAGTAGAAAGGATAAACAGGTTGGTGAAGGATGCGCCGTTGGATTCATTGAAGGTAGAACCTGACCCAACCTGTGAGTCGTGTCTACAAGGAAAAATGACCAAGAAACCCTTCTCTAACAAGGGAAGAAGAGCCGAAGTAGTGTTAGAATTGATACACGCAGATGTATGTGGACCCATCAATGTTCAGGCGAGGTATGGTTACGAATACTTCGTGACCTTCACTGATGATTACTCTCGTTATGGTTATATTTACTTGATGCACAGCAAGTCGAAAACCTTTGATAAATTAAAGGAATTTCGAGCGGAGGTTGAAAAATAGTTGGGTAATTGCATCAAATGCCTTCGATCTGATCGAGGAGGAGAGTACTTATCAGATGAGTTCAGGGACTATCTGAAACAAGCTGGGATCATAACCCAGTTGACAGCCCCGGGAACACCTCAACAGAACGGAGTTTCAGAAAGGAGGAACCGAACCTTGTTGGACATGGTTCGGTCCATGTTGGGTTATTCGGAACTGCCATTGAGTTTTTAGGGTTTCGCACTGGAAACTGCCATCTATATACTGAATAGGGTACCAACAAAGTCTGTGACCAGAACACCTTTTGAGTTGTGGTATCGGCGTAAGCCTAGTCTTCAACATCTTAAGGTGTGGAGTTGTATAGCACATGTAAGGAAACAACAGACAGATAAGTTGGAATCCCGAACAGATAGATGCTATTTCTTAGGATACCCTAAGACTACAATAGGCTACTACTTCTATGACCCTGTTAATCAGAAAGTCATAGTTAGTAAGCATGCGACATTTCTTGAGGATGACACGATCTCACCGAGATTAGATCCAGTGGTCATTAAAGAAATAACTGATGACCAAGTACCCTCTGCGCCGACAGAGGTTCCAGTTGACGTACCCACAGTTGAGCAACAGCCTCAAGAGCCTAGGAGGAGTGGGAGGTCTATCAGACCACCAACTCGTTTGAACCTTCTCACTGAGGAGGATCAAAAGGTGGAAGAATTCCACATGGTGTCTGATTGTTCAGACATAGATCCTTATACTTACGTTGAGGCTCTTAAGGACGTTGACCTCGGTGAAATGGCAGGAAGCTATGCGCAGTGAAATAGATTCCATGGATTCTAACCATGTCTGGACTCTTGAAGATCTGTCAGTTGGGGTAAAACCCATAGGGTGTAAATGGATCTACAAGGGGAAGAGAGGTGTGGATGGAAAGGTGGAACGTTTCAAGGCAAGACTGGTGGCGAAGGGATGCACCCAGAAAGAGGGTGTTGACTATGATGAAACCTTCTCACCTGTAGCGATAATTAAATCCATTCGGATTCTATTGTCGATTTTTGCATACCATGACTATGAAATCTGGCAGATGGATGTACAGACCGCTTTCCTTAATGGATATCTTGATGAGGTCATATACATGAATCAACAAGAGGGTTATGTCTCTCCAGGAGAGGAAAACAAGGTATGCAGGTTGTTGAGGTCTATTTATGGACTAAAACAAGCTTCCAGATCATGGAACATTCGTTTTGATCAAACTATCAAGGATTTTGAGTTTGAACAAAACATTGATGAGCCATGTGTGTATAAGAAAGTCTATGGGAGTGCCATCTGTTTCCTAATTCTATATGTGGATGATATATTGCTCATTGGGAATGATGTGGAGTTACTTTCATCTGTAAAGATGTGGTTATCCAAAACATTCTCAATGAAGGATCTGGATGAAGCCAGCTACATCCTAGGAATTAAGCTTGTGAGAGATCGCAAGAAGAGGATGTTGGGATTATCACAATCCACCTACATTGACAAAGTGCTTAAGAGGTTCAACATGCAGGATTCGAAGAGAGGTAGTGTGCCTCTCAGACATGGAATCGGTTTATCCAAGTCACAAAGTCCTCAAACTCCTGAGGAAATTGAGACTATGAAGAGAGTTGCTTATGCTTCGGCAGTAGGAAGTCTGATATATGCTGTGGTGTGTACCAGGCCAGATATTTGTCATGCCATAGGGATTGTGAGTCGATATCAATCCAATCCAGGACAGGAACATTGGACAGCTGTCAAGGGGATCCTCAAGTACTTAAGGAGGACCAAAGATTACTTCCTTGTTTATGGTTGTGATCAGTTGTCAGTGGTTGGATATACGGATTCAGATTTCCAAACTGACAAGGATGACAGAAAGTCTACCTCTGGGATGGTTTTTATGATTGGTGGGGGTGCAGTAATTTGGAAGAGTGCCAAACAGAAGTCAACAGCCGACTCCACAACTGAACCTGAGTACTTGGCAGCTAGTGAAGCAGCCAAGGAAGGTGTTTGGCTCAAGAAATTCTTGACAGACCTAGGGGTGGTGCCTGAGCTAGTGGAGCGACCCATACAACTGTTATGTGACAACAGGGGAGCTATAGCACAAGCGAAGGAACTAAGAGCTCATCAGAGGAACAAGTATGTGGAGCGGAAATATCACTTGATCCATGAGATTATTCAGCGTGGCGATATAGCCATAGCTAAGGTTGACACTGCAGATAATCGATCTGACCCCATGACCAAGGTGTTGCCTCCTAGTGTTTTTGAGAAACATATTGGGAATATGGGGGTGAAGTCCATGGGTGACTGGCACTGATGTACAAAACTCCTTCTATTTGAATGATAAATTCTTGTTTTGATTAACATGATCAGTTGTTGAGCTCAGTTGTAGTCCTTAGGTATTTATACCTAAAACTGTTCACCACTGGGGTTGGGACTGGACATCCCTTCCGGCATGGTGGTCACATTGTGTGTGCTTAGGGAGGTTGCTTTTCCAAGACACAAATGTGAGTATACATATGGTGTGTACATTGGACTGGATCATTGAGAATTTCACATGTGATGTACTGTCAGTTTATAAAGAAAATGAGATTCTCTTAAGTAGTTCGTGATTGGTCCCTTGACTTAAGGGGTCCTTATCGACGCATTCATATGTTGAGAGTTTTGGTGTACCAACGGTTGATGCCTCTCTCTGACTATATATCGGTGCGCTGGATTCTCAGTGTCTGATTGTATTAGAAAGAGATGCCCAACATGGAAACCACAGTCCATACGTTCGGATTATGTTGAGAAGAGTATTCTATACAGGATTGGACCCAAATCTGGATCCGGTAGCATCTTCAAAATATTTTTGAAATGTTTTTAGTTACATATATAAAACATGATCTATTTTCTTGAACATTTGGTTTGAAATGTTTTCTGTTGGTCCAATCAAGGTAATTGAATCTCTCGATCGACGTAACAGTTCATTGAGGATTGACAATCTCGTACACATGCCTTATATTGAACCATGCAACATTGTTATATGGGGGACTGATGTGTGTTTTAACTACTTACCTTGGGCGTAGGTTATTACATCTGCTTAGCATCTTCGATGGCCTTTTCTTAGAAGCTAAGTGGTATCCCATTGCGATCCTACCCCTTTCCTTTCGGTTCCATTCACCTACGCGGTAATGGTTGATCGTGATTTCCTTTTCATTCACCTACGCGGTAATGGAATCACAAAATCACACACAATTAAGCATATACACAAACCCAAAAATCGTTGGAGCTCTCTCCCCTCCCAAATCCGTTTTTCTCCCTTCTCTCTTCTTTGGTGTTTGATCCTAGAAGACATCAAGGTTGTGGTTCCTTGGTGGTGTGGAGGAGACATAAAGCTTGACCGTGGTGGGAACGCAAAGCTTGCGTGGTGCGTGGAACGATTGAGAAAGGGTTATCATCAGTTGGAGGTCTTGCGCTTGTGAGGCTTAGGTAATAATCGATGCCTGCTTCGTTCTTCATTTTGAATGACCTCTCCATCGATACTGTGATCCTATTTACGCTTCCGTTGCGATCGCACTTGCGATGCCTTTCATGTTTAAGGCTCTAAACACCACTACTAATCACAATCAAGAGCCTTCAAGAACAAGTCACTCTCAAGTGAGAATTTAAGCACCAATCCAAGGCATTCAATCTCACTCAGCTTCCTTCATTCATATTTGCATTAAAAGTTTCATAGTTTTTGAAAGGTAGCACATCTTTACTAAGGTTTGAGGTAATTCTAAACTCCTTAGTACCACTTTTACTTTACATAAGTAGGTTGAGTTCTCTTGCTCGAAATCAAGAATAAGTTGAGTCCTCTTGCTCATTAACTCAAGATTAGTTGGTATTGAGTCTTCTTGCTCATTTCTCAAGAGTTGTACGAGTCCTCTTGCTCTTACTCAAGATTTGATATAGTAAAATTTTCTCTAAGGTGAGAGGAGTGGACGTAGGCAAGTGTTGGCCGAACCACTATAAATCTCTTGTGTCACTCTTTGATTTATTGTTGGTTTATTGCTTGCCTTTACTTGGTTATTTTTGCATAAATTTTTATTTTTCCAACCTTCACCTACTCACCCCCTATAGGTGATTTCACATCTGGTATCAGAGCGGGAGCTCAAGACCGTGATTTTTATAATCCAACTAAGAATATTAAGACCATGGAATCCTTTGCTAATCGCAAGATTGAAGTATATAATATTACCCGACCTCCCTTCTTTGAAGGTGAAGGATTATCCTATTGGAAGAATCGATTCAAGAACTTCGTGTGTGCCAATAACATTGACGCATGGGAAGTAATTGAAAATGGACCAAATACCATAGACAAGCCCAAAGAAGAATGGACCCCAGCTGAAAAAGCTAAGATTCAACTCAATTTTGTTGCTATAAGTTATATTCAATGTGCTATAGGAGAAAAGGAGTACAATAAAACTTGCATGTATGACTCCGCTAAGGAGAGGTTTGATAAGCTTATTGTTACCTATGAAGGTACTTCTGAAGTCAAGCAATCTAAGATTGATATGCTAGTAAATGAGTATGAGCTATTTAAAATGAAAAATGATGAAGACATATATGCTATGTTTACTCGATTTACTAGCATTGTGAACAAGCTGAAAGGTTTAGGAAAAGTTTACTCCAATGGTGAAAATGTGCAAAAGATTTGAGATCTCTCTCAAAAGAATGGAGACCCAAAACTACTACAATCAAAGAATCCAAAGACATCGACAAACTAAGTCTAGATGAGCTGTTAGGATCACTACAAACTCATGAGATGGAACTCAAACAAGACACCAAGGAGGATGATTCGAAAGAACCAAAGAAGAAGGTTGTAGCATTCAAGACATGTGACATTAGCTATGATGAAAAAGAATTATCTGATGACGAAATTGCTTATCTATCCAAAAAATTCTCTAAATTCTTGAAGAACAAAGGAAAAGCTACTTTCAACAAGAAGAGATTTTCAAGGGATCAAAAAGATAAAAATACTTCTAAAAAAACTAATGATTCCTCTTCAAAAGAGATTGTATGCTATGAATGTAGGAAACCAAGACATGACAGAGGAGATTGTCCAAAGATAAAGAAATACAAAAAGGCCTACAAAGCTGAACATTCTTTTGATTCAAGTGATAAAAAAGATGAGGATGAATCATCTCAAGAAGAAGAAGAACAAATTAATCTGGCACTCATGGCTACTGAAGATGAAGAAACTCAAAATGAGGTAATCCCTACTTCTCTATCTCATAAAGATAAGGACTTTTTAGAATTAGAAGAAGCTTTTGAAGACCTATACCAAAGTAGCATGGAGCTAGCCACTACAAAAAAGAATCTCTTGAAAGAGATAAATGTCCTTAAAGACCAAAACACAACTCTAACTTCCCAAGTTAACATCTTGGAAGAAGAAAAAGATAAATTGTGTAAAGCCTTAAAATCCTTTACTAACGGAAAAAGGACTCTTGACATCTTACTTGGAAATGCCTCTAAAGCACCTCTCAACAAGGAAGGGGTAAGCTATTATGTGAACAAAGGTTCAAATCAATCAAAAGAGCTAAGTTCAAGTAAAATGGCAAGTAAGAAAGTAAAGAAGAAGTTTTGTAATTATTGTAAAAAGAAAGGTCATTCTATTAAAGAGTGTTATTTGAGAAAGAAAAGCCCTCAATTTAGCAAATCCAATCCCAAAAGGAAGAATCCATATATTCCAAAAACTGTTGTATGCAATAACTGCAACAAGAAGGGACACACTATTTGGGAATGCTTTCACATAAATAAACCTTTTCACCATCCTAGAAGACCCTTCAATGGTCAAACTCCTAAAAGATCTTTCAATGGTCAAAACTGGAGAAATCCACCTAAAGTGCAAAGACCACCCAAGAACCAAGGTTCATATAGAGTATCCCAAAACCAAAGACCTTGGAACCCCCAATCATACCCAATTTGGTATGGAAACCAAAAGGCAAATGGTAACCAATTGGTTTGGAGACCAAAGGAAAGGTATGATACTAACAATGACGGACCCAACATACAATGGGGACCAAAGTTTTATTAAGTACTTCTGTTTTGTAGGACTTGAGCAACTTGGAATGGTACATCAATAGTAGTTGCTCAAAGCACATGACATCCAACGCAAAGGTATTTTCGGAGCTCAAAAAGCAAAAAGGGGGATGGGTATCTTTTGGAGACAATAGCAAAGGAAGAATTATTGAAAACGGATCCATAAAGTTTGGAGGTACAATTATTTTCAACATTAGTTCAGTTGAAAATCTTAAGTATAATTTACTTAGTGTGAGTCAACTATGTAACAATGGTTATGTTGTTAATTTCAATGCCTCTAAATGTGAGATCAAGGACTCTAACGAAAATATTATCCTTCAAGGAAGTAGAAAGAACAATGTTTATACTTGTGTATTTGGTATAAATTCTCTCAATGCATGTCTCTTTTCTAAATCTGATGATACAACCTTATGGCATAGGAAATTGGGACATATTAATCCTAAGATTATTAAATCCCTCTTTTCTAAGAACTTTGTGAGAAATCTACCTAAGTTGAAATTTAATAAGCAATACTCTTGTGGAGCATGTCAGAGAAGTAAACTTACAAAGGTAGCTCACAAAGCCATTAATTCTGTTGCTACTTCTTGACCTTTTTGGACCAATTCAAACCACTAGTCTGGGAGAAAAGAAGTATACTTTCGTTATTGTAGATGACTACTTCCGTTTCACTTGGACCCTTTTCCTCAAGCATAAGAATGATGCATTTGAGGAGTTTGTATCTCTTTGTAAGAGAATACAAAATCAGAATGGTTACTTGATCACCTCTATAAAAAATGACCATGGTGGTGAATTTGATAACATAGATGAATTTGATGAGTTTTGTCGAAAACAAGGTATAACTCATAACTTTTCAGCCCCTAGAACACCACAATCAAATGACGTGGTTGAAAGGAAAAACAGAACTATCCAAGAAACTGCAAGGACAATGCTCAATGAGTACTCTTTGCCAAAGTATTTTTGGGCTGAAACTGTTCACATGGCTTGTTATTTGTTAAACCGGGTTTTGATAAGACCTATCTTGTTAAAGATCCCCTATGAACTTTTCCATAATAAGCTTCCTAAAGTTGATTACTTTAAAGTGTTTGGTTGTACATGTTTTATTCTTAACACTAAAGACAACTTAGGAAAGTTTGAAGAAAAGGCCGATGATGGTATTTTTCTAGGCTACTCCACAAATAGTAGAACTTATAGAGTTTTTAATAAAAGAACTCTAGTTGTGGAAGAGTCTATGAACATAAAGTTTGATGAATCCATGGCCAAGGACAAGTACAAAGACTTAGAAGAAGATGATGAGGATGAAGTACTTGAGATTAGGAAAAGAATGAAAAATATCTCTTTCGAAGAACCTAATAATCAAGTACATCAACTTCCTAAAGAGATTAAGACTGTTAAAGACCATCCACTTGACCTTGTCATTGGAAACCTTGATAAAGGTATACAAACTAGGAGTAAAATCCAAAATGTTTGTTTAAATGTAGCTTTCATATCTACCATTGAAACCAAGAATGTAAAGGAAGCCCTTTTGGATAGTGATTGGATAATTGCTATGCAAGAAGAGCTTAATCAATTTGAAAGAAATCAAGTTTGGGACTTAGTGCCAAAACCCTCTAACACCAAAATTATTGGGACTAGATGGGTATTTAGGAATAAACTTGATGAAGATGGTAATATAACTAGAACCAAAGCTAGGCTGGTTGCTCAAGGATATAACCAACAGAAAGGTATTGACTTTGATGAATCATATGCACTTGTAGCTAGACTTGAGTCAATTAGAATGTTGTTTGCTTTTGCCTGTCATAAGAATTTCAGGTTACACCAAATGGACGTCAAAAGCGCATTATTGAATGGCTACATAAATGAAGAAGTCTATGTCATTCAACCGCCTGGATTTGAAGATTTACAATACCCTGACCATGTATACAAGCTGAAGAAGGCCTTGTATGGCTTAAAACAAGCCCCAAGAGCATGGTACAACAGACTGAGTAAGTTCCTAGTCAATACTGGATTCTCAATGGGTAAGATAGATACTACTATGTTTGTTAAGCATGATAAGAATGATTTAATTATAGTTCAAATCTATGTCGATGATATTATTTTTGGCTCTACAAATGAATCACTTTGCCATGAATTTTAGTAAATGTATGAGTAATGAATTTGAGATGAGTCTAATGGGAGAATTGAACTTCTTTCTAGGACTCCAAATTAAACAGACCTCTAATGGGATTTTTCATCAGTCAAACAAAGTATCTTAAAGAATTATTAAAGAAGTTTGAAATCAATGGACAAAAGGCATCTGGTACTCTAATGAGTACATCTGTGACTTTGTCCAAGGATGAAGATGGAACCCCTGTTGACCCAATCAAATATAGAGGCATGATAGGTAGTTTACTCTATCTAATGGCTAGTAGACCTGACATTATGTTTAATGTCTGTGCTTGTGCTAGGTTTCAAGCCAAACCTATGCAATCCCACTTGAGTATTGTGAAAAGAATCTTTAAGTACTTGAAGGGAACCCCAAGCATTGGACTTTGGTACCCTACGGATAATGACTTTGACCTCGTTAGCTTCTCCGACGCCGACTTTGTCGGGTGTCATGTTGATCGCAAGAGTACACATGGAACTTGTCTCTTCTTAGGATCTTGTTTAGTTTTGTGGTTTAGTAAGAAGCAAAATTCTGTTGCTCTTTCTACCATCGAGGCTGAATACATTGCAGTCAGACGGTATTGTGCGCAAGTGTTATGGATGAAGCAAACTCTCCAAGACTATGGAGTTAAGTTTGACACTTCCTCTATCCAATGTGATAACACAAGTGCAATTAACCTTGGCAAGAATTCGATTTTACACTCAAGAACTAAGCACATTGATAGCTGTCACCATTTCTTACGTGACACGGTTCAACGAGGTGAAATCCGACTTGATTTCATTGAGACCGAGAAGCAAGTCGCAGACATCTTCACAAAACCCTTGAGTGAAGAAAGATTCTGCACCCTAAGAAGAGAATTAGGCATATGAGACCCTTTTACTTAAAGTTTTTTTTTTCTATTTTAATGCTGTTTTACTTCTGTTTCTGCTGAAACGGCATACCGGATTGCCAACCGGTATGCTGAATCAGCAATTCTGGCTGTTTTTATAGCCGTTGGACCCAAAAAGGTATACCAGATCATGAAACGGTATACCGGATTGGAATTTCTGACCGTTTTTGACTGTTACACAGATTTGTTTGCCTATATAAATGACAATTTTTTTTGTCTTTTCTCACTCACTATTCACTCTAATTGTGCTTTACACTTTGATTATTTTTGTTAAACACTTCTCTCTCTTTTGCTCTCTCTCTCTCTTTCAAAATGAGTCGAAGAGGTAAGGAGACAATGGCCAAGAATCCACCCTCTAAAAGAGGAAGGACTGGAGGAAGAGGAAGCGGTTCAAGACAACCGTATGCCGAAGGAGAAGATCGTTTATTTCGGTCTAGGGAATGCCGTGCAAATTGACATCTCTACCTTGCAAGGAAAATAGAAGAAGGACGTGAGGTGGACGTGTTTTCTTTCAATAGCATCCATCTGGAAGACCGTTTCAAGGAGATCGGTTGGGAACCTCTTCTCAACATTTCTGATCCTTGTTATCCATACTTTGTCAAGTATTTCTACGCCAACCTCTATTTCAGCAACGCGGAACAAGGTTTGAAACTTCATTCCTATGTGAAAAAGCACTCACATAAAACTCTCTCTTGATGACCTTGCCCATATTCTTGAAATCCCAAATGATGGACCTTGCATCTTTTGGACCCCAAAGAACACCAACTTTGGTGATTTGATCAATCATGAAGAAGTGTATTCCACCATTCTCAAACAATTTGACCTAAATGAGGGGACCGTTGTCACCGGTCGCCTCTGTCTCATTCCTCATGTTATCTCTTAAATAATCCAACACTACTTCATTCCTAAGGGTGGTGATAGAAACAAGTGCCTTACTCCACAGGCCTACAGCACTTATTGCATCTACACCAACAACCCTACTTGTCTTCCATACTTCATCATGAGGTATATGGAATCGTGTGCTCACCCACATAGGCACACTAATCTTCCTTATGGCCGGCTTCTCACTCGTATTTTCTGGGCCTTTGATATTGATCTTGATCGTGAGGAATAATCCACCTTGTCTTTCCAACACATCACTCGTAATAGCTTTCACACCGTAGCTATTCCTCCTCCTTCCGATGTGTTCGTTGAAGAAGAAGAAGTTTTGGATGAGAATGTGCCCCCTCCTCGTCAAGTACAAGAAGGGATACCGACATCTCTACAAGAATGGGTCTCAAGCATTGATGACTATATGGACGAAGCAAATAACCGGATCATGGAACTTGAATTTGGTCAACAAAATATTCAAGATGATGTTACTTCTCTTTACAACGATGTGAAGACCGGATTTGATTCTCTCAATGTTAGCCAAGACAAAATTCTTAATGAGGTGCATCAACTCTCTCTCAATTTTGGCTTCCTATCTCTTGACACACCGGGAACTACTCCTCAAGGGGTCACCCCTCAAGGAGTTAGATCACCTTTCTCCGGTTCATCAAGCTCTTTTCCCCTTATTCCACCCTTTGATCCAAATCCATGATTTGTATTGCCCCTCTTTTTGACAATGACAAAGGGGGAGAGTATTTGAAAATAAATGTAATGTAATGTTTGGACTTGGACTTGGATGTGATGAATATGAATATATCCTATTTATGAATATATCCTATGTTTTGGAATTTGGAATTTTTTTAAATGCGTATGCATGTTTATTGATATTTGCAATTTTGTTCCTTATTTTATTTTATCTACTTGGATTGTTTGTAATCATCAAAAAGGGGGAGATTGTTGAGGAAAACACCTCATACACTCCAAGCTATGTTTTGATGATAACAAATAAAACCTCTTGGACTTACATTTGTGTAAGATGTTTAGATGAGAGCGTAGCACCAAGTAAGGAAGAGTGTATACAAAAGCATGTACAAGAGTGTACGCAAATACGTTCAAGAATAATGCTCAAGGTGATTCCAAAGTTGTGAAATTCAACAAGTCAAACTTCGAAGACTAAAGAGCGTGTTAAAGATTGAAGACAATATTGAAGACTTTGTAATCAAGTTTTTGTATTGATATGGTTACAATTGATGTAATGCACACACACACACGCATACATCCACTTAGAATGTCCTTAGGAGGTAATTTGACCCGTTAGACACTTGACCATTTGTGTTTGGAACTCCCCAAACCATTCCCTTAGTGGAATTGAAGAATCTCCACTGAAATTGCCTAATCCGGCATACCGGTTCCCAATCCGGCATACCGGATCAATGGGAGTCTCAGGGAAATGGCCACAGTAACCCTTCGAAGTGCGTTGGCTAATGATCCAGCATACCGGATCCTTTTTGGCCTTTGTTGTACACTGATCCGGCATACCGGATAAGTATCTAGCATACCAGATCCTTAAATTACTGTTAGTTTTTTACCATTATTTTCCTGTTCAATAAGGAAATTAGGTAATCTAGCATACCGGATTGGAATCCAGCATACCGGATTATATAAGGCTTTTGGAATCCGATCTTAATTTAGATTCCTAATTAATTCAAGTCATATAGCCTATAAATACCCACTTGTTTAAGGCTCTAAACACCACTACTAATCACAATCAAGAACCTTCAAGAATAAGTCACTCTCAAGTGAGAATTCAAGCACCAATCCAAGGCATTCAATCTCACTTAGCTTCCCTCATTCATATTTGCATTAAAAGCTTCATAGTTTTTGAAAGGTAGCACATCTTTACTAAGGTTTGAGGTAATTCTAAACTCCGTAGTACCACTTTTACTTTATATAAGTAGGTTGAGTTCTCTTGCTCAGAATCAAGAGTAAGTTGAGTCCTCTTACTCATTAACTCAAGATTAGTTGGTATTGAGTCCTCTTGCTCATTTCTCAAGAGTTGTACGAGTCTTCTTGCTCTTACTCAAGATTTGATATAGTGAAAATCTCTCTAAGGTGAGAGGAGTGGACGTAGGCAAGTGTTGGCCGAACCACTATAAATCTCTTGTGACATTCTTTGATTTATTGCTGGTTTATTGCTTGCCTTTATTTGGTTATTTCCGCATAAATTTTTATTTTTCCAACCTTCACCTATTCACCCCCCCTATAGGTGATTTCACATTTTTATCTCCCTCATCGTCACCATTTGGATTATTTTTTTCAGAGTAGTACTTTATGTCCCATGAGTTGGACAGTCTATGTTGAACTTGACATTATTTCAGTTTATTTGGTTTTGAGAATATTGGTTATGTTTCTCCTTTGAAGGACTTGGACGTTTATTCAGTTTTAAATTTAATGACTGTCTAAGTGAAAATTTTATCTTAGGTGTCCATATTGGTTATGTTTCTCCTTTGAAGGACTTGGACGTTTATTCAGTTTTAAATTTAATGACTGTCTAAATGAAAATTTTATCTTAGGTGTCCATTGTGTTGTTAGCCTGAGTATTATTCCTTCTCATATCAAAGAAGCCATATCTCAAGCTTCTGGTTTTCCTATTGTTCATAACCATGGGAAGTATTTGGGACTCCCTACTGACTTTGGGGGTTCCAAAAGATTGCTTTTTTCTAGCATTACCGATAGGATACAAGCCAAGCTCTCGGGCTAGAAGGAATCCCTCCTATCCTTGGCAGGTAAAGAGGTTTTCATTAAATCCGTTGCCACTAGTATGCCAACTTATGCTATGTCCATGTTTTCTCTTCTTACTTCTATCCATGATAATATTAATAGCCTTATCAGACGGTTCTGGTGGAAGGATAGGAATGGGAAGGGGTCTTTTGGAAAAAATGGGATGTTCTTTGTTCCCATAAGTCGATGGGTGGTTTGGGCTTTAGAGATTTGGGGTCGTTTAACCTAGCTTTGCTAGCTCGCCAAGGGTGGCGTATTTTGCATCACAGTGATGCGCTTTGGGTCCGAGTTCTAAAAGAAAAGTATTTTCCATCTTCTTCATTTCTTGAAGCTAAGGGGCGACAAAATTGCTCTTGGGGTTGGCGTAGCATTCTTAAAGGAAGGGATTCTTTACTTCTTGGTTTAAGAAGGCGTATTGGTAATGGGTGTACGACTAGAACTTTTGAGGACTCATGGATCCCTTCTCTCCCTGGAGGGCGTATTACTAGGTTATAGATGTGGTAGGATATATGCTCCCTAAGATTCCATAATTACATAGTACAACATACCTACATACTTATGTTCAAGTTTGCATAACATCATTCAACCATGGTTTGTACACACATGACAATAGGCACATAATATTTGATATTAAAGTACACTCTATATATTTTATATATATATATATATATATATATACTGGTAAATACGTGTAAGCATTTGTTAAGTGATTGAGAGCAAATTCTTTTGGTTTTATAAGGTAATAAGACTTTCTCAATGTACAAAATAGTATCAACCATTTGGCTATTTTCAATACATATTTATGCATATCATACAACATTATGGTATAGAAAAATGAGAGACAATATAGTAGAAATAAATACTAATAAATACACAATGAAGGAGCAATTAGGGATGTAAATGGATGGGATTCGGCTCGGATAGTGCTATATCCGCATCCACATCCGATTAGCTTTCGGACGAATTCGGATAGTGCTATATCCGCATCCACATCCGATTAGCTTTCGGACGAATTCGAATAATGCTAAACGAATATGGACACATATACGGAACGGATATTTTATCCATTTACATGTAAATATAGTTTTTCGGATAGCTATATAGCTTCTGGACGGATTCGGATAGTGCTAAACAGATACGAATACGAATACAAAAATGGATTTCGGCTATTCATTTACATCCCTATGAGCAATGATAGATAACTTTGTAGTTTGTAGCAAGTGATTTTGTAGAATTGGGAGACAAAAATGGCGATTGAGTTGACACGAGACTAAAACATTTAAAAGATCATCAAAATTCTATATCCGTTGAAGATTGTATTCTTAAAATGGACAGTGATATTTCAGCCAGGAAGAGAAATTAGCTAAATTAAAATATAAAAAAAAATGGAAACCATGGGTTGATAAAAGCACGTTGAACCTTAACCATTAAACCTTCATAAACCTTTTGAAATAATGTAAAATCATAATCTTAACCATTTTCTTTTTGAACTATTTATGGATTAGGATATTTATTGTTCTAATACTACAACATAATCCTCTGACTCTTTCTAGATATTTTAACAGTTCACAATCTCATAATATTTGAACTAAATAAGGTCCAATAATGTTTGACTCAATTAGGAACCAGAGTCTTCTATACTAATAATTTGCATGGTTGGACTCTCATTCGAGATGGGCTAAAAAAAGGATCTTTATTTATCTTCCCCAATTTGGAGGATAATTATTTCATTTTAATTTAGGATGAGCTAAACTAATAAGATAGGATGAACCAAAAGAGTATGATTTGAGAGAGAGAGAGAGAGAGAGAGAGAGAATCAAACTCTGAGGGTACAACATAGATTAATAATCTATAAAGATCATTAAAAAGAGTTTATGGATATTACACAACCAGTATATAACAAAGCCATCCTAAAAAAAAATATGTAGTAAGAATTATAAAATAACAACGAACCTGTTGTCAAAATTAAACAACTTAGATAGAAACACAATTTTGTAAACTACGGGGTTCTCTAGATCATGAAATACCAGTTCCCGTGACACTACCATTGAAGTTAAAATGGAAATATAGATAAGGGACTTGGTGGATTTGAACCACCATCCTCTTGAAGTGTGGAATCATTTTCCACACCCCAAGTACTCTACCAATTGAGCTAAAGACCCATAATTAATAGGGTTAAATACACATACCTCTCCCCTAAAATGTACTCAATATTCCTCATGCACCCTTAAGGTTCTGACAATTCCATACACACCCCTTGAAAATTCCACGTACACCCTTTACTTTTCAACCTAAAGCCATTTAAGTCCACGCCGTTAATTTTAGGCGTTAAATGCTAACAGATCTAAAATTGAAGAATATAAGTAAACAAAAAAAATCAAAGGTTAAAATGATGTACAGAAACTAACTTCATCTTGCATGCCCAAACAAACTTGAATTAAAATAGAAGAGGTCTAGAATTAACAGGCCAATCAATGACACAAATCCACTCCTCTTTGAGTTTAGTAAATCAACAGAAATCAGTTAGACTACAACAATGGGGTAAAGGTTAAAAATTAGAGATAAATATATTATATTATTTTAAAATAAATTTTCCTTCCTGGACACTTTCCATACAAGTGAAGAAAATTAAAGACATCTGTGCTTACTTTTTGGAAATGGTTGACTTGGTTTGTAATGTCCAAGAGATGAGCAGCCTTTCCAACGTATGCACACCAGGAGCAATGACCACAGCTTCAAAAAGACAAAATTAGATCAAAGCAGAACTACTTGGAAAGACACATGTGGCTTTTATCTATACCTTATCACTGGGAGTGAGCTACACGATGAGAGCAGCAAAAGCAGCATCACCAACATTGTTCACCTCAAAAGAACAAATGAAGAGAACATGCTCGATAAATACATCTGCAGATAAAATTTACATAACAAAATTATCTTCCTTGCAGTTAAAAGAACTTTAATCGTCAATTGTTATTTCCTCACTATACATCCTCCCAGTTGACTTCACTTGGAAAGGTTAAGAATACAAAAGATTGCAATAATCATCTCGGACAAACTTTACAAATACAGAGAACCATGACTAAGTGTGGATATATTTTTGTTCTACAATACACGGATGAATATCTGAATCTCACAGGTTGAACACCCAGCCAATCAAAAAATCTGTATGGAAAAAAGAATAATAATTGAAACTAGTAAAACAAATGTGTCTTTCCAAGGATATATACCATAAAAATTTAGAAATCCCAGAAGAACAGCAGAAGGGCATGCAAAACAATCATATGCGCCAATGATACATCATTTTGTAAACAAAAGCTCACCAAACAAAGTAGATTATTAACTGTTGAAACTTTTATAGGTTACAACCACTTGGCAAATTATCTTACCAAAAAAACACCACATGGCAAATTATGATTTTCAAGAAAATCTTAATGATTGAATAATCATTATGAACATAGAGAATTGTTTCATCATTCTTGAAGAATAATTTTTCATTGAATTAACACTCTGAAAGATTGCACAAAACCACTAATGACACAATTGAATGAAACAAAGATGCGGACCTTTTCATGAAGTTTGGATCATAGGAGATGGCTCATTAACCTAGCCCATAATCACCATAATGTTCCTTCAGATTCCATATTAAAAGAATTGCCAATCATAGTCTACCTTGTTTGCTCAGATAAGAACACATGGTCAGATTCACAATAATGACCAAGCATATTAATGTAAGATCCATAAACAAAGACAGAAACATTAATATTCAAGTTAATATTCTGTCCAGTTAGCCAATCAAATGCATTATGTGGAAAGAGGGAGAGAGTTTGTCTTCATTACAACTCTGGAAACGTTATCTACCAGCTACTGCAGTTACTACAAATGCTTGATCATAAGGTTAAAAAAAAGCTAACCTGAACAAAGCAGTCATGGAAGAAGAGATCAAGAGCACAAAGATGAAAAATAAGATGAAAAATGAAGAAGAAGCATGATTGATTGCTCAGTTCTACTGCCTTGCCTACCCACTGCAATTACAATAAGCAAAGGGAATGAAATGACTCATTCAGTTATATAGGCAGAGATCAGGCGAGAGATGCCCAAGTCCGTCCACCAATTTATTTTTATCTTATTACTTTAGACTGCATAGAGTGTTCACTCACTGGAGTGATGTAGTTCTGTCTAAAAAAAATAAATAAATAATTGTTTCTTGAGGGAAAAAGTGAATTAACTTAGCATATTATTTGTTTGCCTGTTTTGATTTCTAAATAATCTCTCACCATAAAAAAATAAAAAGTTCTATTAAATAACATCATTTCTATTCGCAGATCCTATGTCACTGTTGAGGTACCACAAGGCAAAGGAGCTTCTTACTGTTCAAGGCATAGTTGTGCATTCCTTCATTTGCCCGTTTTGATTTCTAAATAATCTCTCACCATAAAAAATAAAAAGTTCTATTAAATAACATCATTTCTATTCGCAGATCCAATGTCACTGTTGAGGTACCACAAGGCAAAGGAGCTTCTTACTGTTCAAGGCATAGTTGTGCATTCCTTCAATGCTGATCTGCTCTATGAACCATGGGAAATTTGTGACGCACATGGTTGCCCCCTTCACAACCTTCTCGGCCTTCTTGAACAGGTGCCTCATCATGCCTTGTGATCCAGCAGCTCCACTACTTCCACCAAAGAGGATAACCACATGTTTAACTTATGTCAAGTGTTTCTTTCTTTGTATTCTCTTCATTTTTATACACACTTTTTTTTTGTTGGGGGAGGGACTTGGAGAGGATTTTGTATCTTCTTAAGAATCCCTAGGTTAGGTTTGTGCAGTGGCAATGGAATTCATTTTAGACATACAATATGTATTTTGGGAAGTGTAAATTCTTAACCTGTGCCAAATAGTCTCATATATAGGCAATGGTCTTTGCATCATCCACCTACATTCAGTGTAACATTTGGAATCTCCTTCCCTTTACTCATGGTTTTAGGTATCGGTATCGGTCCATATTGGCATCATTGGCCACTTAAGACAGTTAGAAACCGATTCGATTAGGATTAACCTCATTCTTAATAGGATTAACTGATATCGGTCCATATTGCACGTTCAAACCCAATGTTGAGGATTAACTGATAGCGGTCCATATTGGCATCATTGCATATGCAATGAAAGGGTTGTTGTTAAGCTAACAACCCTTTCATTCTCCAACATTCAATGCCTTCGTTTACTTTTAGGTATCTACACAAAGGCATAGATTAAAATAGCGTCAATTTAATATTTGTAAATTCATAGCATTCTACAAATAGAAGTCCTGGGGGAAGAGCAGAAATCCTCATCTGATTTACCAGCAGTGCAGTAAATGAGGATGAAGATCATGCCATCGAAAGCCCAGCGACACTGAATCAGACAAACATCATTTCCAGAATTACCATCAACATACAAATATAAAGGAAACAAAATGCACGTGAAAGACCACTTGGGAAGTGAATAACAAAGAGAGAGGGAGGAATGAAAGGGAAGAGGCAGATGAAGAGACGTCTCACATATGGATGGATGGGGCAGGCGGGTGAATTTTATAAGGGAGGGGAGATGACGTTTCAGGGGAGAATTTATTGGAAGGGTGTGACCATTACAGGAAGAAAGGGAGGGAGCTAGCTAGAGAAAAATATAAGAGGTCACGGTTGGTGCATGAGAGAGTTTTGAAGTAGGTCAGGGTATTTCTGTCATTTAAAAAAATTTGACAAAAAATGTTGAGTACATACTTTTATAGGACACATATATATATATATATATATATATATATATATATATATACTAGTAAGCATGCACGTGCAAATGCACGTGTGGACAAAAATATGTATGTGTGTGTGTATGAGAGAGAGAGAGAGAGAGAGAAGTGAGAGAGTTGTGGGGAAGGGAAATAGCAATTGGTCAATATTTGTGCATCCTGACAGTTTATTCAACAAGGCCTTCTAAAATGTCCATATACTTTGAAAGCTTACAAGCATCATATTAACAAGGACTATTTGGGAGTACAAATTGAGGTGGAATTTATGGTTTTAGTTGCAAGAATGGAGGGAAGACTATTAATGAGCATTGCCCTTCTTTGCCTTTTTAAATTGTTTATCAATTAACAGTTTAGGAGTTCTGGCTGAGTTTCCATAGAAGTGGAGGATACGATGGTTGGGCGATTTGATATGGTGAAGCATGGTCCAAAAATTAAACAACTACCGCTCATAAATTGCAATCTTATTCTCCACAAAGACACCAAATGCTGAATGTACAAATCAAGACAAACAACTTAATCTCTTGTTAGCTGCAACCAATCACAACTATTAGAATGAATCACAGCAGCCCTTGCATCGTTCTAAATCTAGATTCCTAGCCATATTAATCAAAAGAAAGCCATCACTTTTACTTAAGTGCAAATGTATTTTTGAGTGTTAATAAATCTTGAAATGCTAGAGGGCGGGCCTTGGTGCAACAGTAAGGTTGCTCCATTGTGACCAATTGGTCACAGGTTCAAGTTGCGAAAGCAGGTTTAAGGTCGAAGAGTCTTGCTCCATTGTGACCAATTGATCACAGGTTCAAGTTGAGAAAGCAAGGGCAAGGTCGAAGAGTCTTCCACAAATAACAACTTATTAAGTAATTTGACCATGTCTACGAAAATAGCACGATGGATTACCTTCTCTATTGATTCCTAGAGAGTTGCACGATAATCATAATTTTGAACAGAGACATGAACAACTAATCATAATCTTGAACAGAGACATGAACAACTATTTATTACATTCAATTGAATAACTTAATGTAAATAATCAATTAATTTGTGTTAAATGTTTCAGGGACACTCCAACCTTTGATATGACCAATAGCATCTCCAAATGGTACAATTTAGATGTCAAGCTTTAATCAACAACAGTAGCTTTATCCCCATTAACATATAACTACAATGGTTAGATAAAAATATAGCAAAATTCCCCAAAAACTGGGTACAGATGCTTGAAAACAAAAAACCCCAAAACAATGTAAATATGCTCAGATCTATCTTGTGACAACGCATCATTATTGGAAGTAAGTGTAATGCTTTCTATTATACTTTTATAGACCTATACCTGGTGTTCTGTCATATTGAATTAAAGCAACTTGATAGGTTGACCAAGGAAAGTCGATCCATCAGATAAAACATCCAAGAATTGTTAAAATTTGCAATAGTGTGATGAACAATTCTCAGCCATGTAAGATGTTCAGGTTTTCAATCTAGCATGATGAGATCAGGAAACCAAAATTAGAATCGTCTTACACACATACTTAAGGATTATTAAAATATGCTATATTCTGTTATGGACTTGCACTTTAATCCAAAAAAATAATCTGATTAATTAATTTTTTTTTCTATTTTGGGATGCTTCAGCATGCAAAACACAATAAATCGTTACCAAAGTCTTGCTAGAGATGTACAAACCAATAGAAAGGCAATAGAACAAAGCATGCAGATTAGCCCCTCCTCGTTATTTGATAGAATTTGACATTCTAGTGTCCTGTAAAAAGGAAATTGGGTTTGTATCTTTGTCTTATAAATAATTTGAAGTTCTCTGTCATAAGCCAATACACATCCTAGTACCACCCTTCAACAATGATATGAATTCTGATCCCCTCACCCCATTGAAGAAACAAAAGAAGTGTAAAACCAGGCAAGAGTCCTACATGGTTTAGCACACTCTATTAAGGAACAAAATCAATGCACTCCAAGTTCTAGACTAAACTTGAACAATAATTTTCTCCAAGGTCCTTTGTCAGAAGATCTCTTTGTTCTTTCTTCCCTTCTTCAAATAGTAATTTAAGGAATTTTTTTGTCAATTAAGAAACAGTAGAGAAATTATGTAACGCTTATGCATCTGTATTTATGTAAGTTTTTAAAGTCCAGACAATGAGGCCCAAAAGCAAGAGGTTTCGTGACCCTTTTGAGATCCTATAAGCATGTATTGGTGGCCAAAAGCAAACTGATTTTTTCCTCTAGGACTCCAAATGATAAGATCAGGTTTATGTCTTCCAGGACAACACACCTTCTTGGCTCCTGATCTTAGTCACCTAGTAACCTAACACTTATTCAAGCCCAACAAGCATCACCCAGCAGATCCCAAAAGCAATTAATGAATTTGAACAAACCTGAAAAAGAAAGTCGCAATGTATGGTTGAATGATACAGATTTTTGTTGCATTCAAGAAGAATAGACAAACATGGTACAGAGATGTGCTTTCTAATGAGAAAGTCTACAGTGGGTGTAACTTGAATGAGGCTTGCAATGTGAAAACCACAAGAATTCCATTACCTACTAAAAATTCCATTTGTTGTAAGGTGTCTGTTTCTGCAACCATAGAAAAGAAAAGCAAAGGAAAAACAATGGCAATCCAGATTAAGCATGACAATCCAAACCATAGGAAGGAAAAGCAATGACAGTCCGTGATACTGGTTTACCTTTTTCATTTTTCCTTTCTTGCATTAGGCTTCATTACCAAAGGAAAAGAGATGACAATCCAGATTGAAGCCAAAGCCATAGAAGTGAGGTAAAATAAACAATGTTCCTTGCAAAAAGCAGTCACACCAAAACCAATAAGACTTAATGCAACTCGGTCAAGCAAGAAGAATATTTAACAATGTTCAAATGGAAGAGGCGGTTATAGGAAGAGTACAAGAATGAAATCATCTTGCAGCATACAAGGCAGGATCTCATAGAGAGACATTCCAAGATTCTTCGGATCATAGAATGTCGTAAGGAATTTCAAGATCAGATCTTCCAAGAGTTTTCTATTCAAAGAAAAAAGTAGACCCTTCATAAACGTTCATCAACTTCAAATGCCCAGCTTGTACTGATTCATTTGCTCAAAAGAAATGTAGAAAAAAACATGAACATGCATTATGAATCCTACGACAAACGAGAAAACCAGAAAAAGGAAGAAGAGAATATACTGACCAACAGCAGAAATAACTTCTTTTTCTTAATATTTCCGCCAACTCCAGAAGCCAGATCCAATGCTCCTGCTTTTGACATATTGTGATTCCCGAACACAAAAAGGCCTAAAAACACTTCAACGACAAGGAAAAAAAATTTTAATTGTTTCTCATTTTAAGCAAAACTAACTCAAATATTAAAAAAATTAAAAGATTGAAAAACACAGCACAGTCTAGAATAATGCTGCTTCTTAAGGACAGGAGCAAAGCAAGCAAGAGAAAAGAGAGTGATTTGAAGAAATGACGCTAAATAGATGAGACATCAGCATGAAGAAGAGAAACTGAAAAGTACCCAAAAGATACGAGGTTGAGTCCTTCGGAGCAGAGGAAAAATATAATAATCAAGAACGAAATGGGAAGAGAAAGAAATCACAACTTAGTTGCTACTTGTACAATCAATGCTGTATAGAAAGTGCAAAAATGCAATACAACAATATGCCAATATGTCACAGAGGTGCTAGCCCTCTTTGGTAGAACTGGGAAAGGTATCCATACAGAAGCAGCTAATGACAGTGTTGATCAAGAACAAATTCACAGACACACTTAGGATGAAAAAAAGAAGATTAAAATGTGATCGATAACATAAAATAAAACTTCGAAGTAAGAATCGTGAACTATTATAGCATGAGAGGCTATCGTCAAGACTATTTTCTCACCTTTACGTTTGCTGCCAATTTTTTCCCAGTTTCCATAGTTGCATTTGGAGGTGGGTAAGATTGTTAGAGAAGGAGAGAGAGGAGAAAGGTTGTGAAAGAAAGGGGGAGCCAGGGAGTAAGAGAGCGAGATGGATGAGGGACGGAACAGGGAATCAAAGGGAAAGAGAGAAGTAGCGGCCTACCTTCTCTTGAGGTTACGTCTGTTCGTGAAAGAGAGCTTGTGAGAAAGGGATATCGGGAAGAATGTGGTCATGTTTAAGTCTTTGGGAGGGATCTCAGGGGTATTTTTCAGAAACTGAAAAATTTGACAAAAAATGTGGAGTACGTACTTTTATAGTATACATATATATATATATATGAAGTAGTACGTTGATGTTACCTATTCAAGAAAAGAGGAAAATCGACAAATATGAGGGCAGGAAGTGCTAATTTCTCACAGCAAGATCTGCAAATGGCATTCACAAAACAATGGTCAGATTAGCAAAAAAGGAAAAGCATAAAATGCATAGAAAATGAAGTGAAAAAAATTGCTTTAAGGTCAATGATCTGGAGGGAGATCTTGTTACTGTAGGAAAAAACTTGAACTACCATAGATGAAAACATGATCAAATTACCATAAATTTAGAGTGGGGGAGAAAAAAAGAAGAGTCAAGCATCGAGAGATACTCATTATAGATAGAATATTCGTCAAGCATCGAGAGATACTCATCATCGTCAAGGCAACATCCGAGGTGACAAAATGAGGTGTCTACACCCCCCTCCCCCCAAAAAATACTCATACATAGAAAACACCCTAGTTTATTAGATATTAGAGGCATTAGGCTTTGGCTTCCATCCAACCAATACAATAATTTTGGGAAAACAACAGTTGCATCATACAATGCTAAATTGGAAGAGGCATTCTAAGCCTCACAAATATAAAACAGTGACAACCACCCCCTCTCCCCCATTCTAAGCCTTTCAAATAGAAAACAATAAGTCCTCATTGCCAAGCCTTACTGCATGCATGAACATCATATTCAGGTTCGTTGGCTTTGGCCCATCTTCAAAGTTGCCTTTTTGAAGAAATCCTGTGAAAGAAGAATCAAGAGGATTCAGCATTGAGAAGCAAGAAAAACAAACATAAAAATAAAGGATTTTAATTACTACAAAAGAACCAGAACCTTTAATGAACTCACAGATTATAACTAAGAATACTGTAATAAAGACAAAAAAGACCAGAGACGAAAATAATATGAAACTACTTAGGATCTGTACTGGAGCAGCAAAGCCTGGAGAGAGAGAGAAAGGGAGGTGAGGAACTCGTGTTGGAGAAGGAGAATATGTGCCCTGCCACCACATTTCCACTAATTCCTTTGTGCTCTATCCATTTGCTATATGCTCATATACTCCTCTCTCCTAGATCATGATTGTCTGTTACTCAATGCCTCCACCAAAATCAAGGTTGTAATGATCATCTGTGTGACCACATTAAACTTTAGGATTTGGGTTAGGGGTTATGGACTATGGAGGGGGAGTTGATAACAATATTCTTGAATCTTTACACAAAGAACTCAAAAACTCAAAAGCTGTGTGGATCTTAAAGGAGATTGCTTAATTTCAGGTGAGGATGTCTGGCCTGTAGCTGCACTCACATCTTGAGTCATTTAATTAAGAATTTTTCCAGTTTTTTCACCCACTGGGTCAAACCCAATGAAAGACATTTCATTTAATGACATTACCAGGCTTACAGCCCAATAGGAATGTATCATATTTGCTGAAAATGGCTGAGCATTACTGTAGTCAAGAACTTGAAATTTGGCTACTTATGGAAAACAACATAACCAAAATTAAATAGCAAAACTGATGGAAATCCAAGACAGGAAAGCCCAAAAACAGGGCTGGACCCATTTGAGAAACAATATGAATGCAGGGCCATAAAATGAAGCAAGTTGAATGTGAAGGATCTCATTCAAAAATGCTTTAAAGGTGGAAATTGACAGCAAATGTTTAATATTGGAAAGGTGGAATTTGACAGCAAAATGCTTATCATCCTTTACCTCTAAAACCATTCTTGCTTTTCCTCAAAAAGAGATTTTAGAATTGTTTATGAGTTGGAAAGAAATGGTTTGGCTACATGAGACAAAGAGAAGTAATACCCTATCCCCCAACCCTGACAAAAAGATAAAAAAGAAGAAGAAATATTCCTATCTAACATATACTAATATATCCATGATAGAAATCCTAATCTGATGGTGTTGAGAACCATGCTAAAGATGGTTGCATGACTCGACTAAAATGTTCCTAAGACCAAAAGATACTCAACTAAAATTACCATGGTGGGTGGGAGACACTGTAATTGCAGAGAGGGGAAGAGTGAAAGATGTAGGTGGGAAAGAAAGTGTGACTCAATGTTAGCACTTGAAATCTAGTCGAAATAAAATAGGTGGGATTTATTACAGGCCAGGGATAAAATTACAAATCAAAAACCAAAAAAGATGTAGGGAAATCACTAAATCATTAGTACTAAAGACATCTAATGGTAGAATCGACCTCAGATCCACCATCTTACAGATCTGAACCTCTCAAAATCCAAGAACTCAAAAGAATGTGAGCAGATTTCACATCTTGAAGAAGAAATTCTCTCACCATTCTTTCAGCTATAGTATAGCCTTTCAAGGGGAAGATTGCCAATCAATGGTCAACCCCCAAATTCTCATACTGATGGCATCAGCAACTCAATTCCCCCAGTTCGTATACAAGACAAAGAGCAGAGCAAACCAAATGGAATTTTCAAGATATCTTCGGTGAATCTCTTTCTCTCACTCCTGGTGTATTTTGTAGTACCAATTACCATGCATATATCATCCAACTGTTTTTCACCAATTGGTAACCTAGGGAGAGTAAACCAGAAGGAAGGTAATGGCTTAGAACCTTCTTAAATATTATGCTATTGAATATACTAAAACCATCAGGTTGGTTTACCTAATGGCTGAGGTTAGAAGTTATAGAATTGATGTTGAAAATTAAGTTAGTTATCAAAAATTAAAAACAAAAGGAAGAAATTATTAGAATCTCTAATACTAATTGCTAAGAGGGGTTACTGAGGTACCTTCGTTTTCTTTGCTGACAGAGATCTCAGAACCTTCTTTTGATTTCTCCTTCTCCAAATCCTCGGGTTCATCCTCAGACAATACTGCAATTTTAACGGCTTCTCTTCTTGATACCTTCTTCTGAATCGATTCAGGCAATCGTTTCTCAGTCTGGCAGATCTCACACTGGGAACAAGAACGATTGGGATTTAATACTGTCCTTCTTCTTCTCCTTCTTGGTTGTACTAATCCATACGGTTTCCCTCGCTCTTCTCCGACCATTCAATGTTACCTGTGTTTCATAAATATCAGAAACATTGGTGTTCTCTTTTGTTTCAGTTTCAGCCACTGGTTTTCACGGAGTTGTTACTCTTTGGGTGGTGGGAGGAAGATCTAAGATCTTTGATCTTTTGGTTGCCCAGGGATTGATTATCTGTTTTCTGACAACCCTTATACATGATCGATTGAGAAGGGCTCACATGGTTGATATTTTCAGTGCTCAGTCATGGCTTTGTTGCTCATATTCTTTGGAGACTGGTTCTTCTTGAAGTGGGCTTGGAGTTCCCTCATTCTGAGACTCTGGAAATCCATTGCAACCGTTTCCCATGATTGGGTACTTGGTAGCAGATTATGCAGATTATTCACAGAAACACTAAAAAGCATATGCAAGAGTATTCACGGGGAGATTGAGATCGTTTGGAGGGGAAGAACATGGAGCAATTATGCAAAAACAATAGAGAGAGATTGAGTGAGACGTTAGAACCAAAAAAAATAAAATAAAATAAAACTTCAATTCGAAGCAGAATTCATTTTGATTGCTGCTTTACTTATCTAAAATGAGATCGACAACATAAAATAAAACTTCGAAGTCAGAATCGTGAACTATTATAGCATGAGAGGCTATCGTCAAGACTATTTTCTCACCTTTACGTTTGCTGCCAATTTTTTCCCAGTTTCCATAGTTGCATTCGGAGGTGGGTAAGATAGTTAGAGAAGGAGACAGAGGAGAAAGGTCGTGAAAGAAAGGGGGAGCCAGGGAGTAAGAGAGCGAGATGGATGAGGGACGGAACAGGGAATCAAAGAGAGAAGTAGCGGCCTACCTTCTCTTGAGGTTATGTCTGTTCGAGAAAGAGAGCTTGTGAGAAAGGGATATCGGGAAGAATGTGGTCATGTTTAAGTCTTTGGGAGGGATCTCAGGGGTATTTTCGGAAATTGAAAATTTTGACAAAAAATGTGGAGTGCGTACTTTTATAGTATATATATATATATAGCTCTTTAATTCAAATATTTCAATTATGCCTGTTAAAAACTTTTAATTTAGATCCTATTGTGTAGAGTAAATCAAGAACCATTGGTGAATCATGTTTGGTGCAAAGCATCACGCTCTGATACCACGCTATCACACCCCTATCCCAGGCTTAGGCCATAAGCACAGTCAAGAGGGTGATTAGGATGACACGCGTCATCCCAATTCCTACCAGGATCAACGACACAGTGTCCCAAGCCATAGTCAACAACCAAGGACCCACCCAAATGATTATATTTGCAAAAAAAGGAAATAAATATTTCATTCACTGTTAGAGTTAATATGAGCGGCAACAATATTAAAATATAGCAGTTACAATATGTTCAGCTGGCTAAGTGATACAATAATAGTTTAGAGCTGACTACCAACTAACCATGACGTAACTACTCAAAATAATAGTAAGTTATTACAAAAAGTGTTCATGACGGCCACAAAGCCCCAAAAGAATCAAAAGTGGGGACAATCCCCAACCACATCAGTGCCCGTAAGCACAATCATCATAGGGGCAACCGTCGCCGTGTTCATTTGACACAAACTCAGGCTCCTCTGCGCTCATGCTATCATACTCCGTTGGTTGAGCTTCTAAGCCCACCAAGTAGCCACCATCTGCATCAAAATCTAAAAAGTTCTGCACACAGGGGGTTAGCTCCACTGAGCCAGTGAGGGGAAAGGGGAGTGCACAAACACACAATCACACATAGTCTATGATGTATGTAATGTTAAATATAATTTTCACCTAACAAACAGTCTAAATCATGGTATATGCTACTATGATAATTCGGGAGACACTGAGGGTCACTTATCCTATCGCCCCAATGAAACCTCAATTATCACGAGGGACCCTATGCCGGTAGAAGCCATAGACCACCCAGTGGCAGACAAAGATAGCCATCACTGCCCTTGACCTGGCCTCTCCCACCTCCACAGGCAATATGTGCTCAGGCTATCCAACACATAAACTCCTGTTGGCAAGGGTCGTAGCATAAGGAAGCATAAATCCTAGCCACAGATATACTACATACAAGCCCTATCGTCTTGAGAGGTATTCCGGGTGCATCAACGTCCCATTCCATCTAGTACTCGGATACCAGCACGGCATGGCGCATACAGACTCGGATGGCAAGCAATGAATATAATAAGAATCTCTGGGGTTTCAGAACCGACATACCCGGCACCGTATCCCAATGTAACGAAGTAAAGTAAACATATCTATATTTCATCAAATCGTATCCAATAAGGTTTTATATGCAAAGATGCAGCATGTTAAGGATGAATGCAAGCATAAAAACCATCATGTACTATATAGTTATATAATATATATCAAGCCCAAACATCACCCAAAGCCCACTCACAGTTTGCTTGCTTATCGTTCGGGGTGTTTGGTAAGGTTTTCTTTTGTGCACGCATTTCCATATAGATTTCAAAGTCTGAGGACGCATGAGACCAATGTTAGAAGTGTATAAGTGGGTCCCATGAAGGGCCCCAACAACTTATTTGAAGTTTGGGTCAAGACAGCAGGGGCTGATGCAAGAACGGAGGCAGCCAGGTGAGTCCGATCATGGATCCGTCCAGGCCAAACCCAGAAAATATATGGAACGGACTCACGGGCGGATATAGAAAATGGATCCGCTCGTGCATCCATCCAAACCCTGAGGCATACCCGAGAGTGAACTGAACTACGGGCGGATTCACCCAAGGAGTCCGCTCGTGGCTCCGTCCAGGCTAACCAGCTAGGTTATACTGGACGAACTAATGGGCGAAAACACAACAGTGGATCTGCTTGTGGATCCGTCGCCAATCTTTCAAAATCTGTGAAGATCCCCACCTGCAGCCCTTCATCCATGGAACCATAGAGGTCCTAGGGTTGGGGAGGTGAGTCCAAACCTTTGTTGGAGGTCCAATACACATAGTCCACTAAAGAACTTAGAGGATTCAAGGGATTGGATCCATCCCCAAGGTTATTCCCAAACCTAAACTAGGTCTTCAATGCTTGAACAGCATTTAGGTCATCAAGCCATGAAGGCACTAAAGGAAAGGGAATGAGAGCCTCAAAGGGAGCATTCAATAGGGATTATTGGGTTTCCACGAGAAACCCCAAGCTTGGAATCGATCCCAAGGGGATCGCCAAACCCGAAAATGGAAAAGAGAGGGAGGAAGATGAGGACATTTATCTTAAGGATGGGTTAATGGTCGGCTTCCACCTCCACAGCTCCCTTTAAGCTTCCCTCCACCAAAGCCTTCAATGCTCTAAGTCTCCAACGTTTTGGGTAAGTAGGAGAAATAAATGAGACTTGAAGGCTAAGCTTTGGTCTTATAACAAATCCTTACTTAGGGCCTATTTGGCTTGGGCCTTAAGAGTCAAAACTCAATTAAAAGCCCACTGGGCCAATTGGTCCACCTATATGGCACACCCACAAGCCAAGGAGACCAAGGGTGAGGCCAACCTTATCTAGGTGCCTAAATAGGATGTCCGGGGCACGGGGTGTGGGTCCCATACGAGGAAAACACCCAAAAGCCTTAAACAGCATGGGCAGACAAATGGACGGTAGCAGTCTTGGTGAGTCAGCTAGTGCGTCTATTGCTGCTGTAAAGGGCAGGATCCTAAGGAAATTGGCTGGGCTTTGGCCCGCACTTCAAGGCCAACAAGGGGAAGGCACACTAACATTCATAAGGGCATTATCTTACCCATCAACCGTCACGACGTGCCCTTCGTGATTCCGAAGAGTTTCCCGATCGCAATGCTAAGCTCATCGCCGAAAGAGGTGTCTAGGTGTGGGGACACAGGGAACACCTTCCGGTACTCTTCACCTCGGGGACTCATACTAGAAGGATGGTCGATGAAGTCACCATCGATAAATCTTCCCCACTGCCGGTTAAGGAACCTCTCCTCCACAAGCAGGCCCTTGAATTGGTCAACTATCTTGTGGCTAGGTTTGACCACAAGTGAAAACAGCTCACCAGCGTACACGACAGTAGAATCTACACGTCACAAAAGAGAGAAAATATAATTAATAGCAAATCCAGGTGCGGATGTAACACATTAGGCCTTTGAAACATTTAGGGAAGGTTAATAGGCGAAGACCTTAACAACGGGGTGATTCAGCATTGTTTCATTAAGGAAGAAAGAAGAATAAAAGAGAGGCCTAGGCTCCTAAACTTAGCTTGAGTGTGAGAAGCCAAGCTTGGAATCCTATCAAACTGCTCCCAATTTCTAAGGTAAAGGCCCCAACCTAGTTAAATTCTTTCTCCCAACCTATTCTTAAACATAGGGTTGGTTGGTATTCTGGAATTAAAGTTAAGAAGTTAACACCCATCATGCTTGCATATGTTCTATCTTGTTTTGGGTTAATTATAAACCCAATTCCTTTGCATGCATACTTAAACCCAACCATAGGACCTAACCCTAGTTCTAGGTTAAACTAATGATGACCCTCATGGCCTTAAATGTTTGAGTTAAAGCATTTTCAGACCAAACATCAACTTGCATGTTTGATTTGATGATGAGAACTCAATTCCATACATGAATATTAAATCTCAACACAAATATCAATTCTGCTACTCTGGCAGATTGACCCCCGCTTAGTTAAAATGATATAACTCCATAATCCGAACTTCATTTGCATTGGTTCCAATTTAGAAACTAGACTCATAGAGCTACATTTCCTTAAAAGGAACCATTGTCCAATTATGTCTCTAAGTGAGCTGAAATTTCACTTCAAGTTGCTGTCCAGAATTGAATCCTTCTGTTGGACAGATTGACCTTTGTTTAATAAAAATAATATAATTCCATCATCCGAACCTCATTTTCTTTGATTCCAATTTTGTTAGAAACTAGACTTATAGAGTTGCATTTTCTTCGAAGGTACCATATGGAAGAATAATGCAGACTCAAAAACGTGATTCCGACTACCGTACTCTTCAAGGAACGATAGAGGGTGGTGATGTGCTTAAGTGACACAATACAAGCTCTTCTAGGCCTGTCTTCAAGCTCTACAAGGCTTGGAAGGGGAGAAGTTCTTCAAGACTTCAAAAAGAGAAACTCCAAAATTCAATTCAATATTCAACCCCCTACAATGGGCATAGCCTGTACATATTTAAAGGAAAAGAAAGACAAATAAAACCCTAATCAATCTCAACCTCCCATAAACTACATTCCTAATGGCCAAGATAGCTTTACATTTATAGATAAATCTTAAAAGTAAATTTTAGTAAAAGATAGTCAAAGCACCTAATTGCTAAAATCGTGGGTCACAATTTTAGCATTTTTTCTTATTGAAAACGTGGGTGGAATTTGATCAAGGAATGAGTTGGCATTGATGTATTCCATATCTCCTTTGTAGGTTCCTTATTGATCCCACCAACTTTCCTTCCTTAGATTTAGGAAAGTTTCAAAACCAATATCTTCCTTCCAATCATCCTTATTTAATTATCAATCAATGAATTCCCCCAATCCCTCTTTATTGTCAATCGATATCCAATCTCCCCCCCCTAATCTCTTTATTTAAATAGTTACTCAAAATAGGGAGGCGTCTCCAACATTTTTGCGCTGCATCATATCCCCATCCCCTATCCCCCCTATTAAAGCTCTCCAATTCCAAAAATTAAATAAATAGATAAATAAATAAGCCCTGGATTCTTTCTAGCATGCCAGCCCTTCCAGCATGCATCCAACGGTTGGGAGCATCCGAACATGCATCCTGAGTGCCTCGAGCCATAGGATGCGTGCTGGAGAGGCTGGCACACTGGAGAGGACTTCTTTCCCAATATGGTATATTTGAATTTTTTTTTTTCATGCTGAAGGTCAGCAAAAAAATATATTAAAGAATAAGTGAAGGGTTTTGTGCATAATCGTGCATGGTGCACGATCATGCACAAAGCCATTCAATGAGAATGAAGCCCTACGGTGCATCTTTCCTCAACTCTGTTAGACGATTGTGTGCATGGTCACAACCTTTTGTCTAGAGAATATGAAAAAAGATGTACAAGATTAACGTCTACGCATACCTAGACTAAAAACAAAAGAAAAGGGATGACTTGATGCTCCATCTTCGACATTGCCCTCAATAGGGCTCAAGACCAATATCTTTGAACTAAGGCTCTACCTTAGCCAAAGAAATAATAGACAAACAAAAATATGCTCTTCCGGCTACAAATTGGTATCTAGGCATGTCTATACTCTTCTATTTCTCAGTAATACAATCTCATTTTAATGAAAAAGGAAGCTTCTCGAAGACCATAGGGCATCTAGTGAAGTTTCTTATCAAATACATTAATTTTAGTTGAACTTTCTTATCAGGGTATTCATAATCCCTAACCTTCCTCAAAAAATATAAAGCCACTTATTAAGACCTTACCTTTATCCAAAGTACATTTGAAGCAATAAAGCTCCTAGAACAGATATTACTTACGTAGAATGTTCTTCTATGACAGTCAAATGACCAGAGTAACAGGAACTATTGTGGTACATTCAAACGTATGAGGAGAAGAGAAAATAGAGAAAAAAAAGATAATTAAGGAGAAGAAATACGAGAGAAAATATCTAAGTTTGTCTTTATGGACAAAGTCGGACATCTGGCACTGGGAGGTAGTCGACCTCTTCTCTGGATAATTCCAAAAGATAATTTAGGATTCCAAAAGTATACTCTTCCTTATGTATTTAAAGTCAGGGCTTTCCCGTATCGTGGAGCTAAGTACGTGTCATATCTGCATGTCATCTATCTTGAGCAGCCACAGTAGGACGGCAAGCCCCAAGGGGAATGAATTCGCCATGCATGCAGGAGATGCAGGGTCATCATCAAACACAGTGATAGGTACCTTATATATCTCTAATGCTTGGCATACATTGTTCTCTTCTCATTGCTAACATATCTTTAAGATAAAGTTCATTGCATCAGGTACCATATGTTCATATCTATCACCGATGCATGCATTGTCAATTTTAGAAGTTTGCACTCAATTTAGTTGTCGACTGTCATTAGTAGGAATCCCTTAGCATGTAGTCTAACTGTCGGTAAGAGACTCACTGAAGGACTTATTACATAGTCTAGCGACTAAAGGGGAGTTGTATTTTCTTTTTTGCGGCATCAATGATTGGCTCGGGCTTCCTTGGGAAAACACCTGGAGATTTTGAGTTTTGGTCCCGAGTACTCTTGGGTGAGCTTATGGCTCCACGCATCTCTCGGGGATGCCATCCTTAGAGCTCATTAGTGACCTTACCTGAAGTGCTAAGATGGGTCCCGAGTACCCTTAGGCATGCCCATCCTTGGCCTTGTTTGACCCTGAGTATCACTTAGGAGTATTAGATGGAGATTTCAGTATCAGCCCTGACAGTTCCTTGGGAGAGCGAATTATTAGATCTTGCCTGACCTTGAGTACCATTTGGGAGTATCAGATGGAGATCTCAGTATCGGCCCTGAGCGTTCCTCTGGAGAGCGGATTCTTAGATCTTGCCTAACCCTGAGTGCCACTTGAGATTGTCAGATGGAGATTTCGGTATCGGCCCTGAGCGTTCCTCAGGAGGGTTGATTCTTAGGTCTTGCCTAACCTTGAGCATCACTTGGGAGCATCGATCAAGTTTGAGCATCGGCCCCACGTGTCTCTTTGGGAGTGCCATTCTTAGAACTCGTTAGTGATCGTATTGGAAGTACTATGAGTAGTCCTGAGTGCTCTTGGGTGAGCCTATGGCCCTACGTGTCTCTTGTGAGTGCCATTCCTAGGACTTGTTGGTAACCCTACTGGGAATACTAGGAATGATTTGGTACATAGGCTTAATCCATGGACCTTATCCTATAGGATCCCAGATTTGTATATAGATTTTGGAGGGATATTGAAAGACTGTAGGCATGTAGTTGAGAGTTAGTACGGATGCTCACCCGTAACCGAAGGATAATTAAAAGAGATAATTTAGACTAGAGGCAAGGGAGTGAGTAATGGATCTAGAGATTGAAGTTGGTGAGGGGTATTATAATGGGTGTTAGTATAGCCAAGTGCAGCCGAGAGGAAAAATGAAAACTGGAGCTGAAGGATTTGATAAAACTTTGTTCAACGATAGATATGAGTGGAGTAATGGGTCACCGAATATCCCCTCCGTTATTTGGAGCGAACAACAGGGATCCCATCAATATTCCAATTCATTCTAAAGTTGAGTTAGGTATTGCAGAACCAGAAGTGAAAGTATTCATAGGAAAACCCTTGTAAGCAAGAGTTGTACAGACTTATACCTTATAACCCAAAATTATAGGAATATAGATATTGGGTGTGATATGCAAGGATAGTTAGATCTGCTGATTCTTGAGGTATATGTTCAAAGTTTGATTCTCCCAGAGCCTTTAGTTACACTGAACTTTAGATCAATCAAACTCGGAATTGTTTAGGCCACTTGTGTAGTGATGGATATTATTAAAGAATGGACTTTAAACGGTTGATAGAAGGTACCACAAGGTCACCTGCAACTTTAGTGGTACAACCGTTACTGGTGAAGACCAAAGAAGCCCAATCTACTGATTCGGCATTACTGAAGTCGATAGATGGTATTCGAGAGAAGAAACAACAGGATTCGAGCCATAGTGTACAGGTTGGTACTACCACCATCATTGGTAAGTATTGATGATGTATTTTGTGTATCAGTGTCAAGAGAATACACTCCTGACCCGAAACTGGTCTTAACTCACAAGCCACATTAGCTTGTCGTGGACTTGACAATGAAGAGTTATCTAAATCAAAAAGATTCTTGATCGTGAAGACTACAATCCCCATAACCGCACTGTAACTTCGTTAAGATCCGGCGGAGTAATCACTCCGATCAAGGAGCGTCTGAGTAACAAGAAAATGAAAGGCGGTTGAAGTATTCTCACCTATTCAGATCCCCAGACACGCCAAATTTTGAGGACAAAATTTCTTGTATGGTGGGAGGAATGTTATATCCGCACCCAAAAATCCGGGCTAATTTTAATTTTCTTAAGTGGTATTGAGGTACTGGCAAGTGATGACCTCGGTGTCGTTGAGCCGTAGCAACCAAGGAAAGGAATCTCACTTTGATGGGTGTTGTGACCCCACTTGCTAAACCTCTAAGGCCTAATTTTATGTGTACTTTATTTTCATTTGAAGCCACTTGGGTGTGAACTAAGTTTGAGAAGTGTTGGAGTTCAAAAAATTACCGTTTCACTAGGCGTGGTTGATCATGCGGTTGCACCTACTGATGCAACAGGCTCTGTAACCCCCCGTACTGTAAAGTTCCAAATGAAGTGGAACTCATGGGCCCCATTTGCCCCATGATCTTGGGCAGTGTTTTGATGTCTTAGACATCGTCAACTATGACCCTCTGTACCCCGTAGATGCTGGTTAGTGGACCCACATAAACCTACTTAACCTTTAAATGGTTTAAGGTGTTAAAGGTGGTCAACCAAACGGACCCTAAGGACCATTTCATGTTATAAGGGTCCTTAGCCTTCAACTCTTTTCATTTTTTTTCTTCTCCAAACAAAAATCGTGGAAGAGAAGAGAGAAAGAGGAAAAGGAAAGAAGAAGAAGAGAGCTCAAAGGGGGCTCACCTAGCCTTGGTTCTTACTCTCTCCATTGGTGGTGAGTGCTCTTCCCATTTCTCCCTCTCCATTTCTTTATTTTAGTTTTAGGGTTTTGGATTTTGGGGTTGGGAAAGGCCTTAGGTTCCACTTGGGTCCCAATGCTCTTGTGTTAGGACTTGATTGTAGTCCCTTAGAGTGCCATTGCACAGCCTTGCACCTCCCTTTGAAGTTCAATTCGACCAAACCATGAAAACCTAGGGTTTTACACCCAAAACCCAAGTTTAAGGTGGAAAAACAGGATTAAACCATAGATTCCCTTATTCTTTATGCCATTCGGGTTAATAGGACATCCAATGAACCTTAGAGACCTTCCCTACAAGCCCTTTGAGCCATTAATGGCCTTTTGGAATCAATTTGGCTAAATTTTGGGCTGAAAACCCATGTTCTGGGTGTTGACTGTTGCAAGGCCGGTTGCAACTTCTGTTAAAACCGCCCCTGCAACCGTACCTTCCCAGAACTGCTAAGCACTCAATCTATGCCCGCTATTTTGGTCATAACTTTATCTATACATAATGTATCGATACAATTCAAGTTGAGTTGTAAACTAGACTTAAAGGGATACATTTATTATAAAGAAACCTTTTTTACCCAATCAGAGAGGAAGGCCCTAGAAAGTGGGCCCAAACCCTACTGATGTGTTTTGACAACAATGTTAGAACTGAATTTTTACTCCGGTGACCTCTCTTACCTTAAGGATTTTTATGTAGGCTTTTTAAAAGTTTTAATGTGGGTTATCTACAACCGTTAATACCCTATAAACATACAAATTAGGTAACCCAATGTGGTGCTAAGGTCTACCCCTCGATGCCCCATCAATCTCCCTCTAACCTATTTAAAGAACTTAGGGTTATGCATTAAAACCATAGGATTGAGTCAAGGAATGAACCAACCCTCTAAATCCCTTGAGACTTTGGGTTAATAAGGTTGCTAACACCCTAGAGACCCTAGGATCCTTCCCCCTCAAGCCCTTAATGGTTTGGAAACCAATTGGAAGGAATTTGGGAAAAATTGATCTTAAAAACCCTAGATTAGTACTTGGTGGGACCTACCCTTTTAAACCCTCAATCCTCTTGGTTTAGATAGGTTGCAAGGACCTAAGAGACCCTATTACACTTCCCCCAAGCCCTTAGAACAATGAAATCCAAGTGGGATGAAAATTAGGAAGTGTTGCTCTTGAATTCTTGGGTTTGAACTCGGGCAGTCGCATGACTGGTTGCAAGTTGTTGTTACAACCACCCGTGTAATCGTCAGGCCCCTGAAACAATTATGCTTGGGTGGTCACACAATCGGTTGCAAGTATGATGCAACCGCCCATGCAACCACATGGATCCTTGACCCCAAATACCTATGTTTTGGACGATCGCACGACAACTTGCAACCGTTCGTGCAACCATTAGGCTCTGTAGGTGGGTAGACGCAAGGCTGGTTGCACAGACTTATGCAACCGCCTTTGCAACCATTGCATACTCGAGGAATGTTACCAGAGCAGTCGCAAGGGTGGTCGTAGTTGCTAATGCAACCGCCCATGCAACTGCCCCTGTTCTAAAATGCCATACTTGTAGGCAACCTACTAGGATCCTTTTGGGACCTATTTCACTCATTGTAACTCCCTCTCTTACACCTTCTTAGGCAACGTTACTTCATACGATGAGGCATGTTGGGTAACGAATCAGGGTAACAAATCGTGAATCCGAATCTTAATATATACTAGATGAGTGGGTTTAGGTGATTTAATTTGAGAGTGTTTTGTATTATAACATGTGACTGTATGTCATATTTCATGCATGATTGCATATTTGCATTATTTAACTATGAATGTTTACATGTGTATATATGTTGATGGTTATGGTTGGAAATGTATGGAGTGGGATACGGTGGTCGGGTATGCTGACACCGGGATGATGTGAGATATTGTATATTGTTGTCATGTGTTATAATTGGTCTGTCATATGCCGTGTTATGATGGCACCCGGGTACTAGATGTGTGGGACGTTGATGCACCCGGAATACCTCTCAACATGCTAAAATCATATAGTATCATGCGGTTAGAGTTACGTTCCCTTTGCTACGACCCTTACCAACAACGGTTTAGGTGTTGGGTAACCAGGGCCCTGTGTGCCTGAGGAGGTGTGCGAGGCTAGGTCAGGGATGATCATTGGTTATTGGGGTCTGCCACTAGGCGGCATACGGCTTCTACCGGCATGAGCCCCCAAAGCAACAATTGAGGTTGCATCGCGGTGATAACCTGAAGTGACCCATGATATTTCCCGAATTATTGTAGTAGCATGGACCTAGTGACTTAGACATGTTTACTAGGTGGATTTAGGTTATGTTCCCCTTGCTACTATCCTTACAAACAGGGGTTTAGGTGTTGGGTAACCAGTGCCTTGTGTGCCTACGGAGGTGTGCGGGGCCAGGACAGGGATGATCATTGGTTATCAGGGTCTGCCACTGGGTGGCATGCGGCTTCTACCAGTGCGGGCTCAAAAGCAACAATTGAGGTTGCATCATAATGATGATTAGAAGTGACTTGGGATGTTTCCCGAATTGTTGTAGTAGCATTGACCCAGTGACTTAGACTTATTACTAGTTGGCTAATCTTGTTAATTAATTCATGCATCATGGACTATGTGTTATTACTTGTGTGTTCCCATCCCTCATTGGGTTCAGTGGAGCTTACCCCTCTTTGCACAACCTTTTTAGATTTGTTTGCAGGTGATGTTTCGGTAGCGAGCTTTAAGGGGGCTCCTGTCAAACCCTGCCCCTGATTGACAAGAATCTTGACTGGAGGACAGGAACCCCTGACATGGCATCCAAGCACACTGTGGAGTATCACTCCAGTGACTGAATTTAATGAAGAAACCCTGAGGATGTCTTCCTATATACCTATCAAAAGATGGGTTGTTGATCCCTGCAATTGCACAACTCACAACATAATGTATTGCCTGAAGAACTCCAGGTATTCTCTCTCCTCTCCATAAATGTGGGTCTGAAAATGAGTGTAAAAGACCTTGAATGACATGTGGGTGCAAGGCCCTGATCCTGGGTCAAACCCATGTGCAAGCCCACAAAGAATCAGCCTTGCTGAAATCTCTGGGCGATGCAGACATCACCCAGAGACATCGCCCAGAGTGGGAAATTACAGTTTTTCCATGATTTGATCTGTGGGGACCACCCATATTGGACATGGGCACCCCTATAGGTTGACGAAAGTCTGAGGGACCACATCATACCATTGGATCACTATGGACCCCACCTGTGTGCCTAGGATGGCTAAGAATGCAGTCAAAAATGCATTTTCAAAAGAGGCCTTATCAGCCAAACAGACCCTAGTCATGGGCTAGGCTATAAATAGGAGTGCCTTAGGCTCATTTAGAGCCCTTAGCACTGTTGAAACAGTGGAGGGAAGGAGAAGAAAGAAAAGAGAGAAAAGAGAAGGAGAAGAAGAAGGAAAGAGAAGGAGAAGGAGGAAGAGAGCAGCCCTACCTTCAAGGCCCTGAATTCGAGCATCCCTAGACCAGTTCAGGTATAAACACCTCTGTTCTTACCTACTGTCTTGATGATTTACTGCTGCCCTCTTTGAATCTTTGATGTTTTGATGGGTTTCTGACTATTGGCAGCCCAGAACAGCTGGGGGCTGCCATGTACCATCTCAGATCTACCATGAAAACATGATGCATGGAAGATCTGAGGTTTTTATGATGTTTTTCATATCTATTTTGCAAGCCTGAAACCGAAACCCAGGCTATGCCTGACTGCACTGCCCTGTTACACCAAGAACAGGCAGTCTGAGGCCCTGATTGTATACCTTGGCTGCATGAGACCTAACCCTAGGTGGTAGCAGCCTTGGATTACTGTTTTGCACATAAATCCAGCCTTGCATGCAGTCAAAACCCTGATTTGCAACTGAAGATATCCTAGGTTACTATTTACTAGGCTGTTTGGGCAGCTCCTAGCAGCCAAGTGGTGGGCCCAAGTGAAAATCCACATGGATCAGTGCAAGGTATACCCCTGGGGGTCCAAGATGACCTAACATGCATGGGGAGAGGATCCATGCACTGCCCATAGCTCAAAACCTTGGAATCTCAGCCTAATTCCTGTTTTGCAATCTCTGGGCGATGCAGACATCACCCAGAGACATCGCCCAATGAATGAAACTTCACTGTAATGCTGATCTCACTTGGGGGACTTTACCCATGGGCCATATAAGTGTATGGAGGTGGAAATAACCAAAATGCCCCTCCCCACATCTGCCCACATGTATGAATGCTTTGGGTACCCAAGTGGGCCCCGTAGGACTTGGAAACCCTATTTGTAAAGGTCCTGCTGCACTGCCAAGTTTGGAACTATACTATGAGACTAATATAACCTTGGGACATGTATTAAGGTGATAAATGACCATTTTGCCCCTAGACCACAAACTCTGGATGATGCACCGGGACATAGGCCTAAGGCCTAGTGCAAGGCCCAGAGATTTCTAAGTGATGACCAACTGTACACTGAGTCAACCCAGTGAGCTTAGATCAACCCTAGGATATCCAAAAATAGTTTGGAATATTAAATGACATATTTTTTATTTATATCTAGGGTTTGATCCCGCGCTCGAGGCCTACAACCATACTACAACCGGAACTGAAACTAAAACTGAATATCTAGAACCAGACTCAGGTGAGTGAAATGTTATCGTGTATGTATGTGTAACAATATTAATTATGCCGGCAATTAAATTCTTTAATTATAAATGCTGTGTTATTTAATTCAGTTCAATTATTCAAAACTATTACACATCGTATGTCTGTTGATCAACTCTGTGATCATGTCATGATGATTGTGAATGCTAGACTAGATGCTGTAGTCGGCTTGGAAATGAGGCCGGTGGTAGCCCGTAGTATGGGATACGGTTGACACCGCTCGACTCATACGATGCTATACAGACATGGGGCTAGAGTTTCATCACCTGTGCTACGCACCCTTGCCAACAGGGGTTAAGGTGTTCGATGACTGTGAGGACTACCGTAAAACCTCGGGCGTTTACGCCGGGAAACCTCAGCACAGTTGGGATGCCCCAGGGCAAATATGTCGGGAAGCCTCGGGCTCCAAGCTTGGGAAGCACCGAAAGGTGAATTATGGCTATATGCCAAACAAAGTTTATGCACCGGTAAGGTGAAATGATATTGAGTCGGTTACCTCACATGTTCAATCTAGAGGGCCGGTCGGGCTGACCTAGGTAGGGAGATGCTGGAGCCGGCTGGTCGTCTCTGACAACTCAATGGGTGTATCGCGGGAAAGGGTAACTTAGCCCACACCAGGGATACATGTATTAGGGATTGTAGTAGCACTAACCTAACTTAGCTGTATTGTTAGGTGGCTAATAAATAATCTGGACTTGCATATCATGTAGGATCGTGTGGAATGTGGTTGCATGTGCATGCATGATGATATGTTTTGCTCACAAGCTCGATGGGGCTCATACTCTGTTATATATGTTTTTCTTCTAGATGATTCGGCAGGTGGATGCTGTTGTGGCATGGCGGCTCATTACGAGGAGGAGAGCCCTAGTTATTATGATGATATTGGTGTGGACCCCAACGGAGGTCGTATCGATGATGCAAGCGTTCTCAGTAGTTATTGAGGAAGACCAGTGAGGGGCGCTTCTGATGCTTTTTGTCTTGGGGACTCCTTTTTGCTTTTGCTAGGAGCTTATCCCCGTCCTTAGTTCTGTCTTAGTCCTTTTTTTTTCATTTTTGGGGTTGAGTTATCTCACCCTGTATATATGTGCACTTTTCTTTTGGCTTATGTATATGTCAATCTTACTTTTCAGATGTGGGATGTACTGGGGAATGTTTCAGAACATATGTATATATATATCACAATCATTCCCGTATCACTACACTTTCTTTTCCTAAGTTATAATTGTAGATTATTTGTAGCACTCTGATCTTACCTACGGTAATGTTACGAATGTGGTACCGTGAATGTATTAACTGCTTCTAGATCCGTGGGGTTTGGCGGATTGCCATTATGCAATTCGGGTCACCTACCTAATCCTCTCAGGGGGTGGTTTGGGGTGTGACAGAGCTTGGTATCAGAGCGTGAGGCTCTTCTTACATTCACGGGATGCAGAATAGGAATAATAAGCTACCAACACTAAAACATGTAATAAAGTAAAAGTTACAAGGGAAGTAGATGTAATTAAAAGACAAGATGCATAATTACATTAATTTAAAGATAACTGTGGCTGAGCCACTATAAGAAGTTTGACTGAAGGTACTACCTTCAAGTTTACATAAGCTGAAAAAAAATATATACACCACACCCAAAAGAAAATACATAAACTATAAAAACAAATGTGAGATAAAAGTTAGAACTACATAAAGTCAAGATAGGCTGAACATGTAGAAGCTGTCTGGAGTACTACTCTGTCGGTGGTAGGTCACTCGATGGAGGCTGAGACTGGCATGAGTCAACACGGTAGAAGGTATCCCAAAAGTCTAGACGCTGCTCTACAGACACCACTCTACGCTCTAGAGATGAGAAGCCCCGATCCATCCTGGTCGCCATATCAGTGAGCTGAGTACTGAGGCCCTGGAACTGAGACATCACCTGTGACCACTCAGATGACTCCGGCACATGTGAGCTAGTGGCACCTATCGCCTCATACGGGGGCAAGTTTGTAAACTGTGTACCAACCCCCTCTAGATCGCCCTCCTCTCCATGCTCATCTCCCTGAATATCTCCCTCATCACCCTGCATCTCTCCCAGCTCCTCATCTCCCTGCATCTCCATCTGCTCACCCTCCTCAGGATCACTCCCTGGCTCCCCTGGTACCTTCATCTTCAAGATTGAGGTCTTGTTGATGGGCCTAGACCTGTCTCTCTCCATATACTCACCGCCCATGGGAACCTCAAAGTGTCTGAAGACCAAAGTAAGGAACTGCCCATATGGAAGGTTCCCATCTGAAGGGTTTTGGGCATGATATAGCATAGCCTGAAGAAGTAAATATGGGAGGTTTATAACTGGACCCCGCCTTGCCCGCTCCTAGTAGGCAATAGGAAATATAGGCTCTCAGCATAGAAATACTGCCTCTGTTTCCGCCCTTCAGGTAGATGTTATATGAGACACATCTACTAATGACTCGGGCACTGGGCTTATAGAAAGCCTCAAATTTGGGAGTACTCTCAGAACCAGTCAATGCTTTGAAGACCCTCCTCTTGGTCTCCAAAGAGAACATATCAGAAATATCAACTCGGGGCTTATAGTAACATCTCTCACCAGAATCTAGTAGCCCTAGGATCCCTACTAAGGTGGCAGTGGTCAGTCTAATGTTCACCCCCTTGACCCTGCTCTCCAATCCAAATTCCCGTGCCCCAGATGGCACTAGGTTACAGTAAAAGTAATGAACCAAGTTAGGATAACATGGTTCTGTAGGTGATAGCATAGAGGCCTAACCCAAAATGTTGAACCTGGTGTACAAATTGTACTGGTGAAAGTCATCCACCTATACCACCCGACCATTTACAATCTTTAGGGACCTAAACTTGTCCCAATCCTTAGCGTGCTCATACCTAGAGAACAGGAACCGATCGAACTCTGGCTCCTCTGATGATGAGTCATCCCTAGGAGAAGTAGGTGGCACTGAAGAAGAAGAAGAATGCTCACTTTGGACCATAGCCTTTTGCGTGCTACGGATTTCCTCGCCGTTCTATGGCTAGTAGACATTAGGCTGCAAAAAACAAAGTAAAGAAGTGGTTAGGGCAAAGGAAATTGATAAAACCCCAGCCAAAACAAGAAAAACAAATGAAATGACCTAAAAATAGGAAAATAGGTAAAGAATCTTACCTAAGCTTGCGTAGAATCGCGGGGGACATGTGAAAGTGGAAGGATTTGGTGTGGAAAAGGTCACACTAACCTTCAAAGCTCTACCCTAGGTGTTTAGAAGGGTTTAGAAAAGAAATAAAGTGAGATGGGGCCCTCTCAGACTGTTATATCTGAGCCCCGATTCTCTAGGCGATAGCACTGGGTGATGCATCTAATGCCTAGAGATTTAATTTTTGCTGTTTTTGCATAATAGCTCATGAAAACTTGAATTTTGCCTAAAAAACACTTCAACAAACATAAAAACATGAATTTTTATAAAATATGCATGTATAATTTTTTTTTTTATTAGTTAAATTAATTAAATAATTAAATAAATCCAAATATTACCTAATAATCTATCTAGGGGAGTATAGCCAATGCTTGGGAATTTAGGAATTTTCTTTTTGTATATGAATAAATATTGATAGACAAATATGCCTATGCCTATATGAAATTAGTGTGTGCATGGATATTTAATATTATGTGCTTAATACTGTGCGTGCAAGAACCGAGTGGATTGATTCTATGCAAATTTGAACATAGATATTTAGGTGTGTTGTAATACGTATCTATGAGGTTAGGGAACATAGGACTCATCCTATCCACCACCTAGGTCAACAAGGAATAGGATCCAATAGGTTGTACAGTTAGTCTGAACCACTAGACGCTAAGATGCCTCAAGCCAACCCATTTATTTTCTTCTGCCCATCAGTTATACCTACAGCCATGTACTTAATTCTTTTAATTAAGTATTTATAGTGACATGATGCTTAGAACCTCTTCATGACAGCACCAGACTACCCCATTCCAGCTTGGAGACCCTGGCAGCATGCGATACATTAGGCAACTAAGGAAGAGACTGACCAGGATACGAGTGGTACAAGCCCATGCTGAGAACCAACTAGTAATCTACTTAGCTCTTACGGACGCCAGCGAACCTAAAAATCGAGCCATTTACTTATCCCTAGCTGACGAGGTTATAGGTGATATAGCCTACCTTTACGTGCAGAGCATTGTCACCAGTTGGCAATTACAGAGACTTGCCTGTTAGGCTCAGGTAATATTTAAAAGCTTGTTGGTCAAAAAATTTTAAAATCTATCATATAGTGTCATGCATAGTTTGTCATCGCATAAAACACCTAAATAATAAGAACACAAGTAAGAGAAACACTTCAAAGGAAAACAATCAAGCAATAATAAATATAAATATAATAATCCACCTTGCTGGTATGACAACAAAATTTCACTGGAACTGTGGAATAGGTATGTACATGTCTTGACCAGGAATTATTCTGTTGACCCCGAAGGGAAAGGTTGGATTATTGAGTGTGTTGCTCTTTTTAGAAAAGCAACCATGGTCAACACAAGAAGTTCTCGAGGTGGTCGTAAAGGGAAACGACCTCGTGTTATACCGGAGGTTGAACTGCCAAATGGACCTGAGGCCCAGAATTCTGAAGCATCGGCTGCTTCATCAGGAGCACCAGTGGCTGCTCAAGCCACTACTACGGCACCTCAGCCGGGTATGGCAGCCGGTGAGGTAACTGTGTTCATGACCACTATGATGCGAACCATGCAGCAACAATAAGAACTGCTAGGTCAGATGTCTAACCAGTTTGTGGCCATGATGCATGAGCGTGCAGCACCACCTCCACCACCCACACGGCCCGTACTTTTCCCACCATCTGTGCCTCAACACTTGGCAAAAAACGCTATTGCTAAGGTGATGGAGAGATTCAAGAAACTCCAACCACTCATGTTTTCCAAATTGAACTCCGAGGCAATGCAGCCGGAGCAGTGGATTAGCGCATTAGAAAAGGCATTTGATGTGCTCGAGTGCACGGATGAGCAAAAGCTGATATGTATGGGTTATCAGCTACAGAATGAGGCCGAAGCTTGGTGGAAGGCCACTAAGCCAAATTTGGAAGTCACACATCTGAATCCCACATAGGAGCAATTTAAAGAGGTTTTCTTCAAGAACTACTTCCCTGAGAGCTTTAGGGTCAGGAAAGAAGCTGAATTCTCTGCATTGGTACAAGGGACCAAGTCAGTGCTAGATTATCAACAATGATTTGAAGATCTGTTCTATTTTGCTTCAAAACGCTTGAAAGGGGAAGTTGGTAAGACGAAGAAGTTTGAGAAGGGACTCAAACCCAAGATCGGGTCAATATTGTCAATTATGGACATCCGGGATTATGCTCAGATGGTCGATAAGGCGAAGACCATGGAAGACAGATTCAAAGAAAAGGAAAAAGAGAAAACTACCACGTCGCCCGGGTTGAACAAAAGGCAATATAACTTTCAGACTTTTGGTTGGCCAAACAAAGTGTACCGAGGAACAAGTTCAAGTCCTAATCCGACTCTGTACCGTAGACCACAAGTGGGTCAGAATCCTTTCCACCTACTATCAAGCGACCTGCTCAACCGGCTACGAGTCAAGCGACAACAGCAGCTTCGCCAGCCCAACCAACTACAAGTCATGTGAGCCAAGCCTCAACACCTGCTGTTCCACCTTATAAGTGTTACGTGTGCAACAAAGAAGGGCACATGGCCAAAGAATGCAGATTGCATGGGTACAGCAATAACTCACCGAACTAGCCCTACGCTAGACCTTTTCAGCCACGTGACAATCGGACACGAGGAAAGGTGTTCGTGCTAACTAACGAAGAAGCTGAGGCGAATTCCGATGTATTGACAGGTAAGTCTACTAAACACTGCTAAGTTATAGAGAATAATCAGTATGTATTCATAACTTAAGTTGTATACAAACCCTAGGTACCCTGAGTGTTGGGATAAATTCCACACATCACCCATTATAGTTTTGATGATAACAAATAAGTTAGTTGTACTAACCTGTGTTATATTGTATAGAGAGACTTCATAAGAGCTGAGCATCAAGTAAGGGGGAGCATGTAAAAGTTTGATGCACCAAGACAAAGATTTCAAAGAATGTTGTGAAGTGAAGGACTACTTTCAAGACTTCTATTCAAGCAACTCATTGAGATACAAGACCTCAAGAACTTGTTTATTCTTGTATCTGTTGTATCATAAGTTAAAGTCATAATTGATGTAATGCACATACATGCATGCATTCATTTAGATGGACTTTCGGAGGTTTAAATTAAACCCAATCCATGTGACCAAACTCAATTGAAATCGTCCAAGTAAGTCCAATAAAGGACTTAACAAATTTCAGCAAAAATTTGGTGAAAAGGTATACTGGATCAGGAAAAGGCATATCGGATCAGGTGAACCGGCATACCAGATCATGAAACGGCATACCGGATCAGTGTTGCAATCTCAGAAAATTGCCTGCAGTAGCCTTCCAGCCCACGCAGGATTGTAATCTAGCATACCAGATCGTAATCCAACATACCGAATCATGAACCGGCATACCGAATCATAATTCAGCATACCAGATCAATAAAAGGCTATTATAATTTGACCATTAGTCCTTTATTGAATAAGAAAATTAGGTGATCCGGCATAACGGATTAGAATCCAGAATACCGGATTATATATGGCTTTTGGAATTCGATCTTAATTTGGATTCTTAATTAAATTAAGCCATCTAGCCTATAAATACCCACTTGTTTAAGGCTCTAAATACCATTGCAAAACATAATTAAGAGCCTCCAATACAAGTGACTTTCATGTGAGAATTCAAGCATTCATTTAAAGCACACTCTCTCACAAGTTCCTTCACTTAGCATTAAGCTTCAAAGTTGAAAGGTAGCAAACTCTACTAAGGTTGAGGTAATCCTAATCTTTAGTACCTTTTATTTTATATATTTATTTGAGTCCTCTTACTCGGAATCAAGAGTAGTTTGAGTCCTCTTGCTTGGAATCAAGATTGGTTGAGTCCTCTTGCTCGGAATCAAGAGTAGTTTGAGTCCACTTGCTCGGAATCAAGATTGGTTGAGTCCTCTTGCTCGGAATCAAGAGTAGTGTTGAGTCCTCTTACTCTCAATCAAGATTTGTACGAGTTCTCTTGCTCATACTCAAGATTTATTTTAGTGGAATTCTCTCTAAGGTGAGAGGAGTGGACGTAGGCAAGTTTTGGCCGAACCACTATAAATTGTTGTGTTATCTTTGCAATTTTAATTGTCTCTTATTGATAACTTTTTTATTTCTGCATAAGTTTTTATATTCCACTACCTTCACCTATTCACCCCCCCTCTAGGTGAATTCACACAGAGTGTCTCCACCATCCCGGCATGAGTACTATTTGACTCGAGCGCATCCCACTCTTTCGTTTCTATCACTTTTGCGAGTAGGATAAAAGATCAACCGAGAGACATCAGACATGACTTAGTAGTCAGCACACCGACGGATAGTGTAGTGAGCTTGAAAGAAGTCTATGACCCCTATCAGGTAAAAATTTATGGGAGGAACTTGACCGCACGACTGATAAAGCTCGATATGAAGGATTTTGACGTGATACTAGGCATGGATTGGTTGTCTGCCTATGGAGCGAATGTCATGTGTGTGGAAAAGAAGATAGTATTTAAGTTGGAAGATGGGTTAGGTTTCACCTATCAAAGTGAGCCAGCGAGGAAACCCAAAAGGATAACTTTATCCGCCCTCTAGGCTCGAAAGTTGCTGGATGAAGGATGTCAAGGCTTTCTGGCCACAATAATAGATACCAAGGCAAAGATAAAGCTTTTGGAGGAACTTGATGTCGTCAGGGAATTTCCTGATGTTTTTTCAGAAGATCTGACTCAACTACCTCCTGATCGCGAGATAGAGTTTGCGATTGACCTAATTCCTGGTGTAGCACCGGTATCCAAGGCACCATATCGAATGACACCTATTGAATTGAAGGAGCTGCAGGTTCAATTGCAAGACCTGCTGAAGAAAGGTTTTATATGACCCAGCGTATCTCCCTGGGGAGCACCCGTGCTATTCGTAAAGAAGAAGGATGGTAGCATGCGGCTGTGTATCGACTACCGCTAGCTGAATAAGCTAACCATCAAGAATAGATATCTGTTGCTGCGCATTGATGACCTATTTGACCAGCTGCAAGGAGTGAGAGTTTTCTCCAAGATTGATCTTAGGTCCGGATACCATCAATTGAAGATCAAGAGCGGTGATATCCACAAAATGGCATTTAGAACTCGATATGGGCATTATGAATTTTTGGTTTTATCGTTCGGGTTGACCAACGCCCCGGCAACATTCATGGACATGATGAATAGGGTATTCCATGACGTGCTGGATAAGTTAGTCATCGTATTCATCGACGACATTCTGGTGTACTCCAAGAGTGAGGAAGATCATGCTCAGTACCTAACCTTCGTGCTGCAGTGGTTACGGGAACACCAACTTTATGCCAAGTTCAGCAAATATGAATTTTGGCTTCACCAGATCGGATTCCTAGGACACATCATCACCAAGGACGGGATTAAAGTGGACCCAGATAAGGTAAAAGCGGTTCTCAAGTGGGAAACACCGAAGAGTGCCACTGAGATTCAAAGTTTCTTAGGTTTGGCTGGGTATTACCAACGATTTATTAAAAATTTCTCATGAATCTCGGCACCTATGACAAAGCTAACAAAGAAGGGCGCCAAGTTTGAATGGAATGAAGCCTGCGAGAAAAGCTTTCAGGAGTTAAGAAACCGATTGGTGACTGATGAGCACATTTATGTGTGAAATTTTAGGACATAAAGCATACATTTTACCACATTGGACAGAGTTACTTTGGTGCTTTCTTGTGCTTTTCAGGTTTTAGGTGAATTCTTGTGAAAATGGAGCAAAAGATGCTAAGAATAGCCGGAAGCGCCCCGGAGTCGAGAAAATCAAGTTTGGATTAATCACTGAAAGAATCACGCCAATCAATCAAATTTGAATGTGATTACAGTGGGCCCCTTAGCATAATTTTAAGGTATTAGTAGTATGGATGCGTAGCTCGTCGAGTCAGCTTCGCAACGGTTCAAACGGCACTTGATTCCAAATTGAAACGAAGAAGTTACGACGGTTTTCGTGGACAGGGGTTTATTTATAATTATTGACAGTCGGCCGGAGACAAAGTAAAGCAGAAGTTCAGATTCTAGGGGCCTTAGCATAATTATCAGAAGTTATCTTTCTGTCAGCCGAAAGATTCTATTTGGAAGGCTCTAGAGTAGTCCAACTTCAACTTGAGATATCTTGGGCTCCTGAACTCCAAATTGGACGAAATTTGAGTCTATTTTGGGTGGATTTTCGTAAGGAATACAATAGTGAGCCCATATAAGCATCCCATGCTCCACGTTTTTTGAAGGACAGATTTGACATTTCATTAATTGTGAGTGGAATCCTAGTCATCACCCTTGCTCTCTCTCTCCTTCAACTTTTCAAGGGCACTTTTGGGATTTGATTATGGATAGATTTAATTTGAAAAATATTCTCTCATCTATGGAAGGTTGAAAAGTCAAAGATGCCTTGATCTCATTGTTTGGAGAAGACACCTACAAAGAAAAGGAAGCACAAGTTAGAATTAGAAAGTTACTTTTTAATAAATAGAAGGTTTATGTATCTAGGATTCTTTTCTCTCCCTCTTTCTATTTTTTTTTTTTTTCTTGGGATTCAAGGCAATGTAAAGGAGGAAGGAGAAGAGAATATTCTCTTTTTTTAGGGAATATTTCTCCTACCACTTCCCTCGTCTCTCTTCTCCCTTCCCCCTATAAATACCCCTTGCCCTTTGGGTTGTAACAAGTTAGTTTTTAATTCAGTTTTTAGTTAGTTTCTAGTTCAATTTTAATTCAGTTTTTAGTGTAATTTTTAGCTAATTAATTAATGAAATTTCTTCTCTTCTTTTCCTTAATTGTGATTTTTGGCTTTCTAGTTTTTAGTTTTGATTTCATAAGATTAGTTCTTTCAAGTTCTTAGTTTTGATTTCATAAGTCTAATTTAATGGTTGTAATAGTTTTAGTTTAAAACTTCCTAGTCTAAGTTCCTATGTTGATGACAAGACTTGGAGATTTAGAAGAGGAAGCCATGGTAAGGTTTATTCAAGCACATCAAGGTATCTCATTCTCTAAACCTTTAATCTCATTCTCCCTCTCCTCTATCTTCTTCTTCTTCTCCCTCTATTTCTTTTATTTTTTTTATATGTTTATGGTTTGTGGATGCACTTTTATTCCCTTATTTGTTTTTATGTGGTTATTATGTGTGGCTGTAATTTTATTCCTTTCAATTCGCTTTAGTTTGATAGGTTAGATGCTCATGTTCTAGGACGTCAATTTAATCCCTTAATTTTGTTAGATGCTTATGAGTTAGGATGCATTAATTTTCATTAGTTTAATTAGTTTAATTTAACATTTTAATTTGGTTCACTTTGCATTACTTTTAAGTTAGTTAAATAGAGTGGCATATATCTCCTCGTGTTTGACCCATAGCTACGATTGACTCGTACGCTTGCGGTATTATTTTAACTCAAACAGGGACGGCTCCAATTTTAATTATTCCGGATGGAACTGGAGGAATGGTGGTATACACTGACGCATTCAGAACAGGATTGGGTGGCGTCTTAATGCAGAGGGGTAAAGTGGTCGCCTATGCCTCACGACAACTGAAGGAACATGAAAAAAACTACCCCACTCATGACTTAGAGTTGGCAGCAGTAGTTTTCGCATTGAAAATATGGTGAGACTACCTATACGATGAAAAGAGTGAAATCTTCAGCGATCACAAGAGTCTGAAGTATTTCTTCACCCAGAAGGAGCTGAATATGAGACTGAGGAGGTGGTTAGGACTGGTAAAGGATTATGACTTTGAAATCCAGTACCACCCCGGTAAGGCCAACGTTGTAGCGGATGCGTTAAGCAAAAAATCTAAGACTGCATCCTCGCTTCCTTGGTCGTAAGTGAGTAGTTGTTAGAGGAAGCTCAAAAGTTTGATCTGGAGCTCGTGATTGAAGGAATGGCTATATAGTTGGCAGCTATGGATTTACAACCGTCGATACGAGAGGAGGTAATTACAAAGCAACCATTGGACCCTGAGTTGGCCAAAATATTTTGGGAAGTTCAGGAAGGAGTTCATAAGGACCCAGATTTTTCATTGGCCAATGATGGTGCATTGAAGTTTCCAGACAGATTGTGCGTGCTTGATGATTATGATGTCCAAGACCGAATCCTTAAAGAGGCGCACAACTCACCCTATATAATTCACCCCTAAAGCACGAAGATGTACAAGGACTTGAAGAAGTACTACTAGTGGATTGGAATGAAGGAGACCATAGCGATATACGTGTCTAAGTGCCTCACCTATCAGCAAATTAAGGCAGAGAGACACCAACCGTATGGATTGTTGCAGCCACTCTCTATACTTGAATGGAAGTGGGAAAGAATTACGATGGACTTCGTGACAAATCTGCCCAACACCAGGAAGGGCATGAATGCGATTTGGGTGATTGTAGATGGACTGACAAGGGCAGCCCACTTCATACCAATCAAAATAAGTTACTCAATGGAGAAGCTTGTCCAGTTGTATATAGAAAACATAGTCCGCCTACACGGAGTGCCTGTTAGCATAGTATCTGATAGAGATCCTCGATTTACCTTAAGGTTTTGGAGAAGTTTACAAAAGGCGCTGGGATCTCGACTGAATCTTAATACGGCCTTCCATCCGCAGACGGACGGAAAGTCAGAAAGAACTATGCAAACTCTGGAGGACATGCTCAGAGCCTGTGTCTTGGGAATGAATGACAGTTGGGATGCTCACATACCCTTGGTGGAATTTGCATATAACAATAGTCACCACTCCACCATTGGCATGGCACCGTTTGAAACTCTTTATGGTCGGAAGTGCTGGACCCCGTTATACTGGGACGAAGTTGGTGAACGAAGATGTCTTGGGCCAGAGATACTTCAAGCAACCTATGACAAAGTAGATATCATTAGAGAGAAAATCAACGCAGCCCAATCAACGCAAAAAAGTTATGCCAATAATCGAAGGAAGGACATTGAATTCAGTGTCGGAGAAAAAGTATTCCTCCTGGTATCTCCAACAAAGGGATTGCTATGTTTCAATAAGAAGGGTAAATTGAGCCCAAGATTCATTGGCCCATATGAAATTCTCAACAAAGTGGGACCTGTAGTATACCGACTGGCATTACCACCATCCTTGCTGGGCGTCCATGATGTTTTCCATGTGTCGTTGCTAAGGAAGTACATCAACAACCCGACACATGTACTCTCAACTGAACCCGAACAGTTGGACGAGGACATGACTTACGAAGAGCAGCCTATGGAGATATTGGACAGAAAAGAGCATAATCTTTGTAACTGCACGGTCGCCTTCGTTAAGGTTCGATGGGGAAACAGTCCTATAGAAGAGGCTTCGTGGGAGCAAGAAGAAGAGATGAAAGAGAAGTATCCCCAACTCTTCGAACTACAAGGTAAGCAAATTTCGAGGATGAAATTTAGGTAAAGTGGGGAGAAATGTCAAACCCTGCCCCTGACTGACTGGAATCTTGACTGAAGGACAGGAACCCCTGACATGGCATCCAAGCACACTGTGGAGTATCACTCCAGTGACTGAATTTGATGAAGAAACCCTGAGGATGCCTTCCTACATACCTGTCAGAAGATGGGTTGCTGATCCCTGCAATTGCACAGTTGACAGCATAATGTATTGCCTGAACTCCAGGTATTCTGTCTCCTCTCCATAAATGTGGGTCCCACACCTGAAAATGAGTGTAAAAGACCTTGAATGACATGTGGGTGCAAGGCCCTGACCCTGGGTCAAACCCCTGTGCAAGCCCACAGAGAATCAACCTTGTTGAAATCTCTGGGCGATGCACTTGGCGATGCAGATATCACCTAGAGACATCGCCCAGAGTGGGAAATTGTAGTTTTTCCATGATTTGATCTGTGGGGACCACCCATATTGGACATGGGTACCCCCCATAGGTTGAGGGAGCTCTGAGGGACCACCTCATACCATTGGATTACTGTGGACCCCACCTGTGTGCCCAGAATGGCTGAGAATAGGAGTGCCTTAGGCTCATTTAGAGCCCTTAGCACTATTGAAATCGTGGAGAGAAGGAGAAGAAAGAAAAGAGAGAAAAGAGAAGGAGAAGAAGAAGGAAAGAGAAGGAGAAGGAGGAAGAGAGCAGCCCTACCTCCAAGGCCCTGAATTTGAGCATCCCTAGACCAGTTCAGGTATAAACACCTCTGTTCTTACCTGCTATCTTGAAGATTTACTGCTGCCCTCTTTGAATCTCTGATGTTTTGATGGGCTTCTGACCACTGGCAGCCCAGAACAGCTGGGGGCTGCCATGTACCATCTCAGATCTACCATGCAAACATGATGCATGGAAGATCTGAGGTTTTAATGATGTTTTTCATATCTGTTTTGCAAGCCTGAAACCGAAACCCAGGCTGTGCCTGACTACACTGCCCTGTTACACCAAGAATAGGCAGTCTGAGGCCCTGATTGTATGCCCTGGCTGCATGAGACCTAACCCTAGGTGGTAGCAGCCTTGGATTACTGTTTTGCACATAAATCCAGCCTTGTATGCAGTCAAAACCCTGATTTGCAACTGAAGATATCCTGGGTTACTATTCACTGGGCTGTCTGGGTAGCTCCTAGGAGCCAAGTGGTGGGCCCAAGTGAAAATCCACATGGATCAGTGCAAGGTATACCCCTGGGGGTCCAAGATGACCTAACATGCATGGGGAGAGGTTCCATGCACTGCCCATAGCTCAAAACCTTGGAATCTCAGCCTGATTCCGATTTTGCAATCTCTGGGCGATGCAGACATCACCCAGAGACATCGCCCAGTGAATGAAACTTCACTGTAATGCTGATCTCACTTGGGGGACTTTACCCATGGGCCATAAATCAGTGTAGGGAGGTGGAAAATGGCCAAAATGCCCCTCCCCACATCTATTTACATGCATAAATGCTTTGGGTACCTAAGTGGGCCCCGAAGGACTTAGAAACCCTGTCTGTGAAGGTCCTACTGCACTGCCAAGTTGGGAACTGTGCTGTGAGACTAATATAACCTAGGGACATGTATTACGGTGATAAATGACCATTCTACCCCTAGACCACAAACTCTGGATGATGCACCGGGACATAGGGCTAAGGCCCAGAGATTTCCAAGTGATGACCAACTGTACACCAAGTCAACCCAGTGAGCTTAGATCAACCCTAGGACATCCAAAAATAGTTTGGAATATTAAATGACATATTTTTTATTTATATCTAAGGTTTGATCCCACGCCCAAGGCCTACAGCCAGACTGCAGCCGGAACTGAAACTACAACTGAATAACTAGAACCAGACCCAGGTGAGTAAAATGTTATCGTGTATGTACGTGTAACAATATTAATTATGCCGGCAATTAAATTCTTTAATTATAAATGCTGTGTTATTTAATTCAGTTCAATTATTCAAAACTATTACACATCGTATGTCTGTTGATCAACTCTGTGATTATATCATGATGATTGTGAATGCTAGACTAGATGCCGTAGTCGGCTTGGAAATGAAGCAGGTGGTAGCCCGTAGTATGGGATACGGTTGACACCGCCGACTCATACGATGCCATATAGACATGGGGCTAGAGTTTCATCACCCGTGCTACGTACCCTTGCCAACAGGGGTTAAGGTGTTCGATGACTGTGAGGACTACCGTAAAACCTCGGGCTTTTAAGCTGGGAAGTCTCAGCACAATTGGGATGCCCTAGGGCAAATATGCCAGGAAGCCTCGGGCTACAAGCTTGGGAAGCACCGAAAGGTGAATTATGGCTATATGCCAAACAAAGTTTATGCACCGGTAAGGTGAAATGATATTGAGTCGGTTACCTCAAATGTTCAATCTAGAGGGCCGGTTGGGCTGACCTGGGTGAGGAGATGCTGAAGCCGGCTAGTCCTTTCCGACAACTTAATGGGTGTATTGCGGGAAAGGGTAACCAAGCCTACACTAGGGATACATGTATTGGGGATTATAGTAGCACTAACCTGACTTAGCTATATTGTTAGGTGGCTAATAAATAATCTGGACTTGCATATCATGTAGGATCATGTGGAATGTGGTTGCATGTGCATGCATGATGATATGTTTTGCTCATGAGCTCGGTGGGGCTCACACTCTGTTATATATGTTTTTCTTCTGGATGATTTTGCAGGTGGATGCTGCTGTGGCATGGCGGCTCATTACGAGGAGGAGAGCCCTAGTTATTATGATGATATTGGTGTTGACCCCGACAGAGGTCGTATCGATGATGCGAGTATTCTCAGTGGTTATTGATGAAGACCAGTGAGGGGTGCTTCTGATGCTTTTTGTCTTGGGGAATCCTTTTTGCCTTTGATAGGAGTTTATCCCCATCCTTAGTTCTGTCTTAGTCCTTTCTTTCTTTTTTGGGGTAGAGTTATCTCACCCTGTATATATATGTGTACTTTTCTTTTGGCTTATGTATATGTCAGTCATACTTTTCAGATGTGGGTTGTACTGGGGAATGTTTCAGAACATATGTATATATATATATATCACAATCATTCCCATATCACTACGCTTTCTTTTCCTGAGTTATAATTGTAGATTATCTGCAGCACTCTGATCTTACCTATGGTAATGTTACGAATGTGGTACCGTGAATGTATTAACTGCTTCTAGATCCGGGGGGTTTGTTGGATTGCCGTCATGCAATTCGGGTCACCTACCTAATCCTCCCAGGGGGTGGTTTGGGGTGTGACAGCTCCTTCTTTTGGGTATGCATTACTCGGTGCCAGTTACTGAGGTTCACGGTGTTGGGTGTTCATTTGATGATTGTGCCTTTGGGGCACCTTGATCAGGATACCTTAGCTTTTGTTTCTTTTTGAGTTTTACCATTTGTATGTTAAAATTTTATATTTATACTAACTTTTGTATAAGTCTTCTGTTAACCTTTTGAGATAAGTTGTTAGATATCGATTTATCTATCACTTAGATGAAAGATTATTATGTTACAATTGTAAACGCTTCTGCACTCTATTCTGATTTACAATATTATTGTAATGTATGTGTTTAGCTTCCACACTCTGATGTAATTGCGATATTTATGATGAGTTGACTGTGAATTGGCCACTGCATCGAGATACTAGTGGTGGCTTAGGTTGATGGTAATCATCCTAGTTACATCAGAACCCTAGGGTGGGGTTGGGAAGGCTTCCTCTATATAGCCTGCTATCTTTTTTTCTTTCTTTTATTTTTTCAGATCCAAGGTTCCTTGCCAATACGGAGCATTACAGTCTTAGTGCCACATCCTCCAATAGTTTATTGATAAACGAGTACGCAAATATACGATAGGGGTTTGGCTTTACGGACGAAGTCAGACGTCTTGGCTTGGGTGAGGAACCCTACCTCATCTCTTAGAGATATTTTAGGATTCAAAATTCTTCTCTTCATTACGTAATTTCTTTTTAAACAGAAATACATCTAAGGATAACTACCCACTAATTAAGTATCCCACTAATATAGTAACTCTTTTACATTCACTAATAACTAACCGTTATTTGGATAATTTCCTATAAAAGACCTAACATAAACAGTAACAACTAATAAAGATCCTTCTACCACGTGTGCACATAACAATACCAAACTTCTCTATTTTCTCTCTTATTTCTTCTCCTTAATTTTTCTTTTTCTCTATTTTCTCTCCACCCCATACATTCATACGTAACAAATAGCATCGGAGTCAAGCACGGTAGAGGAAATCGACCGTCTCAGGTCTATACGGCAATATCCTTCTCTACTTAAATGCTTAAAACAATAGTGGATGTAAGAGATTTGTTCAGCAGAGATTGACCATCTCAGGTTCGTACGGGATTTTCAAAAGGTTTTACATCTGTCTGTGACACGTTGCATCTCGAACCTCAAACTTCAAGCATCGTTAAACCAACGAGTTCGTGGGCATACATCCAATTCATATCCATTGGCCATCGGAGGAAGCAACTTGGAAATTACACCAAAAAGATTTGGGATCCGGGTGGGAATTATTTTAATTTTTATTTGTAACTTGGTGGTCTTGAGGACAAGACCAAATTTAAGGGGGATGGATTGTTACGTACACACATGGTAGATGGACCTTTATTAGTAATTATTGTTTATGTTAGATATATCATAGGAAGTCATCCGATAATGGTTAGTTACTAGAGTAACAGGATATTTAATTAGTGGGTAGTTATCCTTGGTTGTACTCCTATTTAAATGCAACTTACATAATGAAGGGTAGACTTTTGAATCCTAAAATATCTTTAAGAGATGAGATAGGTTTCCTCACCCAAGCGAAGATGTCCCGCTTTGTCCGTAAAGCCAAACCTCTCTCTCTCTCTCTCCGTATTATCTCTCTTTCTTTTGTATTTATTTTTAGATTATCGTACTATATAGACGTCTGACTTCGTCCATAAAGCCAAACTTCTCTATTTTCCCTATCTTTTTCTTTTCTCTTATTGTAGGAACAAAAGAGTGCAGAAATAAATTTATTGTTACGTGCACACATGGTAGAGAGACCCTTATTGGTTGTTTTTTATTTATGTCATATATATTATATGAAGTTATCAAATAATGGTTAGTTATTAGGAATTAAAAAAAAAGAGATAATAGAAATATATATGTATATATACACACACACACACACACACACGTAAACTCACACATGCAAATGCACGTGAGGCCGTATGTTAGAGAGAGAGAGAGAGAGAGAGAGAGCTTGTTGTCTAGACTTATAATATTAGCATTTTAGGAAGGGGTAAAAACTCAGAACCCAAGGATACATGAAATCCTTTATCTCTTACCTACATGATATTATTTTCAACACCAATACATTTCATTTGTACAAAAAGATGCAACTTGAAAGGGGAAGAGCATGCAACTTGAAAAGGAAAGAGCCAATGGATGTTGCATTTCTTTCATTACTCTTGTAGTCAAATTGGATGAGTTGAATCTGATAGGTAGTTAACTTGTTCCACAAATGTTGCAATTGCAAATAATATTATATTATCTATTATAATTCAAAATCCCTACATTTTCTTAGCATGGTAAGAAGAAATTATTTCTACTTCTCAATGTATAGTTTGTGGGTTAATGAAGTTCCTCTTGGAGAGAGGAGGTGAATGAATATGTACAAACATTAAAGGTGGATCCAGATTGGAAGAACTTAAACCCTTTGCCAAAACTCTCTCTCTCTTCAATTCCTCTAGGAATGGTCTGTGCTCTAGATATTTCACAATGCAAGTGGGCAGCTCATTGATGTTAGAAAAAAGGTTAGAAGGTCCGTTTGACTACGACAAGAAAATTCCTATTTAAAAGGTTAGAAAAAAGAACAAAAAAAAAATTTGATGTTAGAAAATTGAAGATAATTAACATTCTGAATGTCACACCCTAAACCACCCCATGGGAGGATTTAGGCAAGTGACCTGGATATCCTACGACATCTCCCAATCCCCAAGGATCCAGTACTTACATGTCACAAACCACACAATGAGGATAAAAAGATAATAAATGAATATCAGAGTGCAACGAAAGATTTAACCACCCATAGATGATTTATATCATTTATAATAAAATCCCAAATACCTATGTTATACCATATACATATCCATTTATGTTCAAAAGGTACATTATCATGGTAATTACACTTCTTGAAAGAGAGAAACTCAAATAATAACAAAATTGTCGTAGCTCAACAACAAGAAGAAGATCTACAGTTCCATCAACAAGTTCATCATCCATTGGCAAACCAGCACCTCACCTAAAAGAGAATATACAAGAGTGTAAGCTCCACCGAGCCCGTGAATGAAATATAACGATGCATGCACATGCAAGCACAACCAAATGAATCCTATATGAAATGAGGTTCTTTATTATTATTAAGCCACCTAGCATCAAAATTAAGGCAGGTAAAAGTGCTACTACAATCCCCAATACATGTACCCCTGGTGCAGGCCTCTAACCCCTTCCCGCGATACACCCATTGAGCTGTCGGAGAAAATCAGTCGACTCCAGCATCCCTTCCCAAGGTCAGACCGACCAACCCTCTAGGTTACCACTGTGCTACCATCAGCCCTATTGACTGATGGAACAACCAACATCACCTGTCCTAGTGACCCGATGAGTCTACTGATTGAGAAATGCCCTTTAGGACATTGGCCTCACACTTTTGTGGTATCCAATACCTAAACCCATGTTAGCAAGGATTTGTAGCACAGGTGATGATACCTTAACTAGATGCATTCTATATGACATAGTATGAGTCGGGTGGTGTCAGCCGTATTCCATTCTACGGGCTACCATCGGCCTCATTTCCAAGCCGGCTACGGCATCTAATCTAGCATTTTCACATGTATAACATTACCATTCAATTCCAATAGCCATCAAATATGAATCAGGAATCAAATAGGAATATAAGCAATTTAAATAAATAAAGACAGTAAATATTGCTATTGTTATTGTCATGACTCATCAGTTATGTTACACCTGCACCCATGGTGTAATTCCACTCACCTTGTACTAGTCCCGCCTGCTATTCAGTCAGCTCGGTCCCAGCCAGTATCTGACACTGCGCCTTGTGCTCAGGGTTATAAGCTAAGTTAACTAGACCATTAAGATGTGTCAATATGGTTCAGATCAGATTAAGGTCCTGGGGTTGGTCTAGGTTGGGTTTGATTCAGGTTTGAGATCATAATCACTAAGCTGTAATTCTCTGGGACTTGCACTGGGCCTTTGGGTCAAACGTTCAATGCATCACCCAGAGAATAAAATACAGTAACAGAGGGGGTTTCCTTTCAGGTTTCACCTATTGTAAGTCTCATCAACCTTGGGGAGTGATGGCAAGGGTCCTCCCCATGGTTGGCTCACGTTTGGGCTCATGGTCCCTCTTTGGATCATGGCCAATGGGGCTCATTGGTGCACCCAAAGTGAGGACAGCAAGGTTGCATGGGGTAGGGGTTCATGATGGTTTTTATATTATAAATACTAGTTTGGGGTTGGAGGTGAAGTCCCATAAGGTTTGGATTAGGTTTGGTCACAAATCAGCCACTGGGCCTTTCACTAGGCCTTTGGGTACAACTCTGGGCGTTTCACTGGGCGTTTGGGTGCAACTCCCGGTGCAATGCCCAGTCCCTATAGGACACGGGATTCCAGGCTCCAAATCTGGTTTTGGCTATTGGGGTCATCCAATTCAACCATGGATGACCCTAGGGGGTTGTAACATGTGTAATTAGTTGAATGGGATGGGTTTTGAGCATCCAAGCTCGGTTAGCCACGGGGATGATGGTTTGGGTTCTAACATCACAGAGATGTCCAAGCCTGGGTGAAATCAGAGTTGAGAACATCATTAATCTCCCAAAACAGATTGGGTACAGGTCATAGTTGGTTCATTACAGTAGTTATTATGGCTAAGGATCATAATACACAACATGCATGCAAGGTTGGGTGTTTTTGTGCCACTATCCATGGACTATAAGCAAGGATTTAGCTAGGATCATGGCTGGAATTGTGTTTAATCATTCACACAGGTTAGATACAGTATAATACTACTTAGATCATGCTAAAACATACATGCATGCAAGATCCAAGGCTGCCTTGGGTCTCTAGATGGTGATTCTACACTTTATATACAAGGACAAGGCTAAATGGCTTATGGATTTAAGCTCAACACTTAGAACAGATGAAAATCGAGGTAAGGAGAGTGTTCTAAGTTCAGGTTTGATTACCTGGCTTATGGAGAGGTCGATCCCAAGCTCAAACTCACAAACCTCTTCTTCCTTCCCTTCCTCTTTCTCTTTTCTCCTTCTCCTTCTCTTTCTTTCCTTCTTTCTTCTCTAAACTGTTGGAAACAGTGGGGAAAATGAAATAAGGGCTGGGCCCTCCTATTTATAGGCTAGGGGCTACTAGGGTCTGTTTGGCCCTAGTAGTCCTATGTGAAAAACACATTCTTCCACCTAATTCTCGCCATTTTAGCTAGGTATGTGGGGCCCACATGGTTCCTAGGCTGGGGAATAGTTTCTACATGTCTTAGGGGAGGTATTGAGGGGGTCCATGAGCAAGGAACAATGTTCCCATAGGTCTGGAATGAAAAACACATGCTTCAGCAACTCTGGGCCTTGTACTGGGTGTTATGGTGCATCGCCAAGAGAATCCTATTTTACTGTTTTGCTTGGATCAAAATAAAATTTCAGTTCATTAGAGGCATAATTGAATAATGGTTCCTTCTAAGAAAATGCAGCTTTATGAGTCTAGTTTCTAGAAAAATGGAATGAACGAAAATGAGGTTTGGATTATGGAGTTATGTTATTTTTATTAAACAAAGGTCAATCTGTCAAAACAGAAGGATTCGATTTTGACAGCAACTTGAAATTAACTTTAAACTAACTTAGAGACATAACTAGGTAATGGTCCCTTCTAATAAAATGCATCTCTATGAGTCTAGTTTCTAACAAAATTGGAACCAAGACAAATGGAGTTCAGAAGACAGAGTTATATCATTTTAACTAAGAGGAGGTCAATCTACAGAGGAGCAGAATTTGATATTTGTGTTGGGATTTAACCTGCATGTATGGAATTGAGTTCTCATCATCAAATCAATCATACAAATTGATGTTTGGGTCTAAAAATGCTTTAACTAAAATATTCAAGGTGACGAGGGTCAACAATAGTCTAACCTAGAACTAGGATTAGGTCTATGGTTGTCTTTAAGAATGCATGCAAGGGATCGGGTTTATAATTTACTCAAATCGTGACAACCCAAACATGCACGATTATAAAAGGTTTACTCCTAGTTGTTTTAGCATCTGAACTATATTTTGGGTCTAGGAAAAAGTGAAATAAAGATATCAGATGTGACATTGGGGTATGCATGTATGGCATTGGCCTTCCTAACTGTATCTACTTGGACAGATTTAACATGCATGACCAAGGATGGTTTAATTCAGCCTAAAATAGAATTATGCATGATGCTAGGTCTAGATAAAGGGGTAGAAGGAGAGCTAGAGTAGGTTTAGAAACTCTTACCTATGCTTAGCACTTGGATAATCAATTCTCTTCTTTCTCCTTGCTGAAACAGTTCCAAAACACCTTGGTTATTACTGCCTTCGCGTATTAACCTTCCCTACATGTTTCATAGGCCTAATGTATCATGTACTTGGGTAGGGCCTCAGAAATCAAGAGATGGTACCAACCTTAGGCTGTACATTTGGTGGTGAACTGTACAGTTGCAAGGAGTTGGTGTTTGCCTTCATAATGGTATGTAGGTCCTCACCAACGGGGCTACCTCATTAAGTTCAACCACGGGTTCAATGCACCACATTGTACTGGTAGCTTTAACCTCGGGTTCCGAACCTTCAACAAAAATTCAAATTAGCCCATATTTTTGGCCACGGGTTTAACATTCCCCGAACCTCATAAAAATTTTATCCTCGAAATTGAATGTTTCTGGGGATTCAAGTTGATGAGGATATTTCGACCGCCTTTCATCTTCTCGTCAATCAGACGTTCCTAGATCGGCGTGACTACTCCACTGTATCCTTACAACAAGATAATCCGGTTACGAAGATTGTGTTCCTTACATCCCACAATCTCTTCGGGCTTCTTTTCACAGGTCATGGTGGCAGCAAGCTCAAGTGGTTCCTGATTCAAGACATAAGTTGAGTCTGGGATGTACTTTTTCGACACCGATACATGGAGTACGTCATGGACTTCTGCTAACCAGTACGCCACGGGTCATGATTCTTGGATTCAACTTTCCTTATCAAATCGCATCACCCCTTTGGTTGGTAATACCCAAGGAGATACCTGATCTCCCATGGCATACTTCAGGTCCTTCTGTCTCGTATCAACACAACTCATTGTTTTGATTTAGCTCCCAAAGTTTGGTTCTCAAACATATCCACCTCCCAACAAGTGATCTAAATCACTCCCGAATTTGGTCGATCTAATGTTTAGCTTAATTTTAAGGGCCTAAATGGAAATTGAACCCAAACATATACCTTAAGAAATCGTCAGATCGAACTATGTTTGTGTATTTCATCCAGTATCGATACTCCTATAGTCTTGGGTCGTAAGGCATAAGTCTAAATTGCCTGTGTTCACACGGCTTTTCCTATGAATACCTTCACTTCTATTTTTTCAATACATAACTCAACTTTAGGATGAATTGGGATATTGATGAAATCCCTATTGTTCGCTCCCAATAACAGAGGGGACATTTGGTGACCCATTACCCCCTTCATACCTATTGTTGAGTAAGGTTTTGTCAGATCCTTCAGTTCCAGTTTCTTCCTGTTCTTAGTTGTTCTTGATTATACTAACACCCATTTTCGTATTTTCACCAACCTAAATTCTTCACCTCTGTTATTCACTTCCAACCACCTAGTATACTTCACACTTTTCCTGAATCCTGCCTGGAATGTTCTATTCTTTTGGTTTGCGGTATAATGCTTTACCAAGACCTAACTATGCATCTATGGTCTTTTATCATTCTTCCAAAATCTACATACGAATATGGAATTTCCAAATGGACAGGGTCCATAAACTTCATTTAAATTCACAATGTTTCAAGTAACAGTGCTAACCACCAATTTGTGTTCTAAGTTCTTCGAGGGCACCTTCCTCTTATCATCGAACCCAGTAGAACAAAAAAGTGTGTTATGCTGTAACCAAATAATATTTAAATAGGTGAGGATGATACGAATAGAGTACCTATTATCATTCTGAATTTGCCTCAACTTCCCCTGTGGTCAAGGTAAATACTTGCCCTTGAACTCTGTCTCTATGGGGCTAGAAGGCCGAGCAGCAGATTGGAACGGCGGATATGGATTGTATCTCTGGCTGGCACACTCTCTCGCTTTGTGTCTGGACTTGTTGCACATGAAACACTTGGTAGGCACAGTGGGTTGAGGAGAGGCTTGACTCGCTTGACTCAATGCCGACCAAGGAGGTTGAAAAGTTTGTTCCATTCCTGGCCTACAGTCCTATTGTGGCTACTCCGGATAGATGACATTCAGATATGGCATGTACTCGGCTCCACGATATTGGCAAGCCCTGGCCATATGCCCCAGCTGATTGCAGATAAAACATCAATTATTCGACTTAAATGGCCGAGGAGCAACGGTGAATTGTGCTGATTGGCTAGGTAAATTTGCATCCTCCCTGTCAAAGCATGCTGAAGTTGAATCAGGATAGGGTCCTCTGGGAGCCTTATTAGGTTCTCCAGGCTCTTGCGAGTTCCTAGGTCTCTTTCTAGACCCATGTTGTGTTACGCCCTCAACTCCTAGCCCGTCCTCCATAGACTTATTGGGTACAGGTGGTGTGTCAGATACAAGAGAAGTCCCTGGTATGGCATATGCCCCCTTTGCAGCTTGAAAGTGTACATTCATACAAGTCATGACTTGTTGCTGCTGTTGTTGCATTGCGGTCACAAACTGAGTGG